>NC_140990.1:306254541-306854541 GCF_052327205.1 Somniosus microcephalus | reverse complement strand
GATTACATGCGAAACACTTTTGCATGCTGCATTTGAAGAAATATTCAGCAGGAAACCGTGTGTCATGATGTGCACATTAGCCAGTCCAAGTTAGTTTCAAGACAAGATTTTTCACTTTTTCAAAACTTGTTTAAATAAAGACAGCAGCATCCATGCACACAGAGCCAAGTGTTTCTCTGTACCATTTATAATATTAAGCAAGTGGATTGTTCCATAGCAAGATTTGAGTACATAATCAAGGGACCACTCCAGTGCAGTATTTGAAAGAGTACTGCCTTATCGGAGGTGCTGTCCTGCAGATGAGATGCGGTTCAGGTGGATGTAAAAGATCCCATAGCACTATTCAAAGAGCAGAGTGTTCTCCCATTACCATGGGCAACATACCTCCTTAGTTTAAACTGCAAGATCCTGAGAGAAGCTAGGGAAGAAATAGCAGAGGCTCAAACCATGATTCTCCAAAATTCTGTGTAAGAAAAATTGTGCTAGAAGACTGGAGGGTTATAAATGTAATATCCCTTTTTGAAAAAATAATCAGCTATTGGCCAGGAAATTACAGGCCAGTTTATCTTGCTTTAATTGTTGGTAAACGATTAGCATTTATTATAAAGACTGGGAACATCAGCACCTCCAAGTTACATCCTACTCTGTGTTGGACATCTAGCACTGTTTTGTCAATTCCTTACTTAGCACCATCATGGGAGCACTTCCCTGGCCGCACTATATAAAAATATAGGCAAACAGAGTCCTTGATTTTGCTTCTATGAGGCATAAATTACAAAAACAAGGATGTAATGTTGAACTCTTACAAGATCTTAGTTAACCCCAAGTTGAAGCATTGTGTACAGTTTTGGGAATCCCATTACAGAAAGGAAAGCAAAATAAAAGGTGCAGTGAAAATACACTTGAATGTTACCAGCGATCAAGGGTTATAGCTACAAAGAGAAACTTTAGAAGCTACAGTCAAAAATGTAAAGAGTGATTTGATAGCAGTCTTCAAGATTATGATTTTTTAAAATTAATTCACAGGATATGGGTGTCATTGGCAAGGCCAGCAATTATTATCTCTCCCTAACTGCCCTTGAAAAGATGGTGATGAGCCGCCTTCTTGAACCGCTGCAGTCCGTGTGGTGAAGGTACTCCCAAAGTGCTGTTAGGGAGGGAGCTCCAGGATTTTGACCCTGTGATGATGAAGGAATGGCGATATATTTTCAAGTCAGGATGGTGTGTGACTTGGGGGGATCTTGGAGGTGGTGGTGTTCTCATGCGCCTGCTGCCCTTGTCCTTCTAGGTGGAAGAGGTCGCGGGTTTGGAAGGTGCTGTCGAAGAAGCCTTGGCGAGTTGCTGCAGTGCAACTTGTAGATGGTACACACACCAGTGTTGGAGGGAGCAAATGTTTAAGGTGATGGATGGGGTGCCAATCAAGAGAGTTGCTTTGTCCTGGATGGTGTCGAGCTTCTTGAGTATTGTTACAGCTGCACTCATCCAGGCAAGTGGAAAGTATTCGATCACATTCCTGACTTGTGCCTTGTAGATGGTGGAAAGGTTTTGGGGAGTCAGGAGGTGAGTCACTCACCACAGAATACCCAGCCTAAGACCTATTCTTATAGCCAAAGTATTTATGTGGCTGGTCCAGTTAAGTTTCTGGTCAATTGTGACCCTCAGGATGTTGATGTTGGGGGATTCAACGATGGTAATACCATTGAATGGCAAGGGGAGGTGGTTAGACTTTCTCTTGTTGGAGATGGTTATTGCCTAGCACTTGTGTGGAGCGAATGGTACTTGCCGCTTATCAACCTAAGCCTGAATGTTGTCCAGGTCTTGCTGCATGCAGGCATGGACTGCTTCATTATCTGAGGAGATGCGAATGGAACGGAACGGAACACTGTACAATCATTGTGGGAAGGTATGTAGTGATAGATTGTTTCCATTGGTGAGCAAGACAGTAACAAGAGGGCATAAAAAGATTTAAGAATAAATGGGAGGATAGAAAAATTGCTTTACCTGGAGGTTGGTTAGAATGTAGAATTCTCTGCCGCAAACCACTGTCAATGCAAACTCATTAATTCCTTTAATACAGAATTAGTTGCATGAGGGAAAAAGAATATTAAAGCATATGGAGAGCAAGCAAGTTTCATGGTATTAGACTAGATGGGTCATAAGAACATAGCATAAGAATTAGGAGCAGGAGTAGGCCATATGGCCCCTCAAGCCTGCTCCGCCATTCAATAAGATCATAGCTGATCTTCGACCTCAACTCCACTTTCCCACCTGATCTCCATATCCCTTGATTCCCCTAGAGTCCAAAAATGTATCTTTCTGAGCCTTGAATATACTTTGATAAGGCACCTTATCAAATGCCTTTTGGAAATCCAAATATACTACATCCACTGGTTCCCCTTCATCTACCCTGCTAATTACATTTGTAGATAGAAAATCAGTACAGACTTGATGAATCAAATAGCTTATATTGTGCTGTGACATCCTCTGGTTCTAATCACCACCACAAAAAACAGATTGTCATTTTGCTTCATTTCCTGTTTGCGGGGTCTTGTTCTCTTTTTTTATTAGTTTATGGGATCAGGGCGTCGCTGGCAAGGCCAGCATTTATTGCCCATCCCTTGTTGCCCTTGAGAAGGTGGTGGTGAGCCACCTTCTTGAACCGCTGCAGTCCGTGTGGTGATGTTACTCCCACAGTGCTGTTAGGTAGGGAGTTCCAGGATTTTGACCCAGCGACGATGAAGGATCAGCGATGTACTTCCAAGTCAGGATGGTGTGTGACTTGGAGGGGAACTTGGAGGTGGTGGTGTTCCCATGCGCCTGCTGCCCTTGTCCTTCTAGGTGGAAGAGGTTGCGGGTTTGGGAGGTGCTGCCGAAGAAGCCTTGGCGAGTTGCTACAGTGCATCGTGTAGATGGTACACACTGCAGCCACAGTACACCGGTGGTGATGGGAGTGAATGTTTAAGGTGGTGGATGGGGTGCCAATCAAGCGGGCTGCTTTGTCCTGGATGGTGTCGAGCTTCTTGAGTGTTGTTGGAGCTGCACTCATCCAGGCAAGCGGAGAGTATTCCATCACACTCCTTACTTGTGCCTTGTAGATGGTGGAAAGGCTTTGGGGAGTCAGGAGGTGAGACACTTGCTGCAGAATACCTAGCCTCTGACCTGCTCTTGTTGCCACAGTATTTATGTGGCTGGTCCAGTTAAGTTTCTGGTCAATGGCAAAGACGCTGAACAAATATTTTGTATCAGTCTTTACAGCAGAGGACACTAAAAATATCCCAACACTGGACAAACAGGGGGCAATGGGGGGGGGAGGAGCTAAAGACGATTAAAATCACTAAGGAGATGGTACTCAGTAAAATAATGGGACTTAAGGCGGATAAATCCTCCGGACCTGCTGGCCTACATCCTAGGGTCTTGAGAGAAGTGGCGGTAGGGATTGTGGATGCATTGGTGATTATTTTCCAGAACTCCCTGGACTCAGGAAAGGTCCCGACAGATTGGAAAACTGCTAATGTAACACCCTTATATAAGAAGGGAAGTAGACAAAAAGCTGGAAACTATAGACCAGTTAGCCTATCATCTGTGGTTGGCAAAATGTTGGAGTCCATTATTAAGGAAACAGTAACAGAGCATTTGGATAAACATAATTTAATAGGACAGAGTCAGCATGGCTTTATGAAGGGGAAGTCATGCTTGACAAATTTGCTCAAATTCTTTGAGGATGTAACATACAGGGTGGATAAAGGGGAACCAGTGGATGTAGTGTATTTGGACTTCCAAAAGGCATTTGACAAGGTTCCACACAAAAGATTACTGATCAAGATAAGAAATCACGGGATTGGGGGTAATATACTGGCATGGGTGGAAGATTGGCTATCTAACAGAAAACAAAGAGTTGGGATAAATGGTTCATTCTCGGGCTGGCACTCAGTGACTAGTGGTGTTCCGCAGGGGTCAGTGCTGGGACCCCAACTCTTTACAATCTATATTAACGATTTGGAGGAAGGGACCGAGTGCAACATATCCAAGTTTGCCGACGATACAAAGATGGGAGGGAAAGCAATTAGTGAGGAGGACATAAAAAACCTGCAAAAGGACATAGACAGGCTAAGTGAGTGGGCAGAGATTTGGCAGATGCAATATAATGTTGGAAAGTGTGAGGTTATGCACTTTGGCAGAAAAAATCAAAGAGCAAGTTATTATCTAAATGGAGAGAAACTGCAAAGTGCTACAGTACAAAGGGATCTGGGGGTCCTGGTGCAGGAAACACAAAAAGTTAGTATGCAAGTGCAGCGGGTGATCAGGAAGGCCAATGGAATCTTGGCTTTTATTGCAAGAGGGATGGAGTATTAAAAACAGGGAAGTCTTGCTGCAGTTATGCAGGGTATTGGTGAGGCCACACCTGGAATACTGCGTGCAGTTTTGGTTTCCATATTTAAGAAAAGATATACTTGCTCTCGAGGCGGTTCAGAGAAGGTTCACTCGGTTGATTCCGGAGATGAGGGGGTTGACGTATGAGGAAAGGTTGAGTAGGTTGGGACTCTACTCATTGGAGTTCAGAAGAATGAGAGGCGATCTTATCGAAACATATAAGATTGTGAGGGGGCTTGATCGGGTGGATGCGGGGAGGATGTTTCCACTGATGGGTGAGACTAGAACTATGGGGCATAATCTAAGAATAAGGGGCTGCGCTTTCAAAACTGAGATGAGGAGAAACTTCTTCACTCAGAGGGTAGTAAATCTATGGAATTTGCTACCCCAGAGAGCTGTGGAAGCTGCAACATTAAATAAATTTAAAATGGAGATAGACAGTTTCCTAGCAGATAAGGGAATTAGGGGTTACGGGGAGAGGGCAGGGAAGTGGACGTGAGTCTAGATTCGGATCAGCCATGATCCTATTGAATGGCGGAGCAGGCCCGAGGGGCCGTATGGCCTACTCCTGCTCCTACTTCTTATGTTCTTATGTTCAATGGTGATCCCCAGGATGTTGATAGTGGGGGATTTGGCGATGGTAATGCCATTGAATGTCAAGGGGAGGTGGTTAGACTCTCGCTTGTTGGAGATAGTCATTGCCTGGCACTTCTGTGGCGCAAATGTTACCTGCCACTTATCAGCCCAAGCCTGAACGTCGTCCAGGTCTTGTTGCATGTGGGCATGGACTGCTTCATTATCTGTGGAGTTGCGAATGGCGCTGAACACTGCATTCATCAGCGAACATCCCTATTTCTGACCTTATGTTGGAGGGAAGGTCATTGATGAAGCAGCTGATGATGGTTGGGCCTAGGACACTGCCCTGAGGAACTCCTGCAGCGATGTCCTGGGGCTGAGATGATTGACCTTCAACCACCACAACCATCTTCCTTTCTGCATAGATTGGCTGCCGCATTTGCCTACATAGCAACAGTGGCTGCACTTCAAAAGTAATATATTGGTTGTGATGTGCTTTATGAAATCTTGACAGCATGGTAAAGTATTACATAAATGCAATCCTTCTTTCTCTTTCCATAACTGGAACCAAAGCAACAAAATAGTGCCCCAGAAATCTGTCACATGCCCTTAACTACTGAAGTACATGTCCCATAAAAGACTTTTCTGGAAGGGGCGTGGAGATGCCGGTGTTGGACTGGGGTGGACAAATGTAAGAAGTCACACAACACCCGGTTATAGTCCAACAGTTTTATTTCAAATCACAAGCTTTCGGAGCGCTGCTCCTTCGTCAGGTCACCTTGTGATTTCAAATAAAACTGTTGGACTATAACCGGGTGTTGTGTGCCTTCTTACATTTTTCTGGAAGTGGGAGAGATGAAGAGAAGGGAAGGACAGGTGTGGCCGAATGGTACTAGTGTTATCTACCCAATTCTTAATATTCTAAAACACAGGGCAATGAGCGGCCTCATAATAACCCGAAGGGTCCAACCCGAAACGTCAACTCAAATTTCTCTCCACGGATGTTGCCTGACCTGCTGAGTTTTTCCAGCATTTTCTGTTGTTATTTCGGATTTCCAACATCTGCAGTATTTTGCTATCGGCCTCATAATAATGACCCATTCAATGTCTATACAGTTGTCCATACCCTGTTTCTTAATGGAGCTGAAAGTGTTTTGCCATATTTTATTTATTGATGTTAAGATATATGGTTAAGAACCATCGTTTTGAATTATACACAAAGGTTTTGAAACTTGGACTTTGACTTTCAAACCCAAGTTTGCAATTCACCATGGTAATGTGAAAGTTATCCTTCTACATGAGAAACATATCTAGTGACAATGTGCGGCACCATGCTAAAGCCACACCCACCTGCTACTAACTAGCACTCTGAAGTCCAGCGTCCCCATATATTGGCCATGAAATTAAATTCAATTCTCCTGTTATATTTCACATATGAAGTGAAACTGAACTTTAACATCCTCTCTGTGAAAACTGCAGTTTCTAAGGGTTAATTCTGAAATTCCACACTCCCCAGGTCACAGGGAGCACAGGCTGGAAATTGGGGGTTACAATTTTAAGTACGGCTTCCCTGCTAGAAGCACAGGATTGGGGAATTAACGTTAGTCGTAAAGTGCTTACTCACTACAACTGTTATATGACCATTGAACCAGTGCGAAAATGCAACAAATTTCAAATAGAGGTGCATTACAACACTCGTCTTGTCAAGTCAAAGCAATTTCTCATTACTTTTCCTACATCTTATTACATTAAATGAGACTACCCATTCAGCTTTTTGCAAACAATTCTTCCTTCTGTCTGATCTTCCCTTCAGCTGCCTCCAGCGATGAGTTCCAATTGTTCTGCAAATGTCCTTTCAGCTTTGGCATTCAAGTTAAATGTCTTCTCATACCTCACACACAGCTCAATCAGCAAACGCTACAGTTGTCATGGCAATTATAAAAGGATTCAAGATGAGCAAAATCGGTTTGGACTTTAGGGGCCAAGAAGTTACACATTCACAAATTCAAAGATCAGTCCTAATAACCACTAGGAAATACACAACCCCCTCCCATGAGAGTGCACAGGGTTTTGCTACACAATAGGTCACTAGCTTTGTGAAAAACTTCCTTGGGGGAGAAGAGAAAGAGAATAAATTTATATGGGGGGGAGGCAGTGGGAAGAGAAAGATTGGGAGTTAGATTTTCTAAGGAAATACAGTCTATATGCAAAGTGTAAACAACTGAGAAACAGTCAGGAATATAGTTAAAAAATCACATCAAAACTCATCGGGGTCGATTTTCAGTGTGCCGTGAGGTGGGCTTTTAGGCGTGCGGGGGGGGGGCTAAAATCCCGAATTCGGGGGTCCCGACACCATCCCGCCCAAAACCCGCCTCCACATCAGTTTCAGAGGAGGCGGGTACCCGCCCCGCACTGGGACCCGCCGACCCGAGGTGGGAAGGGATTAGTGCCAATTAACTGCCTGTTAACAGTTAGTTTTTAGCCTAATCCCTATTTTGAGAGGTGCCGTGTGGGATTCCCGACGGCTCCAAACCATGCCAGGTTAGAGCAGGCGGGACGTCAGGTTGAAGGACTTGGAGGGGTCGCGATGTTGGTGTTCAGGTGAGTGATGTGTGCATGAGTGCAAAGGTAAGTGTGTTTGGTGTGTCTAAAGTGTGTAAAGAAGTTTAAATTACCTGTACTTACCTTAACAGCCTTTCTTCCTCTAGGTTTCGGGAGTCCATCACTCAGCCGGCACTGAAAGCAAAATGGCTGCGAGCTGTCAAAAGTGACAGCCTACAGCTTTCATTGCCGGTGAGAGTTCTAACCGAGTCTGTGTAGAAGGACTCAGGTTAGAAGTCAGACTGTTGGTGTTTGACAGCTTCAAACAGCTGTGAAACACTGATATTTCATCTGTCAAGACCTCTTGACAGATGAAATTTCAGTCTGTGATGTCACCTGTTGCTGGGTGGCCCTTAATTGGCCTGCTGAGCCCACTGGGCGGGCTCAACAAGGTCAATCAAGGGAAAATCGCGTGGATTGGCCAGACGTCGATGTAGGCGGGACTAAAACCCGAAAGTTGTAGTCCCGCCTCCTTCCCGACAGCTTAATGAAAATCGACCCCATCGTATCACTGGTATGATGTGAAAATAATTACACAAATTTCTCCTGAAGTAAAAAGATTTACTGGGGGAAAAAAATCATCAAGACTGTGCCCTTTTAATTAGTAAGTTACAATTTCACCCAGTAATAAATATGCCATTAATTTTGCCTTTGACACTTGCCCCACCCCTCCCCATTATTGGCATCCTGGGCCACTGAAAACAGAACACCACTAAGTTTTAAGAGAACCCAGTGCTGGATGATAGAGAAAAAACCTCCCCTCTTTCAATCTCCTCAAGGCCTATTAGTAGCTAGTAGCTCCCAACAGTTGAGGTCAGTTTTAGACCATTAAGTCTCAACTCCTACTTTCTGATTTAGTTGTCTTCATTTTAGAAGGTCAATACCTAGGATTGTTTAAAGTGGTAATGTCCACTCTGCCTCAGCCCTTACTTCCAAAAAGGACACATGCCTGGTCTGCATCCAGCTCCTTGGTATTGTAATTAAAGACTTCAAACTTTAGGAGCCAGTGTCCCCAGACAGGTCATTGTTCAGACCTGAATGCAAATAAATCTAATTAACTTTCCTCAACAATACTCTCTCTGGACTGTACAGTCTCTGGCTGCAGTCGCATGCTAAAAAATATATATAATCTTGTAAGAGGACAGAAACAAAGCAGAGAGGTCCACAGTCTCAACCGTTCTCAAAAATACCACTATTGGTCATGAGTTCAACAAAAGATAATTGGCAAAAGAATCAGAGGTTTTTTTTTTTAAACGCAGTGAGTTGTTGTGATCTGGAATGCACTGCCTGAAAGGGTGGTGAAAGCAGATTCAATGTAACTTTCAAAAGGGGATTGAATACATACTTGAAAAGGAAATATGTACAGAGCTATGGGGAGTGAAGGGTTATGGGGAGCGGGCAGGGAAGTGGCTTTGAGCCCAAGATCAGCCAGGTATTTATAATGGGGAACAAAGAAATGGCAGACCAACTAAATACATATTTTGGTTCTGTCTTCACAAAGGAGGACACAAATAACCTCCCAGAGATGCTGGGGAACATAGGGTCTGATGAAAGGGAGGAACTGAAAGAAATCAGTATTTGCAGGGAAATGGTGTTAGGGAAATTGATGGGATTGAAGGCCGATAAATCCCCAGGGCCTGATAATCTACATCCTAGGGTACTTAAGGAAGTGGCCCTAGAAATAGTAGATGCTTTGCTGATCATCTTCCAACATTCGATGGAATCTGGAACAGTACCCATGGATTGGAGGGTAGCTAATGATATCCCACTATTCAAAAAAGGTGGTAGAGAGAAAACGGGGAATTACAGACCGGTAAGCCTGACATCGGTAGTGGGGAAGATGCTAGAGTCCATTATAAAAGATGTAATAGCAGAGCACTTGGAGAACAGTGACAGGATCGGACAAAGTCAACATGGATTCACAAAAGGTAAATCGTGCTTGACTAATCTACTGGAATTTTTTGAGGATGTAACTGGTAAAATAGATAAGGGAGAACCAGTGGATGTGGTGTATCTGGACTTTCAGAAGGCCTTCGATAAGGTCCCGCATAAGAGATTAGCGTGTAAAGTTAAGCAACATGGGATTGGTGGCAAGGTATTGACTTGGATAGAGAACTGGTTGGCAGACAGAAAGCAAAGAGTTGGAATAAACGGGTCTTTTTCCAAATGGCAGGCAGTGACTAGTGGGGTACCGCAGGGATTGGTCCTTGGACCCCAGCTATTCACAATATATATATAAATGATCTGGACAAGGGAACTAGATGTAATATCTCCAAATTTGCAGACGACATAAAGCTGGGTGGGCGTGTGTGCTGTGAGGAGGATGTCAAGAAACTCCAGGATGATTTGGACATGTTGGGTGATTGGGCAGAAACATGGCAGATGCAATATAACGTGGATAAATGTGAGGTTATCCACTTTGGTGGCAAAAACAGGAAGGCAGATTATTATCTAAATGGCAATAGATTGGGAGAAGGGGAAGTGCAACGAGACCTGGGTGTCCTTGTGCACCAGTCGCTGAAGGTAAGCATGCAGGTGCAGCAGGCAGTTAAGAAGGCAAATGGCATGTTGGCCTTCGTAGCGAGAGGGTTTGTGTACAGGAACAAGGATGTCTTGCTGCAGTTGTACAGGGCCTTGGTGAGACCACACCTTGAGTATTGTGTGCAGTTTTGGTCGCCTTACCTGAGGAAGGATGTTCTTGCCATGGAAGGAGTTCAGCAAAGATTCACCAGGCTGATACCTGGGATGGCAGGAATGACGTATGAGGAGAGATTGGGTCGATTGGGCTTGTACTCGCTGGAGTTTAGAAGAATGAGAGGTGATCTCATTGAAACTTGTAAAATTCTGACAGGACTGGACAGACTAGATGCAGGATGGATGTTCCCGATGGCGGGGGAGCCCAGAACCAGGGGACACAGTCTAAGGATAAAGGGTAGGCCATTTAGGACAGAAATGAGGAGGAATTTCTTCACCCAGAGAGTGGTGAACCTGTGGAATTCTCTACCACAGAAGGCGGTGGAGGCCAATTCATTAAATATATTCAAGAAGGAGTTGGATATATTTCTTAAGGCTAAAGGGATCAAGGGGTATGGGGAGAAAGCAGGGACCGGGTACTGAATTTGGATGATCAGCCATGATCGCATTGAATGGCGGAGCAGGCTCGAGGGGCCGAATGGCCTACTCCTGCTCCTATCTTCTATGTTTCTATGATCTTATTGAATGGTGGAGCAGGCTCAAGGGGCAGGTGGCCGATTCCTGTTCCTATTTCTTATGTTCTTATGAAAGAGCGTGGGGAGTGGGACTAATCGGATAGCTCTTTCAAAGAGCCGGCACAGGCACGATGGGTTGAATGCCCTCATTCTGTGCTCTATGATTCTATAAAAAGCTGAGCAACAACTGCTCTATCTATAACAATTTCTGTAATAACTTCACCAACATAGGTGAAGATCTGGTCATCCCAAAAGTTTAACCATCTAAGGCATGGCATTTGCTGCACCTATAGGATATAACTGACTAAAGCAGCACTGTCCTTTTTCCAGGTTTGTAAGAGGACAGTTGTGAAAGTCAAGTCAGATATGCTTCCAACCAATCTTACACCACAAAATGTTTATGTCTCCGCACAAATTTTCCCTAGTGAGTGACCAATATGGCAAAAGTCAGAGAGACTGTTGTTCTTGAAATCAGTCCAAGACTAAAAAAGCACACAAGATGAATACTTATTTGTTAGAGATTTCACACTTTGAATCAACTAATCACAAGATTGAAGGCACCATGAACTGCAAACACAAGACTATTTCTAGCAAAAAAAATAGAATTATCTGAAAAGCATGATAAATGAGACACTTTGTTGTCCATTGTAATTCTGAGCTTTAAATCCAATGCATTGTCATGCCAGACACTGGTGCAAGTACAGGTTGTCTGAGACAGGCAAGTGCATTCTCAGCAGCAGCAATGTCACCCACAGTACAAGTATACTATTGGATAGATGAATAGCCAAATATAATGTAATGCACACATCAGGTGCAATTTAAACCTATAGAGAAATTCAATATATGTCATTGGGCTTATACAATTGCACGCTGCTACGGGAGGTCCAGTTTAACTTTAGTACACTGGCAAATTTAATCAATCCTTTCCTCAAAGGTGACTGCATCTCTGAGTGCAACATCTGCAAATTGAAGATTATCTTTCATGACTTCACAATACCCTTTAGTAGTATTGATCTGGAAATGATGCTCATTATTGAAGTACAAACAAAAGCTTAACTGCTTATTCAGTGGAACATTTCTAAACTCTGTTTGAAATGCTTAGTGGGTACTTCTGGATTCAAAGCCAAAAAAATTTAAAAGGGCAGAATGCCTCAATTGGAGCTTTGGCAGCAGAATCAGTGTTAGCAATCCAACCAATAATTTGCTAAATGTGCAGTTAGAAAGATACAAAACAGAGCAGGACTACTGTTACTTTACCTGGCTCGAATATTTGAATGTGGGTAGCTTTTGGCTGCACATTACTACCCTCGTGCAGTACGGCCCGTTTACCCCAATGCAAATGAGTTGTAGACACCAGAGTGTCACCATTATATTTCATCTGTCACTCAACTAAGTAAGAGGAAAGGCTGATTATTAAAACAAGAGGAGAAAGAAAGAAGAGGGGAGAGAGAGATAGAGGAAAGAGAGGGAAAATATTATTTTGAAACACCTCTGAATGTTTGCATCAATTCAGTGAACACTAGCTACGGTTTTATTTGCAATTCAACATTTCCAGATGTAAATAGAGACTGGACTATGGACAACAAAATAGTCAGGTTCTAAAAATATTTAAATCCAGCAGAAGTCCAAATAAAGAGGTCAGACATTGGCAACAAGACCTGCAATTATTTTGGCCGTTTAACCCTCCCAGCAGTACTAAACAATATTTACTTCACACACCCTGCAAAGACACGTCTTAGAATCTTAAATTCAAATTCTAGTCAACCAGCACGGATTTAGTAAGCTTGGGGAGAACACAAAATGCAGAATAGAAAAAGGGCATTTTGTCTAATTAGTCTGTTCACCATGATCCAAGATTGAAGGACATAAATTCACTCTTCCCACAGAAGAACAATCACTTCTACTATCCATCAAAATATTTTCACATCAGCTATAAATCGGAGCTGTGTTCACTGAATACAAGGTTGCATTTCTCCATACCCACTTATATCAAAAAGTGGACTTCGATTACTCTACAGCTTTTTCTTACACTTCACTAGTTGGTAATTAATCCAATTAACCCTGTAACTGAGAATGCTTTCCTAATTCACATTTACCTAACATTGGGATTGTGTCCTCTTATTGCCAGATACATATCTGGTGTTAGAGTTTTAAAAAATATAAATCCACTTGAATCATTTTGCTAACCGCTTTTTCTTGAGAATAATGTAGTCTCAGAAACAATTCTCCAAGACAGAAACCCTTAACTTCGCTGCAAGCTCCATTCTAGAATAAGATGGCCATTTCAACAAAATTGGTATGAAGCTCCATTATATTGCCATGCTGTTCTGAAAGCAGCACTAAAAACAAATACTTTTATCCCTTAGGCTGAAGGCTGGGCTAAGTCAGAAAGCATGCAATAGGAAAACAGTGTACAACCCCATACCCTTTCACTGACTCCACGATTCAATGCAATCTCCAGTCTCCATAGCAACACCACCATATTGCTGAAAGCATGCTGTGAAGTTTTACTCTTTACATTCAAACTCAATCTATTCAGCACACACAAGAGATGCTGCAATTTTCACAGTTTTTATTCCAACTGATTAGTCATTTTCATATAAATTAAGACAGGCGATTGCTTCAGAATTCTGTGGGGGAGGCAATTTCACCTTAAATGCTTTTTTTGCAACCGTGCAGATGGATTTTTGGCCTAGAATTAATGGATGGTTTGCTGCAATGTGTCTATTCTTTCCCAATTAAGAAAACACAGCAGAAAGAATATAATTCATCTCCTGGATTTTCTGACATGAGTGCAGACAACTTGGAAAAAAAATCTCCAGGCTAGTACCAGAAACAGTACACCTGGCCTTTGAACATAAGAACATAAGAATAAGAATTAGGAGCAGGAGGAGGCCAGACGTCCCCTCGAGCCTGCTCTGCCATTCAATAAGATCATGACTGATCATCGACCTCAACTCCACTTTCCTGCCCAATCCCCATATCCCTTGATTCCCCTAGAGTCCAAAAATCTATCTATCTCAGCCTTGAATATATGCAACAATTCAGCATCTACAGCCCTTTGGGGCAGAGAATTCCAAAGATTCACAACCCTCTGAGTGACGAAATTCCTCCTCACCTCAGTCTTAAATGACTGACCCCTTATCCTGAAACTGTGCCTGTAAAGTCTGTGGGTTATATGGTGAATTAATACACAGACTACAAGAGTAACTTTAACAGGACTTTACTATTCGAAGGTCAGGGCGAATCTGCCCAATAAATCCTTACACAGCACTTATATACCGGTGTGGTCACCACCGGTATTACAGTATACATTAGCCAAGATAAAGTAGTGCAACCCTTAAAATAGTTCTCTTAAAGGTGGAACGTTACATACACTACAATCCTCCCTTTTTAGGTTAACAATATATACATATTCCCATTAATATAACATCTTAACATATATACAACTTTATGTGAAACAGTTCACAGATTCAGTCTCTCTGGAGGCTTCCGGACTCTGTCCGGATAACGCCTCGGTGGTGTAGTCGTTTTCGGTGGTGTAGTAGGTTCTTCTGGCAAGGTCGATTCGGCTTGAAGGACCGTTTCAGGTTCATCGGATTCCAGTATTACCGGATCGGAGGTAGATGCTCTGGGTATCTCTGCTTCAACATTAGACGTATAGAGTTGTGGAGTAGGTTGGGCCTTTGTGGATGATTCTATGATCTGGTCAACATGGCGCCTTATTATGCTTTCACCAATGTCCACGGTATACATCAACGGTCCTAGCCTTTTTCCAATAGTTCCCGGCTGCCATTTCTCGGTACGGTAGTCCCGGGCCAAAACTTGTTGACCTATCTGAAAGGATCTCGTTGGCCTTTCATTCATGCCTTGAAATTGCCGGTTCTCTACGTCCCTTCTGACGTTTGGCTTAATCAAATCCAGCCGGCATCTTATTCTTCTATTGAAAAACATCATGGCGGGAGTTTGGTTTGTGACCGCATGTGTTGCATTCCTGTACGCCAACAAGAAGTTATCTACCTTATGTTGTAGATTTATGTCTTCATTACCCATGGCCTTTATGGCCTTCTTGAAGGTCTGGACAAACCTTTCAGCTAATCCATTGGTGGCGGGATGGTATGGGGCAGACGTATAGTGCTTGACCCCATTGCTTTTTAAGAACTTCCTGAATTCTTCGGACACAAATTGCGGTCCATTATCAGAACAGATCTGTTCCGGCAGCCCATTCCTGGCAAATATGGTCCTTAATACTGTGATGGTTTTTTCCGTGGTGGTGGAGGACATTTTTATTACCTCCGGCCACTTGGAGTGTGCATCCACCGCGATTAAAAACATTGAGTCCATAAATGGACCAGCAAAGTCGATATGTACCCTTTGCCATGGAGATGAGGGCCACTCCCATGGATGCAGAGGAGCTTGTGGTGGCGTGTTTTGGACCTTCTGGCATCCTAGACAGCTCTTGGTTATTTCTTCGATGTCTCCATCAATACCTGGCCACCACACAAACGCTCTGGCTAGGTTCTTCATTTTCACTCCACCCAGATGCCCCTCGTGAAGCTCCTTTAGTACTTTCTGCTGGAGTTTGGGTGGAATCACCACTCTAGATCCACACATCAAGGTTCCTCGGCACACTGACAGCTGTTCTCTTCTGTGCGAAAATGCTGGCAGCATTGGTTCGCCATGTACTGGCCATCCCTCCACCGTTAAATCGTAGACTCGTGAGAGAGTCGGGTCATTTCTGGTTTCCTTTTCGATCATGGAATTTGTTACTGGTAGACATTCCATTATGGTTGAGTGGAACATCTCCACTGGGTCTACTGTAGTCGCCTCTTCTTCCACTGGCAACGGTAGGCGCGATAACCCATCAGCATTTCCATGCTGTTTGGGCCTTTTGTATTCGATGTCATATTGGTGTGCCCCTAGTAGAACGGACCACCTCTGTAGCCTTTGTGCTGTCATAGTGGAAACGGCCTTGTTAGGGTTGAATATGGACACCAACGGCTGGTGGTCTGTCAGCAATGTAAACTTCTTGCCCTGCAGGTAATGATTGAATTTCTTTACTCCCCACACAAGGCTGAGAGCCTCCCTATCTATCTGAGCATAATTTCGCTCAGCGGAGGTCAATAATCGGGACGCAAATGCGACTGGCCTTTCCGAGCCATTTGGTAACTTGTGTGAGAGTACAGCTCCAATACCATAAGGGGAAGCATCACAAGCTAGATGAAGAGGTAGCGTTGGGTTGAAGTGAGCCAACACTTCCTCAGAGGTAATCAACGCCTTGCTTCTGCGAAAGGCCTTCTTACAGTCCTCGCTCCACTTCCATGGTACTTCTTTCCGCAACAGAGCATTCAGCGGATGCAGCACCGTGGATAGATTTGGCAGAAACTTATGGTAATATTAATCAACCCCAGAAACGACCTCAACTGTGATACATTTTCCGGAGCGGGGGCCTTCACGGCCGCTTCGATCTTGTCAGGTGACTTGTGCAGCCCCTCTTGGTCAATGACATGACCGCAGTACGAGATCCGTTTCTGGAAGAACTCACATTTCTGGCGATTAACTCGAAGGCCATATTCCTTCAACCTGGTGAGCACCAGTTTCAAATTTGTGAGGTGTTCCTCCTCGTCTTCTCCCGTAATCAGGATATCGTCCAAGTAACACTGAGTGCTTGGAATACCCTGTAAGACCTGCTCCATGGCCCTCTGCCAAATTGCTGGAGCCGAAGCTACTCCAAAAACCAGTCTATTATATCGATACAAGCCTCTGTGCGTGTTGATTGTGAGATACTGGCGTGACTCTTCCTCGACCTCCATCTGTAAATATGCTTGTGCCAGGTCTATCTTGGTGAAGTGTTTCCCGCCAGACAATGAAGCAAAGATATCCTCAATCCGCGGAAGCGGGTATTGTACCGTGTGAAGCACCGGATTAACTGTGATCTTGAAGTCTCCGCAGATGCGGACCTTCCCCGGTCCCCCTGGCTTGTTACTTGATGAAGACTTCATGACGGGAACAATGGGCGTGGCCCACTCACTCCAGTCCACCTTCGACAGTACCCCTGCACGTTCAAGCTCTTCCAGTTCTGCCTCCACAGCAGGTCGTATCGCGTAAGGTACCGATCTGGCTTTGAAAAATTTTGGGCTTGCATGTTCTGCAATCTTGATTTTTGCCTTAATTCCTCTCAGTGTTCCCAGTCCCTGCTGGAATACCTCTTTAGCCTCGTCCAATATTCTGGACAACCGTTCAGGTTTGACATCTTTCTTTCCGAAATCTACCGTCATTGTGTTTAGTGAGTGCCAGTCTATCTTTATTTTCCTGATCCACTCCCGTCCCAGAAGTGGTGGACCTCCCTCGGGTAGGACATATAAGTCCATTCCTTGGTGATCTTTGCCCTTGTGTCTCACCTTGACTTTTATCTTTCCGATGGGGTATACTTTATGCCCCGTGTATGTCTGCAATACTATCTCCGTATCCCGTAGGGGAATATGTTTGAATAACTTTTTGTAATCTTGTTTATTCATGACCGTCAACGCCGATCCGGTGTCCACTTCCATCTTCATTTGGACTTTTGCAATCTGCAGTGTGACCCAGATAGTTTGTCGGTCAGCTTCTTTACTCACATTGTGCATCCTCAGACTACCCAGTTCCTTGCTGTTGGGGTCTGAATCCGAATTCAGTTCATCTGGACTCTTCACAGTCACCTTATGTACCTTTCTGTACTTCTTCTGCGGTGACTTATTGTTGCTGGTCTTCTTTCCTGACCGGCATACTTTAGCTATGTGACCAAGTTTGCCACATTTTGTACATTCCTGGTTTTTAAACCAGCATTGGTTCTGGTCGTGTGTTGTCTTCCCACAACGGTAACATTTCGTTGTACCCAAAGTCATTTGATCCACACTGAGTACCGCTGTCTTCAGCTGCATTTCCGCCGTGCCTCTCGCTGCGGCTTCGTGCGATGCTGCAATAAGGACAGCCTTATCAAGTGTAAGATCGTTCTCTTCGAGCAGTCGCTTTTGTGTTCCTTCCTTCGACATCCCGCACACGAACTTGTCTCTCAGTGCCTCTGTCAGATTTACCCCAAACTGACAGTATTTAGCTAGCCTACGCAGTTCAACCAGGTACTCCGCGTTGCTTTCCTCCTTTAGTTGCGTTCTCCCGTAAAATTTAGCTCGTTCCGCTAACATCAGCGGTGTGGGGTTCACATGATCCTTCAGGACAGCAACAATATTAGCGAAAGACTGATCCGCCGGTTTAGCTGGTGATAGAAGATGCTTCAATAACCCGTATGTCTTCGCACCCATTGAGTTTAGTAAGGTTAGAGCTTTATCATAATTTGCTATCTTATTGACCTTACAATATATCTCGATGCGTTCTACATACATGGTCCAATCTTCCACATCAGAATCGAATTCGTTGATGTTGCCACGCTTAGGCATCTTCACAATCTTCCTGAGAAACAACAACGAAATTTTTCTTTAACTTTTTTTTTCCAAAAATGGCGGTTTCCCGCGCTTGTCTTCTTCCCCGCCCACTTTCAAAATGGCGGTTTCCCGCTCCTGTCTTCTTCTCCGCCTACTGGCGGGAGGGGTAAGCTTTTCCCTCGGGCGACAACCGCTGGCTTTCGGGGTTCGCAGCCTGTGCGCCGGCTTCAGTGCGTTCTTTGTTCCCTTTTCTCGGCAGGGCAACCGGTGCTGGGGACAACCCGTTGACGGCGAACAGTTCCAGCCGCTGGCTGAATCGCCTCGGTCTCCCTCGCTTGGCTCTGTCTCTCCCGCTCGCTCAGGCTCTGTCTCTCCCTCAGCGGCTTCCAATCGCGCCTCCCAGCCCTCTCGCAGTCCGGTCTTTTCCTCCCCCGGCTGCGGCTGAGTTCTCCGCGGTTTCTTATTTTTATTTCTTCCCGCGCCTTACGATCCCGGTCGCAGCGCCTCGCGGCCTCGGTAGCTGCCCGGCCTTTCGCCGGTCGCGGTCGAGCTGTCTCACGACGCTGTTGCGTCTCCCAGCCCGCTTGTAGCCCGGTCTCTCACACCGGCTGCGTTCCCGCTGGTAGCCCGATCTCTCACACCGGCTGCGTTCCCGCTTGCACCGCGGCTTCCGTGCCCCACGCTGCCCCGGTCTCAGCGCCTCTGGGCCCGACTTCTGTCCGGCTCCTTTCCCCCCCGACCGTGGTCGAGTTCACCGCCCTTCCTCCGTTCTTTTTTTTTTTATTTTCCCCCTACTCAGTCAACGTGGCCGACTTGCTTCTTGTGGCTGATTGGCTCACTCACCACCGTGGCAGAAGGGACGATCACTGCCTGTTGCTGATGGAAGGCTTCGTGTCTGAATTCTTCCTTCTTCCTTGCTCTGCAGACTCGAGTCTTCTCTCAGCAGAATGACGAGGGCGGGTGCCTCCTCTCAACGCTCGTTAACTGCTTCGGATGTATCGCTGCCGCAGGGTAAGATCGAACTCGTCGCCACTGTAAAGTCTGTGGGTTATATGGTGAATTAATACACAGACTACAAGAGTAACTTTAACAGGACTTTACTATTCGAAGGTCAGGGCGAATCTGCCCAATAAATCCTTACACAGCACTTATATACCGGTGTGGTCACCACCGGTATTACAGTATACAGTAGCCAAGATAAAGTAGTGCAACCCTTAAAATAGTTCTCTTAAAGGTGGAACGTTACATACACTACAGTGCCCCCTAGTTCTAGATTCCCCAGCTAGGGGAAACAATCTCTCAGCATCTACCCTGTCAATCCCCCTCAGAATCTTATGTTTCCATAAGATCATCTTTCATTCTTCTAAACTCCAGAGAGTATAGGCCCAATCTACTCAATCTCTCCTCATAGGTCAATCCCTCTCATCCCAGGGATCAATCTAGTGAACCTTTGTTGCACCACCTCTAAGGCAAGTATATCCTTCTTCAGATAAGGAGCCCAAAACTGTGCACAGGAATCCAGGTGTGGTCTCACCAAAGCCCTGTACAATTGTAGTAAGACTTCCTTGCTCTTGTACTACAACCCCCTTGCAATAAAGGCCACCCTTTGCTTCCTAATTGCTTGCTGTACCTGCATGCTAACTTGGTGTTTCCTGTACGAGGACGCCTAAATCTCTCTGAACACCAACATTTAATAGTTTTTCACCATTTAAAAATATTCTGTTTTTCTATTCTTCCTACCAAAGTGAATAACCTCACATTTCTCCACATTATACTCCATCTGCCACCTTATTGCTCACTCACTTAACCTGTCTATATCCCGTTGCAGGCTCTTTGCGTCCTCCTTACAGCTTACTTTCCCACCTAGCTTTGTATCGTCAGCAAATTTGGATACATTACACTCAGTCCCTTCATCTAAGTCATTAATATAGATTGTAAATAGCTGAGGCCCAAGCACTGATCCTTGCGGCACCCCACTAGTTACAGCCTGCCAACCGGAAAATGACCCATTTGATCAGCCATGATCTTATTGAATGGCGGAGCAGGCTCGAGGGACATTTCTATTCCTGCTCCTAATTCTTATGCTCTAATCCCTATTCTCTGTTTTCTGTCCGTAAACCAATCCTATATCCCTGCGAATAGATTATCCCCAACCCCATGAGCCCTTATTTTGCATAGCAACCTTTTATGTGGCACCTTATCAATTGCCTTTTGGAAATCCAAATATACTACATCCACTGGTTCCCCATTATCTACCCTGCTAGTTACATCCTCAAAAAACTCTAATAAATTTGTTAAACATCATTTCCCTTTCATAAAATCATGTTGACTCTGCCTAATCATGTTATGATTTAAGTGCCCTGTTACCACTTCCTTAATAATGGATTTCATCATTTTCCAGACAACTGACTCTTGAATAGCGGGATTACATTTGCTACCTTCCAGTCCGCTGGGACCATTCTAGAATTTAGGGAATTTTGGAAAATCACAACTAATGCATCCACTTTTTGTCCTTTTTTTTTTAATACTCATGACAAGAAGTCTGTTCGCCAAAGGAGAGAAAAGAAAGCAATTCCCAAATCATTTTGCACAATTATTTTACAAAACTGTATTAGTGCATCTTTCCTGCAATTTGGTCTAAGTTTGCCTTACAAATTACCTCCACTAGACATCAAAACTCCCCTACCATTACAATATCTTCTTGCTTCCCCAAGCTGAACTTCCTTTCCTATTTTAATCCTTTTGGGGATTTGTTTTCTGGCTTATCCATCCTCTTCCCCCATCCAAGGTGTAGGAGGATAATGGGAGAACATTTCCTGAAATAGCCATGAACAGTCCGTACAGTGAAGCTGCCATGATCAAATGGCAGTGAAGCAACTGATGGAGAACTACTGTATATATTTCAGCAGGATTTTTCCCAGCAGTTTAAGGAATAACTTTAATAACAGCAACTCTTTGAAAATAGTCCCAAAACATACCATTAGTGCCAACTAACAGGAACATGGGTGTCCTACCTTTTGTATTCATGTGCCGCATAGGTGTGTACTATGAGACTTTGAAGTTCACAGTTTAACTCCATGTTACCCTTAATTTCCAGACATCTCAAGCTGCCGATACCAGCAGAACTTGGTGTTATGATTAGAATTTACCCACCAACAAGGCAACAGTACTAAATGCAACTCTTCCAAACATTCAAGCCTACAAAATTCAAACAGGACATACCAGCGAACTGGACACACTTGATTAACATATATGTACCACTTTTTTTAGGAAAATCTTCCAACCTATTAGATAAGAGAGCGCCATTCCTTGAATAGTAAGTTTTTGCCTACTGCAAAAGTTCTCTCAAAGTCCTACTCACCTTCACTGCTCCTCATTTCAACCACTGATTGAAATATTATTGCGGCTTGTAATAAGGGAACATCTATAATTATGGGGGATTTTAACTATCATATTAATTGGACAAATCAAATTGGGCAGGGCTGCCTTGAGGATGAGTTCATTGAGTGTATTAGGGATGGGTTTCTTGAGCAGTATGTAACTGAACCGACCAGGGGGCAAGCAACCTTAGATCTGGTCCTGTGTAATGAGATGGGATTAATTAAAAATGTCCTTGTAAAGGATCCCCTTGGAATGAGTGACCATAACATGGTTGAATTCCATATTCAATTAGAGGGTGAGAAGTTTGGATCTCAAACAAGCGTGCTAAGCTTGAATAAAGGAGACTATGAAGGTATGAGAGCGGAATTGAGTAGAGTGGATTGGGAAAATAGATTAAAGGGTAAGACGATACATGATCAGTGGTGTACATTTAAGGAGTTATTTTACAACTTCCAAAAAATATATATTCCACTGAGAAGAAAAGGGTGTAAAAGAAAAGACAGCCATCCGTGGCTAAGTAAAGAAATTAAGGGTAGTATTCGACTAAAAACAAGGGCATATAAGGTAGCCAAATCTAGTGGGAGGATAGAGGATTGGGAAAACTTTAAAAGACAGCAAAAAATAACTAAAAGATTGATTAAGAAAGGGAAGATAGATTATGAAAGTAAATTAGCAAAAAATATAAAAACAGATAGTAAGAGTTTTTATAGTTATATAAAAAAGAAAAAGGGTGGCTAAAGTAAATGTTGGTCCCTTAGAGGATGAGACCGGGAAATTAATGGTGGAAAATATGGAGATGGCAAAAACACTGAATGAATATTTTGTATCAGTCTTTACAGTAGAGGACACTAAGAATATCCCAACACTGGACAAACAGGGGGCTATAGCGGGGGAGGAGCTAAACACAATCAAAATCACTAAGGAAGTGGTACTCGGTAAAATAATGGGACTCAAGGCGGATAAATCACCTGGACCTGATGGCTTACATCCTAGGGTCTTGAGGGAAGTGGCGGTAGCGATTGTGGATGCATTGGTAATAATTTTCGAAAACACCCTGGACTCAGCAAAGGTCCCGGCAGACTGGAAAACTGCTAATGTAACACCCTTATTTAAAAAGGGCAGTAGACAGAAGGCTGGAAACTATAGACCGGTTAGCCTAACATCTGTGGTAGGTAAAATTTTGGAGTCCATTATTAAGGAGACAGTAACAGGACATTTGGATAATCATAATTTAATAGGACAAAGTCAGCATGGTTTTATGAAGGGGAAGTCATGTTTGACAAATTTGCTGGAGTTCTTTGAGGAAGTAACATATAGGGTGGATAAAGGGGAACCAGTGGACGTAGTGTATTTAGACTTCCAAAAGGCATTTGACAAGGTGCCACACAAAAGATTATTGCTTAAGATAAAAAAATCACGGGATTGGGGGTAATATTCTGGCATGGATAGAGGATTGGCTATCTAACAGAAGGCAGAGAGTTGGGATAAATGGTTCATTCTCAGACTGGCAATCAGTAACTAGTGGTGTTCCGCAGGGGTCAGTGCTGGGTCCCCAACTCTTTACAATCTATATTAACGATTTGGAGGAGGGGACCGAGTGTAACATATCAAAGTTTGCAGATGATACTAAGATGGGAGGGAAAGTAGTGAGTGAGGAGGACATAAAAAACCTGCAAGCGGACATAGACAGGCTAAGTAAGTGGGCAGAGATTTGGCAGATGGAATACAATACTGGAAAGTGTGAGGTTATGCATTTTGGCAGGAAAAATCGTAGAGCAAGTTATTATCTTAATGGCAAGAAACTGGAAAGTACTGAAGTACAAAGGGATCTGGGGGTCCTGGTGCACGAAACTCAAAAGGTTAGTATGCAGGTGCAGCAAGTGATTAAGAAGGCAATGGAATGTTGGCTTTCATTGCTAGGGGGATAGAATATAAAAATAGGGAGGTATTGCTTCAGTTGTACAAGGTATTGGTGAGACCGCACCTGGAATACTGCATACAGTTTTGGTGTCCATACTTAAGAAAAGACATACTTGCTCTCGAGTCAGTACAAAGAAGGTTCACTCGGTTAATCCCGGGGATGAGGGGATGGACATATGAGGAGAGGTTGAGTAGATTGGGACTCTACTCATTGGAGTTCAGAAGAATGAGAGGCGATCTTATTGAAACATATAAGATTGTGAAGGGGTTGGATCGGGTGGATGCGGGGAGGATGTTCCCGATGATGGGTGAAACTAGAACTAGGGGGAATAGTCTTAGAATAAGGGGCTGCTCTTTCAAAACTGAGATGAGGAGGAACTACTTCACTCAGAGTGTGGTAGGTCCATGGAATATGCTGCCCCAAAAAGCTGTAGACGCGACATCATTACATAAATTTAAAACAGAAATAGACAGTTTCCTAGAAGTAAAGGGAATTAAGGGTTACGGGGAGCGGGCAGGAATTTGGACATGAGTCTAGGTTCGGATCGGACATGGCCCTGTGGGTAGCGGAGCAGGCCCAGGGACCGTGTAGCCTGATCCTGCTCCTATTTCGTGTGTCTAATTCTGTTAGATTCAGGAGATGGTTCTGTGATAGTAGATTGGCGGTTAGGATCAGATCAGCCATGATCTTATTGAATGGCGGAGCAGGCTCGAGGGGCCGATTGGCCTACTCCTGCTCCTATTTCTTATGTTCTTAAAAAAGGTACAGGAGTGTAATGAAGTAAGCATTGGCTTCATTCACTTCAATTGGCTATCTTGGTTTCTTTCCAGAATATCCAATCCTTAAACCCTTCTTCAATCCTAGACCATGAGCCACAGTCATTCTTTTGTTTGTCTATAGCCAGTATGTCAACTCCTCAACACATATTGTCAAGTTCTAAATCTGGTTCAAAACCATTCCAAGCCCTCCCTCCCCCACACACACTCCCTCTCCAGAAGACTTGCCTGCTCCCTAATTATATTTTGCAAGTGAGTATCCTCTCGATTAATTACTCCCCATGATTAATTGCAGCTTTAACAGTAGCCATTCAATTTATTCCACTGCTGGTACACTCAGATACCCTTGTCTCAATATTTTCCTTTGTTTGTAATGTGTATATTTTATGCTTGGGTATGCAGATTTAGCTTACAACTTTTTATTTTCCATAAATCATACAAAGAATAAATGTACAAAATTCACCAATGTTACCACAACTCCAAGTCCCAAAGCATTAGAGCAGGAATTTTAGAACTCAACATGTCAAAAATCACTGTGCCGTGAGAAAGCAAGGTTCAAGTTGGTTCAGTAATTTCATTGAAACAAATTACTTTTGAAAACTTGGCAGGTCTGCATTGTGAACTACTCATGATTAGACATATCATAACAGGAGGTCAGTTAGGTAGCAGTCATTTCCTACCAGGATGATTCACTGAGAGTGAATTAACACTGCCAGCTTCACATTTATCAAGTTAAGGTGGGACAAAAAGTGCAGCTCTGCACCAAATGCACATTCAGAGCTCTGTATGCTGTCATCCAAAGGCTACTGAAATCAGTCATGTCTGGTCCAGTGGATTCCCAGGGATCTTCTTAAACATTAAAGTTTGAAAAAGATGATGTTGTACTGATTGCAGTAATAAGCCCAAGAGGTGTGAAACCACCTCCACAAGATGGACTAAAAGACAGCTGGTGTTTAAATCAGCTACCTCAAACTGCAGTTATACTGTGCTTTGTGCATACATATCTGCTGCATCAGCACAAGAATGGCAGTATAATTAGTCTGTTTGAATTGCAAAAATATTAAGTCACTGGCTTCAATTCAAACAACTCTGCAGCCTTTGGCTTCTCCATGAATCTTTGGTGAATCCACATGTAAACTCATGGAAAAATAGTTTTACAAGTCAGTAGGATTTTTCTTGCACACCATACCAGTTTTTCTCTTTGCTTTCTCCCTTTCAATCATAATCGGTATTTACACTTAAAAGGGACTCAGTCCCTATTTTGATGTAATCAATGTCATTACAATGCCAGACTAAATTCCACTCTAAGGGGCTATTGCTCCTATACAGATTGTGTTTATCACTGCTCCCTTTTTGTGTTTCCTTGCAGGTTATAATAAACTAAAAAAAGTCACCCCACTCAAAAATGACATCACAGAAGGAGATCATTCAGCCCATTGTATCTGTGTTCATTGAACAATTCAGCCCTTAATCCCATAAAAAAGGATTCGCAAGGATGATACCAGAACTGAGAGGATATATTATCAGGAAAGGCTGAACAGGCTAGGGCTCTTTTCTCTAGAAAAGTAAAGGCTGAGGGGTGGCCCAATAGGTCTTTAAAATGATGAAGTAGATCGATAAGGTAGACGTAGAGATGTTTTCACTTGTGGGGGGGGGGGGCGGTGGGAAGAGATCAAAACTAGGGGCCATAAATATAAGACAGTCACCAATAAATTCAGGAGAAACTTCTTCACCCAAAGAGTGGTATGAATGTAGAACTCACTATGGCATGGAGTAGTTGAGGTGAATAGCACACATGCATTTAAGGGGAAGCTAGCTAAGCACATGAGGGAGAAAGGAATAGGAGGATATGCTGATAGGGTTGGATGAAGAGGGGGGCGGGGAAGCTCGTGTGGAGCATAAACACCGGTATGGACCAGTTGGGCTGAATGGCCTACTTCTGTGCTGTAGACTGTAGGTAACAACCTAACAAAATATGCTAATATTCCACAATATATTAATACCAGAAGACAGATTGGATGATAGAATGCACTGAGTGGTGCAGGTGCAATTAACTGGTTTAAAGCTTCTGGTCACCTGCCCTAAATTCTCCTTATTTAGCTTGGTGTAAAATTTTTTGTCTTATAATTCTTCTGTGAAGCGCCTTGGGCCGTTTTACTACGGTAAAAGCGCTATATAAATGCAGGTGGTTGTTGTTGTTGATCCTCAGTCTGTGCTAAGTTGGCTAGTCTCAGGTAGCACAACAGTTTGCAATGCTGCAGTCGACCTCAAAAGGCACCTAACTCAGGCTGGGTGGGGTGAGGAGAAAATCAGCCTCAATCCCCAGCCCTAATCACTATGCAGCGATGCCGGCTGGAAAGTGCATGTGGTATGCGTGATTAGAATAGGCTCCGCTATAAATACCATCTACGGCCAAACAGCCGACTAACATACGTGAAAGGACAGCCAAAACTGGGCGATGGACTGGAGGAGGAGGACGGGCCACCCCACCAAGAATCAGCACCTTCAGGAGAGGGAGCAAACTCGGTCGAAATTAAAAACCAGTTCAGCACTGATACAAATGGATGGCATTCTCCATGAGCCCTGCGACTGAATGCTACAGCAGGCAACACTGCGCATGTTCACTGTGCTGGATGACATCATGCTCATCAATTTCAGGCTGCACCAGCGCAGCAGAGACAGCCTCAGAGCAAGACATGATTGGGTTATTTGCACTTGTCCTTGCAAAATATAAAAGTGGCACAAAAGTTACTAAATATCTAATCACTTTATCACAACACCGATGAATCCCCGGTAACTAAAGTGATGCAACATCTTTGCATTGGGATATGGAAGCTCATCTTAGCTTCTCCCTCCCCCCACCTCCACCCCTTTCTCCCCTCCCTATTAATATCATTTGAAGACTAAAAAGAGGCAATAGAAAAATGTGACGTTTCCTACCAATTTGACTAAAGTATTACCCTCCTCGCTCCCGTTGCATGATCCATCTTTTCTGGATGATTAGATTAGCAACAAGGAGAATGGAGATCCTGAATTCGCCCCACAATCTTCCGCTTAACACAGTTAAAAGGCTAAATCGATTCTTAGTTATGGCGTTGCCTGGAGTCAGGGTTGACAATGAAACGTTAAGAGATTGAAATCTTTCCGAAAGGCTATCTGCCTAAACAGAACTTGCACATGGATCACCCAGAAATCAAATCAGAAAATTCTGCTAGAAGGTTTCAAAATGGTTAATGGAAAAAAATAGAAGACAATCGTTGTTCAGTCCTTGCATAATCACAACTGGGCATTTCATAACGCCCCAGACACACCGATTGTGCACTGACAGCAGAAAATAAGAACTGAATCAAAGCGATTGTCCTGCTAACAAAGCCATATAATCCATTTATTCCTACAAAAGAACTTAAACAAAAAAAACTTCTCAGGATTTTTTTCACAAATGGAAATTAATAACCTACCCCTAAAAGATTGACCGTGTCGTCACCTTTAAATTTCGGGATGAACTGGTCTCCTCTCAGGATTTCTGATTGGTTCAATGGCCTGAATCGGCACATTACTTTAATGCTGCATTCAGCCGGCTCCGCCATCTCTCGCCTTTCAGCAGTGACAATACAGGTTCACAACCAAACCTCCGAAGAGGTAAAAAAAAGGAATAGATCCAGCGCAGGGGAATGCGGGAGCAACCCTTCACCTCTAGCTGAACATGGCAGCAATCAATGCACCGCAATCCTCTCCAGAGTCACTGATGATGCTACGATTTCTGCATCGGGGCTGCAAAAAATGTGCGGCTAGAAGTATAACATTTAAAAGAAAATAAACTGGTACCGGCGTGGTGTTTCCCCCCCAACAAAAAAAAATTGAGAATAGCACTTCACAGTCGATGCATTAACTTCTCAAGGTCAATCGGTCGGTGCTCCTGCAGTACAGACAAGGATCCTTGTTGGTTTAGCATCCTTGGCTTTCCCCTGCCATCCCGCATCAGCACCAGCCACCTTCTCCTCAGCTTCAGCGACTCCTCTGTCCCCGGGGCTTTGTGACATCAGACCATTACCTCACCACCAGCTTCAAAAGCTACCTTCTCTCGCGATACTAAAGGTCATGGGAAATGCAGTTCCAGCAAATGGAATTGGCAGCAAAAAAAATTTGCAGCTCCCAGTCTCACTAATAAGGCGCCTCGTCGCACTAGAGGGGTTGCATTGTAAATGTCCCCTGCACCTGTGTGTAGAGCCAGAATAGATCAGGAGTGGGGATAGCTGAGGACACAGACCCGTTCTTCCGCCCCACCTCCTGTATTGGCAGCAGGCTCGACCGCCAGCAACAGACAATGGGGTTTGCAAGGATCTGCTGAATAATTTAGCGTCTCCCACCTAATGGAAAAGAGAATTGGAGATGGACATTGGAAGGTTCAGACAAAGAAGATCTCAGTACACGTCACAGCTCATTGTGTTCAGATTTACACAAGATCGATTTAAAAGTGTATGTGGAAATTAAACAGGACTGAAGGAGTTAGATATATTTCTTAAGGCTAAAGGGATCAAGGGATATGGGGAGAAGGCAGGGACAGGGTACTGAGTTTGGATGATCAGCCATGATCTCATTGAATGGTGAAGCAGGCTCGAGGGGCCGAATGGCCTACTCCTGCTCCTATCTTCTATGTTTCTATGACTGTGTCATAGAGTCATAGAGTTATACAGCACAGAAAGAGGCCCTTCGGCCCATCGTGTCCATGCCGGCTATCAAGCCCTGCCTATTCGAATCCTATTTTCCAGCACCTGGTCCGTAGCCTTGTATGCTATGGCGTTTCAAGTGCTCATCTAAATGCTTCTTGAATGTTGTGAGGGTTCCTGCCTCTACCACCCTTTCAGGCAGTGAGTTCGATTCCAACCACCCTCTGGGTGAAAACGTTTTTCCTCAAATTCCCTCTAAACCTCCTGCCCCTTATCTTGAAACTATGCCCCCTGGTTATTGACCCCTCTACGAAGGAAAAAGTTCCTTTCTATCTACCCTATCTATGCCCCTCATAATTTTGTACACCTCAATCAGGTCCCCCCTCAGCCTTCTCTGCTCTAAGGAAAATAACCCCAGCCTGCCCAGTCTCTCATCATAGCTGAAACGCTCCAGCCCAGGTAACATCCTGGTGAATCTCCTCTGCACCCTCTCCAATGCAATCACATCCCTCCTATAGGGTGGCGACCAGAACTGTATTCCAGCTGTGGCCTAACTAGCATTTTGTACAGCTCCATCATAACCTCCCTGCTCTTATATTCTATGCCTCGGCTAATGAAGGCAAGTATCCCATATGCCTTTTTAATCACCTTATCTACCTGTCCTGCTGCCTTCAGGGATCTATGTACATGCACACCAAGGTCCCTCTGATCCTCTGTCCTTCCTAGGGTCCTACTATTCATTGTGTATTCCCTTGCCTTGTTAGTCCTCCCAAAATGCATCACCTCACACTTTTCAGGGTTAAATTCCATTTGCCACTGTTCTGCCCATCTAACCATCCCGCCTATATCGTCCTGTAGCCTGAGGCTTCCCTCCTCGCTATTTACCACTCCACCAATTTTCGTGTCATCTGCGAACTTACTGATCATACCTCCTACATTCATATCTAAATCATTAATATACACTACAAACAGCAAAGGACCCAGCACTGATCCCTGCAGTACACCACTGGACACAGGCTTCCAGTCACAAAAACAACCTTCGTCCATCACCCTCTGCCTCCTGCCACTAAGCCAATTTTAGATCCAATGTGCCAAATTGCCCTGGATCCCATGGGCTCTTACCTTCTTGACCAGTCTCCCATGTGGGACTTTGTCAAAAGCCTTACTGAAGTCCATGTAGACTACATCAACCGCACTACCCTCATCCACACACCTAGTCACCCCCTCAAAAAATTCAATTAAATTGGTTAGACATGATCTCCCCCTGACAAAGCCACACTGACTATCCCTGATTAATCCCTGCCTCTCCAAGTGGAGACTAATTCTGTCCCTCAGAATTTTTTCCAATAATTTCCCTACCACTGATGTTAGGCTCACTGACCTGTAATTCCTTGGTTTATCCCTACTACCCTTCTTGAACAATGGTACTACATTAGCTGTTCGCCAGTCCTCTGGCACCTCCCCTGTGGCCAGAGAGGTCCTGAAAATTTGTGTCAGAGCCCCTGCAATCTCCTCCTTTGGCTCACACAGCAGCCTGGGATACATCTCATCAAGGCCTGGGGATTTATCCACTTTTAAGCTTGCTAAAACCACTAGTAGCTCCTTCCTATCAATACTAATTTGTTCAAGTATATCACAATCCCCCTGCCTGATTTCTACGCCTATATCGTCCTTCTCCATAGTGAACACAGATGCAAAATATTCATTTAAAACCTCACCTACATCTTCCGGCTCTACACACAGATTACCGCTTTGGTCCCTAATGGGCCCTACTCTTTCCCTGGTTATCCTCTTGCCCTTAATATACTTATAAAACACCTTTGGATTTTCCTTTATTTTGCCCGCCAGTTTTTTTTCATGCCCCCTCTTCGCTCTCCTAATTTTTTTTTTATGTACCCCCCTGCACTTTCTATACTCCTCTAGGGCTTCCACTGTTTTTAGTCCTTTGCATCTGCCAAAAGCCTCCCTTTTTTTCCTAATCCATTCTTGTATATCCCTTGACATCCAGGGTTCCCTGGGTTTGTTGGTCCCACCCTTGACCTTTACGGGAACATGTTGGCGTTGTACTCTATTTCCTTTCTGAAAGACTCCCACTACTCTGATGTGGATTTTCCTACAAGTAGCTGATTCCAGTCCACTTTGGCCAGATCCTGCCTTATCATATTAAAATCGGCCTTCCCCCAATTTAGAACCTTTATTTCTGGTCCATCTTTGTCCTTTTCCATGACTACCTTAAATCTCACTGAATTATGGTCACTGTCACCAAAATGCTCTCCTACTGACACTTCTACCACTTGCCTGGCTACATTCCCTAGAATTAGGTCCAGTACTGCCCCCTCTCTTGTAGCACTTTCTACATGCTGGCTCAAAAAGCTCTCCTGGATGCACTTTAAAAATTCCGCACCCTCTAAGCCTTTCACACTCTGACTATCCCAGTTAATATTGGGGAAGTTGAAATCCCCTACTATTATTACCCTATTATTTCTACACTTTTCTGAGATTTGCCTACATATCTGTTCCTCTATCTCCCCCTGACTGTTTGGGGTCTATAGTACACTCCCAGCAAACTACTTGCCCCCTTTTTGTTTTTAAGTTCTACCCATATGGCCTTATTAGAGGAACCTGCTAAGATATCATCCCTCCTTACAGCAGTAATTGATTCCTTGATTAATATTGCAACACCCCTCCTCTTTTACACCCCCCTCTGTCTCGCCTGAAGATTCTATATTGAGCTGCCAGTCCTGCCCCTCCCTCAACCATGTCTCTGTGATAGCAACAATATCATACTCCCATGTGTTCATCAACACCTTCAATTCATCTGCCTTACTCGCAAGACTCCTTGCATTAAAATAAAAGCCATCCAGCCTTGCCATACTCCCTTGTGCCATTACATATTTGCTCTGCCTTCCAGGCTGACTTGTTTTTTCCTCTATATTTGGCCGTGCATCACCCCCTACTATAGCTCCACTCTGTATCCAATCCCCCTGCCAAGTTAGTTTAAACCCCCTCCCAACAGTACTAGCAAACCTCCCCGCAAGGATGTTGGTCCCGTTCCGGTTCAGGTGCAACCCGTCCGACTTGTACAGGTCCCACCTTCCCCAGAAGCAGACCCAGTGATCCAGGAAACTAAAGCCCTCCCTCCTGCACCAACTCTTTAGACACGCATTCATCTGCTCTATCCTCCTATTCCTATACTCACTAGCACGGGGCACCGGGAGTAATCCAGAGATTACAACCTTTGAGGTCCTGCTTTTTAATCTGCTCCCTAGCTCCCTAAATTCTTGTTGCAGGACCTCATCCCTCTTCCTACCCATGTCGTTGGTACCAATGTGAACCACGACCTCTGACTGTTCGCCCTCCCCCTTCAAAATGCCCTGCAGCCGTTCAGTGACATCCTTGACCCTGGCACCAGGGAGGCAACATACCATCCTGGAATCACGTCTGCAGCCACTGAAACTTCTATCTGTTCCCCTTATGTGTAACGGCTTCAGCGGCACTTCCCTCTGCTCGCCGCCTGAGGGCGGTTTTTGAGGCTTCGGTGCGCTGTTGCCGTGCCTTCTGGGTCCCTCTCCTCACCTGTTTCTCGAGTAATTGATCTCATCAGAGTAATTAGGCTAGTTAATAAAGTTGTTCAGTTTTGTCCTTGTCTTGTTTCTCTGTGCCTCTGGCCTCACCTGTGTCTTGTTAATGTATTTGTCTCATTTGATTAATTATGTCATGTGACCACTCTGGCCTGTATTTAAACTTCCGGTTTCCTGCCCTCTTTGCTCAGTCCTGGGTTCACCTGCCTGGAGGTAGCAGGTCTCTCTATGTTTTCAAGTTTCTACTGAATCGCCTTTTGAGTGTTACCCTGTTTCTATGTTCTCGAGTCTCAAGGGACCATCCCTTTCTAGTGCTACCATGTCTCTGTTTTCAAGTATCAAGTTAAGCGTCTTTCAAGTTCTACCTGGTCTCGAGTCCTTGGATAGATTTCTTGCACTTGGGTCCACTACCGAAAACCCTAGCAAACGGCCCCGTGAATGCACGGCCCCGTGACATTATGATAAAATCCCCTATCACTATTGCTCTCCCACTCTTTTTCCTCCCCTCCTGTGCTGCTGAGCCACTCGTAGTGCCACGGACTTGGCTCTTGCTGCATTCCCCTGAGAAACCATCTCCCCCAGCAATATCCAACATGGAAAATCTGTCGGAGAGGTAGATGGACCCAGGGCACTCCTGCACTACCTTCCTAGTTCATTTACTCTGTCTGGTGGTCACCTATGTCCTGTCTGCCTGTGCACTCTGATGTAAGAAAACTACTAGGCACTTGGTCTGTGTATTAAACAAGGCTTTAATCAACTGTTTTTCAACATGGAGATCTAGTTGTGTCCTTCACTAGTTCCTGTTAAAGAATGTCCTGAGCAAGCTGGGCCCATGCCCCCGTATTTATACTCTCCCTGGACAGCGCCATCAGCAGGCCGCCCAGTATTACTTCATAAGTCATTTCCACATGAATGACAAGATTCATGTCATTCTTCCCGCCTGAAAGATTGGAAGTCCGGTATATTCCTTCTACCGAATTAATCGGACTAAGAATAGACGCAGTCGTTTGGATCTCCATTGGAGGCCATTGTTCCCTGGGTCGCTTGGTTCGTACCGGCGGGCCGGCAGAGTCCGTGTCGCCTTGATCGACCTGAGGGGGACTGGGGAGATCGTGGCTCTGGGTGCGGGCCCCCACCAGCGCAGAGCTGGCTTCACCCTGCTCAGTAGTCGGTGACTGACCGGCATCCTGCCTTCGGGTGGCCATCCCGTGGGGAGCGCTCTGTTCCCCGGGTTGATCCGGCGGAATAGCTGGCAGACCCCTTGATGTCCCAGGTATGGCGTCATCCTCAGAGGAGTGCAGGGTATTGGCGTCATTAATACGGATCCCACTATCAATTGGGTCCGTGGGACCGGTTGGGCAGGGAGCTAGATCCCGGCCATCAGAGTACCGCACGTGTGCGTACGTGGGATTGACATCTGTCAGTTTCACTTCATCGATGAGGGGATCACTCTTAGAGGATCGGACGAATCTTCGGAGCAGCACGGGGCCAGGAGCTGCCAACCATGATAGTAGGGACGTCCCATGAGTGGAGCGACGCTGGAACCCGAAGAATCGTTCATGAGGAGTAGCGTTGGTGGATGTAGAAAGAAGGGACCTGATGGAATGCAATGCGTCAGGGAGCATAGTTTTCCACTGCTGGTCTGATAGGTTGTGTGACCTCAGTGCAAGACAAACAGTGTTCCAAATGATGGCGTTGTATCTCTCAACCTGTCCGTTTCCAATAGAATGATACGATGCCGTATTACTTGTGGTGATTCCCCGTTGGGAAAGATAACTTTTGAGTTCGCTTGACATGAAGGAGGGACCCCGATCAGTGTGGATGAAATTGGCCATACCGCAAAGGGAAAAGACCTGATCGAGGCATTTGATCACTGTGGAAATAAGCATATTGGGACAGGGGAAAGCAAAGGGAAAGCATGAATATTCGTCCACCATAGTGAGCAAGTAGGTGTTTCGCGTTGAGGAAGGAAATGGCCCTTTAAAGTCAATGCTGAGTCGCTGCATAGGCTGTGTAGCGTGTATGAGCGAGCCAACCGACGGAAGAATTGCGGTTTTAATTCTGCGCAAATTCTACAAGTGGAGCATGTTCTTTTCACGTCTTCCGTAGATTTTTAGATTGCACAAAGTGCAACATACGGGTAACGCCAGGATGGCACAAGTCAGTTTGAAGATCCGTAAGAGTCGAAGTTGACATGGAAGAGCAGAATGCACGCGTGAGGGTATCCAGGGCCACATTCTCTTCGCCGGGTCGATAATGTATGGTGTAGCCAAAGGCGGCCAATTCCATCCTCCAGAGCTGTATTTTGTTATTCTTGACCTTAGTGCATTTCCGGTTATCCAGCATAAAGGCCACAGAGCGCTGATCAGTTATGAGCGTGAAATGGCGACGAGCGAGAAAATGACTCCATTTACGTACTGCTTCAATGATAGCCATAGCCTCCTTCTCGACAGGAGGATAATGGAGCTTGCTACCCTGCAAAGTTCTGGACAGAAATGCAACGGGTCGACAGCCTTGATTCAAGGTAGCCGAGATCGCCACCTCCGATGCATCGCAGTCGCCCACGAAAGGGAGATTTTCATCGATGGAATGTAGCGTGGCTTTTTCCAGTTGTTGCTTGAGGAGGTCAAAAGCTGAAATAGCCATCGCGTCCAACGGAAATGACTTCACGTGAAGCAGGGGCTGGATCTTGCCGGAAAAGTGGGGTATCCACTTCGCATAATAGGCAAACATGCCGAAGGCCTGACGAAGAGAGTCAAGATTCGTAGGAGGAGGGAGCTCCTGAAGCGGACGAAGTCGCTCCGGATCCAGTTTGATGACACCATTGCCCACCCAGTAGCCAAGGATGTTGACTGATGGTACTGATTTCACAGATTTGGACTCATTTAAGGTTAAGTTGCGATGACGGAGAACGTCTAGAAATTTCTGGAGGTTGGCATCATGCTCCTTCTGGTCATGACCAGCAATGGTGATATTATCCAGATATGGAAAAGTGTCCCTTAAGTTCTCTTGTTTGACTAGGCTGTCGATTGCCCATTGAAAGGCGGCCACCCCATTGGTGACCCAAAATGGAAGGCGACAAAACAGGTAAAGCTGACCATTGGCCTCAAAGGCCGTATACTTTGGCCTAGAAATTCGGTGGGCTGTGCCACCAGTTAGCACCTAAAGAGGGCACTCAGTGGCTTTAGCGCCACTGGCCACGCCTCCCGCGATATTTAGCTGGGCGCTAATGGCGGCGTTAGCCTGTACCGCTGCGCCGCCACCGATGACATCATCGGTGTGCGCAGTGCCCCGCTACTATCCCGATCGCGATACTTGGTAGCGCCCGCCTCTGTAACGCCGTTCGCAAATTGTGCCCGGTTCACGGGGCCTACCTGTGGCAGTAGTGGCGCAAATTAAGGTGGAGGTGCGGAGCGGCCATTTTTTTCGGTGCCCGCCTGCCAGCATCTCCGTCCCCGACCTCCTGATCCCCCCCCCAGGGCAGTGCCGACTGTATCCCGAGAGCCCGGCACTTCTCCTCGGTGCCGGGCTCTTTTGCCGGCACTCGCGATCGGTCATCGCGCTGGTGCAGGCCCCTCCCTCTTAAGAAGGGGAGGAAGGCCTGCAGTACCGCAGCGCGCCATGCCGCAGCATGTGGTGCTGCGGCACGTTACGCTGCGATATTCAGTTTCAGCGCCCCAAGAGGGACGCGGGGCGCCTCGAGCAGCGCCCCGCGTCCCTCTTGGGGCGCTCAAGCTGAATTTCCGGCGGGCGTAACGGCTCCAATTGCAGCGGTAATTCTGGCACCCAGGCGAGCTTGGTGCCCCGTTTGGGGCTCCACCGAATTTCTAGGCCTTTTTGTCAGAGTCCTTTAACGGTACTTGATGGTAAGCCCTCTTTAAGTCAAAAGTTGAAAATACCCTGTAGTTGGCAAAGTTATTGACCATGTCATCGATGCGTGGTAGTGGGTAGGCATCCAAGTCGGTATACTGGTTAATAGTTTGCAAGTAATCGATGCAAAGACGTTTCTTGTGTTGCTTCAGAGGATTTTTAACATTGATGACTTGAGCCCGCCAGGAAGATGAACATGGTTCAATGATACCGTCAGCTAGAAGGCGAGAGATTTCTGCCTCGATAAAGCAGAGCTCATCTTGGCTGAAACATCATGATTTAGTGACTATGGGCTTACATCGGGGGGAAAGATTGGCAAACAAGGAGGGCTCGTCGAGCGAAGCCGCCAAAAGCGCACAAAACAGTACTTTGGAAATAGTAAGCTCCGGTTTTGGCCCTCCAAACTCGAAAGTGAGTCTTTTGTGTTGTTTCTGGAAATCCTGTCCCAGGAGCACATCACTGCATAGGTTTCTGAGCACCCCGAGCCAGGTGGAAAAATAAGTGCGGCCATTGAGAATAAGGTCAACAAGACAAAAGCTGGAAGAGTTGGTGGTCAGTGTCATCAGAGCCATTACAATTTCCCTGTCCGAGGGGTAAATACACAGTTTTAACTTACTGACAGCCTGTTCACTAATGAAGCTGTCAGAGCTACATGAGTCGATTAATGCACTCAAAATGTGTCCATTTACCAAAACCCTCGTGGCTGCATGGGACAGGCTTTGGAGAAAAACAGCTGTAACACTAGTAGTGGCTCTTGGGGGAGGAGCAGTTTTATAGATAGCAGCTGTAACACTATGTGGTAAACCACTGTTGTTAGTATTGTTGTTCACCACTGTTGTTAGTACTGTTGTTCACTGTTAGTACTGTTGTTCACTCTTGCATATTGTTGTACTTGTCTGTGCATGCCTCAGCTGACTCCGCCCCTGGCTCCACCCTCATGGCTGGATATAAAGGTGGCTGCTCGGCAGCCCCCGGCCCTTTTGGATACCAGGCAACCACAAGAGGCATGCTCTGTTCTTTGGTAATAAAAGCCTGTCTGTTACTTTCTCAACTTCCAGTCTTTTGTAGCAATTGATAGTGCATCAATTTTATTACCAAAGTTAAATGTTGGCTGCGAATGCTGAACAACCGATGGCGCAAAACGCTGAGCAGCAGGCGCTGCTGCGAGCCCTCAGACCAACATGCCTGGACCTAGACCCCCAAGAAGCGGGTTCGTCGACTAAATTCGCACAATGGCTGCGTTGCTTTGAGGCGTATCTGGAAGCCTCGACCGTGACTCTTGATGAAAATAAACTGAAAATCCTGGCCTCGAAGGTGAGCCACCAAGTCTATACTTTAATCCAAGATGCGACGACCTACGCGGCGGCTATCGACCTACTGAAAGGGCAGTATGCACGCCCGGTTAACACGGTCTATGCCAGGCACCTTTTAAGATCTCGCAGACAGCAGCCCGGGGAATCGGTAGAGGCCTTCCTACGGGCACTGTGGGTACTCGGACACGGCTGCGACTGCAAGGAAGTATCGGCCGCGGCACATGCGGAGGGACTGATACGAGACGCTTTCGTTGCGGGTCTAAGGTCTGACTACTCCCGGCAGAGGCTGCTGGAAAAGGGTGAAATAGACCTGACAAAGGCAGTGTCCCTCGCGCTCTCGCTCGACGCGGCCCACAGAAATATGGACGCTTTCTCCCCTAATCGCCCCGCGCCGTGGACGCCGCAATCTTGGGCCATGGGACCGCCACCTCCGACTGCTGCAGCGATGTCCAAGGAACAAAAATGCTATTTTTGTGGCCAAGCTAAACACCCTAGAGCACGCTGCCCCGCGAAGAATGCTACCTGCTCCGGCTGCGGGAAGAAAGGTCACTACGTTAGCGCCTGCAAAGGGAAGACCGCTAACGCCAGCAGCACCGCGTGCGAACCGTGGGCGCAGCCATCTTGCCCGCCATCTTGGGCTCCCCCAGCCGCGTGGGGATCGGGACCGTGGGCGCCGCCATTTTGTCCGCCATCTTGGACGCCTCCGACTTCGGTTACGGGGGATCCGGACTCCACCACCGCCTCATCGGGCGACCGCATCGACGCACTTGAACATACGCTGGCTTCCGTGACGCTGGATCAATCTCTCCCGCATCAACTGTCCAGGTCCATGATGGACATTACGGTAAACGGCCGCGCCACTACCTGCCTTTTTGACAGCGGGAGCACGGAGAGTTTTATACACCCCGACACGGTGCGCAGTTACTCTCTCCCGGTCCTGCCGACGCGTCATCGCATCTCTATGGCTTCCAAAGCCCAGTCAGCGGAAGTCGGTGGCTACTGTATGGTGGCTCTTTCAGTGCGGGGTACTGAATACAAAAATTTTAAACTTCTGGTCCTGCCCGATCTCTGCGCTGCCGTCCTACTGGGGTTGGATTTTCAGTGCCACCTTAAGAGTGTCACTTTAGCGTACGGTGGACCCCTCCCCCCTCTCACGGTCTGCAGCCAGCAGTTTTTAAATCGCCCGCCGCGCGCCATTTGCAGCCTCTCCACCCTTAAAGTCCCCCCCCCCTCCTTGTTCGCTAACCTCACCCGCGACTGTAAGCCCATCGCTACCAAAAGTAGGCATTACGGTGCCGGGGATAGGGGTTTCATTAAATCCGAGGTAGCAAGACTCCTGAAGGAAGGGATTATCGAGAGCAGCAATAGCCCATGGCGAGCACAAGTGGTGGTGGTGAAGACTGGCGGAAAACAGCGCCTAGTTATTGACTACAGCCAGACGATCAATCGCTACACCCAGTTGGATGCATACCCACTCCCCCGCATATCTGACATGGTCAATCAGATAGCACAATACCGGGTGTTCTCGACGATTGATCTGAAGTCGGCATACCACCAGCTCCCCATCAGGGCTGAGGACCGACAGTACACAGCTTTTGAAGCTGACGGCCGGCTCTATCACTTTCTCGGAGTTTCTGTCTTCCAACGGGAGATGGACCGGATGGTTGACCAGAACGCGCTCCAGGCCACTTTCCCATATCTAGACAACATCACCATCTGCGGCCACGACCAGCAGGACCACGACGTTAATCTAGGGAAATTCCTCCGGACGGCCCAGCGGCTGAATCTCACATACAACAAAGACAAATGTATGTTTCGTACTAAGCGCCTTGCTATTCTTGGCTGCGTAGTGGAGAACGGAGTCATCGGCCCAGACCCCGATAGAATGCGCCCTCTTATGGAGCTCCCCCTCCCCCACTGCCAGAAAGCACTGAAGAGATGCCTGGGGTTTTTCTCTTACTATGCTCAGTGGGTGCCCAACTATGCGGATAAAGCCCTCATCAAGTCCGCCTCCTTCCCCCTGACAGCAGAGGCCTGTGCAGCCTTCACTCTCATAAAAAGCGATATTGCGAAGGCCACAATGCACGCTGTGGATGAGTCCCTCCCTTTTCAAGTGGAGAGCGACGCATCCGACTTTGCCCTAGCTGCAACCCTTAACCAGGCGGGGAGACCCGTGGCCTTTTTCTCAAGGACCCTCCAGGGCCCCGAGATTCGACCCTCCTCTGTCGAAAAGGAGGTCCAGGCCATTGTGGAAGCCGTGCAACATTGGCGGCATTACCTGGCCGGAAAACGATTTACCCTGCTCACTGACCAGCGTTCAGTAGCTTTTATGTTTCATAATAAGCAGCGGGGCAAAATCAAGAACGACAAGATATTAAGGTGGAGAATCGAACTCTCCACCTACAATTACGATATCTTGTACCGGCCCGGGAAACTCAATGAGCCCCCTGATGCCCTATCACGTGGTACGTGCGCCAACGCGCAGGTTGATAGATTACAGACCCTCCACAATGACCTCTGCCACCCGGGGGTCACCAGGTTCTTCCATTTTATCAAATCCCATAACCTGCCCTACTCCATCGAGGAGGTCAGGACCATGACCAGGAACTGCCAGATCTGTGCCGAGTGCAAGCCGCATTTTTATAGGCCAGACAGAGCGAGCCTGATCAAAGCCACGCGCCCCTTCGAGCGGCTGAGCATCGATTTTAAAGGGCCCCTCCCCTCCTCTGACCGCAATGTGTACTTCCTCAATATAATTGATGAGTACTCCCGTTTCCCGTTTGCCATCCTTTGCTCGGACATGACCAGTACCACGGTCATTAAATGTCTGAATGACCTCTTCGCATTGTTCGGTTTCCCTAGCTATATCCATAGCCACAGGGGCTCATCTTTTATGAGCGACGAACTTCGGCAGTACCTGCTCGCGAGAGGCATTGCTACAAGCAGGACCACCAGCTACAACCCCCGGGGTAACGGCCAGGTGGAAAGGGAGAATGCGACAGTCTGGAAGGCAGTCCTTTTAAACTTAAAATCTAAGGGCCTTCCGACCTCCCGCTGGCAGGAGGTCCTCCCTGCGGCGCTCCATTCCATTCGGTCGCTGCTCTGTACACCCACCAATGCCACTCCTCACGAGAGAATGTTCTCCTTCCCCAGGAAGTCCACGTCGGGGATTTCGCTACCAACATGGCTGACTTCTCCAGGACCCGTCCTACTGCGGAAGCACGTGAGGACCCATAAGGCGGACCCCCTGGTCGAGAGGGTGAGCCTCCTCCACGCCAACCCGCAGTATGCTTACATGGTGTATAAGGACGGGCGGGAGGACACAGTCTCCATTCGAGACCTCGCACCTGCGGGTGCTCCTGAAACACCCTCTTCGCCACCCACCGCTACTCCTGCCTACCCCCAGGACACAGTCCCCGCACGAGACCTCGCACCTTCGGGTGCCTCTGAGAGACCACCATCGCTACCTCCCATTACCCGCGCTCTGACCCCTGTAGACGGCATGCAGCAGCCCCAGGGTCCGCCACCTGCTACACCTCCTCTGAACGAGACACCGGGTTCAACGTTGGATGCTGCACCATCACCGCCGCTGCTGCGATGCTCAGGACGGCTTACAAGGCCTCCTGATAGATTTCAGTACACGAATTTTTAGTGCACTTCACCCCGCCGGACTCAATTCTAAACAAGGGGTGAATGTGGTAAACCACTGTTGTTAGTATTGTTGTTCACCACTGTTGTTAGTACTGTTGTTCACTGTTAGTACTGTTGTTCACTCTTGCATATTGTTGTACTTGTCTGTGCATGCCTCAGCTGACTCCGCCCCTGGCTCCACCCTCATGGCTGGATATAAAGGTGGCTGCTCGGCAGCCCCCGGCCCTTTTGGATACCAGGCAACCACAAGAGGCATGCTCTGTTCTTTGGTAATAAAAGCCTGTCTGTTACTTTCTCAACTTCCAGTCTTTTGTAGCAATTGATAGTGCATCACACTAGTAGTGGCTCTTGGGGAGGAGCAGTTTTATAGATAGCAGCTGTAACATTAGTAGTGGCTCTTGGGGGAGGAGCAGTTTTATAAATAGCAGCTGCAACACTAGTAGATGCTCTTGACCGGCATACTTTAGAAAAGTGACCTTTCTTACTGCAATGATTGCAGGTTGCATTATGAGCAGGACATAATTTCCTATAATGGAATGCACCTCCACAAAAGAAACACTTCTTTTTAGATTGCCAAGATGCTGCTTGGGTAGGGTCGTCATCAGTGAGGGCTTCTGCCTGAGGCTTACTGGGGGAGTCACTAAAAGTAGTAGCAGCAGTCCGTGCATATGGTAAAAAATAGGCATTTGAATTTTTTTGAGCTAAGTCCAGAGAATATGCCTGGTTATAGGCAGCTTGTTACCCGAAGGTTTTATTCTCCAACAGACGCTGGTGTATGAGGGGAGAAGCAAGTCCGTCAAGAGTCACAAATTAATTCCTCCCAGTACTGCTCAGCTGAGACAGCTTTAAGGTTACAATCTTTGCTGAGCCTGCGAAGCTCTTGAAGGAATTCATCAAGTGATACCCCGGGTTGTTGTCGAGTTGTGGCCAGTAGGTGCCGAGCAAAAATTTCGTTTGGGGCATTAACATATAGTTGCTGTAGTGTTTGGATAGCGATGTCATAGTCTACACAGTCTTCAATAAAGTCAAACACATGAGGGGATACATAATTGGCAAACATTCGTAACTTATTAGGAACATTCTCACCACACTCCTCGAGGAAGTTGCTGAAGGTACATACCAGTGTTTCCATACCTTAGCAGCTGTAAGTGAATTCAGGTCCTAGTCGAGATGGGTGGGTCTGAGTAGTTTCTCCATGATGGATTGATTACTATGTCCAAGTTCCCTTCTACAGTTTGAATCGTAGCTTTTGTAGTGTCCGAGTATAAATAATACACGGACTGCAGGAGAACAATAATAACAGGTATTTACTGAACAGAGGGTACTCTTTTATTTGGACCCAAAAAAACCCAATTCGACTGTAAATAAACAAAAGTTCAACTAAAGCTTAACAAATCAAATTAAAATTTGGTTTTCCGTGTTGATGATGCACTCCAGTCCCCGCGGCGCCCACCGGTCGCGGAAATACTCAAGCGCACCGGCGGACACCGCGTGCTCCATCTCCAGGGCCACCCGGGCGCGAACATGGCCGCGGAAGAGATGCAGGCAATCCAGCTGGACGACCCCCTCGACCGCCCGCTGCCTGGACCAATTGATGGCTCTTTTAGCCAGGCCCAGGAGCAGGCCCACAAGGAGGTCCTCCAACCTGTCCGCTCCCCTCCGCACCGGGTGACCGTAGATCAAGAGCGTGGGACTGAAGTGCAACCAAAAATCGAGGAGCAGCCCCTTCAAGTAGTGAAAGAGGGGCTGCAACCTCTCACAATCCATATAAACGTGAAACACGGACTCCTCCAGGCCGCAAAAAATGCAGGCGGCCTGGGAGTCCGTGAACCTACTTAAAACCTTATTGCACGGGACCGCTCCGTGCAACACCCTCCAGGCCAAGTCCCCGATGGAACAAGGGAGGACTCCCGCATAGAGAGCCCTCCATTGGGGACCTCCGCTACCGCCGGTCGGCAAAACGCCACGCCAAGGCGTGTCCGGACGGTAGACGAAGATGGCAAAGTGGAGAGTGTGCAGGAGCAGCCCGTACAGGAAACCCCTCCGCGCGGAATGAAAAGGCACGGAGGGTATTTCCTCGAGACGGCTCAAGTTGTGAGGCGCCGGTTCCCGAGGGGAGTTTCGGGGCCGGGCGCCGATGAGGAATTCCATCTCAACGGGGGTAAGCTCGGACGGGATCGCCCCACGTGCTTGAGCCGCCTCGATACACCTAGTGGAGTCGGGGCCCAGTGCCGCTTTTACCGATTCGATGGTTTCGACCGCGAGCCGGACGTTGGCCCAGGACAGGCGCCGCGCCAGCTCCTCCGGCGCCATCCAGCCCGCTCCTCTGCCATCGAGCAGGTCCCCGACTCTGGTCACCTTGCCAGCCACAGCCCTACCCTCCGCCAGCCGCCCGAACCCGTGTTCGTGGAGGTGCGGATTCCTGAGCAGCGGCTCCCGAAGGAGAGCCGCCGCTCCTGACGGGGGAGAGCTCCGCCTGGAAGCGACGTAGTTCCAAACCCATAGTAGTTCCTGGTAGAAGACAGGCAGCTCCCGCAGGCCGGCACGCCTGCTGCCCACTTTCGCAAACAGGAGCTGCGTGTCGTAATTGAGGCCATGCAGCTGGCGGAAGAAAAACGTCGCCAGCGCACACCATCTCGGAGGATTCTCGACGTACAGGTATCTCTGCAGCGTCTGAAGACGGAAAGTCGCAGCCTGGGTGCGAAGGCACACCAGCGCCTGACCGCCCTCCCTAAGCGGGAGACACAGAACCGCGGCAGAGACCCAGTGCTTCCTTTTGTCCCAGAAGAAGTCGATGAGCTTCTTCTGAATCTTGGCGACAAACGCAGGGGGAGGGATCAAAGTGACCAACCGGTACCACAACATGGCGGCCACCAGCTGGTTTATGACCAGCGCTCGACCCCTGTAGGACAACACTCGGAGCAGTCCTGTCCAGCGTCCTAGGCGAGCGGTGACTTTGGCCTCCAGCTCTTGCCAGTTCGCCGGCCAAGCGTCCTCGACAGGGCTAAGGTAGACTCCCAAATAGAGGAGGTGCGTGGTGCTCCAGGCGAAAGGCCTGAACTCCTCCGGCAGGGAGTCCACCCGCCACTGACCCACCAGGAGTCCGGAACATTTCTCCCAGTTGATCTTGGCGGAGGATGCGTCCGAGTAAATCTGCTGGCATTCCCGCATCCTCCGCAAGTCAGCGGGATCCGTGACCGTGAGGAGCACGTCATCGGCGTAAGCCGAGAGGACCACCTCCACGCCCGGCCCTTGCAGAGCCAGTCCCGTCAACCTCTTCCGCAAGAGGCGCAGGAAAGGCTCCACGCAAATGGCATATAACTGACCGGACATGGGGCATCCCTGACGCACCCCCCTCCCGAAGCGAAGGGGCGCCGTCAAGGACCCGTTAACTTTAATCAGACACTTCGCGGCGGCGTACAGAAGTCGGATCCGGGCGACGAAATGCGTCCCGAACCCGAATGCGCGCAGAGTCCCGAAGAGATACTCGTGATCCACCCTGTCGAACGCCTTCTCCTGATCCAGTGAAAGGAAGGCGACCGACAGACCAGCCCTCTGGGAGTGGTGGACCAGGTCCCGGACCAGATGGATGTTATCGTGGATGGTCCGGCCCGGGACCGTGTAGGACTGGTCGGGGTGGATCATGTGGGCCAGCACGGTGCCAAGGCGAGCAGACATGGCCCTGGCAAAGATTTTATAGTCCGTGCTGAGGAGGGAGACCGGGCGCCAGTTCTTAAGGAGGCGGAGATCGCCCTTCTTAGGCAGCAGGACAATCACCGCCCTGCGCCAAGAGAGGGGCATCTCCCCGGTCGCCAAACTTTCCCCCAGGACCCGCACGTAGTCGCCCCCCAAGACGTCCCAGAACGCCCTGTGGAACTCCACGGTCAGCCCGTCCAGCCCCGGGGACTTTCCCCTAGAGAGCTGGCGGAGGGCGCCGGTCAGCTCCGCCAGACTTAGCGGAGCGTCCAATTTTTCGGCGCCCTCCGGGCCAACCTTCGTCAGGTCCTCCCACAAAACTCTGCGCGCATCCTCGCTGGACGGATCCGGAGAGAACAGAGCCCCGTAATAGGCGCGGGTCTCCGCGCTGATTCCCTCCGGATCCGAGACCAGAGATCCGTTGTCGGCCAGCAGCCCCAAGAGCTGCTTACGGACCCCCCGTCTTTTTTCCAGCGAGTAGAAGAAGGGGGAGCCGCGGTCCAGGTCCCGCAGGAGCTGGATCCGCGACCTCACGTACGCGCCTCGGGACCCGACGAGCTGCAGGTCCTTCAGCGCGCCCTTCTTCTCTTCGTACACCTTCCGCAGGGCCGGGTCCTCGACGACCTGACCGAGACGGGACTCCAGGTCGAGCACCTCCTTCTCCAACCGCCCGACCCGGGCCTCCCGCCTCTTGGTCGACCCCTTCGCGTACTCCTGACAGAAGAGACGGATGTGAGCCTTGCCCACATCCCACCATAGCCTCAAGGAGGGGAAGCCCCCCTGCTTCCTTCTCCAGTCGGCCCAGAATCGACGAAACGAATCCCGGAACCGTGCGTCCTCCAGCAGCAGGTTGTTAAAATGCCAGTACACGGACCCCCCCCGCGCGCGCAGCGGAGCGAGCTCCGCCCACACCAGGTGGTGGTCCGTGCACGGCACCGGCCGCATGGAAGCTGCCGGAACGCAGGAGACGAACGCCCGGGAAATGTAGAGGCGGTCGATTCTGGACCTTCCTCCCCCAGACCTCACGCTAGTGAAGGCGCTGGAGTCGGGGTGGAGATTTCGCCAGACGTCCACCAAGTCGAAGGACCCAACCAGGTCCCTCAACTTCTCCATCGCCGCCGGGCTTCGCGGGGGACCCGAACGGTCCCTCGCCTCGAGGGTGCAGTTAAAATCCCCCCCGAGGATGACGCACTCGCCCACGTCGATGGAGCCCAAGAGAGCGGACACTTCTTCGAAGAAGCGCACTTGCTGCGCACTGGCCTGAGGGGCGTACACGTTCACTAGATGGAGCGGCACGCCCCCCAGGCGAACAGTGACATGGAGCAAGCGGCCCGGCACGTGCTCCTTGACCCCCAAGATCTCCGGCTGAAAATGCGGGGCCAGCAAGATAGCCACCCCGCTGGAATTGTTGGAGAGGTGACTCATGCTGACCCCTCCTTGCCACTCCAGGAGCCACGTGGCTTCGTCTCCCGGAACGGTGTGGGTTTCTTGCAGGAAGCACACCGCATACTTCCCGTCCCGAAGGATCGAGAAGTTATTGAATCTGCGGCGCGCCTCCCTGCTGCCGTTGATGTTGAGGCTGGCTATGGTTATCTTCATGTCAGAAGCATAGTGCAACCTCTACCTACACCTAACGGGGCGAGGAAGCGCAGCCGCTGGTCCGCCGCCACTTCCTCAGCAGCCCAGTGAGAAACGTTGTGAGCCGACGCAGCTCGAGCGGGTTCACACCCTCGTCCGCGCCCAAGATCTTAATGGCGGCGCGGACGGAATCGATGAGCAGCGCCAGCTCCGACCACCTGTCGAGGGCCAGCCGGACCTTATTGCGCTGACCCAGGCACGTGGCCATAAAATCCCGGAGTTCCCTTACGGAAATGAGGGGAGACTTGGCAAGGGGCACGAGGTCATCCATCGCCACGTCGGCGCTGGAGTCCGAATCGTCCTCCGTGCCCATCACCGAGTCCCCATCCTCCTCCAGGGGGTCGTCACCAGCGGCCGACCCGTCCGCCGCGCAGTGCGAAGCGAACGACTCGGCCGCGCCAGCCAGCCCCGCCTCCGCCCGGATCCCACCCCCAGGATCGGCGGCAGAGGATTTCTCCCTGGGCTCCTCTAGGGGTGCCGGGCCAGAAGACGGCGGCGGTTCAGAGCTCCCCTCCGCCTCAGACGCCGGAACGACCGGAGAAACCGGGGAGAGAACAATTTCCAGCTCCTCCAGTACGTCCGGCATCAGAGACGCAGCCAGGGGGCCATCCTCCTCCCCGCCACCAACCTCCGACCCAGCGGACGGGGGGTTTTGAATTAAAAGCTCTACCAGGACGAGCATCCCCTGGGAGACGTCCGGGTCGCATTGGGCGAGCTCATTATCCTCGAGCTCGCCCGACCCAGCCCCCAGGCTGCCCGACCCGGCGAGGGGTAACGACACCGATGAAAGGTCAACTTCAATTACTGCCGCGGGTTGTTCCGCAACCCCCCCCACGGGCAGGGTCTCATCTCCATCCCCGGGAGGCACGTGCTGGACAGACACATCTGCCTCAGCCTCCCGAGGGACAGGCGACCCCTGCCGATCGCTGGTGATGACGACAGCGCTGGGGGGGGCGGGGGGGCGCAGTACCCGCGGCGGGCGACGACTCCCCCTGCTCGGAGGGACCTTCCTCCTCCCGGTCCTCCTCCTCATCCAGGGGGTCGCGCCTTCTTTTTAGCACGGAGGGAGCGAGGGAGACCTCCATGTCTGCAAAGGCCTCCTCCTCGACTCCCTCCGGCGGAGCAGGTTTGTCGGGTTCCTCGGGCCCGAGCCCGGCCGCAGGTATTGGCATTACCGCTGCGGCGGTTGCGGCCACAGGCTCGGGCACGGGGCCCCTCCCGCTCACATCTGCCCTGATCAACTCCGCGAGGAGCGCGGGTGTAAGGGGCTCAAGGGGCAAGGGCTCACCATCCACGGGGGGACCTGCCCTAAGGTGCTTCTTTTTTCCCCGCGCCTTCTTTCCGGCCGGACACGCTCCCTCCCCCCCGCCGGAGGCCTTGGTGGCATCGGCCCCCGATGTCAACCGCGCATCAGACGTACTTGACGCGCGGGCAGATCCGGGGGGAAGGGCGGCGGCGGCGGCGCCAGCCTCGGCCGCACGAGATGATCCGGCGGCCTTGGAGGCAGGGCAGTTCCTCCTGATGTGCCCCACCTCCCTGCAGGCATGGCACCTCACACGGTCCGACGTCCAAAAGGCGCGGTAGGCGGTCCCCTCGTGGAGGACGACGAATGCCCCTTCAGTGTCCTCCTCCCGCGCCAGCTGGATAAACAGCTGGCGCCGGAAGGAGAAGACGTGGCGAAGGCTGGCCTCCCGGAAGCCGAGCGGGATGGGCGTGATCCCCGACCTCACCTCCCCAAGTTGTCGCAAATGGGGAAGGAGGAGCTCACCAGGAACATAGGGCGGGACGTTGGAAATAATGATCCTCTGCGCGGTGGCCTCAAGAGGATCCACCGGCAGGAAGGTCCCGCCCACGGTGAGCCCCTTGGCGACAGCCAGGGACACCGCCCACTCCGACCCCAGGAAGAACACAGCCTTCCCATACATTTTCGAGGCCGCGACGATGGCTGAGGGGCCGACAACCCCAGCCATGGCCTTGACGCAGGCCTCGATGGTCATAGTGGGGTGAGTGTAGCTCTTCACCCCAAGCTTTTTTGTTATTAATCGAAAAGGTGACGGGGCAGCAGGAACAGCGGGAGCAGCTGTGGCTGTGGCTACCACTCTCGCATAGGTCCCGGCTGGCCCCGCCACCGGCGAAGATGCAGTCGCCATTCTGGGGTGCTTTTTTTAAGGGCTACACTCACCCCAAGTCACAGGCCTGAAGGTGTTAATGGCCTCGGTGTATATATATTTTTTTGTCCTCTATTGAGCAGAGGGAGCTGATTAAAATGAGGACACACCTCTCTCCTTATTGATTTAAATTGGGAGAGGAGCCCCCGCCCCTCTGCTCAATTGGCAATTAATAAAATAGATGAAACTAAGGTGCCTTAGAAAGACAGGCAGAGAGAGACAAAGAGAGAGAGAGAGGTGGGGGGGTGGGAAGGAGGGAGGCCGCAAAGGGCAGTGTTGCCACTCAGGATGGTGGGTGGGTGTAGGCAGGGTTGCACTCTCCGATGGAAAAAGTCTTTGGTGATGGTGGTCTTCTGGCAGGGGGAGAAGACGTCTTCACCTGGAAAAGCTGGAGAAGCCCAGGCTTAGTCCTGCAACAGGTCTTAACGATGTAATTAAATTAAATTAAGGACTTCACCTTGGGCAGCTCCAAGCTCTCCCAGGGCAGGCAATAGAAGGGATGCTAATTAGTGGTGTGTGTGGCCTAGCTTTTAACAAGAGCACACACACTACACCCCTTGATGATCCGGCCTTGCTTCTTCTTTTCTCCCCCCACCTAAAATACAAAGTCTTGGGAGAGTGCCCCAAATAACACCCACCTGTAGATGTTCCGGATGAAGTTTTCTTCCCTCCTTTCAAGCAGTTGGTTTCTCTCCCCTCTCTCCCTCTCCTGAAGTGGAGGCCAAATTGGGGAGGCAGTGATAGAAAGGCCTCTCCCCTGGTTGATGTTGATGTAGGCCTCCTTTCTCCTTCTCCTCCTCTGTCCTCTCTCTCCAGGCACCTCAGTTGATGTAATGATGGTGGAGTTGGTGGTGGTGGTCCAACGTTCTCCTCCTCTTCCTGGTCAGGGGACCACCACTTTAATCCACTCTCCAAAGTCTGGCTGCTCCCTCTGCTCGTGCTTGCAGCTGAACAGAGGGTACTCTTTTATTTGGACCCAAAAAAAAACCAATTCGACTGTAAATAAACAAAAGTTCAACTAAAGCTTAACAAATCAAATTAAAATTTGGTTTTCCGTGTTGATGATGCACTCCAGTCCCCGCGGCGCCCACCGGTCGCGGAAATACTCAAGCGCACCGGCGGACACCGCGTGCTCCATCTCCAGGGCCACCCGGGCGCGAACATGGCTGCGGAAGAGATGCAGGCAATCCGGCTGGACGACCCCCTCGACCGCCCGCTGCCTGGACCAATTGATGGCTCTTTTAGCCAGGCCCAGGAGCAGGCCCACAAGGAGGTCCTCCAACCTGTCCGCTCCCCTCCGCACCGGGTGACCGTAGATCAAGAGCGTGGGACTGAAGTGCAACCAAAAATCGAGGAGCAGCCCCTTCAAGTAGTGAAAGAGGGGCTGCAACCTCTCACAATCCATATAAACGTGAAACACGGACTCCTCCAGGCCGCAAAAAATGCAGGCGGCCTGGGAGTCCGTGAACCTACTTAAAACCTTATTGCACGGGACCGCTCCATGCAACACCCTCCAGGCCAAGTCCCCGATGGAACAAGGGAGGACTCCCGCATAGAGAGCCCTCCATTGGGGACCTCCGCTACCGCCGGTCGGCAAAACGCCACGCCAAGGCGTGTCCGGACGGTAGACGAAGATGGCAAAGTGGAGAGTGTGCAGGAGCAGCCCGTACAGGAAACCCCTCCGCGCGGAATGAAAAGGCACGGAGGGTATTTCCTCGAGACGGCTCAAGTTGTGAGGCGCCGGTTCCCGAGGGGAGTTTCGGGGCCGGGCGCCGATGAGGAATTCCGTCCGAACGGGGGTAAGCTCGGACGGGATCGCCCCACGTGCTTGAGCCGCCTCGATACACCTAGTGGAGTCGGGGCCCAGTGCCGCTTTTACCGATTCGATGGTTTCGACCGCGAGCTGGACGTTGGCCCAGGACAGGCGCCGCGCCAGCTCCTCCGGCGCCATCCAGCCCGCTCCTCCGCCATCGAGCAGGTCCCCGACTCTGGTCACCTTGCCAGCCACAGCCCTACCCTCCGCCAGCCGCCCGAACCCGTGTTCGTGGAGGTGCGGATTCCTGAGCAGCGGCTCCCGAAGGAGAGCCGCCGCTCCTGACGGGGGAGAGCTCCGCCTGGAAGCGACGTAGTTCCAAACCCATAGTAGTTCCTGGTAGAAGACAGGCAGCTCCCGCAGGCCGGCACGCCTGCTGCCCACTTTCGCAAACAGGAGCTGCGTGTCGTAATTGAGGCCATGCAGCTGGCGGAAGAAAAACGTCGCCAGCGCACACCATCTCGGAGGATTCTCGACGTACAGGTATCTCTGCAGCGTCTGAAGACGGAAAGTCGCAGCCTGGGTGCGAAGGCACACCAGCGCCTGACCGCCCTCCCTAAGCGGGAGACACAGAACCGCGGCAGAGACCCAGTGCTTCCTTTTGTCCCAGAAGAAGTCGATGAGCTTCTTCTGAATCTTGGCGACAAACGCAGGGGGAGGGATCAAAGTGACCAACCGGTACCACAACATGGCGGCCACCAGCTGGTTTATGACCAGCGCTCGACCCCTGTAGGACAACACTCGGAGCAGTCCTGTCCAGCGTCCTAGGCGAGCGGTGACTTTGGCCTCCAGCTCTTGCCAGTTCGCCGGCCAAGCGTCCTCGGCAGGGCTAAGGTAGACTCCCAAATAGAGGAGGTGCGTGGTGCTCCAGGCGAAAGGCCTGAACTCCTCCGGCAGGGAGTCCACCCGCCACTGACCCACCAGGAGTCCGGAACATTTCTCCCAGTTGATCTTGGCGGAGGATGCGTCCGAGTAAATCTGCTGGCATTCCCGCATCCTCCGCAAGTCAGCGGGATCCGTGACCGTGAGGAGCACGTCATCGGCGTAAGCCGAGAGGACCACCTCCACGCCCAGCCCTTGCAGAGCCAGTCCCGTCAACCTCTTCCGCAAGAGGCGCAGGAAAGGCTCCACGCAAATGGCATATAACTGGCCGGACATGGGGCATCCCTGACGCACCCCCCTCCCGAAGCGAAGGGGCGCCGTCAAGGACCCGTTAACTTTAATCAGACACTCCGCGGCGGCGTACAGAAGTCGGATCCGGGCGACAAAATGCGTCCCGAACCCGAATGCGCGCAGAGTCCCGAAGAGATACTCGTGATCCACCCTGTCGAACGCCTTCTCCTGATCCAGGGAAAGGAAGGCGACCGACAGACCAGCCCTCTGGGAGTGGTGGACCAGGTCCCGGACCAGATGGATGTTATCGTGGATGGTCCGGCCCGGGACCGTGTAGGACTGGTCGGGGTGGATCATGTGGGCCAGCACGGTGCCAAGGCGAGCAGACATGGCCCTGGCAAAGATTTTATAGTCCGTGCTGAGGAGGGAGACCGGGCGCCAGTTCTTAAGGAGGCGGAGATCGCCCTTCTTAGGCAGCAGGACAATGACCGCCCTGCGCCAAGAGAGGGGCATCTCCCCGGTCGCCAAACTTTCCCCCAGGACCCGCGCGTAGTCGCCCCCCAAGACGTCCCAGAACGCCCTGTGGAACTCCACGGTCAGCCCGTCCAGCCCCGGGGACTTTCCCCTAGAGAGCTGGCGGAGGGCGCCGGTCAGCTCCGCCAGACTTAGCGGAGCGTCCAATTTTTCGGCGCCCTCCGGGCCAACCTTCGGCAGGTCCTCCCACAAAACTCTGCGCGCATCCTCGCTGGACGGATCCGGAGAGAACAGAGCCCCGTAATAGGCGCGGGTCTCCGCGCTGATTCCCTCCGGATCCGAGACCAGAGATCCGTCGTCGGCCAGCAGCCCCAAGAGCTGCTTACGGACCCCCCGTCTTTTTTCCAGCGAGTAGAAGAAGGGGGAGCCGCGGTCCAGGTCCCGCAGGAGCTGGATCCGCGACCTCACGTACGCGCCTCGGGACCCGACGAGCTGCAGGTCCTTCAGCGCGCCCTTCTTCTCTTCGTACACCTTCCGCAGGGCCGGGTCCTCGACGACCTGACCGAGACGGGACTCCAGGTCGAGCACCTCCTTCTCCAACCGCCCGACCCGGGCCTCCCGCCTCTTGGTCGACCCCTTCGCGTACTCCTGACAGAAGAGACGGATGTGAGCCTTGCCCACATCCCACCATAGCCTCAAGGAGGGGAAGCCCCCCTGCTTCCTTCTCCAGTCGGCCCAGAATCGATGAAACGAATCCCGGAACCGTGCGTCCTCCAGCAGCAGGTTGTTAAAATGCCAGTACACGGACCCCCCCCGCGCGCGCAGCGGAGCGAGCTCCGCCCACACCAGGTGGTGGTCCGTGCACGGCACCGGCCGCATGGAAGCTGCCGGAACGCAGGAGACGAACGCCCGGGAAATGTAGAGGCGGTCGATTCTGGACCTTCCTCCCCCAGACCTCACGCTAGTGAAGGCGCTGGAGTCGGGGTGGAGATTTCGCCAGACGTCCACCAAGTCGAAGGACCCAACCAGGTCCCTCAACTTCTCCATCGCTGCCGGGCTTCGCGGGGGACCCGAACGGTCCCTCGCCTCGAGGGTGCAGTTAAAATCCCCCCCGAGGATGACGCACTCGCCCACGTCGATGGAGCCCAAGAGAGCGGACACTTCTTCGAAGAAGCGCACTTGCTGCGCACTGGTCTGAGGGGCGTACACGTTCACTAGATGGAGCGGCACGCCCCCCAGGCGAACAGTGACATGGAGCAAGCGGCCCGGCACGTGCTCCTTGACCCCCAAGATCTCCGGCTGAAAATGCGGGGCCAGCAAGATAGCCACCCCGCTGGAATTGTTGGAGAGGTGACTCATGCTGACCCCTCCTTGCCACTCCAGGAGCCACGTGGCTTCGTCTCCCGGAACGGTGTGGGTTTCTTGCAGGAAGCACACCGCATACTTCCCGTCCCGAAGGACCGAGAAGTTATTGAATCTGCGGCGCGCCTCCCTGCTGCCGTTGATGTTGAGGCTGGCTATGGTTATCTTCATGTCAGAAGCATAGTGCAACCTCTACCTACACCTAACGGGGCGAGGAAGCGCAGCCGCTGGTCCGCCGCCACTTCCTCAGCAGCCCAGTGAGAAACGTTGTGAGCCGACGCAGCTCGAGCGGGTTCACACCCTCGTCCGCGCCCAAGATCTTAACGGCGGCGCGGACGGAATCGATGAGCAGCGCCAGCTCCGACCACCTGTCGAGGGCCAGCCGGACCTTATTGCGCTGACCCAGGCACGTGGCCATAAAATCCCGGAGTTCCCTTACGGAAATGAGGGGAGACTTGGCAAGGGGCACGAGGTCATCCATCGCCACGTCGGCGCTGGAGTCCGAATCGTCCTCCGTGCCCATCACCGAGTCCCCATCCTCCTCCAGGGGGTCGTCACCAGCGGCCGACCCGTCCGCCGCGCAGTGCGAAGCGAACGACTCGGCCGCGCCAGCCAGCCCCGCCTCCGCCCGGATCCCACCCCCAGGATCGGCGGCAGAGGATTTCTCCCTGGGCTCCTCTAGGGGTGCCGGGCCAGAAGACGGCGGCGGTTCAGAGCTCCCCTCCGCCTCAGACGCCGGAACGACCGGAGAAACCGGGGAGAGAACAATTTCCAGCTCCTCCAGTACGTCCGGCACCAGAGACGCAGCCAGGGGGCCATCCTCCTCCCCGCCACCAACCTCCGACCCAGCGGACGGGGGGTTTTGAATTAAAAGCTCTACCAGGACGAGCATCCCCTGGGAGACGTCCGGGTCGCATTGGGCAAGCTCATTATCCTCGAGCTCGCCCGACCCAACCCCCAGGCTGCCCGACCCGGCGAGGGGTAACGACACCGATAAAAGGTCAACTTCAATTACTGCCGCGGGTTGTTCCGCAACCCCCCCCATGGGCAGGGTCTCATCCCCATCCCCGGGAGGCACGTGCTGGACAGACACATCTGCCTCAGCCTCCCGAGGGACAGGCGACCCCTGCCGATCGCTGGTGATGACGACAGCGCTGGGGGGGCGGGGGGGTGCAGTACCCGCGGCGGGCGACGACTCCCCCTGCTCGGAGGGACCTTCCTCCTCCCGGTCCTCCTCCTCATCCAGGGGGTCGCGCCTTCTTTTTAGCACGGAGGGAGCGAGGGAGACCTCCATGTCTGCAAAGGCCTCCTCCTCGACTCCCTCCGGCGGAGCAGGTTTGTCGGGTACCTCGGGCCCGAGCCCGGCCGCAGGTATTGGCATTACCGCTGCGGCGGTTGCGGCCACAGGCTCGGGCACGGGGCCCCTCCCGCTCACATCTGCCCTGATCAACTCCGCGAGGAGCGCGGGTGTAAGGGGCTCAAGGGGCAAGGGCTCACCATCCACGGGGGGACCTGCCCTAAGGTGCTTCTTTTTTCCCCGCGCCTTCTTTCCGGCCGGACACGCTCCCTCCCCCCCGCTGGAGGCCTTGGTGGCATCGGCCCCCGACGTCAACCGTGCATCAGACGTACTTGACGCGTGGGCAGATCCGGGGGGAAGGGCGGCGGCGGCGGCGCCAGCCTCGGCCGCACGAGATGATCCGGCGGCCTTGGAGGCAGGGCAGTTCCTCCTGATGTGCCCCACCTCCCTGCAGGCATGGCACCTCACACCGTCCGACGTCCAAAAGGCGCGGTAGGCGGTCCCCTCGTGGAGGACGACGAATGCCCCTTCAGTGTCCTCCTCCCGCGCCAGCTGGATAAACAGCTGGCGCCGGAAGGAGAAGACGTGGCGAAGGCTGGCCTCCCGGAAGCCGAGCGGGATGGGCGTGATCCCCGACCTCACCTCCCCAAGTTGTCGCAAATGGGGAAGGAGGAGCTCACCAGGAACATAGGGCGGGACGTTGGAAATAATGATCCTCTGCGCGGTGGCCTCGAGAGGATCCACCGGCAGGAAGGTCCCGCCCACGGTGAGCCCCTTGGCGACAGCCAGGGACACCGCCCGCTCCGACCCCAGGAAGAACACAGCCTTCCCATACATTTTCGAGGCCGCGACGATGGCTGAGGGGCCGACAACCCCAGCCATGGCCTTGACGCAGGCCTCGATGGTCATAGTGGGGTGAGTGTAGCTCTTCACCCCAAGCTTTTTTGTTATTAATCGAAAAGGTGACGGGGCAGCAGGAACAGCTGTGGCCGTGGCTACCACTCTCGCATAGGTCCCGGCTGGCCCCGCCACCGGCGAAGACGCAGTCGCCATTCTGGGGTGCTTTTTTTAAGGGCTACACTCACCCCAAGTCACAGGCCTGAAGGTGTTAATGGCCTCGGTGTATATATATATTTTTTTTTTTTTGTCCTCTATTGAGCAGAGGGAGCTGATTAAAATGAGGACACACCTCTCTCCTTATTGATTTAAATTGGGAGAGTGGCCTCTCCCCTCTGCTCAATTGGCAATTAATAAAATAGATGAAACTAAGGTGCCTTAGAAAGACAGGCAGAGAGAGACAAAGAGAGAGAGAGAGAGAGAGGTGGGGGGGTGGGAAGGAGGGAGGCCGCAAAGGGCAGTGTTGCCACTCAGGATGGTGGGTGGGTGTTGGCAGGGTTGCACTCTCCGATGGAAAAAGTCTTTGGTGATGGTGGTCTTCTGGCAGGGGGAGAAGACGTCTTCACCTGGAAAAGCTGGAGAAGCCCAGGCTTAGTCCTGCAACAGGTCTTAACGATGTAATTAAATTAAATTAAGGACTTCACCTTGGGCAGCTCCAAGCTCTCCCAGGGCAGGCAATAGAAGGGATGCTAATTAGTGGTGTGTGTGGCCTAGCTTTTAACAAGAGCACACACACACACTACACCCCTTGATGATCCGGCCTTGCTTCTTCTTTTCTCCCCCCACCTAAAATACAAAGTCTTGGGAGAGTGCCCCAAATAACACCCACCTGTAGATGTTCCGGATGAAGTTTTCTTCCCTCCTTTCAAGCAGTTGGTTTCTCTCCCCTCTCTCCCTCTCCTGAAGTGGAGGCCAATTTGGGGAGGCAGTGATAGAAAGGCCTCTCCCCTGGTTGATGTTGATGTAGGCCTCCTTTCTCTTTCTCCTCCTCTGTCCTCTCTCTCCAGGCACCTCAGTTGATGTAATGATGGTGGAGTTGGTGGTGGTGGTCCAACGTTCTCCTCCTCTTCCTGGTCAGGGGACCACCACTTTAATCCACTCTCCAAAGTCTGGCTGCTCCCTCTGCTCGTGCTTGCAGCTGAACAGAGGGTAACTTAAGACTGAATTACAGAAGCCTGCTATGGCTTTATATACAGGGGTGGTCACTGCCGGTACTGCAGTATAGAATCAGTTCTTCTCTTAAAGATACATACACAACAATTCCTCCCCTTTTAGATAAACAGTACATAACATTCATTTAACAACTAAATAATAACTAATTACAATTACAATTTTCTCTGTACTATATACATCAACTGAAATAATCATTTATAAGTTCAGTCTTTGAGGAGGCTTCTTGATCCTGACTGGATAGCGCCTTTCTCAAGTATCCTGTTCTTGCGGCGGAGTTGATTCTGGCTCATTGTCATTGGTTGGTTCGTCAGTTTCCAATACCACTGCTTCTGAGGTAGACGCAATCTGTACTTCGGGTTGATTACCAGGTGCACCTGCTCGTGGTATGGGTTTGGCTTGTTCCTGTGACTCTAGAATCTGTTCAGCATGGCGTCTCACGATGCTCTCTCCAACGTCCACTGTGTACATTAGTGGTCCCTGCTGTGTGCATATCGTTCCTGGCTGCCATTTTTCTGTTCGGTAGTTGCAGGCCAAGACTGGTTGCCCTACCTTGAAGCTCCTGGTTGGCTTCTCATTTATGTGCTGGAATTGCTTATCCTCAACATCTAGTCTTATGTTTGGTTTGAGCAAATCCAGGCGGCATCTTAGCCTTCGGTTGAAGAACATTATGGCTGGAGCTTGGTTGGTGACTGCATGTGTCGCATTCCGGTAAGCAAACAAGAAATTATCCACCTTGTGTTGTAGTGGTATGTCGTCATTATACATTGCCTTTATTGCCTTTTTAAAGGTCTGAACAAACCTCTCAGCCAATCCATTTGTGGCTGGATGATATGGGGCAGATGTGTAATGTTTCACCCCATTATTCCTCAGAAACCTCCGGAAATCCTCGGACACAAACTGTGGCCCATTGTCGGAGCAAATCTGTTCTGGCAAGCCATTCCTGGCAAAGATGGTCCGTAGGACTGCAATAGTTTTCTCCGTGGTGGTGGAGGACATTTTGATGACCTCTGGCCATTTTGACTGGGCGTCCACAGTGATTAGGAACATTGAGTCCATAAATGGACCAGCAAAATCAATGTGTACCCGTTGCCATGGAGATGAGGGCCACTCCCATGGATGTAGCAGGGCCTGTGGTGGAGCGTTTTGGACCTTCTGGCATCCTGTGCATCTCTTGGTCATATCCTCGATTTCTTTATCGATTCCCGGCCACCACACAAACGCCCTGGCTAGGCTCTTCATTTTTCCCCCTCCCAGATGACCCTCATGAAGCTCATTGAGCACTCTATCTCTCAACTTGGGTGGAATTACCACTCGGGATCCACACATCAAAGTCCCCCGGCACACTGACAGCTGTTCTCTCCTTGGCGAGAATGCTGGCAACAGTGAGTCGCCATATGCTGGCCATCCCTTCACCGTCAAATCATAGACCCGAGAGAGTGTCGGGTCATTTCGGGTTTCCTTCTCTACACTTGAGTTTGTAACAGGTAGACATTCGACTATGGTTGCATGGAATATCTCAACAGGGTCCACTGCAGGTGCTTCCTCTACCGTAGGCAACGGTAGGCACGACAGCCCATCAGCATTTCCATGCTGTTTCGTACCCTTGTACTCTATGTCGTACTGATGTGCCCCTAGAAAAAGTGACCAACTTTGCAGCCGTTGCACCGTCATCACCGGAACGCCCTTCTTTGGGTTAAAAATGGAGACCAGGGGCTGATGATCAGTCAGTAGGGTGAATTTCTGCCCGTGCAGATAGTGAGTGAACTTCTTCACGCCCCACACCAGGCTGAGGGCCTCCCTGTCAATCTAGACGTAGTTACGCTCGGCTGAGGTTAATGAGCGCGACGCAAAGGCTATTGGCCTCTCTGAACCATCAAGGAATTTGTGTGACAGCACCGCTCCGATGCCATAGGGAGACGCATCACATGCTAACCGAATCGGTAGTGTTGGATTGTAGTGGGCCAATACTTCTTTTGAAGTGATTAGGCATTTACATTTCTGAAAGGCACGCTTACACTCATCACTCCATTTCCATGTTACTCCAGTTTGCAGTAGGGCGTTCAGTGGGTGCAGAATTGTAGATAAATTCGGCAAGACCTTATGGTAGTAGTTCACCAACCCGAGGAACGAACTCAGTTGCGACACATTTTCCGGTGCTGGAGCCTTGACTACAGCCTCAATCTTGTCCGGCGACTTATGCAACCCTTCCTCATCAATCATGTGGCCACAATACGAGATTTGTCTCCTGAAGAACTCGCATTTGGGGCGGTTGGCTCGTAGCCCATATTCCTGTAATCTCGTGAGCACCTGCTCCAGGTTGGCAAGGTGTTCACTGTCATTTTCGCCCGTAACCAGGATGTCGTCCAAATAACACTGGGTCCCCGGGATCCCTTGCAGGACTTGTTCCATCGCCCTCTGCCAAATAGCCGGGGCTGATGCTACCCCGATTACCAGTCGATTGTACTGGTAAAGGCCTTTGTGAGTGTTTATCGTGAGGTATTTCCTAGATGCTTCTTCCACCTCCATTTGTAGATACGCTTGAGCCAGGTCAATCTTTGTAAAGCGTTTCCCTCCAGACAGTGAGGCGAAAATATCTTCTATCCGTGGAAGTGGATATTGTACTGTGTGCAGGACTGGGTTCACAGTTACCTTGAAGTCCCCACAGATGCAAACCTTCTTCGGTTCCCCAGGCGTGCTGCTCAATGATTTCTTCATTACAGGAACGATGGGTGTGGCCCACTCGCTCCAGTCCACCTTGGACAGCACACCCGAATGCTCCAGACTCTCCAGCTCTGCTTCAACAGCTGGGCGGATCGCGTAAGGTACCGGTCTGGCCTTAAAAAATTTTGGGTTTGCGTTATCTTCGATTTTTATCGTTGCCATTACTCCTTTTAGAGTCCCAAGTCCTTGTTGGAACACCTCTTTTGTGTCAGTTAGAATTTTTGACAGTCGTCCAGGTGTGACGTCCTCATCCTTTTTATCAGTCACAGTTAGCGCCTGAATGGAATGCCAATCCAATTGTATTTTTCGGATCCATTCACGTCCCAATAATGGTGGTCCTCCATCTGGTAGTATATATAGATACAGTTTCTGTGTTTCCTTGCCGTTGTATTCAACTGGCACCCTTATTTTTCCTCTGGGGTAGACTTTTTGCCCCGTGTATGTCTTCAATACAATGGACGTGTCCTTCAAGGGTATGTGTGAGAATAGCCGCTCATAGTCTCGTCGATTCATGACAGTTAGGGCTGATCCTGTGTCCAATTCCATCTTTACTGGGGACCCTGCTATCATGAGGGTGACCCAAATGGTTCGGTGATCCTCCTTTGCAATCACGTTGTGTAACTTTAGACAAATTAGTCTCCTGCTCCCGGAGTCCTTATCACTCTCCTGATCTTCCGAACTACTGTCTGTCAATTTCTTTACTTTCTTGTACTTTTCCTTAGTAGTTCTTGTAGTGTTGGTTTTCTTTCCCGACCTGCAGACTCTTGCTATGTGTCCCATTTTCCCACATTGCCTGCATACTTTGTCCTTAAACCAGCAGTCCTTCTGATCATGGGTTGTTCTGCCGCAGCGATAGCACTTTTCTGCTCCATACGCCATTTCATTAGCGCTGTATTCTTGTGGTTTCTGTTGTATTTCCGCAGCTCCCCGTGCTGCTGCTTCGTAGGATACTGCCACGCTGAAAGCCTGTTCTAGCGTCAGGTCCTTTTCCGAAAGTAGTCATTTCTGGGTTCCTTCACTCTGGAGCCCGCAGACAAACTTATCCCGTAAGGTGTCTGCCAGTCCTGCTCCGAACTGGCAGTGCTTCGATAATTTGCGTAGTTCCGTAAGATAGTCAGCATTGCTCTCATCTTTGTGCCGGTTTCTTTTATGGAATTTGAATCTTTCTGCTATCAGCAGCGGTGTAGGGTTTAGGTGTTCCTGTAAGATATTAACAATCTCTTCAAAACTTTTCTCCATTGGTTTAGCTGGAGTAATTAAATTCCGCAATAGGCCGTACGTTCTCGCGCCCATCAGATTTAATAATACTGACGCCTTCTTTCCATCGGCCACCTCATTTGCCTGGCAGTACACTTCAATTCTTTCCACATACGTGGCCCAGTCTTCTACCTCGTTGTCGAAAGCAGTGATACTGCCACTTTTCGGCATCTTGGGTGATTTAAAATGGCGCCTCCCGCGCTTTTTCTTCTTCACCAATGGATTAAAATGGCGCCTCCCGCGCTTTTCCTTCTTCCCCAATGGAATAAAATGGCGCCTCCCGCGCTTTTCCTTCTTCCCCTTGCTGCAACGCTGCTCCTAGCGTTCTGCAGGGTAATGGCGGCGACCCGCGGCTTCGGCGCGTCTCACTTTTCCTTCCCCTTGTTTCTTTGGTTTTTTTTCGCTACGCTGCCCGGTTCTTGAGCACCGACCGCGCCCTGTGAGCTCCACCCTCTCTCTCTCTCTTTTCCTCCCGACGACGCTGCACGGCCCCTTTGCTGAGCCGCTTAATCGAGCTCGAGCCCGCCGCAGTCCGGAAGGGTCAGCGCACTACCTGCTACCAGCACGATTTGCTGGAACACCTTGACTGGGGAGCCAAACCCAGCTCTCCACAGCCTCTCCTGCAACTCTCCGAACTCCGCTGGATCCTTGGGTGGTTGCCCACGGTCGACGCCCGTTGTTCTGACTTCGACCTCCAAGAAGCTTCTTCTCAGGGAAAGATCCCCGTGAGGTGATGCAGTACTGCAGGTGAGTTCGAACCTGTTCGTCGCCAATGTAGTGTCCGAGTATAAATAATACACGGACTGCAGGAGAACAATAATAACAGGTATTTACTGAACAGAGGGTAACTTAAGACTGAAGTACAGAAGCCTGCTATGGCTTTATATACAGGGGTGGTCACTGCCGGTACTGTAGTATAGAAGCAGTTCTTCTGTTAAAGGTACATACACAACAGCTGTCTGTTCCCAAATCACTCAGAGCGTGGAGCGGGTTGCAGTTGATTAAATTGACGTAAGAAAACTACTAGGCACTTGGTCTGAGTATTAATCAACTGTTTTTCAACATGGAGATCTAGTTGTGTCCTTCACTAGTTCCTGTTAAAGAACGTCCTGAGCAAGCTGGGCCCATGCCCGAATATTTATATTCTCCCTGGACAGCACCACCAGCAGGCCGCCCAGTATTACTTCATAAGTCATTTCCACATGAATAACAAGATTCATGTCACACTCTTTACCTGCGGTGTGACCACATCGTTAAACGTGCTATCCACGAAGATCTCAGCTTCGCGGATGCTCCACAGTGACTCCAGCTGCAGCTCCAGCTCCAAAACGAGGATTTTGAGTAACTGCAGCTGGAGACACTTCCTGCACATGTGTTCGCCCTGGACACCTAAAGTGTCCCTGACTCCCCACATAGCACAGGAGGAGCACTCCACTCTGCCGAGCTGCCCTGCCATGTCCTACCCTTAATTTACTCCCTTTACTTCCTTTAAATTAAAGAATATTAAATACACTAGGGACCTTACTTCCCTTTAAACACTACTTACTTTAAACTAGAGACCTTACTTTGACTTTAAAGACTGGACTGTAGAAATACTCACCAGGTCCTACTTACCAATCAGCTCCTTCCCTAGTTGTGACGTCACTTTAGCGGTTTTGCAATTGTTGTTTGACCGCTCCCGCTCTCGGACTCTTTCCTTGGTGTAAAGTAAGAACCAATTCCTACAGGGTGAAAAGTTAGGAAGAACAAAGGCGAAGCAAGGGAGCTCCTCCTTCCACTCCTCACCTACTCCCTGACTCACCCAACTCACAGCTCTCTGTTTAAACCACACTCAGTGCAAAATCGCACTTCAAAGCCTGTTTTTATAGGCCCTGAAACAAAAGGAGCTTGCTGGGTTCTGCTACAGGAGAACTAGTTTAATCTAGTTTCCCTAATTAACTGCCTTATGCTGCTCTGAATTGTAGGCCTTGTATATCCCTTTATAACCCTGCTTAAAGCTGGGAAATTTAGATTTTAAACAGTAGACAGTCACAGTAAATGTGGAGAGAGACACACAGGCTGCGAGATTCTCAGCAGCTCAGCTCTGCTCGGTGCTGTGTGAATGGGCTGCTCCCCACCCCGGCTGCTCGCGGGGAATACCAGTGCGGAGGGCCCAGTGCAGAAGGCCCAGGGTGGAAGGCCCAGAGGAGAGTGTCCTAGGTGGGAGGCCCAGCCCGGAGGACCCTAGGCGGGGGGGCCCAGGGCGGTGCGGCTGGTCGGCAGAAGCGGAGTCGGGTGATGCTGTGGGTGAGCATGCTGTATGGTTTCTAAGGTTGACGAACGGTCTCGGGCCCGAATGAGTTCCAACGGCCCCGCCTGTGCTCCATCCAGTGGCAGCTGTGAGGCTTTGTTTCGGTGATGGGATCAGGTTTGTGCGACGCAATTTTGGTGGAGGAAAGACAGACTGCTTCCATCTGTAGCATGGCGCATGAGCGGCCATATGATGGGATAAGAGAACGGAATAAAAGTGGGAAAAAAAAGGAAAATAAAAGGCAAAACTAAGTAATATCGGCAAGGAATACTGAATATTTTGATGGTTGGGTCCTGTGAGCGATAACAGCAAGTAGAAGAAAATTTGAGTACAGGTAGACTATCCTTTATCCGCACTTCCGAAAACCGAAAACCTCTAAAAACCGAAAGCTTTTTCGTGGAGCGTAAGTCGTGCGCACGACATGACCCGAGTGGCGCCAAACATGACAGGAGTGGTCCGGGAGCTCTGCCTTTCCCTGTGAGCAGGGCAGAGGGTCACAGAGTTCCCTCCTGGGTAGGAGATTGCAGGCCGAGCCGGGCAGTGTGAAGGAGGTACCGGGAGAGTGAACCCAACAATACAGCGGCCCGTCCGATAGCTGCAGCGGTCCGTCCGATAGTCTTTTCTTCCCCCCACCCCCCCGACCTGATTTGCGGGCCAGCTTAGTGTAGGAGTCAGCCGATATCCGGCTTTCCCACAACTGGTGGCGGCAGTCGAGCCCCAGACCCCCGCTAAGTCAAGGAATTCAGATACGGAGCAGGGGGAGCCGGAAACCTCGATCTAACGGCAGAAATCAGCAGCCGTTTTGTTAGGTTTTTATTCTTCCCCTAGCATTTTTTTTCTTCCCCTAGCATTTTTTTAAACAGTCAGGCTGTGGAAAGAGTCTCTGCAGCTTAGCAACAGCTTCAGAGATGCTTCCAAGGCAGGGCCCGAGTGTTTACAAGCTGTTGCTAAGCAACAGTGTTTGTTGTCAGATACGGAGATGAAAACCTTCTGAAATCCGAAAAATTCCGAAAACCGAAACACAGCTGGTCCCAAGGTTTTCGGATAAATGATAGTCTACCTGTATTCAGTCTTTTTACGGGATTTGAGAAAGTGATTGGCTTCTTTTCCATGGAAAAGCTGAGGACCATGGACAAGGATTGTGGCATTACATGGTTAGACGACATCAAGTGAAAACGAGGAGTTATTAGATTGCCAATAGGACTGGCGTAGAACTGGTATTCACTTGTTTTGTTGAAGAAGTTTCTAGTTTTCTGTTTGAAAGCAGTCTACTTGAAGTCTACCCGAAACGTTGACTCTAATTTCTCTCCACGGATGTTGCCTGGCCTGCTGAGTTTTTCCAGCATTTTCTGTTGTTACTTGAAGCTTTAATTGATTTCTTATAAGGCTATGGGACTTTATACATTGTGATGTTAATTAGTGTTTATGTGGAATTTACTTTGAGATTATTGCCTAGTAAATGATATGTTTTACTAAAGGGAGGAAAATAAGTTAACAGGTGAAAGTTAAAAGGAAGGGGAAAAAAATAGATAAAATTAATTATATTGGTAAGAAATCTGAGTACTTCAACTGCTGGGTTCTGGATCGAACGAACGCTCGAGTGAACGCACACCGCAGACACAAATGATACACACGCACACATGCACGCACAATGGAACTTACGTTCGACCGAACGAATGAACGAACGGACGAACAAACGCAAGCATGCTCGCACGTAGACACAAATGACATGCACGCACGCATACACACACAATGGAAGTAACGCTCGAGCGAACGAACGAACGGCCGAACGAACGCACGCATGCTCGCACGTAGACACAAATGACACGCATGCACGCATGCACGCACAATGGAACTTACGCTCGAGCGAACGAACGAGCGAACGAACGAACGGATGATTGAACGATTGAATGGGTAAACGATGCCAGTAGGACTGGCGTGATATGGGTATTTTTTCTTGGTTTATTGAAATAGTGGTAGTTTGTACTGTAAATATTATTGATTTATTTGTAAAAATTTATCATTGCATTTATATTGTTAACCATAAAGCTGTTTTTTAAGGCTTTATTCTTTTCTTATTGTGGTCAATGGATGTAATGGATTTACTTTGTAATTGATGAGTTGTATAAGTACTGTTGTACTTGAATAAAGAATTAAAAAAACAGTAAATGTGAAAAAAAACAGTAAATGTGAAACAAACAAAAGTTTGATTTTAGCAAACAGTTAAGACTCCCTGACTCACCCAACTCGCAGCACTCTGTTTAAACTGCACTCAAGGACTCTTGAGGTTGATGTATGGCACGACTGCTCACTGCAATAGCTTGTTCGAGAACATTTTAACTAAATTATAGTCTGAGTTCTTCTGGTCCAAGTGAACAATTAAAAGGCTTCCCATGTGCAATTGATTGTGATGGAGACGGATTCAATAAGGATTTATAGGACGTAATTGTTCAGATGACAGTCATGAATTTGGGGTAGGGGCTTTTTTTGTATTTGGTCAAATGTATATGGTGTGCAAACAGCGTGTCAGGGTGAGATTTGCTGCAGAGATTATCTCAGAAAATCAGACTAGCCCTCTCATCAGAATTCAAAACTGACAGGGAAATACAAACCAGCCTTGCAGGCCAAAACAATGGAAGTAGAAAGGTTAGTTGTTCCCACATCAAGTAGGGGTCATCCTGCCAACAGTCAGAATTTATGTTGCAATCTCTATTTTTCTAGCTTCTACTGAACCAGCTGTTACACCTCAGAGATCCACTTAGGTTGACAGAAGGATAGCATGAAGGTAGCCTCATTAGGAAATGACAATGCCAGGTGCACATTCTGTTACCTTTCCGTTTGCAAGGACTGGAGGCCAAAAAAAGATTGGGTATGGAATACCTGGGCTCAACTTGATTTGGAGTTGGGCATAGGGAGCACAATATTGAAATTTGCTGATGACACAAAAATGAGGGAGGGAGTTAACAAACAGCCAAGCTTGATGCACTAGATGCAGTGTATATAGATTTTCACGGTGTTTGATAAAATAGTTCAAAGGTTGCAACATTTCAGGTGTGGAAGACGAAATGTAGCAGGATGGACAGGAAGTTGGTTGACTGGTAAGCAACAAAGGATTAGAATTAAGGGGTATTGTTTAGAGTGGAGAAGAGTTGCCTGTGGTGGTACCGCAGGATTCAATGCTGGGTTGACCTTTGTTCTTGATATATATCAATGATTTGGAGTTATGCATAGGGAGCAAAATATTAACATTTGCTGATGGCACAAAAATGGGGGAGGGGTTGACAAACAGCAAGGTGGACTATAAAAGACCTCAGATGGACATGGACAGCTTAGTGGAATGGACAGACAAATAGCAGAGTATTTAATAAGGGTGAATATGAGGTAATACATTTTGGAAGGAAAAAACAAGAGAATGGGAACATATACTCAATGCAAAGCTGCTGAAGGGTGTGGAGGAAGAGACAATTCTAGGGGTACAAATACATAATTCCTTGAAAGAGCAAGTGCAGTTAGATAATGTCATGCCAATAGCATTTTGGAGTTTATAAACAGAAGCATGTATAGTAGTACAAAATAATTGGCAAATGAAGTTCAACACAGATAAATGTGAGGTATTACATTTTGGTAGGAAGAATAGGGAGGTCACTTATCACTTGGAGGGTAGGAGTCTAGGTGGCGTAGAGGAACAAAGGGATCTTGCAGTACAAATACACAAATCACTTTGTGCGGTCTTGGGCCAGGGATTCCCAGGTGTCCTAGGCAGCCCAAGACCGCACAAAGTGGAGGAGAAGTGATGTGCCTCAATAATTCCGAGACTCGAAGGTAGCAGAACAAAACAAGGCTTTTATTAACTTAGAACGAAACAAGTAAGCGAGAGAGATGTCGTCCTTCTGGAGACTGGGGCTTGACTGAAGCTAGCTTACAAACCGGGCCAGGTATGGGTGGAGCCCTACACACAGCACATTCCAGCACATTCCAGTATACAATACAGCACATTCCAGTACACAATACAATGAGGTCTGGGGGAAGGGAAATGACACTGAAACCGATCTCAGTCACAGGCAGTGATGAATGGAAATATTTCATCACATTCACCCCTTCTATAGATTTAGTCTGTTCGGGGGTTTGATAGTCCTCTGCGACCGACGTGGCTGTTGCGGTGCCGCGGGTGTCGGCTGGGTGTCCCCGGTAGCCTCCTGGGTCTCTGCCGGGGGTGCCGCCAGGGTTGTTGAAGGGGTAGTTGGTGGGGGTGCCATTGGTCGGTGTTCTTCCGGGGGTGATGAAAGAGTAGTGGGTGGGTAAGAGTTGCTGTGATCGTCGTTGCCGCTATTGCCGTGGTTGTTGTCGATGCCGGCTGGGGCGACGTCTTTTATGGACACGGTGTCCTCCCTTCCGTCGGCGTGCCGGACATATGCGTATTGGGGGTTGGCGTGGAGTAGGTGTACTGGCTCCACGAGAGGGTCCGTCTTGTGGCCCCTCACATGCCTTCGCACGAGTACCGGACCTGGGGTGGAGAGCCATGATGGCATGGATACGCCTGAGGTGGATTTCCGGGGAAAGACAAACATTCGTTCATGAGGCGTGGTATTAGTGGCCGTACACAATAGCGACCGTATCGAATGGAGCACATCCGAGAGGACTGCCTGCCAGCGGGAGATAGGGAGGCCCTTGGTCCTTAGAGCTAGAGTGACTGCTTTCCATACTGTCCCGTTCTCTCGCTCCACTTGGCCGTTACCCCGGGGGTTGTAGCTGGTGGTACGGCTCGTGGCGATCCCCCTGGACAGCATGTACTGGCGTAGCTCTTCACTCATGAAGGACGCCCCCCTATCCGTATGGATGTAGCTTGGCATACCGAACAGGCAGAACAGGCTGTTGAGGCATTTAATGACCGTGGCGCTGGTCATGTCTGGGCAGGGGAAGGCAAATGGGAACCGAGAGTATTCGTCCACAATGTTCAGGAAGTAAACATTGCGGTCGATGGACGGGAGGGGGCCCTTGAAATCTAAGCTGAGCCGCTCAAAGGGCCGTGTAGCTTTGATTAAGTGGGCTCTATCTGGGCGGTAGAACCGAGGCTTGCACTCAGCGCAAGTGCGGCAGTTCCTGGTCAGGGACCGAACTTCCTCAATCGAGTAGGGTAAGTTACGGGACTTTATGAAGTGGAACAGCCGCGTGACCCCTGGGTGGCAGAGGTCGTTGTGGAGGGTCTGTAGCCGATCCCCGGTGGCGCTGGCACACATCCCTCGTGAGAGGGCGTCAGGGGATTCGTTAAGGGCCCCTGGCCGGTAAATGATGTCGTACTCGAAGGTGGAGAGCTCGATCCGCCACCTAAGAATCTTATCATTTTTAATCTTCCCCTTCTGTTTATTATTGAACATAAACGCTACCGACCACTGGTCGGTAAGTAGGGTGAAGCGTTTGCCGGCTAGGTAGTGGCGCCAGTGGCGCACTGCCTCCACGATGGCTTGGGCCTCCTTTTCCACGGAGGAGTGTCTGATCTCGGGCCCTTGGAGGGTCCTCGAGAAGAAAGCTACGGGCCGCCCCGCCTGGTTGAGGGTGGCCGCCAAGGCGAAGTCAGACGCATCACTTTCCACTTGAAATGGAGTGTTCTCGTCCACTGCTTGTAACGTGGCCCGCTCAATATCCTGCTTAATGCTTTTGAAGGCAGCGTGGGCCTCAGCAGAGAGCGGGAAAGAGGATGCTTTCAAGAGGGGGCGGGCTTTGTCGGAGTAGTTGGGGACCCATTGGGAATAATAAGAAAATAACCCCAGGCACCTTTTCAGGGCTTTGGGAGTGTTGGGCAGGGGCAGCTCCCGTAGGGGGCGCAATCGGTCGGGGTCTGGTCCGGTTTCCCCATTCTCCACCACGCTGCCTAGTATGCAGAGGCGCGTGGTGTTGTAAACGCACTTGTCCTCGTTGTAGGTGAGGTTGAGTTTTTGTGCGGTTTTCAGGAACCTCTCGAGGTTCGAGTCGTGATCCTGCTGGTTGTGACCGCAGATGGTGACGTTGTCGAGGTAGGGGAAGGTTGCCTGCAAGTGGTGGTCATCGACCATGCGGTCCATCTCCCTCTGGAAGACCAAGACCCCATTCGTCACCCCAAAGGGGACTCTGAGGAATTGGTAGAGGCGTCCGTTCGCCTCGAAGGCGGTGTACGGGCGGTCCTCTGGTCTGATAGGGAGCTGGTGGTACGCTGACTTGAGGTCGATGGTGGAGAACACCCGGTATTGGGCGATTTGGTTCACCATTTCTGATATGCGGGGTAGCGGGTAGGCGTCTAGTAGGGTGTACCTGTTGATCGTTTGACTATAGTCGATCACCATCCGTTTCTTCTCGCTACCCCTTACCACTACCACTTGGGCGCGCCACGGGCTGTTGCTGCGTCCAATAATGCGCTCTTTCAGGAGCCTGTCTACCTCGGTCGCGATAAACCGCCTGTCCTCCCAGCTGTACCTCCTGCTTTTGGTCGCTATTGGCCGGCAGTTAGGGGTAAGGTTCGCGAATAGCGAAGGCGGCTTTACCTTCAGGGTAGCCAGACCGCACACTGTGAGGGGCGGCTGGGACCCACCGTACTTGAGCGTGATGCTTTGGTGGTTGCACTGGAAATCCAGGCCAAGGATCACGCTCGCACATAGGTTCTTCATGATTAATACTTTAAAATTATCATATACAGTTCCGTTAACGCACAATTGTACCGTGCAGTAACCCAGAATGGTCGATGTCTGGGTTTTGTCAGCCATAGAGATGGTACCCTGAGTAGGGACCACCTTTAGGGAGAGTTGTTGTGCCAGTTCTGGGTGGATAAAGCTCTCCGTGCTTCCACTGTCAATTAAGCATTTAACCCGGCACCCGTTTACCTCGATGTCCACCATTGATCTGGATAGCGGGTGCGGCCTGGTCTGGTCCACTGTGACCGATGCCACTGTAGGGCCCTGATCGATACAAGATGGCATCCACGCTGTCTGCTCACAAGATGGCGGACCCCACGAGGTCGGGCAAGATGGCGTCCAAGATGGCCGCTCCCACAGCGCACACGCGGCGGTGGCGGGTTTTCCGGCGGGGTTCCCTCTGCACACCTTCCCGAAGTGCCCCTTCTTACTGCACTTAAAGCAGGTGGTGCCTTTCGCCGGGCACAGGTTTCTGGTGTGCTTTGGCTGCCCGCAGAAGTAGCAGTTGGGTCCCTGACGCGTCGCGGCTGTCGTAGGGCTTCTGGGGGGAGAGCGGGGCCCAGCCGGTGTCGGGCTGTCGGGCGGGGAAGATGCCTTCCAAGATGGCGGCGCCCTCGGTGCACACGTGGCGGCGTGGACGGCGCGGGCTGAAGAGTAGGCGTCCGAGTTTCTCTGGGCCACATCCAGGGATCACGCGGTGTCCGCAGCCTGTTTCAGGTCCAACCCCGTTTTTTCCAGCAGTCTTTGCCGGATGTAAGTGGAGCTGAGGCCTGTGATAAAGGCATCGCGAACAAGCTCGTCAGTGTACACTGCGGCTTTTACATCTCGGCACTTGCAGTCTTTGCCAAGCATTTTCAGGATGCTTAGGAACTCCTCCACCGATTCCCCAGGTCGCTGTGCGCGGGTGGCGAGCAGGTGCCTAGCATACACCTCATTCGTAGGCTGCTGGTAGTGCGCCTTTAAGATGTCGCAGGCGGCCAGGTACGTCTCGGCGTCTTGGATGAGAGGGTAAACCCGGTGGCTTACCCAATTCCGCAGAATTCCGAGTCTCATCCTTGCAGCGTCCGTAGCGTCTTTGACGGCTGCGGAATTGTCCAGGAAGAATTCCATACACTCAAACCAGTGTCCAAAGCGTGCTGATGCGTCCGGAGCATGTTGATCCAAATCCAAATGTTCGGGTTTCAGGAGTTGATCCATAGTGTTGAAAAATAAGTTAATAAAATTGATGTGCCTCAATAATTCCGAGACTCGAAGGTAGCAGAACAAAACAAGGCTTTTATTAACTTAGAACGAAACACGTAAGCGAGAGAGATGTCGTCCTTCTGGAGACTGGGGTTTGACTGAAGCTAGCTTACAAACGGGGCCAGGTATGGGCGGAGCCCTACACACAGCACATTCCAGCACATTCCAGTATACAATACAGCACATTCCAGTACACAATACAATGAGGTCTGGGGGAAGGGAAATGACACTGAAACCGATCTCAGTCACAGGCAGTGATGAATGGAAATATTTCATCACAAGAAGCATCCGGGAAGGCGCCGAACACCTCAAGTCTCTTCGCTGGGAGCAAGCGGAAACCAAGCGCAAGCAGCACAAGGAGCGCACGTCAACCCAAGCACCCCACGCACCTGCCCCTTCAACCGCTATCTGCCCCACCTGTGACAGAGACTGTAGGTCCCGCATTGGGCTCATCAGTCACCTGAGAACTCATTTTTAATGTGGAAGCAAGTCATCCTCGGTTCTGAGGAACTGCCTAAGAAGAAGAAGAAGACACAAATCACTAAAAGTTGCAACACGAGTTAGCAAGGTCATAAAAAAAGCAAACCAAGCACTAGGGTTTATTTCTAGAGGGATAGGATTGAAAATTAGGGAAGTTATGCTAAACCTGTATCGAACCTTAGTTAGACCACGCTTGGAGTACTGCGTACAGTTCTGGTCACCATATAAAAAGATATAGAGGCACTGGAGAGGGTGCAGAGAAGATTTACAAGGATGATACCAGAAATGGGAGGGTATACATATCAGGAAAGGATGAACAAGCTGGGTCTCTTTTCTCTTGAAAAAAAGAAGGCTGAGGGGAGACCTAATAGAGGTCTTTAAAATTATGAAAGGTTTTGATAGAGTGGATACAGAGAGAATGTTTCCACTTGTGGGGAAGAGCATAACTAGAGGCCATCAATATAAGATAATCACCAAGAAATCCAATAGGGAATTCAGAAGAAACGTCTTTACTCAAAGAGTGTGAGAATGTGGAACTCGCTACCACAGGGAGTGGTTGAAGTGAATAGTATAGATGCATTTAAGGGGAGGCTAGACAAGTATATGAGGGAGAAGGGAATAGAGGGTTATGCTGATAGATTTAGATGAGGAAAGACTGGAGGAGGCTCGAGTGGAGCATAAACACCGGCATGAACTGGTTGGGCCGAATGGCCTGTTTCTGTGCCCTATATCCTATATAATGTAATCCTTTGTATAAAAACAAAACAGTCATATTAATTTTGTACAAGGCAATGGTAAAGCCACAGTTAGATCCACAGGGAATTAATATTGGATTGCTCTAGCAAGAGTTAGTACAGACACGATAGGCTTCCTCCTGTGCCTGAAAGAACTATGGTTCAATGGACTTGCTTCAGAGATGCTAATAAAACAACTCCAAGAATTTAGGATTCAGGGTTGGTTTTACATTTCAGGCTTCTCCCAATAATCTTTATTTGTGCTTACAACAACACCAACAACTTGTATTTATATAGCACCTTTAACGTAGTAAAACGTCCCAAGGCGCTTCACAGGAGTATTATAAGACAAAGAAATTTGACACCGAGCCACATTAGGAGAAATTAGGGCAGATGACCAAAAGCTTGGTCAAACAGTTAGGTTTTAATGAGCGTCTTAAAGGAAGGAAGAGAGGTAGAGAGGCAGAGAGGTTTAGGCCGGGAATTCCAGAGCTTAGGGCCTAGGCAACAGAAGGCACGGTCACCAATGGTTGAGCGATTATAATCAGAGATGCTCAAGAGGGCAGAATTAGAGGAGCGCAGATATCTTGGGGAGGTTGTGAGGCTGGAGGAGATTTCAGAGATAGGGAGGGGTGAGGCCATGGAGGGATTTGAAAACAAGGATGAGACTTTTGAAATCAAGGCTTTGCTTAACCGGGAGCCAATGTAGGTCAGCGAGCACAGGGGTGATGGGTGAACGGGACTTGGTGCGAGTTAGGACACGGGCAGCTGAGTTTTGGATGACCTCAAGTTTACATAAGGTAGAATGTGGGAGGCCAGCCAGGAGTGAGTTGGAATAGTCAAGTCTAGAGGTAACAAAGGTATGGATGAGGGTTTCAGCAGTGGATGAGCTGAGGCAAGGGTAGAGATGGGCGATGTTATGGAGGTGGATATAGACGGTCTTAGGTATGCCGCAGGTATGTGATCGGAAGCTCATTTCAGGGTCAAATATGACACCAAGGTTGTGAACAGCATGATCCTGCCTCAGACAGATGTTAGGGAGAGGGATGGAGTCAGTGGCTAGCACCTTTAACAATGAGTATAGGCCCAACCTGCTCAACCTTTCCTCATAAGTCAACCCCCTTATCTCTGGAATTAACCTAGTGAATCGTCTCTGAATTACCTCCAATGCAAGTATAACCTTCCTTAAATAAGGAGACCAAAACTGTACACAGTACACAAGGTGTGGTCTCACCAATACCCTGTACAGTTGTAGCAGGACTTGCCTGTTTTTATACTCCAACCCTCTTAAAATAAAGGCCAACATTCCATTTGCCTTTTTGATTACTTGCTGTACCTGCATGCTAACTTTTTGTGTTTCATGCACAAGGACCCCCAGGTCCCTCTGAACTGTAGCATTTTGTAATCTCTCTCCATTTAAATAATAATTTGCTTTTTTATTTTTCCTGCCAAAGTATATAACCTCACACTTTCCCACATTATACTCCATCTGCCAAATGTTTGCCCATTCACTTAGCCTGTCTATATCCCTTTGCAGATTCTTTGAGTCCTCTGCATAACTTGCTTTCCCACCCATTTTTGTATCATCCGCAAACTTGGCTACATTTACTCGGTCCCTTCATCCAAGTTATTAATGTAGATTGTAAATAGTTGAGGCCCCAGCACCAATCCCTGTGGCACCCCACTAGTTACTGTTTGCCAACCGGAAAATGATCCATTTATCCCAACTCTCTGCTTTCTGTTAGTGACTTTCCCATCACTCTCAATCTGATTCCCAATGCCTCTCCTCACCAGCACTCTGCTTTGCCAATCTTCCTCCACATCCCACTTGACACTTACATGCCTGCACCTTTACCCATTCCCTCGCTCGCTAAGGTCACATGCACTTAAATATTCGACCATGCAGCCCTCACACTCCCTATCACTGTGATGCCATGACAACAACAACTTTCAGCACACAGGGAGGGTCCTTTGTATCCTTCTAAGCATCTATGCTATAGAATCTCTACACTCACTCCTTCATTCTCACTCAAACTCCACTTGTGTCCCTCATTGCAGGAAAAGAGAGCCCACAATAAGAGGGAAAAAGCCATGACAGGAAGAGGGCCACCCTCAGTAGCCTAGCTCACCACCTGGGAGGAGGCAGCCCTGGAAATCGCCGGGATCGAGGAGGATTCCCAAGTGGTGGACGGACAGATGGGCGCATCGCAGCAAGCTGGTGACAGAATAGTTTGGCATCTCTCATTGACATTGCATGAGTCACTGATGATGAATCTGATGCTCTAACAGATTGACTTATGATCATCTGCACAATTCAATGTTCATGTAACCTTGACCTCACATCTCTAACTCTTTCCTTTACTCCCCCACATGACCATTGAAAGCCCCCGTCCCCACTGCCCAGGAGGAAGAGCCTGAGCTTCCAGACTCCTCAGAGGAAGCTGCAACCTCTGAGGGCGCAATGTCAGCAGAATTCAGAGCACCCAGCACCAGCGCAGACACTCACACCTCGATGGGACCTTCGTGAGATAGAGTAGTGTTGGCACCTGGTGTATCACAGCTCACAAGTGAGCATCAGCAGATGGTGGAGACAGGGACAGCAGTGGAGAGTCCTCGTCGGAGGGCGCAAGACTCTGCCAGCTTGGCTCAGCTGCATGTTGACCCTGTGCCTCCGGGTCCATCCAGAAGGACAGCGGTGCTGGAACTCCAGGAACAGGTGCAGGAGTCTCTGTCAGGTTTTGTCTCCAGGGTCGCTGCGAGTGTCGAGCGAATGGAGGAGTCCATCGCGAACATGAGCAGAGCCTTTGTGGAGGCATTGGCGCATGAACGCATCACCACGGAAAGGATGGCAACCTCCGTGGAAAGGATAGCTACAGTAGAGGAGAGGAAGGCTACGGCCATGGAGGAGCTAAGTCGTCAGAGTGTAGAAAGCATGGTCATTATTCACAATAGACTGACATCTCTTGAGGAGCGATGGTCAGCTATTGAGCATAGAAACCAGACCTTCATGGAAGTTGTAAAGTCTGTGGGTTGTTTAGTTAATTAATACACAGACTACCAGAGTAACTTAAAACAGGACTTTACTATTCGAAGGTCAGGGCGAATCTGCCAAATAAATCCTGACACAGCACTTATATACCGGTGTGGTCACCGTCGGTATTACAGTATACAGAAGCCAACAAAGTAGTGCCACACCTAAAATAGTTCTCTTAAAGGTGAACGGTTACATACAATGGTTTTCTTGAAGGTAGACGGATACATACACTACAATCCTCCCTTTTTAGCTTACAACTTCATGTAAAACAATTCACAGGTATAATCTATGCGGGAAACAGTTTACAGATTCAGTCTCTGCGGGAACAGTTCACAGATTTAGTCTCTGGTCTTGACTCGGTCCGAACAACATCTCTGTGGTGTAGCCGGTTCACATTGCTAGCGTGACTCATCCAATAGTCTTTCCCTTGACTTAACAGCTTGAACTTCCGTCCTGCTGAACCAGCAGTGCTGACTTTTACAAACAGCTGGACTGCCTTGGTAATTTTTCCTACTTGCCAACTGATTTGGCTCCCTTCGTAGGGCCCACGTACATGATCTGGTAGAAGTGATAATGATTTAGATGGTTATCACCTTCTGCTTCGTCTTTTTCTTTTCTGCTTCTTGGAGACTCTCGGGGCTCCCTTATCAGCTGCCAGCTGTAGCGCCACCATCTCCCTATGTTCCTTAGACTTTAAGTGCTTCATCCTGATTTCTGCACTTTGGGAGTTTTCATCACAAGCTGGGCAGACCAAGTCCTCGTAATATTCCGTGTCACTCAACAGGTCATGGTAATATTCGGTGTCGTCCTGAACTAGTCTAGCGAGAGGGCCTGCTACGTCTTCCTTACCCAACTGGACGTTAGCCGACTGTTGTTCCCTCCCTAGACATCTTTCCTGAAGAGACTTCTTCATGCATTCATATTCATCCCGCTCTTCCTGGGTTTCCTGCAAATCCTTCACTAATGACCTCATTTGTGATTTCAACACTTCCCCTTCCATCGGGGATTGATTGATCGGGCTATTCAATCCTTCTACTGGAGCAGCTGTTTCAACATTCTGTTGTTCACATAGACGTGATTCAGCGTACTTTTGGCATCCCAGTAAAATCTGTGTTGCAACCTCAGCTATTTCCATAACTTTTGAGAGCTCCGAACTCCTTCCCTTTGAAGATTGAAGCTCATGTTCAGATTGTTCCCATTGCAGAGTCTTGTCCCTCAGCATATGAAGGAGTTGGCTGACCGTTAACTCTTCCACGGGAACACTGTGGATCAGAGTCTTCTCCATTTCATCCACCTTTTCCTCCAATGCTTTCACCTTCTTTTCCTCTTGTACTTTGGCTTTCAGCGCTTGGAGTAGTTGCGCCTTGATGCTCTCTAGCTCATGTTCAGGGGCCATCCTTACAGTCTCTGTGTTTCTTACAGTTTCCTTTTCTTCCACTGAAAGGATTCCCAGTTGAATCTGTTCTTCAAGTTGTTGAACCTCGGTCATTGCCGCCTCATATTTGTCTTGGGTTTCCTTCAATATTTTTATGAGTTCTTGGACATCTTGTCTTTCATGTTCTGCCATGTCTTTCACCTCTAATTTCTCATCTATGGATGGAACTTCTACCGATGAGTCTGTCTTGGTCTTGAGCTCATCAAGAATTTCCTGCAGCCTTTGGACTTCTTGCTCATGTTCAACCTTTAGTTGCTCATATGCTTCTACTGAAACTAGCTTTTCGGAGGTTGCCGAGTTAATCCCCTCCAGGATTGTAGCCTGGGCCTGTTCATACTGTTCCTTCAACTTCTCAAACTCTGCTTGTAAGGAGTCATAGAGAAGAACGGGAATAAAATCCTGGCTTCCTGAAGATTCCTCTTCATTTGCTCCTTCCTGCAAATATTCTAACTCCTGAACAGCATAAGGGAGATGTGATCGGTAATTGGTCACAATGGCTCTATGGTCGCTCTCTGCTTGAGCTAGCTGCTTCTGTTGTCTTTCCAGATTCTCCCATTCGGTGTCATAGAACTTTTTCATTGTTTTCATCTCTTGTTCGAGACGGTAACTCACTTGTTCTACTTGCTGTCGTAATTTGAAATAAAGTTGAGTCCGAGCTCGGTGTTCGTCAGTCATGGATATGTCCGTAAACTGAACAGACTCAGAATTCTCTGTCAAACTATGCTGTCGTTGTTCGGTGGAGTTCTGTTCTGAAACTTTGTTCTTCTCTGGAGCATAAGCCTTTATGCATGCCTTCGTTCTTCCAACCTTAGTCGGCAAGTCCATTTCAGCCTTGTCTTTCATATTTGGGTTGGTCTTATCGTCATCCGTTTCAGAATCTGAGCTGATTGTCTGCACCGAGTCCTCACTCATTATGGCTTTTAGATAGTGCCCTTCCATGTCTATTTTCTTGATCCACTCCCGTCCCAGAAGTGGTGGTCCTCCCTCAGGTAGTACGTATAAGTTCATTCTTGGGTGTTCTTTACCCCCATCTCTCACCTTGACTCTTATCTTCCCCATGGGGTATACTTTATGCCCCGTGTATGTCTGCAATACGAACTTGGTATCTCTTAAGGGTATATGTGAGAATAGCCGGTGGTAATCCCTTCGATTTATGACTGATAGAGCTGATCCAGTGTCCAACTCCATTTTCACTTGGACTCCAGCTATTTTTAGCATGACCCAGATAGTTTGTAGGTCAGCTTCCTTACTCACATTGTGAATTCTCAGACTGCCCAGCTCCTGGCCGTTTGGGTCTGAGTCCGAATTCTGTTCGTCTGAACTCTTCTCAGCCACCTTGTGTACCTTGTTGTACTTTTCCTGTGATGGCTTCCTTTGGTTGTTGGTCTTCTTCCCTGACCGGCGTACCTTAGCTATGTGACCCAGTTTGCCACATTTCCTACATTCCTGGTTCTTAAACCAGCATTGGTTCTGGTCGTGTGTTGTCTTCCCACAACGATAGCATTTTGTTGTACTCGAGGTAATTTGATCCACACTGAGTGCCGCTGCCTTTAGCTGTATTTCCGCAGTTCCCTTCGCTGCGGCTTCGTGCGATGCTGCAATAAGGACAGCCCTGTCAAGTGTAAGGTCGTTCTCTTCGAGTAGTCGCTTTTGCGTTCCTTCCTTTGACAACCCGCACACAAACTTGTCTCGCAATGCCTCTGTCAGATTCCCTCCAAACTGGCAGTGTTTCGCTAGTCTACGCAGTTCAACCAAGTATTCTGCGTTGCTTTCGTCTTTCCTTTGCGTTCTCGCATAGAATTTGAATCGTTCCGCCAACATCAATGGTGTGGGGTTCAAGTGATCCTTCAGAACAGTCACAATATCATCGAAAGTCTGATCCGCCGGTTTAGCTGGTGCTAGTAGATGCTTCAAGAGCCCGTATGTCTTCGCGCCCATCGAGTTTAGCAAGGTTATAGCTTTGTCATCTTCTTCTATTTTATTGGCCTCACAATAGATCTCAATGCGTTCCACATACGTGGCCCAGTCTTCTACCTCGGAATTAAAATCGTTGATGTTACCACGCTTAGGCATCTTCCTCTCTTCCTGATAACACCACGAATTATTTCTTTAAATTTTCTTTTATTTTATTTTTTCAAGATGGCGGTTCCCGCGAAAATGGTGGTTTCCCGCGCTTATCTTCTCTCCCCGCCCACTTCAATGGCGGTTTCCCGCTTCTGTCTTCTTCCCCGCCTAATGGCGGCTTCCCGCGTTTCTTCCCTAGCGGGAGGGGTACACTTTCCCCACGGGCGACGGCCGCTGGCTTTCAGGTTCACAGCCTGCGCGTCGGCTTCAGTGCTTTCCCTTTTCTCGGCAGGGCAACCGGCGCTGGGTACACCCCGTTGACGGCGAACAGTTTCAGCCGCTGGGCTGGCTCTCGCTCAGTTCCCCTTGCTCGGGCTCTGTCTCTCTCCCGCTCGCTCGGCTCTACCGGCGCTGGGTACACCCCGTTGACGGCGAACAGTTTCAGCCGCTGGACTGGCTCTCGCTCAGTCTCCCTTGGTCGGCTCTGCCTCTCCCGCTCGCTCGGCTCCCAATCGCGCCTCCCAGCCCTCTCGCAGTCCGGTGCTTCCCTCCCCGCCTGCGGCTGAGTTTATCTCTTCCCGCGCCTACGCTCCCGGTCGCAGCGCTTCGTGGCTTCGGTCGCTGCCCGGCCTTTTTCGCCGGTCGCGGTCTAGCTGTCTCACGACGCCGTTGCGTCCCCCAGCCTGTCTGTACCGCGGCTTCCTTGCTCCACGCTGCCCCAGTCTCAGCGCCTCTGGACCCGACTTCTGTCCGGCTCCTTTCCCCCTCGACCGTGGTCGAGTGCACTGCCCTTATCCTCCGGTTATTCTTTTTACTTTCCCTTACTCACAGTCACCGTGGCCGCCTTGCTTCTCGTGCTGATCGGCTCACTCCTCACCGTGGCAGAATGGACAGTCAGTGCCTGTTGCTGATGGAAGTCTTTGTCTCTAACTTCTTCTTCCTTTCTAGTTCTGCAGCCTCGAGTTTTCTCCCAGCAGAACGACGAGGGCGGTTGCCTCTTCTCGACGCTCGTTAACTGCTTCGGAAGTATTGTTGCCGCAGGGTACGATCGGACTCGTCGCCACTGTAAAGTCTGCGGGTTGTTTAGTTAATTAATACACAGACTACCAGAGTAACTTAAAACAGGACTTTACTATTCGAAGGTCAGGGCGAATCTGCCAAATAAATCCTGACACAGCACTTATATACCGGTGTGGTCACCGTCGGTATTACAGTATACAGAAGCCAACAAAGTAGTGCCACACCTAAAATAGTTCTCTTAAAGGTGAACGGTTACATACAATGGTTTTCTTAAAGGTAGACGGATACATACACTACAGAAGTCCTCCAGAGTAGGACTTCCAGTGCAGAAACAGCTCCTCATGGCCCCACTGAAGTGCAGCAAGGTGCTGTCAAGCCACTTGCTATCTCTGAAGTGGGGCTGACCCATGAGAGGGATGTTGGTGGCAGACATCAAGGAAGTGGGGGCTCCTCTCCAAGCGCTCACACGACCATGCCACTGCAAAGCCCTCGGTCAGAGCCCCACCAGAGTCCTCACCCAACTGAGATGGGCGTCTCATCCCCTGCACAGCCGCAGGAGCAGCAGATTGTTGCCGAGCCCTCACAGGCTCGCAACCCCAGAGGACGGCTGCCAAAGGCGTTGAGACAGGAGCAGCAAGAAAGTGAGCAAGGGGCCTCCACATCTGCTGAAGCCACAGGGGAAGCACCACGTAGGAGCACGCGTAAGAGGAAGGTAATGCACAAGTAGTCACAAGGGTAGTCACTTGGGTGTTATGTTGTGTTTATTTTTTAAATGGCACCAGTTGCTTGTTGTGATAAAACATTCTGATGGCAAACTGTTGAAGTTGTGGCCTGTGTCATTTTGCAAATGGGACTTCCACATTGAGGGCTTAGGATGACTTGCAATTGTCATTATGGTGGTCAGAGTGATAGGAATCCGCAGGTTCTTGTCCATTGTCGATGCTCTGGTAAGAAGGTGCGAGGCAAAAGTGTTTGATTGTACAGGCTAAGCAAATGTGACCAACATGAGTGCGTTCCTTGCATCCCGGGCAGCAATATGGTCACGCTCTGGCGCCTTCTGGCCTGTGCATCTTCAGGTGGGTGACTAGCAGCTTGGCGCTCCTGTTGATGCTCCTGCTGTTGGTGCTGCTGTTGCTCATGGTTCTGCTGCTGTCGCGGCTGGTCTTCATCCGAATCTGATGTCCAGGAGGAAAGGAATTAAATGGTCGCCATGCTTCTGGTATATGCCTCAGTTGAGGAAGCGCTTAGTCAGGGTGGGGTGAGGGGTTTCCCAGGAGGTCACACTGGAGATGTGTGTCAGGCTCCAAACTTCCGCAACACTGAGTATGCCTGCTAAAGGCTCCTCCAGGCCTGAAACAACAAAGTTCTGCCACCTGCAAACGATCATTGGTGAAAACTCCTTTGTAATGGTGGAGCTGCAGCTGTTCGTAAGCAATCCACTTGTGATGGCGCCAGCATTACCTGGCGTGTTCCAGAGGATGCGTGAATTGTTGTGTATGTGCCTTTAAGAGAAGAACTGATTCTATACTGCAGTACCGGCAGTGACCACCCCTGTATATAAAGCCATAGCAGGCTTCTGTATTTCAGTCTTGAATTACTCCCTGTTTAGTAAATACCTGTTTTATTGTTCTCCTGCAATCTGAGTATTATTGATCCTTGGACACTACACTGACCTGAACGCCCTACTGCAAACTGGAGTAACATGGAAATGGAGTGATGAGTGTAAGCGTGCCTTTCAGAAATGTAAATGCCTAATCACTTCAAAAGAAGTATTGGCCCACTACAATCCAACACTACCGATTCGGTTAGCATGTGATGCGTCTCCCTACGGCATCGGAGCGGTGCTGTCACACAAATTCCCTGACGGTTCAGAGAGGCCAATAGTCTTTGCGTCGCGCTCGTTAACCTCAGCCGAGCGTAACTACACCCAGATTGACAGGGAGGCCCTCAGCCTGGTGTGGGGGGTGAAGAAGTTCAATCACTATCTGCACGGGCAGAAATTCACCCTACTGACTGATCATCAGCCCCTGGTCTCCATTTTTAACACAAAGAAGGGCGTTCCGGTGTTGACGGCGCAACGGCTGCAAAGATGGTCACTTTTTCTAGGGGCACATCAGTACGACATAGAGTACAAGGGTACGAAACAGCATGGAAACGCTGATGGGCTGTCGCGCCTACCGTTGCCTACGGTAGAGGAAGCACCTGCAGTGGACCCTGTTGAGATATTCCATGTGACCATAGTCAAATGTCTACCTGTTACAAACTCAAGTATAGAGAAGGAAACCCGAAATGACCCGACACTCTCTCGGGTCTATGATTTGGTGGTGAAGGGATTGCCAGCACATGGCAACTCACTGTTGCCAGCATTCTCGCCAAGGAGAGAACAGCTGTCAGTGTGCCGGGGGACCTTGATGTGTGGACCCCGAGTGGTAATTCCACCCAAGTTGAGAGATAGAGTGCTCAATGAGCTTCATGAGGGTCATCTGGGAGGGGTAAAAATGAAGAGCCTAGCCAGGGCATTTGTGTGGTGGCCGGGAATCGATAAAGAAATCGAGGATATGACCAAGAGATGCACAGGATGCCAGAAGGTCCAAAACGCTCCACCACAGGCCCCGCTACATCCATGGGAGTGGCCCTCATCTCCATGGCAACGGGTACACATTGATTTTGCTGGTCCATTTATGGACTCAATGTTCCTAATCGCTGTGGACGCCCATTCGAAATGGCCAGAGGTCATCAAAATGTCCTCCACCACCACGGAGAAAACTATTGCAGTCCTATGGACCATCTTCGCCAGGAATGGCTTGCCAGAACAGATTTGCTCCGACAATGGGCCACAGTTTGTGTCAGAGGATTTCCGGAGGTTTCTGAGGAATAATGGGGTGAAGCATTACACATCTGCCCCATATCATCCAGCCACAAATGGATTGGCTGAGAGGTTTGTTCAGACCTTTAAAAAGGCAATAAAAGCAATGCATAATGACGACATACCACTACAACACAAGGTGGATAATTTCTTGTTTGCTTACCGGAATGCGACACATGCAGTCACCAACCAAGCTCCAGCCATAATGTTCTTCAACCGAAGGCTAAGATGTCGCCTGGATTTGCTCAAACCAAACATAAGACGAGATGTTGAGGATAAGTAATTCCAGCACATAAATGAGAAGCCAACCAAGAGCTTCAAGATAGGGCAACCAGTCTTGGCCCGCGACTACTGAACAGAAAAATGGCAGCCAGGAACGATATGCACACAGCAGGGACCACTAATGTACACAGTGGACGTTGGAGAGAGCATCGTGAGATGCCATGCTGACCAGATTCTAGAGTCACAGGAACAAGCCAAACCCATACCACGAGCAGGTGCACCTGGTAATCAACCCGAAGTACAGATTGCGTCTACCTCAGAAGCAGTGGTATTGGAAGCTGACAAACCAACCAATGACAATGAGCCAGAGTCAACTCCGCCGCAAGAACAGGATACTCGAGAAAGGCGCTATCCAGTCAGGATCAGGAAGCCTCCTCAAAGACTGAACTTATAAATGATTATTTCAGTTGATGTATATAGTACAGAGAAAATTGTAATTGTAATTAGTTATTATTTAGTTGTTAAATGAATGTTATGTACTGTTTATCTAAAAGGGGAGGAATTGTTGTGTATGTGCCTTTAAGAGAAGAACTGATTCTATACTGCAGTACCGGCAGTGACCACCCCTGTATATAAAGCCATAGCAGGCTTCTGTATTTCAGTCTTGAATTGCTCCCTGTTCAGTAAATACCTGTTTTATTGTTCTCCTGCAGTCTGAGTATTATTGATCCTTGGACACTACATGTAGGATGGGGGAAATGTGTTATAATCGGAAAGGCCTCTCAAAATGGGATTATAGAGGCATTTAAGTGGTCGTTAAGGGCCTTAAGGGCCTATCCTGCCTCTTGGAGGCAGGATGGAAAGCGGGTCAGAAAACACACATTTGGGAAAATTGCTCGGAGGCGGGATGGAGGCGGGATCGGGCCTGCCCGCCCACCATTTTTGGCGATTTTAACAACTCATACGCCTCCAATACCGCCTCCTCGGGCCTGGCAAAATCGAGCCCTCTGTATCTACATACTCACATCCCCATCAGACTAACCACCCCTCACACTCACCCTCATCCTAATGCAATCATACCAACTAACAACACACAAGAAGGCCAGATGGCATTAGCACCCCAATCCATCATAGTCAACCTCTACAGATGTAACCCATCCATTCCTTACACTTCTTCCATCACGCAAACTTCTGTTCTTTCCCTCCTTCCAGGAGAAGGGAGCCCACAATAAGAGGGAGAGGGAGAGAACCTGAGGTGGCCCTTCATCATTGGCCACCTTAACTCTAGCAGAGGAGGTCGCCCTGGAAGTATCAGGAGTCACAGAGCAGCTGGAGGTGGGAGACTGAGAGAGGGGGACATCTCAGCAACGTGGTGACAGAATTGCATCTCATACAACCACATGGCATACAGCAGTCACTCATATGGGGCCTGTTGTCAACAGCCAGTGAATGTTCATCATGTGCATAATGGTAACTGATGCACTATCAACAACACCAAAGACTACGAGTTGAACTTATACGAAGTAGGCTTTTATTGACTAAGAACTGGAGCATGCCTCTGCTAGTGGATCCATCCTAAGAGCTCCCGGGGGAAGGGTGGTGAGTCACCTTTATACCCGGGCTTAGGGGTGGAGCCAGGGGCGGAGACATGCCCGGACCTGTACAGAGTTAACAGTGGTTTACCGCACAGACATGTACAGAGTTAGCAGTGGTTTACCACATTCACCCCTCGTTTAAAAAAGAGTCCGGCGGGGTGAAGTGTTTCAAAAGTTCGTATACGAAAGTCTCTCCGGGGGTCTTGTCTGCCGTAATGATCTTCGTGGTGTCGGTTGCGGCGGTTCTTTGCCCGCGGCCGCTTCTCGCGTGGGACGGAGCACTGGCGTGTCGTCCTCTCAGGGTAGGGATGGCACCGGCATGTCGTCAGTTCGTGGTAGACACCCCGGTGGTGCGTCGTGTGTAGTGGTGGTGGGTGGAGGTAGTGGATGGTGATCGATGGTGTTTCGGGTGGTACCTGAGGGTGCGAGGTCTCGAATTGAGACTGTGTCCTCCCGCCCGTCAGGATACGCCACGTAGGCGTACTGTGGGTTGGCGTGGAGGAGGTGAACCTTTTCAACCAGGGGGTCCGTCTTATGGCTCCTCACGTGTTTCCTGAGCAGGACGGGTCCCGGAGACGTCAGCCATGGCGGTAGTGATGTCCCCGAGGTGGATTTCCTGGGGAAGACGAATATCTTCTCGTGAGGGGTGGCGTTTGTGGCAGTAAAGAGCAGTGATCGTATGGAGTGGAGCGCATCGGGGAGGACATCTTGCCAGCGGGAGATTGGGAGGCCCTTGGATTTTAGGGTGAGCATGGCGGTCTTCCACACCGTTGCGTTCTCCCTCTCTACCTGTCCGTTACCCCGGGGGTTGTAGCTGGTAGTCCTGCTCATGGCTATGCCCTTCTCGAGCAGGTACTGGCGCAGCTCGTCGCTCATGAACGACGAGCCCCTGTCGCTGTGGATGTAATTGGGGAAGCCAAAAATGGCGAACAGGTTGTTGAGGCACCTGATGACTGTGGCGCTGGTCATGTCCGGGCAGGGGATGGCGAAGGGGAAACGGGAGTACTCGTCAATAATATTGAGGAAGTACGTGTTGCGGTCAGAGGAGGGAAGGGGCCCCTTGAAATCGACGCTGAGACGTTCGAAGGGGCGGGTGGCTTTAATCAGGTGTGCCCTGTCTGGCCTATAAAAATGCGGTTTGCATTCGGCACAGACCTGGCAGTTCCTGGTCATGGTCCTGACCTCCTCGATGGAGTAAGGCAGGTTGCGAGCTTTAATAAAATGGAAGAACCTGGTGACCCCCGGGTGGCAGAGATCATTGTGGAGGGTCCGTAGCCTATCGACTTGTGCGTTGGCACATGTCCCACGGGATAGGGCGTCTGGGGGCTCATTAAGTTTCCCGGGCCGGTATAAGATATCGTAGTTGTAGGTGGATAACTCAATCCTCCACCGCAATATCTTATCATTTTTGATTTTCCCCCTTTGTCTGTTGTTAAACATAAATGCTACTGACCGTTGGTCAGTGAGCAGGGTGAAACGTTTACCGGCCAGGTAATGCCCCCAGTGCCGTACAGCCTCCACTATCGCCTGGGCCTCCTTCTCGACTGAGGAGTGTCGAATTTCGGGGCCCTGGAGGGTCCGTGAAAAGAAGGCCACGGGTCTCCCCGCCTGGTTAAGGGTTGCGGCTAGGGCGAAGTCGGATGCATCGCTCTCCACTTGGAAAGGGATGGACTCATCCACTGCGTGCATTGTGGCCTTCGCAATGTCCTCTTTTATGAGGGTGAAGGCCGCACGGGCCTCTGCCGTCAGGGGGAAGAAGGTTGACTTGATGAGGGGCCGGGCTTTGTCCGCATAGTTGGGCACCCACTGGGCGTAGTAAGAGAAGAACCCTAGGCATCTCTTCAGGGCTTTTAGGCAGTGGGGGAGGGGTAGTTCTAGGAGGGGGTGCATTCGGTCGGGGTCGGGGCCGATGACTCCGTTTTCCACCACGCAGCCAAGAATAGCGAGGCGCGTGGTGCGGAACATACATTTTTCGCTGTTGTATGTCAGATTCAGCCGTTGGGCCGTACGGAGGAATTTTTCTAGGTTGGCGTCGTGGTCATGCCGGTCATGGCCGCAGATGGTGACGTTGCCTAGATAGGGGAAGATGGCCTGCAGCGCGTTCTGGTCAACCATCCGGTCCATCTCCCTTTGGAAGACCGAGACCCCGTTGGTGACGCCGAAGGGGACTCGGAGGAAGTGGTAGAGGCGACCGTCAGCCTCAAAGGCCGTGTACTGGCGGTCCTCAGGCCTGATGGGGAGCTGGTGGTATGCCGACTTCAGATCAATCGTTGAGAATACCCGGTATTGTGCTATTTGGTTGACCATGTCAGATATGCGGGGAAGTGGGTATGCGTCTAATTGCGTGTATCGATTGATCGTCTGGCTGTAATCAATAACCAGGCGCTGTTTTTCACCGGTCTTCACTACCACCACTTGGGCTCGCCATGGGCTGGTGCTGCCCTCGATAATCCCTTCCCTCAGGAGTCTTTCTACTTCTGATTTAATAAAGCTCCTATCCCCGGCACTGTACCGCCTGCTTTTAGTAGCAATTGGCTTGCAGTCTTTGGCGAGGTTAGCGAACAACGGGGGGGGTTTGACCTTCAGGGTGGACAGGCTGCATACTTTGCGCGGCACCGTGTTTAAATTCTGCTGGCTGCAGACTGTAAGTGGGGGCAGGGGCCCGCCATATGCCATCGTGACGCTCTCCAGATGGCACTGGAAGTCTAATCCTAGCAGTACGGGAGCGCAGAGCTGTGGCAGGACGAGGAATTTAAAATCTCTGTACTCCACGCCGTTCACTGTCAGAGTCGCTACACAGTAGCCGCCGACGTCCGCCGTATGGGACTTTGAGGCCATAAAGACCTGGTGGCGTGTGGGCATAACCGATAGGGAGTAGCGTCGCACTGTGTCGGGGTGGATGAAGCTCTCCGTGCTTCCGCAGTCGAAAAGGCAATTTGTGGCATGGCCATTTATCTTTACGTTCATCATGGACCTTGCTAGTTGATGGGGCCTAGATTGGTCCAGGGTGATGGAGGCCATCGTCGAGGTTGGTGGGTCGCTGTAGTATTCGCCCGCGCCGGGGGCCTGGTCCCGAAATGTTGTCCAAGATGGCGGCTCCCCCGCGGCTGGTGGTGCCCAAAATGGCGGCCCGCACGGCTCACACGTGGTTGGTGGGGTCCAAAATGGCGGCCTGCACGGTTCACACGCGGCGCTGCTGGAATTGGGGGTCGATTTCGCCCTGCACACTCTCGCGTAGTGGCCTTTCTTGCCGCATTTGGAGCAGGTCGCGTCCTTTGCTGGGCATTGCTGTCTGGGGTGCTTGGCCTGGCCGCAGAAGTAGCATTTCTGGCCTCTGGTCATTGCAGCTGTAGTTGGGCTGCTGGCGGCTTGTGGCCTTACCGGGTCCCAAGATGGCTGCTCCCGTGACATCCACATGGCCATCTGGTCAGGGGGGTAGGCGTCCATGTTCTGGAGGGCCACGTCTAACGAGTTAGCGAGGGCCACCGTCTTCTGCAGGTCGAGCCCCCTCTGTTCCAGCAGCCTCTGCCGTGTATAGTTGGACCTGATGCCGGCTACGTAGGCGTCTCGGATCAGGTCTTCCGTGCATTCCTTGGCCGTCACCGCTTTGCAATTACAGGCCCGGCCGAGGACTCTCAGTGCCAGTAAATATTCGGCACCCGATTCCCCGGGGCGCTGTTTTCAGGTAGCCAGGAGGTGTCTGGCGTAGACCTCGTTAACAGGCCTCACGTATTGTTCCTTTCGCATCGCGATGGCGGCCGCGTAAGTTGTGGCGTCTCGGATGATCGAGTAGACTCAGTGGCTCACCCGTGAGTTCAAGACAAGCCGTTTTGCGTCATCTGTAGTGACGGTAGTGCTGGAGGCCTCCAGGAAGGCTTCAAAACAGCTCAGCCAGTGTTCAAAGTTATTGGCTGCATCTGCTGCTTGAGGATCCAGGTCTAAACGTTTCGGCTTCAAGATTTGCTCCATGTCGAAAATTTAGTCAATAAAATTGATGCACTATCAACAACACCAAAGACTACGAGTTGAACTTATACGAAGTAGGCTTTTATTGACTAAGAACTGTAGCATGCCTCTGCTAGTGGATCCATCCTAAGAGCTCCCGGGGGAAGGGTGGTGAGTCACCTTTATACCCGGGCTTAGGGGTGGAGCCAGGGGCGGAGACATGCCTGGACCTGTACAGAGTTAACAGTGGTTTACCACACAGACATGTACAGAGTTAGCAGTGGTTTACCACAGTAACATTACCCATTCTTGATATGACATACCTAACTCATCTCTTTACTATCCCACAGGTCCATCAAGAAGAGGAAGGTGCTTGCAGACACTGAGCCTCGGGGTCATCCAGAAAGAGGGCGATCCTGGAGGGGCAGCAAGAAGTGCAGGAGGCTTTGACAGGTTTTGTGACCACGATGTCTGTAAATGTGCAGAGAATGGAGGAGTCCATCTCCAATATGAGCACCACCATGTCGCAGGCGATGGCGACAGCGACTGTATGCTCTTCCATGGAAAGGATGACCACCTGCATGGAGCAGCTAATGCGCCACTCACATGAGCACATGGTCTCTATGGAGAATAGATGGCTATCTATGGAGAATAGATGGCAGACGCTCATAGACCTCCTGTCTAGGAGGCAACTTAGACTTGGGTCCTCATGATCCCACTGCTGTGCAGCAAGGTGCTCTCCAGCTCCTTGCTAGCAGGGAAGTGCGGGTGGCCCATTAGAGGGATGATGGAGGGAGGTGACATGGAAGTGTGGGCTCTTCTCGTTCACACTTCTCTCCCATTGCATCCGCTCAGTCAGAGCCCCAGATGCCTACTGGGATCACGATGGCCGAGTCTGCCCCTGCACAGTCGCAGAAGGAGTAGACTTCGGTGGGGCCATCACAGGCTCCAAGACCCAGAGGACGTCCGCCAAAAGTATCTATGCAGTCGCAACAGGCAAGTGAGCAGGCTGCTTCTAACTCTGCTGAAGCCACAGGGGTAGCACCTCATAGAAGCACACGTAAGAGAAAGATAAAACACAAGTAGAGGCACAAGGGTAAGCACTTGGGTGTTTTAATACCTGTTTGTGTAAAGTTTCCATTACTGTGATGTCACAGATAAAAATATTTATTTTCATCACTTTCCCGTCTTGGCCAATTTTGTCTGCAACTTTGGAAGTAGCTTAGTGAGTTGGAGTGAATGGTGAGACATAACGTTACCTCCAGCAATGATGGTCAATGTGAAAGGAATGCTTGGTCATTGTAGGGATGCTTTGTGGTGTTGCTGTGGGGTGTTGGGAGCCTGGTGCAGCATGTGACAGCCATATGGCCGTGGAGCGTGGAGCCGGCGACGGTGAAGAGGAGGCCGCATTGGAGCATTCACATCCCGACGATGTGTTCGGCGAGTCGGGCAGAGGAGCGCAGCGCAACGAGCAGCAGCAGCAGACTCATGACACGCTGCAGCACGTCGGCCGGCAGCTCCATTTCAGGTAACTCGCAGTCCGGATGGGAGGAGGGGAGCCGGGCATGGTGGCCAGAGCGGGAGAAGCAGGCCACCACACGTGGAACCGGCAACAGTGAGGAGGAGGCCGCGGCAAAGAGGAGGACGGAGCGGCTGAGGAACATCGTGCTCCCACTGCCACGGGAAGCCATTGTATTGACTCTGAACGCGGCGCTGTATGTATAGCTGACGCATCCCTACGAGGAACAAGCATTCCATTGTACTTGTTACATATGGCAAATAAATCTAATCTGAATCTGAATCTGAATCTGGTAATGCCTGAAGGTAAGTAAATCTGGCCATATGAGGCCATCCCTGGCCTCCCGGGCAGCAATGTCCTTGGGTGCAGGTGGGATCTGGACTATAGGTTCCTCCTGCTCCTGCTCCTCCTCCTCCTCGTCTTCCAGCTGATGCTCCTCTTCCTCCTCTGAAGAGGCTGTGCACACAGAGCCTTGCTCCTCATGCAGCGCTAATCCTTGCCCTGTTGTGCAGGGCATAGCAGACCATGATGACTCTGGAGACCCTGGCTGGTGTGTGCTGAAGGGCTCCTCCAGATCTGTCAAGGCATCTGAAGTGCATTTTCAGCATGCCTATTGTCTGCTCTATGACACATCTGGTGGAAATGCGACTTTCATTATATCTCTCCTCAGCCTCAGTACTTGGCCTCCTCAAGGGTGTCATGAGCCACGCCTTCAGTGGATAGCCCTTGTCTCCAAGCAGCCAGCTGGAAAGTCTATTTGGAGGAGCGAAGATCTGAGGGAGGGTGGACTGGCGCAGTACGAATGAGTCATGGCAGCTGCCAGGGAATTTGGTGCACACATGCATGATGATCTTCCTATGGTTGCAGATGAGCTGCACATTGAGGGAGTGGAAACCCTTGCAGTTGACAAAGACTCGTGGGTGATGTGGGGGTGCCCTGATGGCCACATGTGTGCAATCGATGACACCCTACACCTGTGGGAAGCCGGCCAGAGCAGAAAAGCCGAGCGCTCACTCAGTAACACTGGCTTCATCAGTGGCAAAGTTGATATAATTGGCTGAATTGTCAAACAGGTCATCGGTGACCTGTGTGATGCATCTGTGGACAGCTGACTGTGAGATGCCGCAAATGTCTGCTGCAGATCCCTGGAAAGAGTCTGAGGTGAAAATGTTGAGAGCGCTGGTGACTTTGACAGCCACTAGTAAGACGTGTCCACCCGTTCCTCTGGGCTGCAGGTCTTGCTCCTGCAATGTGCAAATCTCTGCGACGACCTGGCGCGATAGCCTGAGCCTCTTTTGGCACTGCTGCTCAGTCATGTTGAGGAAGCTCATCCTCTGCCTGTATCCCCTGTGTTGGGTGTATCGCCTCCGGCGCGGTGCAGCCCTGCGCTGATCCCTTCTGTCCTGTGCAGCATCAGGTGGCTGAGGAGAAGGTTGGTGGTGTTTTTGGTGCTGCTGGTGTGCCTGGTGCTGCTGGTGTTGGGGCTGATCGTGGTCCGATTCTGAGGCAGGTCAAGTAGAGATGAAAGAAGCAATCTGTCAATGGTGTGATAGGTTCTACCAATGAGGTAACAGTGGATCCCGACTTTGCCGAAAAGACTTGCAACCTCTAGAAAGCTAAATCTGTGCTGACAATTCACTCAGCAACAGCATCTGCCTTAGGAAAGTAACCAGGTGTCAGGTGGGAGTATTTATTGTGCTTTCCATGCTGTGCACTATTAAGTTCCATTAATGGCCACTGAACTTCCGCCTCAGGTTCACAGACGCGGTTCCCGAGCAGTGTGATTTCCGTGGTCATCCAGTGAAATTGAAAAGTTAGGGTTAAAAAGACACTTAAAGGCCTGGCAAGTACCTAATAATTATGTAAATTAGCTCGTCCACCTCTGCTGTTTGGGTCAGAGCCGTGCTGGCAAACACGCCCGAGTGAAAGGCACGTGGGGGGCGGGATGGCGGCCGTTTCCCGATCCGCTCTGAGTTATTTCAACTTTCACTCGCCTCCAATTCCGCCCACACAAACGCCTTAAATTCCGGCCATTGTTGGTGCTTGGGAGGTATGGAGCGAGTGACGGTGCTCCTCCTGCAGGATTGTCCCCCTTCAAGCCTTCTTCATCTGGGTTCAAGTCATGGGAAGAACCTAGAGAAATGGGAGCAGGACAAGAATCAGCCTGTCAGGAAAAGATTTAGCAGCACAAATGATTGACAGCTCTAAGCACCAGGTAGCCACAATGTCTGCACATATGATTGCTGGAGGAAAGAAAGAAGTTAAGATGAATAAGCTGATACCCTGCTGAGCGGAGCCTCATTCTCGCCCCTCGAGCTGCCTTCACCTGTAATTAGCATGGCTTGTTCCTTCATCTGCTTGAGGGCCTGGATGGAGGCTGGGCCTCCCCTGATTCTGCTCCTCTCCCTCGTGTCGTGAGCCAGTTTGGCCTGCAGAAAGAGTTGGAATTGGTTAGTGTGTGGTTCTTGTAAAGGGTTGTTCAGCTATTTGAGGCATCTTGATATCGTGTGCATGCTCAGAGGGAGTTGCAGCAAGTTGGGAGCAGGCTGAGGAGGTGGTCATGTACTAAAGAGTGGCTAAAGTGAGAAATGTGGGAGTAGTTAGCAAAAAAGTGAAAGGATTCCCAGTTGTTACCAGATGAACATAGACTTCGATTTGTACCTGTTGTGAGAGAAGCCATAGCAGGCGAGTGTGTGATTGTAAAGAGGAGAGATGGTGAAGTATCCCGTTGTGCTTCGAGGAGAAGCATGTGGAATGGGGAAAGGAAGAGTGCTGGGGGCCAGAAAACTGCTGTGGCAAGGTCTATTGCAGAGGAGTAGAGATAACAAGACATCTTTCTTGCCCTTACTGTCTTGGTCAGGACATTGAACCTCTTGCAGTACTGAACCCATGTCTTGGAGATCATGCTCCGGGCGTTGAGGATTTCCGCTACCTCTCTCCAGGTTTGCTGCAGAGTCTGGTTAATTGCACTCATGCTGTCAATAGTGGATGAGGACCTACCTGTTTGCCCTCACCTGCTCCACAAGGACTTCCAAAACTGTGTCGCTGAAACAAGGGGTTCTTGTCTGCAACATGCTGCTTAAGACAAATCCCTGCACCAACTATAATTTGCAGTGGGTGAAATGACACTTCGCTGTAGGAGGTGCATTCACCCTTTAAATGGGTGCGAGGCCCACCAGAAACACGCTCCCTAAAAGGGTGGGCTGCCCATCACCACTGAAAACACAGCCCACCCATCGGGCACTAATTAGGCCCGACTATCAAAATCGCCCAAACCTAAAATCTATCTCCAGATCAGCATTTAAGAATAAGTTAGATAGATGGTTGAAGGAAAGGGGAATAAAGAGATTATGGGAACAGTGCGGGCACATGGGATTAGGGCTACTGGCCGTATGAAGGAGAAACACCAACACGATTTGTTGGGCCTAACGGCCTGTTTCCATGTTGTAATTTCTATTTACAGCACCACAGCATAAACTGAGTTCAACTTAAAACAGCGTAATTCTGTTTCAGCATTACTGTGTCACAGCATTAGATGGGTTCAGCTTAATATAACTCCTCAGTTCGGTTTCAAGGATAATTGTGCAGTCAATTGACTAGCAGCATAGCGGATAGCTTTCATACACTTCCTGTTTCAAAGACTGATTTAAGATAAAGTCACATCATGTCCTCAGTCTGGCAATAGCTCGCACCTCCCTCAGCGGAGAGAGGCGCTTTCATCATTGGGCATCTAAATTATGCCTTCAGCAAGTCATCTGCAATCTTCCTCTTGTCTAGTTTATCAGAAACCGTTTCTTTTCCCTTCCAATGGCTGTCATCTTGCCAGTACTGCACTGTTGCATTCGCCGGGAATTTCCTCGGGGCTTCTCTCGCTGTGCCGCCATAACTTCGGCAGAAGTTTACGCACATAAATGGGGTTTCCGCCGAACTCCTGCCAAAGCAACAGTGACAGAGTGGGAGACGGACTGAGGATGTTCCCAGCGACTGCGTTTCTTTTGGTTCCAGCGCCTGCGCTGCTGAGTAACCCATTAAACCAACTATTTGACTTTTCTGTTTCCAAAGAGTAGTCGGCCTCTAGAATATGTTGCTGGCTGGTGCGATGGGTGCTGACTATCTGTACGCTTTCAAGAGGGAGCTGGATTGGTTCTTGGCTGGAGCAGGGGTCGCATCATCTAGCAGGCAAGTGTCCTTATAGATAACACTTTGTCCATGGACTGGTTTCAATAGCCCGAGGAGGTGGGAAAGGAATTTTTCAGAGAATTTTTTCCCTTATTGGCCCTTGTTATAAATCTCCATCATCAAGAAACTACTCATGAAATAATGCTGGACGGCCAGCTGGTGGCGCCGTCCAAGGAGTATAAATACTCGGGCGTGGGCCCAGCTTGCCAGGGACATTTTGTAAGACAAGGAACTAGTGAAGTACAACTAGACCTCCATGTTCTGAAACAAGTTGATTGAAGCCTTGCTTTATGCTCAAACCAAGTGCGTAGTGAGGCTTATTACGTCAGCCCTGTTTTTTTTTTTACCTTTCCCAAGGAGATTACATGGCTGCTGGCGGGGGTGAGGGTGTGGGGAGGGGGGGGAGCAGGTGGGTGGGGGCCAGGGTTAGTCATGATGCTCCAGTCATCAAGATTTGGGGCAGGCCTGATGGACCAGCTGGTCTTTTCCTGCCTGTCAATTTGAGTTCTTTTAACTCTCTCCTAAAGGCTTTCTACATTTGCACTTCTGCCTTTTGTCTTACTTCTGAGATGCTCTCAAACTTCTTTCACTAATCCGTTTGTTCGCATCCCTTCTTTACTTTCTCTGTCACAGACTTCACTTCTTTTCCAAGTGATGTCCCACAGATCTGAAATCTGACGCAAACTATCCATGTTTATACCTTTTCCAGGCAAATCTAACCTAAGAACATAAGAAATAGGAGCAGGAGTCGGCCATTTGGCCCTTCGAGCCTGCTCCGCCATTCAATGAGATCATGGCTGATCTTCTACCTCATCGCCACTTTCCTGCACTATCCCCATATCCCTTGATTCCCTTAATATTCAAAAATCTATCGATCTCTTTCTTGAATATACTCAACGACTGAGCCTCCACAGCCCTCTGGGGTAGAGAATGCCAAAGATTCACCACCCTCTGAGTGAAGAAATTTCTCCTCATCTCAGTCCTAAATGGCTGACCCCTTATTCTGAGACTTTTTCAATTAAAACTTTGTGAATTTTAGCGCGGCAAAAATTTATTCAAAGGATTTAGGTGACCCTAAGGACTCGGGATATTAGGAGAATAGGCAGATAGACCATTTTACCTCTCCTGAACAGCGGGTCAAAGATTAGATTTCACTCAGAAGCCCAAACTAAATGAATAACATTTGAATCATCTGAAACACTAAAGCTCTCCATCAGTACAGAATTTGAGGTGACAGAGACTAAAATGTCCTTGAAGCCTCTTACCACGAGTTTCTTAATTAAACTCACATTTGTGCTTGTTATTTTAGAATATTCTCAGAGCCCTGAGAATTTCTGCATTTCATCAATATCCTTTGAAGGGTAAATAGAGAAGGACTCATTACTTCAGTTTTCTAGGTATCTCTTTAGAATTGATAGGTAGGCTCCAAATAACTTTGCCTCATCAAAACTGACAAGGGAATCATGTTATCATGAAGAATTATTCAAATTCAAATCCTGCTAACTGAGAGAAGGATTCCTTTTCTCTCATTTGTAGTCTGAAACTATTTCCTCTCATACAATTCAACTTAAATTCTCCAGGAGTGAAGTTGGACCCCGTTGCACCCTGTTTTACGGGAAGAAAATGGGTGCAAAGAGTTCCAATTTTAGGGGGCAACCTCCCACACCTGACACAATATTGGTTTGAGCATTATAGTGGCGTCCCCCTAAAACAGGCGTTGGGCCCAATGAAAATGTTAATAAGGGGCCTAATGCATTATTTAGGATTCAACCCAGAAATTTCTTGACTCTGAATGCAACAAGCATTGGGCCTACTGCGTTCAGGATTACCGGGTCTGTATAAGAATATAAGAACATAAGAATTAGGAGCAGGAGCAGGAGTAGGCCTCTCGAGCCTGCTCCTCCATTCAATAAAATCATGGCTGATCTCCGACCTCAACTCCCTTTTCCTGCCTGATCCCCATATCCCTTGATTCCCCTAGAGTCCAAAAATCTAGCGATCTCAAATCTATCTCCTTAATGTGAATGCTGGAGGCCGCCACTAAAAAGCTAAGTTTTAAACAAATACTTAGCTGAACGTGGAGCTGGGAGGAGTAGGAATGCTCCTCCTGGCTCCACATTAAGACTTCACGCCGCTGCCGGCCACCGCTGCACCCCCCTCGCAATTGCCTCGCCTTCCACCCCACCACCCCTCCATCCCTCCCCCCCCCGGTCTCACCATATGTCCTTGGCCGGGATCCTGGCTGGCCGATCTTGTTACCCCCCCTGGCAGCCTGCCTCTGGGGCCTCAGCTGCCGCCCTCAGCACACCGGTACTATACTAATGAGAGCAGCGGACTAATTTGCCCTGGTCCTGCCACCGGCCTCATTAGGCGCGTGAAGCATGCGCTCCACCCAGATTGCAGCCCAGTTCGGGCTGGATTTAATTCCTAGGCCATAGCCCCCTGCTTGGTAGCAGGAATCATGGTTTGTACTGAAAGTAACCAATGGTGGCAAGATAATCACAGTTTCTTCTACACTAGATATTGCATTGCAAGAAACATCTTTAGGTCAAAATATGGAACTAAATGACACTACAGTTAACCATTATAATTCTGCCGTCATCATTATGTCTCTATTTCACATATTTTGACCTATGTATAACACCTTGCATTTATTGATATTAAATTGCATTGTATAACTGATCTAAATGCTTTGCAAATTTTTGGTACATCTTCTGTCTCTACTGCACTCCCTATTTCTGTGTTATCAGCATATTTGCCCATTGGCGGTCTCTCTTGATGTGTGAGCCTTGACAGTGTTGGCAGGCTGTTGAAGTACAGAGGGCAGCAGCACATCCTGCCCTCACTTAATGCCTACACATATGGAGTTTCAGTTAGTGTTGCTCGATAGGAAGCAGGAGTGGGACAGCTGATCAATTTTCTCCTCCTTAACTGAGGGACAATTCTTCTTCCCCCCCCCCCCCCCCACCCCCCTACCATGCTCTGACTCAGCAGAAATAAGGGATCAAACCTGGGACCTTCCTGGACTTCATGGCTCACTGCTCAGTCGATCAATTCACTGAGTCATTGGAGAAGAGACGCTTCCCACTTTTTATTCAGTTTCTTACTCAGCACCATAATCTATCCTGGACTCCTGTGGCTTTTAGTTTAATCAGAAATCTTTTGTGTGGAACTTTGCCAAAAGGCTTTCTAAAAGTCTAACTAAACTATATCATCGGGAGTGCCACTGTAACACCATATATAATGTACTCAGAGAAAACTAAGCAGCACTTCAACCTGGGAGACAATTCAATTGTTCGATATTAATTCCTATTGCTCCGGCCACTCACGTTAAATGCAGGGATACTCCATGTCCTTGCGTTTTGACATCAGTGAATGCAAGATACAAGCTGATCTTATGTGACTGCTGTGAGGGTATCACACAGCACTTGTTTTAACAGCAGGAAATGTTGGAAATACAAAGCAAGTCTGTCAACATCTGCAGATGTTGATCCACAGGCCTCTGTTCTGAACAATGACTCTGGAAACTTCAGAGCGTAACTGTTTTCCTGCTAGTTTCTTCCCCAAATATTCCACTTTTATTCCTTCCATATTGGAACTGTTTTACTCACTTTTAAACCTTTTCACAGCTTGAATGAGATGACCTTTGTGTATTGTCCACTACTTTTCAGCTCATTCCAATTTAAAAAACCCTTTTCCAGGTTATCAAATCCATTCACAGCTCCTCTTTCTACTAGTCCTGTACTCCCATCACCCTGGTGGTTTCCAAGCTCCATTGGTCCCCCACCCCCCCCTCAACCTCACACAACATATCAACTTTAAGACCCTTGTGTTTACTTTCAAATCCCTCCACAGTCTCACTCCACCCGCCCTTAGCAACTTCCTGCAGGCATGTATCCCCACATGCTCTACTGACACTGGGTTACTCATTGTTCATCACTCTCTCTGCTTCTCTATTACTGGGACTGCTCTTTCAGCCATTACATCCATCTGCATCTCCCCAGTAGATCCTGCTGCCTAATCATCTATCTCCCTGCTTTCACAAATCTCCTTAAGACTCCATTCTCTTCAACTGTTCTTTTCGAACTCCTTCATCTTCTCTGTTTTTCCATCAGTTTTCCTCCTCAAGGTAAAGCGCTCCGCGACATTTGTCGGATGAGACATCTGCCCTTTTGGGTGGATGTAAAAGATCCCATGGTACTATTTGAAGAAGAGCAGGAGAGCTCTCCCAGTGTCATAACCAATATTTATCCCTCACCCAACATCGCTAAAACAGATTATCTGGTCATTCACCTCCTCGCTGTTTGTGCGACCTTGCTGTGTGCAATTTGCATACTACGTTTTCCTACATTACAACAATGTCTACGCTTCAAAAAATCTTCATTGGCTGTGATGTAGTTTGGGACATGCTAAGGTCATTTAAGGCGTTTATATAAATGTAAGTTCTTTCTTTCATTTTACATAATGAGGACTATAAGTTGTAGTTTTTAGCACATTTGACCACCATCTGATGTTCTCCCTGTCCCCTTTGTTTTGGTCAGTCCTATAAAGGGACTGACTTACCTCGCTTTTCAGTTCTGATGCAGGGGCTCTGAAACATGAACCAGTATGTTATTTTTATTCAGTTCCTGAATTACCTGCTGTGTATTTTGAACATTTTCTGTTTTCATCTCACAATTTCAGCATTGGCAGATTCTATTTTTATCTCTAAGGTTATTGTTTTTACTCTTTTGGACAGGTATCAATGTACTTATTAGCATTTTAAGTATGAGGACAGGTTGCATAGACTAGGCTTGTACTCCCTTGAATATAGATGATTTAGGGGTGGTCTAATTGAGGTGTTTAAAATGATTACAGGATTTGATAGGATAGAGAGAAACTATTTCCTCTGGTTAGTGAGTCCAGAACAAGAGGGCATAACCTTAAAATTAAAGGGTGATGTCAGGAAGCACTTCTTCTTTCCACATAATAGACTTGTTAACAACATTGAAACCCATGGGATTCAAGGGGCAGTGGCTGCATATTTAAGAAATTGGTTGCTTGACAGAAAGCAGAGAGTAGTGGTGAACAGTTGGTTATCAGACTGGAGGGAAGTATAGAGTGCTGTCCCCCAGGGGTCGGTATTAGGACTGCTTTTTTTGATATATATAAATGATCTGGACTTGGGTATACAGGGGAGAATTTTAAAGTGTGCAGATGACACGAAACTCGCAAATGTAGTAAACAATGAGAAGGATAGTAAGAGATTTCAGGAGGACAGACAGACTGGTGAAATAGTCAGACACATGGCAGATGAAATATAAAGCAGAGAAGTTTGATGTAATTCATTTTGCTAGGAAGAATGAGGAGAGGCAATATAAACTAAATGGCACAATAATAAACAGGAACAGAGAGACCTGGGGGTGTATGCAAGCAAATCTTTGAAGGTGGCAGGACAAGTTGAGAAGGCTGTTAAAGAGGCCTATGGGATCCTTGGCTTTGTAAATAGAGTACAAAAGCAAGGAAGTTATGCTAAACTTTTATAAGATACTAGTTAGGCCGCAGCTAGAGTATTGTGGCCAATTCTGGGCACCACACTTTAGCAAGGATGTCAAGGCCTCAGTTAGGGTGCAGAGGAGATTTACTACAATGGCAACAGGGAGGAAGGACTTCAATTATGTGGAGGCACAAGGGAAACTGGGGTTGTTTCCTTCGAGCAGAGAAGGTTAAGAGGAGATTCGATAGAGGAAATTATGAAGGGTATTGATAGAGTAAATAAGGAGAAACTGTTTCCAGTGGCAGAAGGGCCGGTGACCAGAGGACACAGATTTAAGGTGATTGGCAAAAGAAACAGAGGTGACAGGAGGTGAGAAAAATTACACAGCGAGTTGTTATGTTCTGGAATGCACTGCCTGAAAGGGTGGTGGAAACAGATTCAATAATAACTTTCAAAAGGGAATTGGATAAATACTTGAAGGGGAAAAGTTTACAAGGCTATGGGGAAAGAGCAGGGTAATGTGACTAATTGGGTAGCTCTTTCATAGAGCAGGCACAGGCATGAGGGACCGAATGGCCTCCTTCTGTGCTGTATCATTCTATGATTCTATGATGCTATGAACAATGCTCAAGGGGCTGAATGGCCTACTCCTGTTCCTATGGTCCTATGTTCCTTAATGGTTATAAAGATAAATAGCAACAAATACTAAAGAACGGGTTCAATCTGGATTATATGCTACTTAAGGAAGTGGCCTTAGAGATAGTAGATGCATTGCTGGTCATCTTCCAGAACTCGATAGACTCTGGAACAGTACCCATGGATTGGAGGGTAGCTAATGTTACCCCACTATTCAAAAAAGGTGGTAGAGAAAAAGCGGGGAATTATAGACCGGTAAGCCTGACATCGGTAGTGGGGAAAATGCTAGAGTCTATTATAAAAGATGTAATAGCAGAGCACTTGGAAAGCAGTGACAGGATCGGACAAAGTCAACATGGATTTACAAAAGGTAAATCATGCTTGACTAATCTACTGGAATTTTTTGAGGATGTAATTGGTAAAATAGATAAGGGAGAACCAGTGGATGTGAAGTATTTGGACTTTCAGAAGGCTTTCGATAAGGTCCCACATAAGAGATTAGCGTGCAAAATTAAGGCACATGGGATTGGGGGCAAGGTATTGACTTGGATAGAGAACTGGTTGGCGGACAGAAAGCAAAGAGTTGGAATAAACGGGTCGTTTTCCGAGTGGCAGGCAGTGACTAGTGGGGTACCGCAAGGATCGGTCCTAGAACCCCAGCTGTTCACAATATATATTAATGATCTGGACGAGGGAATTGGATGTAATATCTCCAAATTTGCAGACGACACAAAGCTGGGTGGGAGGGTAAGCTGTGAGGAGGATGTCGTGAAACTCCAGTACGATTTGGACAGGTTGGGTGATTGGGCAGAAACATGGCAAATGCACTATAATGTGGATAAATGTGAGGTTATCCACTTTGGTGGCAAAAACAGGAAGGCAGATTATTATTTGAATGGCAATAGATTGGGAGAAGGGGAAGTGCAAAGAGACCTGGGTGTTCTTGTGCACCAGTCGCTGAAGGTAAGCATGCAGGTGCAGCAGGCGGTTAAGAAGGCAAATGGTATGTTGGCCTTCGTAGCAAGAGGGTTCGAGTACAGGAACAAGGATGTCTTGCTACAGTTGTACAGGGCCTTGGTGAGACCGCACCTTGAGTATTGTGTGCAGTTTTGGTCGCCTTACCTGAGGAACGACGTTCTTGCCATGGAAGGAGTGCAGCGAAGATTCACCAGGCTGATACCTGGGATGGCAGGAATGACGTATGAGGAGAGATTGTGTCGATTGGGCTTATACTCACTGGAGTTTAGAAGATTGAGAGGGGATCTCATCGAAACCTATAAAATTCTGTCAGGCCTGGACAGACTAGATGCAGGAAGGATGTTTCTGATGGCCGGGGAGTCCAGAACCAGGGGTCATAGTCTAAGGATAAGGGGTAAGCCATTTAGGACTGAAATGAGGAGGAATTTCTTCACCCAGAGAGTGGTGAACCTGTGGAATTCTCTGCCACAGAGGGCGGTGGAGGCCAGTTCATTAAATATATTCAAGAAAGAGTTGGATATATTTCTTAAGGCTAAAGGGATCAAGGGATATGGGGAGAAGGCAGGGACAGGGTACTGAATTTGGATGATCAGCCATGATCTCATTGAATGGCGGAGCAGGCGCGAAGGGCCGAATGGCCTACTCCTGCTCCTATCTTCTATGTTTCTATGCTTCTATACAAATAATGTCTTCAAATTTTAAAGAATGAAAATGTCACTGAAACACACTGGCCTAGAAATTCAGTTGCTTGCGCCAGCTGGTAGCGCCTTAGGAGGAGGAGATGTTGGGCGCTAGGCGGCTAGCGGCCGGGCGCAGCGTGATCTGCGCCTCTCCCCAACTTCACTAGAGATTTAGCGTCGGCGCAAAGTCTTTGCGCGCGCTCAGCTGCGCGCGCAGATCCTGACGTCATTTCATCGTGCAACGCCCTTTGTGCGCCCCAAACCAGAACTTCAGTGGCGCCGCCCTTCTTTGCGCCTGGTGCCCCCAGCGACTGGTAGAGGGGAATGGTCCCCAGTCGCTGCGGGGTGCGCTATTTAAAGGGGACTCCTCCTGCATTGTAAGTGACAGCCATTTTGTGCCAATCCTTCTGTGTGAGAGACAAAGGCAGAGAGCTTTCTGCTTTGACTCAGCGCTCGCACAGGTACGTCTGGCTTCAGGCCAGAGCTTTGCACTTGGATTTCACTTTCAGTGCCATAGCCTTGAGTCGCCACATATACTGTAATGGGGGCTACAATGGGTGGAAACGTTGGCTTTCTGCATTGCATTCAAAGGGATCAGAGACGCCGTGAGAGAGTGCCAGTCATGGCCAGACGGAGAAGGGCCAACAGGTGTCGGCACAGGAGGCCTTACCCACCCAGGGTATACCGCCAGCAGTTCTCATATCTGAACATGCCTGAGGAGCAGTGTGTTCGGAGGCTGCGATTCAGAAGGGAGGTGGTCACTGAGATCTGCCACCTGCTTCGCAGAGATCTGCAGCCACAGCTGAGGAGCAGGACGTCTCTGTATGTGGCAGTGAAGGTGATGGTGGCTCTCAACTTCTATGCCACTGGCTCCTTCCAATCCGCTACTGGGGACATTGCCAACATTTCCCAGTTCGCGGTACATTGCTGCATCCGACAGGTGAACAATGCCCTTTTCAGAAGGAGACGTCAGTACATCTCCTTCCCCATGACCCTGGACAAGCAGCAAGAGCGTACAATGGGATTTGGAAGAATAGCGGGCTTCCCCATGGTCCAGGGCGTAGAACTGATGAACCAGCATTGGTCAGGCCTTGCTTCAGGGCTGCAGTGCGCAGGGCATGGCAGCCAGACAAGTCCACCCTCCCCCTTTAAGAGCTGACCGGCGCCAGAGTGTCTGCCGTCAAGCAGCAACTCGCCGCACCTGCGCTGCGCCCGCCCTCGGGGGTATCGCCCCGGACCGCCGGCTTAGCGCCTAATGATAGTCGTGCATCGCCTGTTTTAGCGCAGCAGCAACCTCTTGGGGCGATGCGACTGAATATCGGTGAAGGTGGCACAAACTTTAGCGGCCGCCCGACTGTAGCGCCCCGAACGTGGCTATACTGAATTTCTAGGCCACTGAGTTTTGTTGATTATTTGTTAAATTTTATGTGAATCCTGTTAACATAATGTATAGTTAGTCAAAACTGCTTCAGTCATGTAACATTAAGATATTTAGGTTTTATTGCTCCAATATGCATAGTCATGATGGCATATATGACCTGGTAAGTGAGCAATTTCTGTTTACGTTGAATATGGAACATCGTGGTAATCCTTTCGTTTCCAGTCCCTCCCCCACTGTAATTCCCATGAAGCATTAAATAATGCATCAGGTGCATCTCCCTGAAATAGATCGAGTGATAAAAAGGCTCACCAAGGAGATGAGCTAATTTCATGTGAAAGATCTAGGCATTCAGAGGTAATGGTTTCTACTCTGGAGTTGCCAATGTCACATCAGGTATTTTAATGCAATGTCAGTCGAAAAATTCCATTAACAGAATAAAGAATAGAGAATTCAATGTGCTTTCAAAAATGTTGTTGTTTTGCTTAATGCAAAAAGGAAAGTGTCAGATGACGACACCTAGATGTACAATAAGACAATCATGCTTGCAAATAAACTGTCACATTTACTGAAAGAAATACATTCAGATTTGTCTTAAATTAGCTAGCTGTGTGACAATTGCAAAAATCGATGTAACTCACTCAGGCTCATCATTTCAATTTCAGCATATTGGATGTCACTGCCCACCACCACCTTCTCAAGGGCAATTAGGGATGGGCAATACATGCCGGCCTTGCCAGTGACGCCCATACCCCGAGAATTAATTTTGAAAAGATTGCGGGAGAAACCTTAATCGTTTAGGAATCAAAATGTATCCCCCCACCCACCCGCTACCCCATCAGTACCTGCTTAGGTTTTCCAGCCTTCATTTTCGTTAGCTGCCAAAATGTTTAGTAGCCTAAGACATACATTAAAAACTTAGCCATTGAGTTGTGGCTGACTAGTTGGGACATTTTATGAACTGGTTTACAGTGCAAAAGAGTCTTACCAAGGGTGCATTTAAAAAAAAATTGTTCCTGGGATGTGGGCATCACTGGCAAGGCCAGCATTTATTGCCCATTCCTAATTGCCCCTGAGAAGGTGGTGGTGAGCCGCCTTCTTGAACCACTGCAGTCCGTGTGGTGAAGGTACTCCCACAGTGCTGTTAGGGAGGGAGTTCCAGGATTTTGATCCAGCAACGATGAAGTAACGGCGATATATTTCCAAGTCAGGATGGTGTGTGACTTGGAGGGGAACTTGGAGGTGATGGTGTTCCCATGGGCCTGCCGCCCTTGTCCTTCAAGGTGGTAGAGGTCGCGGGTTTAAGAGGTGCTGTCAAAGAAGCCTTGGTGAGTTGCTGCAGTACATCTTATAGATGGTACACACTGCAGGCACAGTACGCTGGTGGTGGAGGGAGTGAAAACTTAAGGTGGTGTATGGGGTGCCAATCAAGCAGCGGCTTTAACCTACATAACAACATAAGAACATAAGAAATAGGAGCAGGAGCAGGCCATTCGGCCCTTCGAGCCTGCTCCGCCATTCAATGAGATCATGGCTGATCTTCTGCCTCAACTCCATTCACCGGCCCTATCGCCATATCCCTTGATGCCCTTACTAGTTAGAAATCTATCGCCTTCTGTTTTGAATATACCCAATGACTGAGCCTCCACAGCCCTCTGGGGTAGAGAATTCCAAAGATTCACCACCCTCTGTATGAAGAAATTTCTTCTCATCTCAGTCCTGAATGGCCTACCCTTTATCCTGAGGCTGTGGCCCCTGGTTCTAGACCCCCCAGCCAAGGGAAACATTCTCTTTATCAAGACCTGTAATAATTTTGTATGCTTCAATGAGATTCCCTCTCATTCTTCTGAATTCAAGAGAATACAGGCCTAGTTTGCTCAATCTCTTCTCATACGACAGTCCCGCCATCCCAGGAATCAATCTCGTGAACCTTCGTTACACTCCCTCTATGGCAAGTATATCCTTCCTTAGGTAAGGAGACCAAAATTGTACACAGTACTCCAGGTGTGTGTAGTGTATGTACCTTTAAGAGGAGAACTACTTTTACAGCTCCTGTATGCTGTAGTACCGGCAGTGACCACACCTGTATATAAACCCTGAGTAGGGATCTGTACTGTTAGTTTTTAGAATACCCTCATCCAGTAAACACCTGTTGATTGTTCATCTGCAGTCTCCGTTTATTTATTGAAGAACACCATACCTAAAGATTCACGGATTTAACAGTGGCGACGAGGCAGATTCGAACCTACCTGCAACTCTGCATTTCCTTCCAGGGATTCGCTCCTGGAGGACAGTGGAAGAAAGTCGAGGCCAGAAGCACGGGCGTCGACCACGAGCAACCGCCCAGTCATCCAGCAGAGATTGAGCATCGCAGGGGAGGCTGTTGAGAGCTGGGCTTGGTTCTCCAGTCACGACGATCCAGCGCAACAGGCTGGCAACAGGTACGGCGCAGACCCTTCCCGACAGCGGCGGCTGGAGCCGACCGACGGCACAGAAAAGGCCGAGCAGCGTCGACGGGGTAAGAGAGAGAGTAAAGCGCACAGGGCGCAGCCGGGGGTTGAAGACCGAGCGCGTCGACGGAAAACAAAACGAGAGAGAGGGTAAAGCACAGCTGAGGTTCAGGACCGAGCGGCGTCAACGAGAGAGGTGTGCAGGAAAACGCGCAGAGCGCAGCCAGTGCTCAACGGCTGAGCAGCGTACGCAGGGGAAGAAAGGAAGCGCGGGAGACGCCATCTGAGTCACAGCGGAGAAGAAGGGAGAGCGCGGGAGACACCATTTTTGAAGCCGCAGCGGAGAAGAAGGGCGAGCGCGGGAAGAAAGGGAAGCGCGGGAGACGCCATTTTGAGACAGCGGAGAAGAAGGGAGCGTGCGGGAGACGCAATTTTAGCCAGTCTAACCACACCCAGGGATGCCGAAGAGTGGCAGTGTCACAGCGTTCGACAAAGAAGTCGAAGATTGGGCGACATATGTAGAACGCATTGAAGTGTACTGCAAGGCGAATGAAGTGCCAGATGCCAGGAAAGCACTGGTATTGTTGAATTCCATGGGTGCAAAAATGTATGGCTTACTGCGAAAACTAGTAACCCCAGAGAAGCCAGTGGATAAGGATTTTGAAAGCATAGTGGCAATCCTACAGGACCACTTAAACCCCACACCGCTGCTGATAGCAGAAAGATTTAAGTTTCACAAAAGGAACCAGCATAAAGACGAAAGTAATGCTGAGTATTTAACGGAACTGCGCAAGCTATCGAAACACTGCCAGTTTGGAATGGGACTAGCAGATACGTTAAGGGACAAGTTTGTGTGTGGGCTTCAAAGTGAAGGAACCCAGAAACAGCTTCTATCAGAAAAGGATCTTACGCTGGACAAGGCTTTCAGCATGGCAGTATCACACGAAGCAGCCGCACGGGGCGCTGCAGAGATACAACGGAGACCGCAAGAATATGGCACCAATGAAATGTCATATGGAGCAGTGAAGTGTTATCGCTGCGGCAGAACAACACACGACCAGAAGGATTGTTAGTTCAAGGACCAAGTGTGCAGACAGTGTGGAAAAGCAGGACACATAGCAAGAGTCTGCAGGTCGGGAAAGAAAACCAGCAGCAAGAAATCTCCACAGGAGAAGTACAAAAAGGTACATAAGGTGACGGAGAGTAGTTCAGACGAACAGAAAAGTGATACAGACTCAGGAAGCAAGGAGCTGGGTTGTCTGAAACTACATAATGTAATCAAAATGGAGGATCACCAAACTATCTGGGTCACGCTCAAGATAGATGGAGTCCAAGTGAAAATGGAATTTGGACACAGGATCAGCCCTAACAGTCATAAACCGAAGGGGCTACAAGCGGCTATTCTCACATATACCCTTGAGAGATACAGAGATTGTCTTGAAGACGTACACGGGGCAAAAAGTCTACCCCAAAGGAAAAATAAGGGTGAACGTGATATACAACGGCAAGGAAACACCAAAAATGGACCTATATGTATTGCCAGATGGAGGACCACCACTACTAGGACGTGAATGGATCCGGAAGATAAAGTTAGATTGGCATTCCATACAAGCACTGACGGTAGAGGCCAAAAAGGATGACGACGTCGCACCTGGACGACTGTCAAAAATGCTAACTGACGCACAAAAAGTGTTCCAGGAGGGACTCGGAACACTAAAAGGCATAACAGCGACGATCAAAACAGAGGAAAATGCAAGCCCAAAGTTTTTTAAGGCCAGATCGCCTTATGCGATCCGCCCAGCCGTCGAAGCAGAGCTGGAAGGTTTGGAATGTTCAGGAGTACTGTCCAAAGTGGACTGGAGCGAGTGGGCTACACCCATCGTTCCTGTAATGAAGAGGTCGTTGAGTAATACGCCTGGGGAACCAAAGAAGGTTCGCATCTGTGGGGACTTTAAGGTGACAGTGAACGCAGTCCTTCACACGGTACAATATCCGCTTCCGCGGATTGAAGATATTTTCGCCTCGCTATCTGGAGGAAAACGCTTTACTAAGATTGATCTGGCCCAGGCGTACCTGCAACTGGAGGTAGAAGAAGCCTCGAAACAATACCTCACGATCAACACTCACAAAGGCCTCTACCAATACAACCGGCTGGTGTTCGGGGTAGCATCAGCTCCGGCTATTTGGCAAAGGGCAATAGATCAAGTCCTGCAAGGGATTCCAGGGACCCAGTGTTATTTGGACGACATCCTGGTCACGGGCGAAAATGACAGTGATCACCTCGCCAACCTGGAGCAGGTGCTCACTAGATTGAAGGAATATGGGCTCCGAGCTAATCGCCACAAATGCGAGTTTTTCCAGAAGCAGATCGCGTATTGTGGCCACGTTATTGATGAAGAGGGGTTACATAAGTCCCCTGAAAAGATTGAGGCAGTAGTCAAGGCTCCAGCACCAGAAAATGTGTCACAACTGAGGTCGTTCCTCGGGCTGGTGAACTACTACCATAAGTTCTTGCCAAATTTGTCTACAGTATTACATCCACTGAACACCCTACTGCAAACGGGGGTACCATGGAAGTGGAATGACGAATGTAAACGAGTTTTCCAGAAGTGCAAAGAATTGATCACATCAAAAGAGGTGTTGGCTCATTTCAACCCAGCACTACCAATTCGGTTGGCGTGTGATGCATCACCATATAGTATTGGAGCGGTGCTGTCGCACAAATTCCCGGACGGTTTGGAGAGGCCAGTAGCCTTTGTATCTCGGTCACTAACCTCAGCCGAGCGCAACTACGCCCAGATTGACAGGGAGGCCCTCAGCCTAGTGTGGGGAGTGAAAAAGTTCAACCACTATCTGCACGGGCAGAAGTTCACCTTGCTGACTGACCACCAACAACTTGTCTCCATCTTTAATCCAAAGAAGGGCGTTCCGGTGATGACTGCGCAACGGCTACAAAGATGGTCCCTTTTTCTAGGGGCGAACCAATATGAAATAGAGTATAAGGGCACGAAACAGCATGGAAATGCTGATGGGCTATCACGCCTGCCACTGCCTACTACGGAGGAAGTACCAGCAGTGGACCTTGTCGAAATATTTTATTCAACTATAATTGAACGCTTGCCAGTAACTAACGTGGATATAGAGAAGGAGACCCGAAATGATCCGACACTGTCTCGGGTATATGATTTGACGGTGAAGGGATGGCCAACACATGGCGACTCACTGTTGCCAGCATTCTCATCCAGAAGAGAACAGCTGTCAGTATGCCAGGGGACATTGATGTGTGGATCCCGAGTGGTAATTCCACCCAAGTTAAGGGAGAGAGTGCTCAATGAGCTTCACAAAGGCCATCTGGGAGGGGTAAAAATGAAAAGCCTTGCTAGGGCTTATGTGTGGTGGCCAGGGATCGATCAACAAATCGAGGACATAACAAAGAACTGCTCAGGATGCCAGAAGGTCCAAAATGCACCACCACATGCCCCTCTACACCCATGGGAGTGGCCCTCCTCTCCATGGCAACGGGTGCATATTGATTTTGCTGGTCCATTCATGGACTCAATGTTTTTAATAGCCGTGGATGCGCACTCGAAATGGCCTGAGGTGATCAAAATGTCCTCCACCACTACGGAGAAAACGATTGCAGTCCTACGGACCATATTTGCCAGGAACGGCTTGCCAGAGCAGATTTGCTCTGATAACCGACCACAGTTTGTGTCCGAAGAGTTTCGGAAATTTATGAGAAGGAATGGGGTAAGGCATTACACATCCGCCCCGTATCATCCAGCCACAAATGGATTGGCTGAGAGGTTCGTACAAACCTTTAAAAAGGCAGTAAGGGCCATGTGCGATGACGACATTCCACTGCAGCATAAGGTGGACAATTTCCTGTTAGCCTACAGAAATGCGACACATGCAGTTACCAACCAGACCCCGGCCATGATGTTCTTTAACCGAAGGTTGAGATCTCGTCTGGATTTGCTCAGACCAAATGTACGAAGAAATGTTGAGAATAATCAATTCCAGCACATCAATGAGAAGCCGACAAGGAGCTTCAATGTAGGACAACCAGTCTTGGCCCGCGACTACCGAACAGAGAAATGGCATCCAGGAACGATATGCACACGGCAGGGGCCACTAATGTACACAGTGGATGTTGGGGAGAACATTGTGAGACGCCATGTCGACCAGGTCCTAGCGTCACAGGAACGAGTCAACCCCATGTCTCGCGTACCTGGTGATGAACCCGACATACCGGTAGCATCTACCCCAGAAACAGTAGCATCGGAAGCTGATGAACTAACCAACGACAGGGGGCCAGAATCGCCTCCGCACCAAGAGCAAGACACTCAGGAAAGGCGCTATCCAGAAAGGATCAGGAAGCCGCCCCAAAGACTGAATTTATAAATGGAGTATTTCAGTTAATGTGCATGTTAAAAGTGTTAACTGTTAAATGAATGTTATGGTACTGTTAATCTAAAAGGGGAGGAATTGTAGTGTATGTACCTTTAAGAGGAGAACTACTTTTACAGCTCCTGTATACTGTAGTACCGGCAGTGACCACACCTATATATAAACCCTGAGTAGGGATGTGTACTGTTAGTTTTTAGAATACCCTCATCCAGTAAACACCTGTTGATTGTTCATCTGCAGTCTCTGTCTATTTATTGAAGAACACCATACCTAAAGATTCACGGATTTAACAGTGTGGTCTCAGCAAGGCCCTATATGATTGGAGTAAGATTTCTTTACTCCTGTACTCAAATCCTCTTGTAATAAAGGCAAGCATACCATTTGCCGCCTTAATGGCTTGCTGCACCTGCACATTCACTTTCAGTGACTCATGTACAAGGGCACCCAGGTCCCTTTGAGCATCTGCATTCCCCAATCTTTCACCATTTAGGAAATACACTGCCTTTCTGTTTTTTCTACTAAAATGGATAACTTCACATTTATGCACATTATATTCCATCTGCCATGTTCTCGTCCACTCACTGAGCCTATCGAGATCCCCTTGAAGCCTCTTCACATCCTCTTCGCAACTAACACTGCCACCTGGCTTTGTATCATCAGCAAATTTGGAAATGTTACATTTTGTCCCCTCATCCAAATTATTGATATAGATTGTGAATAGCTGGGGCCCAAGCACCGATCCTTGCGGTACCCCACTAGTCATAGCCTGCCATCCTGAAAAAGACCCGTTTATCCCTACTCTTTGTTTTCTGTCTGTTAACCAATTCTCAATCCATGCTAGTGTAAGGGGTTCTTAGATTGCAGAGGTTTCTCTCTCCAGAGGCCTCTCTCTCTTGCACAGTAAACTTTTGAGTGGTTCGACCCACTCACCCCTTAGGTTCTATACACTGGACTTTGAGGCAGGAACTGCAATGCAGAGAATACTCTTATAGACCAAGTTTAATGAAAACGAAATGAAATTTTATTGCATAAGTAACAAATCCACTGCAAGCAAATAAGAGGGTACATGGGAGGGAAAAAAAACAAATTTTAATACAGTACTAACTAAGATATATACAGGCATAATATACTTTACAAAAGTCATCACGAAATGGGGAAACACACGGAACATCGAGGGACAACAATTCATTGTTAAATTATACCCAAAATGCCCACCCCCTAAACCTAGCTAGATTAGATTATGAGGGGCCAGAAACATGCTCACCAATCCCAGTTAGAAACATAGAGGTTTTGAAGTCTGCATTTTGGTCCTCTCAGGCGTCCTGTCTCCACTTGGTCGTTGGGCTGTAGGAGCAGCGGGCTGCTCAAGCTAATGGCTCCTTCTCTTCAGCAAGATGCGCTGACCATCATCTCGCCCGCAGCTCGTTTTCTCTGCTTCTACACACAACGCTGGCTGCCCGGTCGGTAGGGTATTTCGTCTCCTCTTCTTCTTGTCAACGGCCAGGGGTTTTCGTTGATGATCTCCCGATGACTACCCCAGGTCTCGTCGTCTTCTTCTTCAAACCACCTTCTCCGATGTCGAGCCTTCCCAAGGCTAAGAAGCGTACTGAAAGCTGCAAACGCTGCAAAAGCTCCCAAAAAGCTAAAAGCTGCCAAAGCTCTCCACCAAGCTCAAAAAGCTGCAAAAAGGCCCCGATGACTACCCCGGGACTCCAGTTAAACTTTTTCATGGAGGCCCTTATCTCCCGTCAAATCAAGGTTAGTCTTTGTTTAACTTTTGGCGGGCTTGTAGCACAGCGGTGTAGTCTTTGTTTTTAAAGTATCTTCGGGATGGCCGGTAACTGCCATCTCTGGTCTGGAATGACCTTGTATTGTCTTTAATGTCCTCCTAATGTCTCTAACGGGTCTTGATGTTCCCCCTGTGAATTTGAAACTGTTTCCCTTTGTCTGGGTAAACATTTAGGTGGCCTTTATCTACAGGCCGATCTGATCGGATCTGCATCCAATCTATATGTATGGGGCTCTGTCTGGTTTCGTTTTCCCTGAAACTGCCTTCCAGAATCTACTGTGGGCTGAATCCACAAAAGCTGTCTGGGGACTGCAGGAACCATTTTAAAGTGTTCCAAAAGCTGGTCACGGGGTCTGGCGGCCATTTTGTGTGTCCCTTTTCCTGGGCTTCTTTTTAAAACAGTCTTTAAAAGTTAAGGCCTTTTCTGCCAATAGACCCTTATAGGACAATGTTCAAATTTTGCGAATCTTACACTTGTATATTACCCCCAATTTCATGTGCCCTAATTTTGTTCACCAACCTCTTGTGTGGGACCTTATCAAAGGCCTTCTGAAAATCCAAATACACCACATCTACCGGTTCCCCTTTGTCTACTCCTGCCTTGTGCTTTGTAGATGATGGAAAGACTTTGGGGAGCCAGAAGGTGAGATGCTCGCCACAGAATACCCAGCCTCTGACCTGCTCTTGTGGCCATAGTATTTACGTGGCTGGTCCAGTTAAGTTTCTGGTCAATGGTGACCCCCAAAATGTTGATGTTGAGGGGTTCGGTGATGGTAATGCTGTTGAATGTCAAGGGTCAGTGGTTAGACACTCTCTTGTTGGAGATAGTCATTGCCTGGCACTTGCATGGCACAAATGTTACCTGCCACTTATATTGTCCAGGTCTTGCTTCATGCGGGCATAGACTGCTTCGTTATCTGAGGAGTTGCGAATGGAACTGAACACTGCAATCATCAGTGAACTTCCCCACTTCTGACCTTATGATGGGGAGAAGGTCATTGATGAAGCAGCTGAAGATGGTTGCGCCTCGGACACTGCCCTAAGGAACTCCTGCAGCGATGTCCTGGGGCTGAGATGTTTGGTCTCCAATCACCACAGCCATCTTCCTTTGTGCTAGGTATGACTCCAGCCAGTGGAGAGACTTTCGCCTGTTTCCCATTGACTTCAGTTTTACTAGGGCTCCTTGATGCCACACGTGGTTAAATGCTGCCTTGATGTCAAGGGCAGTCACTCTCACCTCACCTCTGGAATTCAGCTCCTTTGTCCATGTTTGGACCAAGGCTGTATTGAGGTCGGGAGCCGAGTGGTCTTGGCGGAGCCCAAACTGGGCATCAGTAAGCAGGTTATTGGTGAGTAAGTGCCACTTGATAGCACTGTCGATGACACCTTCCATCACTTTGCTGATGATTGAGAGTAGACTGATGGGGCGGTAATTGGCCGGATTGGATTTGAACTGCTTTTTGTGGATAGACATACCTGGGCAGTTTTTCACATTGTCGGATAGATGCCAGTGTTGTAGCTGTACTGGAACAGCTTGGCTAGAGGTGTGGCTAGTTCTGGAGCACAAGTCTGCAGCCGACAGCCGGGATGTTGTTGGGGCCCATAGCCTTTGCTGTATCCAGTGCGCTCAGCTGTCTCTTGATATCACATGGAGTGAATCGAATTGGCTGAAGACTGGCTTCTGTGATGGGGGGACCTCAGGAGGCAGCCGATATGAATCATCCACTCGGCACTTCTGGCTCAAGATGGTTGTGTTGGTGTGCTGCAGTTATAGCGCAATTGCAGCCTGAATCTGGAGTCAGAACGGACCCGACGCCGATTTGAAGAATAGTAACATTCCCTGAAGGAGATAGTCTCACTCCACTTTGTGTCACAGTCAGTTTGGACCCTAAACACCCAATTTATACTACTCAAGTTTAGCCTGACTGTAAGACTAAAATTGCTTCATAATGACCTTTAACTTTTAGGGCCAAAATTCCAGGGTCCCTGTTCCACCAGTGGAAAAGTAGCAGCGTGGGACTCCCACCCAGTGACCTGCAGGCGAAAACATGGGCCATGCCCTAAATTGTGGGGATGGGTTATTTCCATAATTAGGCATGCAGCCTGTGGCTGTCTAGGCATAACAGAGATACCTACCCTGACTGCTGGCCAGAAAATTGGAGCAGCATGATGGCAGAGTGCAAGGCCCTTATAATAGCCAAGGGCGATTTTCGCTGGCTCATTCAGGCGCTAACAAGGTGTCCAAAATGGGGTCTTGAGCTGTAATGCCTGTGTTTTGCACAAGACGCCATCTTGGTAAAGGAGTTGAAGCTTGCGCTAGGAATGGCCACCCAGAGGATCGTTAAGGGGCTGATTGCATCTTAGTTTGCCTGCTAGCGCTCATTAATGAGACTGCACAGCATTTTGGTGGATAGCGTTTGACCTAATGCCCTCTCCCAACAGTGACCAGCTGACTGGGAATAAACAAGTCGTTGCTGAGGATTTAGCGTGCTACTTAAAGGTATATCAACTTTTACTGTTCACCTGCTGCTGGAGGTTTGAAGAGGACTTTTGAAACACATCGGGAGACTTTCTGGAACACTTTGTCCAGACTTCACCAACACTATCAATATTTATGCTGGAAATTCTCTGATACTTCACCTAAAAAGAGTGAGTGCTGCGCTACTCTACCTTACTGGACACCTTAGAAGACTCACCAGGAGAAAGGGAGAGTTTGGTCATGGGCATCTTGCTAAGGGTCCCCCTTGGTCTGCAGGAGGAATGAGAGGAGGACATGAGGCCAGGCAGAGCAGCACCAGCTGCTGCAGGAGAGAGGGGCAGGAGGGCGAGGTAGACTCTATTCCCCCCCTGCGGGTACAGGACATTTTTAGCACTCCTCCTCTGGACCTCCTCCACCAGGACCTCCAGTGACGCGTCCGAGAACCTGTGCGCCCTCTCAATCGGCCAGCCCACTCCACACCTTCAGTGGAAGTGGGTGCGAGGAGCCCACATAAACTGCTCCATGAAAATTGCTTGTAATCAGCACTTGAGTGCTAAACCTGCAAGTGTCTGTTTAGCACCTCCAGGCAAGTTCAAATTATGGTATCAGCAATTAGGACCAAAATTGCATGCTAAAACCAGACTTTCAGACAGGCGTGTCTTATTAGCACGGCATCCATTTAACGCATGTTTTCACCCTTTCTCCAAAATAACCCCTTGTAGGAATGTTTAGTTCCTATCCAAAAGACTGAGGTCCACTCAGGCGATCAAATAAACGAGGTTTAATGAAAAGTAACAGAGTTTAACAGATAACTACAGGAGAAGATCGAATATAGGTCTAGTCAGTTCGGAGGCTCCACGAGGACGGCTAGGGCGGTCCCGTGACTGACGTCATGATGTCATCACGTTTTTCCCGCCGGTGGGGGATCACGTGATGAATGGCGTGACGTCATCGCGTTTACCCGCGCTATTAAAGTGATCGCGCTCTGTACATGTAAACAGTGAAAACAAAGATACAGACTCAGGCTATAGCCAACATATTATTAAAGGGTCTTATATACAATTGATTGGAGTCCCTTAGTGGCTTCGCCACATGCGCCCCCCCAGAATTGTCTTTAATAGCAAAAGTAAAACGGCGAGGCGGCCTGACAAGCCTGTCAGATCGACTTCTGTAGCCTTGAAGTGGAAGCTGATGAATGGCGGGCGAGCTGGCGGGCAGTTGCGTTTGACCTGGCACGGCGACTGTGGGCGGTCGGCCACGTTTCGGCGGTTGTGTGATCTCGACTGGGCGGTCAAGGTCCAAGTTAGCCGGCTTCAACCGGTCAACCGAAATGTGGTCCGGTTTACCTCCGACATCGACCAAAAAAGATTTGTCTCCCGGCTCTATCACACGGAAAGGACCAGTGTAAGGGAGTTTGAGCGGGTCCCGATGAGCGTCGTGGCGGATAAACACATAGTCGGCGTTCTTCAGCTCAGCTGGGACGTGGGAGCTCTGCAAGCCATGATGCGACGTAGGCACTGGAGCGAAACTTCTGGCTGCCTCCTGGTGGCTGATGAGCTGCTGGGATGTGGACCATGGCTCTGTTGGAGACGGAAGGAAATCCCCTGGTACGCGTAGCGGCTGGCCATATACGAGCTCCGCCGAGGACGATTGAAGATCTTCTTTAGGTGCCGTACGAAGACCCAAAAGGACCCATGGAAGCCTGTCCACCCAGCCCGCGCCTTGAAGGCTGGCTCGTAGTGCAGCTTTGAGCGACCTGTGGAATCATTCGCACAGGCCGTTCGCCTGTGGATGGTAGGCAGTGGTGCGATGTAGCTTGACGCCGAGCCCCTGAGCCACAGCGTTCCAGAGTTCCGAAGAAAACTGCAGCCCATGATCGGACGAGATGTCCGCCGGTACCCCGAAGCGGGCTACCCAAGAGGAGATGAATGCCCTGGCGACGCCTGCGGAAGTGGTGGAAGACAGAGAAACCGCCTCCGGCCATCGAGTGGTGCGGTCCACCGTTGTAAGAAGATGAGTAAACCCGTGTGAAGGCGTAAGTGGCCCCACCAGGTCCACATGCACATGATCAAACCTACGTTCCGGAACGGCGAAAGTGGCCAATGGAGCCTTGACGTGACGCTGCACCTTGGCCTTTTGGCAGACCATGCAGGTGTTGGCCCAGTCGTGAACATCCATGTGCATGCCCCGCCACACGAATTTGGACGACATCAGCCGTTGCGAGGCCTTCATGCCAGGGTGCAACAACCTGTGGATGGCGTCAAAAACTTTTCGGCACCAGGCGACCGGGACGATAGGGCGAGGATCTCCTACGGAGACGTCACAGAGTAGCATAGTGCCTGCGGCATGGAATATGACGTCGGCCGCTTGGAGGCTAGAGGGGTTGGTTCTGTAAGATTGGACCTCCGGATCCGAGGCTTGATCCGCAGCCATGAGGGCATAGTCGATGCCGAGCTGGACTGCATGAACGGTCGCGTGAGAGAGGCAATCTGCCACCAGGTTGTCCTTACCGGACACATGCTGAATGTCAGTGGTGAATTCTGAGATAAACGTCAACTGACGTTGTTGCCGAGCTGACCACGGTTCGGCGGTCTTGGCCATAGCGAACGTTAGTGGCTTATGGTCCACAAAAGCCGTGAACGGATGTCCCTCTAGCAAGAACCGGAAATGGCGGATGGCCAGAAAAAGGGCCAGCAACTCCCGGTCGAACGTGCTGTACTTTCGTTTGTTTCGCTGTAGTTGACGGCTGAAAAACGCCAGCGGTTGCCACGTCCCATGTACCCACTGTTCCTGCACTGCGCCGATGGCGTAGACTGATGCGTCGGTGGTAAGGGCGATGGTGGCACCTGGCAGCGGGTGTGCCAGCATGGTTGCGTTGGCTAAAGCGCCTTTTGTGTCGATGAACGCTCGGTCCATGTCGACCGTCCAGCTGATCGGATCCTTGCCGGACTTGCCCTTGAGGGCCTCGTACAGGGGCTGCATGAGCAGAGCTGCATTAGGGATGAACCGGTGATAAAAATTTACCATCCCGAGGAACTCCTGCAGGGCCTTGACGGTCTGCGGGCGCGGGAACGAAGTAACTGCCTCCACCTTCGTTTGCAGGGGAATTGCGCCATCTGATGTGATGCGATGGCCTAAAAAATCAATCTGCTGCAGGCCGAACTGGCACTTGGCCGGGTTGATGATCAAGCCGTGTTGACTGAGGCGTCTAAAGAGGGTGCGCAAAGGGCAGATGTGCTCCTCTTTATTAGGGCTGGCGATGAGGATGTCGTCGAGGTAGATGAATAGAAAATTGAGGTCCCGAAGCATGGAGTCCATCAAGCGCTGGAAAGCCTGTGCAGCATTCTTCAATCCAAACGGCATCCGCAGAAATTCAAACAGGCCGAATGGGGTGATGACTGCAGTTTTCGGGACGTCTTGCGGGTGTACGGGGACCTGGTGGTAGCCACGGACAAGGTCGACTTTTGAAAAAATGGTATTTCCCGTCAAATGTGCAGAGAAAACCTGAATATGAGGGATCGGGTACCGATCAGGAGTAGTGGCGTCGTTCAGGCGTCAGTAGTTGCCGCAAGGCTGCCATCCGCTGCCAGGTTTCGGAACAATGTGGAGAGGCGAAGACCAGGGACTATTCAACTGGCGAATAATCCCTAGCCGCTCCATCATGTCGAACTCCGCTTTCGCAGCCACGAGCTTGCCAGGTTCGAGGCGCCGGGCCCATGCATAGACCGGGGAGCCAGTAGTGGTGATGTGATGTTCGACACCATGTTTCGTGGCCTGGAAGAGAAAGTGGGTCTGGTCAGGTCTGGGAAATCTCCGAGGAGGCGAGTGAAGTCATCCGGAGGTGGGGACGCGCAGGAGACAGGGCGCGCCATGGTGTTACCGCGGTAGCACGGGATGGAGTGAAAAGTGGCCGCATTGATCAACCGGCGGTGCCGTACATCCACCAGGAGGCCGTTGGCGCACAAAAAATCCGCCCCGAGGATGGCTTGAGAGACTTTGGCCGTGATGAAATCCTAGTAAAACCGCTGGCCGCCGAAGCACACCTGGACCCACCGGCTTCCGAAGGTCCGAATGGCCCCGCCATTAGCCGCCTGGAGGGAGGGGCCATGCCCCCCAACTTGTAGATCAAGATTTGACGCGGGTAGGATGCTACACTGCGCCCCGGTGTCGCAAAGGAAACGTCGACCAGATAGGGAGTTGTTGATGAAGAGGAGTTTTCTCGAATTACCGATTGCCATCGCAGCCGCGGGGCGCTCGCTATAACCGGCCCTCTTTCGACAGGGTGGCTGCTGGTTTTTTTTGAGCGAAAAGCTGCAGGGAGAGCGGCAGCATCTTGCTTTCGCGCCAAAACGGGCGTGGTAGAAGCACAACCCCGCAGGTTGAGGGGCTGGAGCGGCGTGTGTGGGGGATGGGTGCCTCGTGGCAGCGCAGTACTGCTGTGTCACCGCGAAGATCTTGTCCGCATCGGCAGCCAGCTCTGCGCAGTCGGTGACTTCCGACCTGGCTAGGGCAGCCTGAACTTGCTCCGGTAGCTGGCTGAGGAATAGCTCCCTGAAGGGGAAGCATTCCGGTTCGGAGCCCAGGAGCGTGAGCATTTGGCTCATGAGCTCGGACAGCTTGGAGTCCCCGAGGCCGGGCATACTGAGCAGCCGGCGGGCGCGCTCCGACTTCGTGAGCCCGAAGACCTGTAACAACCGCGCCTTTATCGTATCATACTTGCGATCTTCTGGTGGATTACCAAGCAGGCTGACGATCCGCGAGGCTGTGGCACTGTCGAGGGCGGAGACCACATGATAGGAATGGGTCTGATCTGCAACGATGTTCCTGATTGCGAACTGGGCTTCAGCCTGGATGAACCACGCAGCTGGCTGTTGCTCCCAGAACTGTGGTAGCTTCAAAGCAACAGCGGTTGATTCCATGTTCAGTAACTTCTGCGAAAACCGTTCGCAAAAGTCGGGGTCACCAATGTAGGAATGTTTAGTTCCTATCCAAAAGACTGAGGTCCACTCAGGTGATCAAATAAACGAGGTTTAATGAAAAGTAACAGAGTTTAACGGATAACTACAGGAGAACATCGAATATAGGTCTAGTCAGTTCGGAGGCTCCACGAGGACTGCTAGGGCGGTCCCGTAGCTGATGTCATGACGTCATCACGTTTTTCCCGCCAGTGGGGGATCACGTGATGAACGGCGTGACGTCATCGCGTTTACCCGCGCTATTAAAGTGATCGCGCTCTGTACATGTAAACAGTGAAAACAAAGATACAGACTCAGGCTGTAGCCAACATATTATTAAAGGGAATTATATACAATTGATTGATTGGAGTCCCTTAGTGGCTCCACCACACCCTCAAAATTTTCTCTTCATTTTCCCATCAGAAAATGTGGCCATTGATTTTAAGGAAATTAGTTCCCTCTGGGATCAATTTCCTTTGCCGGCAAACGTTTTTGTGGCCAGTACGGAACCTAAGCCAGCTCTCAGCTAGAGTGAGACCCACTTGGTCTAATAGTAGTGTACTGGGTAGAACTCCCAGGGTAGCACAGGAAGGCCCCCTAGCCATGTCCCCAAAGAAGTGTTTTGATGTTGTGGGGGGTGGGGGGGGTCGGGGGTGGGTGGGGGTGGACGCAAGACTCACCTGCTGCCCTCCATCCAGATTTTGGGCCAGTTTTTACATGGATTCCTTATAAAATGCATCTGAGTGTACTATATTAAATGCTAAAATGAACAAAAGTAAGTAAAAACAGTCACATCATAGTGCCATGTATTTGTAACTTCTTTAAAAAGCTCTTATGTAACAATCCCTATTTCCACATTTAATGCAAAACATAATTAATGGACAAATAATAGCGCTTCTCCTTATAGAATCACAGAGAATTACAACACAGAAGGAGGCCATTCGGCCCATCGTGTCTGAGCCGGCCAAAAAAGAGCTTTCCAGCTTAATCCCACTTTCCAGCTCTTGGTCCGTAGCCCTGTAGGTTCTGGCACTTCAAGTGCTTATCCAAGTACTTTTTAAATGTGATGAGGGTTTCTGCCTCTACCACCCTTTCAGGCAGCGAGTTCCAGACCCCCACCACCCTCTGGGTGAAAAATGTTCTCCTCAACTCTCATACATAGATAGATACATAGAAGATAGGAGCAGGAGTAGGCCATTCGGCCCTTCGTGCCTGCTCCGCCATTTAATGAGATCATGGCTGATCCTTTAATTCAGTATCCCGTCCCCGCCTTCTCTCCGTAACCCTTAACCCCTTTTGCCCGTAGAAATATATCTAATTCCCTCTTAAATATATTTAATGAGCTGGCGTACACTGCCCTCTGTGGCAATGAGTTCCACAGGTTCACCACTCTCTGAGTGAAGAAATTCCCCCTCATCTCTGTCCTAAATGGTTTAGCCCTTATCCTTAAATTATGTCCTCTAGTTCTGTTCTCACCCGCCAAGGGAAACATTCCTTCTGCATCCAGTCTGTCTAGACCTGTCAGAATTTTATACACTTCTATGAGGTCCCCTCTCAATCTTCTAAACTCCAGTGTGTACATCCCTAAACTACATAGTCTCTCCTCATAGGTCATTCCCGCCATTCCTGGTATCAGCCTGGTGAATCGCCGCTGCACCCCCTCCATGGCAAGAACATCCTTCCTCAGATGAGGCGACCAAAACTGTACACAGTACTCGAGGTGTGGTCTCACCAGTGCCCTGTACAGCTGCAGCAAGGTATCCCTGTTCCTGTATTCTAACCCTTTTGCTATGAAGGCCAGCATACCGTTTGCCTTCTTGACCGCCTGTTGCACCTGCATGCTCGCCTTCAGTGACTGGTGTACAAGAACACCCAGGTCTCTCTGTACTTCCCCCTCTCCCAATCTATTGCCATTTAAATAATAATTTGCCCTCCCGTTCCTGCACCCAAGGTGGATAACTTCGCACTTGTCCACATTATAGTGCATCTGCCATTTATCCGCCCAATCGCCCAGTCTGTCCAAATCGCTCTGGAGCTTCCTGGTCTCTTCCTCTGAGCCCACCCCACCTCCTAGTTTAGTGTCGTCTGCAAATTTGGAAATGCTGCATCCGACTCCCTGATCCAGGTCATTAATGTAAATTGTGAACAGCTGGGGGCCCAGGACAGATCCCTGTGGTACCCCACTTGTTACTGCCTGCCATTCAGAAAATGAGCCGTTTATTCCAACTCTCTGTTTTCTATCTGACAGCCAGTTCCCTATCCACGCCAAAACTTTCCCCTTTATCCCATGAGCCTCAATTTTCCATGCTAATCTTTTATGTGGGACCTTATCGAAGGCCTTTTGGAAGTCCAGGTACACCACATCTACTGGCTCTCCCCCATCTATTCTACCAGTTACTCCCTCATCTAATCCTTCTACCAATTACTTTAAATCTATGCCCCCTGGTTATTGGCCTCTCTGCTCAGGGAAATGGGTCTTTCCTATCTACTCTATCTAGGCCCCTCATAACATTGTAATTTATCTGTGGAGAAAGGAAGGAAGGGTTAACGTTCTGACGAAGGGTCAGAGACAGGAAACATTAACCCGACCTTCATTTCTCCAAAGATGCTGCCTGACCTGCTGAGTGTTTCCACTATTTTCTGTTTTTATTTCAGATTTCCAGCATCTGCAGTATTTTTCTGTGTGCACTTATCCATGTGCTTTAGTTGCCACTTGAAACATGGATTCACTTCACCCACTCACTTCCACATACGAACCAGCTCACAATTACCTGTCCACAAATACATACACTGGGTTAAATTCTATTTTTGCATTTTCCATTAATGGCACAAAGGACAATCTGTAACATGGGACCAACATGAGAACGCACTGTTCTCACCAACACTCTCAACATATGCATAATTTATGCTTGGTCTAACTTGATGGCTAAACATTTTAAATCCGGTTTATGGTATTTAAAACTTTATTCCTGGGTTATATTGCACCTCCTTTGCACTGGGCTAGCCCCTCCTGAACATTGATAGATCCTTCCACCCCCCACTCCCCCCGATCATGGTCAGAGCCTTCTGCCCCACCCCCATCCCTGCCAACAGCCTTCCCTCCTTCTCAATCCCTGCTGACAACCCTGGCCCCTCCCGATCCCTGCCGACAACCCTGCCCCCACCTGACAACCCCGCCCCCTCTTGGCAACCCTGCCCCTTCCCGATCAATGCCGACAGATTTCATACCCTCCCACCCACCCCCCCCACCACTGACTGCCACAACTTTCCACACAGGTCCCCGGCTGCGGCCCCCTGCCCGCCGGCCAGGTAGTCAATCTGGTCGGTTGTCGGACGGGACCCTGTATAGATTTATTTTAATGATGACAGGTCCTCCACGCGCCTGGCCTTGCCGGGTTTGTCACCTGCTACCGGGCTCCCCCACACTCTTCCCACCCTCCCATGTGAAAATCAGGACTGATATTTCAGTCATCTCCCCTTCCAAACTATGTGGAACATAGAAATCTCTCTTGTTTTCATTTAATTTAATTTAATTTAATTTAATTTAATTAAATGAATTAATCAGACAAAAATTGACACTGAGCCAAAGAAGGAGATATTAGGACGGATAACTAAAAGCTTGGTCAAAGAGTTAGGTTTTAAGGAGCGTTTTAAAGAGAGAGAGAGAGAGAGGCGGAGATGGCCGCCAATGGTGTGGCAAAGGAAGTGGATGATGCGCAAGAGGCCAGAGTCGTAGGAACGCAGTGTTCTCAGAGGGCTGTAGGGCTGGAGATGGGTACAGAGATAGGGAGGGGAAAAGCCATGGAGGGATTTAAACATGAGGTTGAGAATTTTAAAATTGAGGCATTGATGGACCAGGAACTAAAGTAGGTCTGCGAGCACAAAGGGTGATGGGTGAATGGGACTTGGTGCGAGTAAGGATATGGGAGCAGAGTTTTGGATGAGCTGGTTTATGGAGGGTGGAAGATGGGAGGCCATCTTAGTTTAAACATTTTTCTACCATGTTCCGCACTAATCTTTGTTAACCAAAGATACTAAGGGATAGGGAACAAAGGCGGATATATGGAGTTAGGTTACAGATCAGCCATGATCTCATTGAATGGCGAACAGGCTCGAGGGGCTAAATGGCCTACCCCTGCTCCTATGTTCCTGGTACCACTGAAATGATGATAGGCCCTCAAGGTTTCAAGCGGCCATTCCATTCTCCCTTACCCAATCACCTGATTGAACAACAATCAAGAATACTTCAAGTGTAGAAAGGCTGCTCACATGTTCTGTCTCACCAGGGTCAGTGGTAGGTTTTTGTAATGTTTGTATTTTTTGTTTAAATAGGCCTTATTACTTAAAAGTAACATCATCGGCATGGGACAAAGGGCCTTGTGGCACCAAAATCAATTTCATTGGCCAGGCTTCAGCCACAGTATTACTTAAAATTCTGTTCTTAATCTCTCCATTGAAGCACAGCATGGAAAACCCGAGTTTTATCAGACATGACGAAGGGGGCGAATTAAAATACAGAGCTCTTTTAGCAAGTTGCGCATGGTACTCCCTCACAATCACAGTATGAACTCCATTTGGCAACAACCCTACCAGAGTGAAGTCTAGCCCACTGCTTTATCCGTTCATACAGGGTTCTTTTGTTAACGGCAATGAATTTGCAACAGATCAGCAAATATTGCAATGTTGTGGGATTTGCATCAAAGTTTAGAAAAGAGGAACCAGGTTCAAGTTCTAAGGGACTGTTGTATAAGTGCTAGTTCTGATCCATAACAATTGTAACCTTATGACTTTGGCTGCTACTCTGCTAAAATGCCCCTAGAATGTCTCAGATGTATATATTTTGGAGCAGGGGCTTATGAGTACTTAGCCCCAAGTACAAAAACATCAGTATTGCACAAACAATTAAACTCCGTAGATTTTTCTTTGGTTACTCTTCATCAGGGCTTAACTGAGGAGTGAGGAACGGTATAGCTGGTACATCACACGGTACTGTCAGAACTGAAATAGAAACTGTCTAGACACTATATGGATTTAGACAGAAAGTAAAACAGAAATAGCTCAGGAACCTTGATCACATATTTGGAGTGTGACCATTGACCATTAACCAGCATTCAGTATGTGCATCTAGTGCAAAATCTATTATAACCAGAAATAGCACTGAAAAAAGGATTCTTGGAAAGTAATGATTAATACTCAAATATCAGGTGTTATTTTGCTAGTGGAAAAATAATGAGATTCATTTTGCTCGGAAAAATGAGGAGAGGCAATATAAATTAAATGGTACAATTTTAAAGGGGGTGCAGGAACAGAGAGACCTGGGGGTGTATGTACACAAATCTCTGAAGGTGGCAGGACATGTTGAGAAGGCTGTTAAAAAGGCATACAGGATCCTTGGCTTTATTAATAGAGGCATAGGGCTCGATTTTGCCAGGCCCGAGGAGGCGAAATTGGAGGCGTGTGAGTTGTTATAATCGCAAAAAATTGCGGGCAGGCCCGAACCCGCCTCCATCCCGCCTCCGAGTAATTTTCCCACATGCGAGTTTTCTGACCCCGTTTCCATCCCTCCTCCAAGAGGCGGGATAGGCCCTTAAGGCCCTTAGCAACTACTTAATTGCCTCTATAATCCCATTTTGAGAGGCCTTTCCTATTTTAACCCTTTTCCCACATTCTGCACGCCTCCTCTGGAACACGCCAGTGAATCCTGGCGGCTTCACAAGTGGATTGCTTACTAACAGCTGCAGCTCCACCATTATAAAGGAGTTTTCAGCAATCATTATTTGCAGGTGGCAGAACTTTGTTGTCTCATGTCTGGGGGAACTTTTAGTAGGCATACTCATTGTCCTGGAAGTTTGGAGCCTGACATCCATCTCCAATGTGACCTCCTGGGAAAACCCTCTCCACACCTCGACTGAGGTATTTACCAGAAGAATTGGAACTATTTATTTCCTTTCCTCCTGGACATCAGATTCGGACGAAGACGAGCCGCGGCAGCAGCAGAACTGACATGAATCAACTGAGCGGCCTGCGGGTGGCACTGTCCAGGGAGAGAATAAATACACGGGCACGGGCCCAGCTTGCGCAGGACATTCTTAACAAGAACTAGTGAAGGACACAACTAGACCTCCATGTTGTAAAACAGTTGATTAAAGCTATGTTTAACGCTTAGACCAAGTGCCTAGTAGTTTTCTTACGTCAAGAACCCTGACCAACAGCAGCACCAACTGCAGGAGCAACAGCAGGAGCTCCAAGCTGCTGCTCATCCACCTGAAGCTGCACAGGCCAGAAGGCGCCAGCGCATGGAAGCACGTCGGCGCAGGAGATACCCCCAAAACAGGGTCTACAGACAGAGGATCAGCTACCTCAACATGACTGAGTAGCAGTGCCAAAGGAGGCTCAGACTTTCGCGAGAGGTAGTGGGTGACATCTGCGCAATGCTGCAGCAAGACCTGGAGCCCAGAGGAGCAGGTGGACACCCCTTACCAGTGGCCGTCAAAGTCACCACCGCACTGAACTTTTTTGCTTCAGGCTCATTCCAGGGATCAGCAGCAGACATCAGCGGCATCTCCCAGGCGGCCACACACACTTGCATCACGCAGGTAACCGATGCCCTTTTTGTCATCACGCACAATCACATCAATTTCTCCAAGGATCAAGCCAGTGTAACTGCGCGTGTGGTTGGGTTTGACAATCTGGCAGGCTTTCCAAGGGCGCAGAGTGTCGTTGACTGCACACGTGGCCTTAAAGGCACTCCATCACAATCCAGGTAGTTTTGTCAACCGCAAGGGATTCCACTCCATCAACATACAGCTGGTGTGTGACCACAAGAAGGAAATTTTGCATGTTTGTGCCAAGTACCCTGGCAGTTGCCATGACTCCTTCATCCTGCGCCAGTCTAGTGTGCCTCCGCTCTTCAATCCGCCAGACCAACTTTGCGGATGACACCGTTGAGGAGCCCTTCCAATGAAGCAGAGGAGCGCTACAACTCCAGCCACATGTCCACCAGATCCATAATAGACCAAAACATCGGCTTGCTGAAGATGCTCTTCAGCTGCCTTGATAGATCAGGTGGAGCCCTGCAGTACTCAGCAGCCAGGGTCTCCAGAATGGTCATGGTTTGCTGTGCACTTCACAACATGGCACAGCATCGTGGCTTGCAGATGCCTGAGGAACAAGTGGCTCCTCGCACAATCAAACACTTTTGTCTCGCACCTTCTTATCAGATCCTCGACAATGGCCAAGAACCTACAGATTCCTATCACTCTGACCACCATACTGACAATTGCAAGTAATTCTAAGCCCTCAATGTGGAAGTCCCATTAGCGACATGACACATGCCACAACTGCAACAGTTTACCATCAGAATTTTTAATGGCAATAAACAACTGATGGCTTTTCAAAATTAAATATAACATTACACCCAAGTGACTACCCTTGTGACTACTTGTGCAGTATCTTCCTCTTATGCGTGCTCCTACGTGGTGCTTCCCCTGTGGCTTCAGCAGATGTGGAGGCCCCTTGCTCACTTTCTTGCTGCTCCTGTCTCGACATCTTTGGCGGGCGTCCTCTGGGGTTGCGAACTTGTGAGGGCTCGGCAACAGTCTGCTGCTCCTACGGCTGTGCAGGGGTTGAGACGTCAATCTCAGTTGGGTGGGGACTCTGGTGGGGCTCTGACCAAGGACTTTGCAGTGGCATGGTCATGTGAGCGCTTGGAGAGGAGCCCCCACTTCCTTGCTGTCTGCCACCAACATCCCTCTCATGGGTCAGCCCCACTTCAGAGCTAGCAAGTGGCTTAACAGCACCTTGCTGCACTTCAGGGGGGCCATGAGGACCCGTTTCTGTAATGGAAGTCCTACTCCCAAGGACTTGCATGAATGTCTGGTTTGTATGCTCAATAGCTGACCATTGCTCCTCAAGAGATGTCAGTCTATTGTGAACAATGACCATGTTTTCACCACCCTGGCGACTAAGCTCCTCCATGGCCATAGCCATCCTCTCCTCTACGGTAGCCAGCCTTACCATGGAGGTAGCCATTCTTTCCACAGAGGTTGCCATCATTTCCGTGGTGATGCGTTCATGCGCCGACGCCTCCACAAAGGCTCTGCTCATGTTAGCGATGGACTCCTCCATTCGCTCCACACTCGCAGCGACCCTGGAGACAAAACCTGCCAGAGACTCTGTTGTGTCTGTGTGTTGATAGAGACACTGAAGACAGGAGTTGGTTTCATAGATGTTTACTAAACAAAGTCTGGAGGGGAACTAGCTGATACAACACAATATACAAGCTTATATAGCCCGAGTGGCCATTACCGGCATTACAGTACACATGGGGCTCTTAAAGGCACATACACCACAATTCCTCCCCTTTTAGCCAACCAGTACATAATATTTTAAGTAATTATTAATTACATGTTACAAGAAAAATAATCTACACATTGCTGCAGTTAATTAATTATAAGTCAGTCTCTCTGGAGGCTTCCTGACTCGGTCCGGATAACGCCTCGGTGGTGTAGTAGTTTCTGCTGGTGTAGTAGGTTCTTTTGGCGAGGCTGATTCGGCTTGAATGCCAGTGTCGGGTTCATCGGGTTCCAGTATCACCGGATCGGAGGTAGATATGGGTAACTCTACTTCATCGTTAGGCGTATAGAGTTGTGGTGTAGGTTGTTCCTTTTCGGATGACTCTGATTTGGTCAGCATGGCACCTTATTATGCTTTCTCCGTAGTCCACGGTATACATCAGCGGTCCTAGTCGTGTGCAGATAGTTCCAGGCTGCCATTTCTCGGTACGGTAGTCCCGGGCCAAAACTTGTTGACCTATCTGGAAGGTTCTAGTTGGCCTTTCATTCATGCCTTGAAATTGCCGGTTCTCCATGTCCCTTCTGATGTTGGGCTTGATCAAATCCAGCCAGCAGCTTAGGCTTCTATTGAAGAACATCATGGCGGGAGTTTGGTTTGTAACCATATGTGTTGCATTTCTGTATGCGAACAAGAAGTTATCCACCTTGTGCTGAAGTTTTATGTCTTCATTACCCATGGCCTTTATGGCCTTCTTGAAGGTCTGGACAAACCTTTCAGCCAATCCATTGGTGGCGGGATGGTATGGGGCGGACGTGTAGAGCTTAACCCCATTGTTTTTTAAGAACTTCCTGAATTCTTCTGACACAAATTGCGGTCCATTATCAGAACAGATCTGTTCCGGCAGCCCATTCCTGGCAAATATGGTCCTTAATACTGTGATGGTTTTTTCCGTGGTGGTGGAGGACATCTTTATTACCTCCGGCCACTTGGAGTGTGCATCAACCGCGATTAAGAACATTGAGTCCATAAATGGACCAGCAAAGTCGATGTGTACCCTTTGCCAGGGAGATGAGGGCCACTCCCATGGATGTAGAGGGGCTTGGGGTGGAGCGTTTTGGGCCTACTGGCATCCTAGGCAGCTCTTGGTCATTTCTTCGATGTCTCCATCGATACCTGGCCACCATACAAACGCCCTGGCTAGGTTCTTCATTTTCACTCCACCCAGATGCCGCTCGTGAAGCTCCTTTAGAACTTTATCCTGGAGTTTGGGTGGAATCACCACTCTGGATCCACACATCAAGGTTCCTCGGCACACTGACAGCTGTTCTCTTCTTTGCGAGAATGCTGGCAACAGTGGTTCGCCATGTGCTGGCCATCCCTTCACTGTTAAATCGTAGACTCGTGAGAGAGTCGGGTCATTTCTAGTTTCCCTTTCAATGGCAGAATTTGTTACTGGTAGACATTCGACTATGGTAGAGTGGAAAATCTCCACTGGGTCTACGGTAGGTGCTTCTTCTACCGTTGGCAACGGTAGGCGCGATAACCCGTCAGCATTCCCATGCTGTTTTGATCCTTTGTATTCTATGTTGTATTGGTGTGCCCCTAGAAAAAGGGACCACCTCTGTAGCCTTTGCGCTGTCATAATGGGAACACCCTTTTTAGGGTTGAATATGGAGATGAGGGGTTGATGGTCAGTCAACAAGGTAAATTTTTGTCCGTGTAGGTAATGGTTGAATTTCTTCACTCCCCATACCAGGCTGAGTGCTTCCCTGTCGATTTGGGCATAGTTATGCTCAGCTGAGTTCAATGAGCGGGACGCAAAAGCTATCGGCCGTTCCGAGCCATCAGGGAATTTATGCGATAATACTGCTCCTACGCCATAAGGGGATGCATCGCACGCCAGTCTGATTGGCAGTGATGGGTTGTAATGAGCCAAAACTTCTTTGGACGTGATTAAGTCTTTGCATTTATGGAAGGCACGTTTACAGTCTTCGCTCCATTTCCAAATTACTCCTGTTTGCAGCAGTTCATTAAGAGGGTGTAGAAGAGTTGATAAGTTCGGTAAAAATTTATGATAGTAATTTATTAATCCCAGGAACGACCTTAATTGTGAAACATTTTCAGGTGCTGGGGCTTTTATGACCACTTCAATTTTTTCAGGTGACTTATGCAACCCTTCCTTGTTAATTATGTGGCCACAATATGATATTTGATTTTGGAAAAATTCGCACTTGGGGCGATTTGCTCGTAGTCCCCGTTCTCTCAGCCTAGTGAGCACCTGCTCCAAATTGGCAAGGTGCTCGTTGTCGTTTTCTCCTGTTACAAGGATGTCGTCTAGGTAGCATTGAGTCCCCGGAATCCCTTGGAGGACTTGCTCCATAGCTCTTTGCCAGATAGCTGGAGCGGATGCTACTCCGAAAAGCAGTCGATTGTACTGGTACAGATTTTTGTGTGTATTTATCGTGAGATATTTTTTAGAGGCCTCTTCAACCTCCATCTGTAGATATGCCTGTGCCAAGTCAATTTTGGTGAAACGTTTCCCTCCGGATAGTGAGGCGAAAATATCTTCTATCCTCGGAAGAGGATACTGTACCGTGTGAAGGACCGGGTTTACAGTCACCTTGAAGTCTCCACAGATGCGAATTTTTCTCTGTTCTTCAGATTTATCATTATTCAATGCTTTCTTCATGACTGGAACGATGGGTGTTGCCCACTCGCTCCAATCTATTTTGGATAATACGCCTGCCTTTTCCAAATTCTCCAGCTCTGCCTCGACTGCTGGACAAATTGCGTATGGCACCGGTCTTGCCTTAAAAAACTTGGGAATTGCTGCATCTTCCACTTTTATTGAGGCGGTGATGCCTTTCAAGGTTCCTAGTTTCTCTTGAAACACTTCTTTGGCGTTGGCCAAGATGTCTTTTAATCGTTCAGGTATGGCGTCATCATCGTTTTTTTCTTACTGGTCACCGTCAGTGCCTGAATGGAGTGCCAGTCTAAACGTATTTTCCTGATCCATTCATGTCCCAACAGCGGTGGACCACCATCTTGTAGAATGTATAAATACAACTTTTGTATTTCCTTGCCGTTGTATACAACAGGCACCCTTATTTTTCCTTTGGGGTATACTTTCTGCCCCGTATATGTTTTCAAGATAATGGATGTGTCTTTTAAAGGTATATGCGGAAATAGCCACTCGTAATCCCGTCGATTTATGACAGTCAGAGCTGATCCTGTATCTACCTCCATTTTAACTGGGGACCCTGCTATCGTGAGGGTAACCCAAATGGTCTGGTAATCATCTTTGGCAATAACATTATGTAATTTGAGAAAGCTTAGTCTCTTGTTTTCGGAGTCGCTATCGCTCTTCTGGTCTTCGGAGCTACTGTCCGTCATCATATGTACCTTTCTGTACTTTTGTTTATTGATTTTTTTTTTCCTGTCTGTGGATTTTTTTTGTCCAGATCGGCATACCCGTGCAATGTGTCCAATCTTTCAGCATTGCCTGCATGCTTTGTCCTTGAACCAGCAGTCCCTCTGGTCATGGATGGATCTGCCGCAGCGATAACATCTCTCGAAACCCTGTGTCATTTTATGGGTGCCGAAGTCCTGTGTCTTTTGTTGTATCTCTGCAGCTCCTCTTGCGGCTGCTTCATATGATACAGCCATACTGAAAGCCTTGTCCAGTGTTAAATCTTTTTCAGAAAGCAGCCTTTTCTGTGTTCCTTCACTTAAGAGACCGCAGACGAATTTGTCTCGAAGATAATCTGCTAGTCCTGCCCCGAATTGGCAGTGTTTTGATAGCTTTCTTAATTCGGTGAGGTAATCAGCGTTACTTTCATTCTTGTGTTGGTTTCTCTTGAAGAATTTGAATCGTTCCGCTATCAGCAGCGGTGTTGGGTTTAAGTGCTCCTGTAGGGTTTCAACAATTTCTTTAAAATTCTTGTCCTTTGGTTTGGCTGGAGTGATTAAATTTCATAACAGCCCGTATGTCTTTGCGCCCATTAGATTTAGTAGTACTGAAGCTTTTTTTTCATCTTCTATTCCATTTGCGGTGCAATATACCTCCACTCTTTCCACATATGTGGTCCAATCCTCTATCTCGTTATCAAAAGCATCAATATTGCCAGACTTAGGCATCCTAGAAAAAAAATGGTGCTTCCCGCGCTTTTCTTTCTTTTCTGCAGAAAAGATATGGCACTTCCCGCGCTTCCCCGCCGCTGCTGCCGATGACAACGCTGTTTCCCGCGGTTTCCGTTCTTTTTATTTATTTATTTACAGTTGGAGACTCGTTCCCGCTGGACTCTCTCTCTAGGTCTGAACGCCGACCTGCTCGCAGCGCCGGCCGTCTCCCGAGTGCTCCCTCCCCGTCTGTTACTGCTTGCCTCCACTTTCGCTGCTTGGCCCAGCTGTAGAGCCAGCCGCTGGAGCCCCAGCCCGACGCCCAGGAAGGATTATTGCAGTACCTGCCACCAGCTTGGCTAGCTGGTGAAACTACAGCTTTTTCTTTTTCTTGATTTTTCTTCAACTTTGGACGCCAGAGGAATCGATGTCCTTGAGGTGCTGCCAAATTGCAGGTAAGTCCGTTTCCAATTTGTCGCCACTGTTGTGTCTTTGTGTTGATAGAGACACTGAAGACAGGAGTTGGTTTCATAGGTGTTTACTAAACAAAGTCTGGAGGGGAACTAACTGATACAACACAATATACAAGCTTATATAGCCCGAGTGGCCATTACCAGCATTACAGTACACATGGGGCTCTTAAAGGCACATACACCACAGACTCCTGCACCTCTTCCTGGAGTTCCAGCACCGCTGTCCTTCTGGATGGTCCCAGAGGCACAGGGTCGACATGCAGCTGAGCCGAGCTGGGAGTGTCCTGCACCCTCCGACGAGGACTCTCCACTGCTGTCTCTGTCTCCATCATCTGCTGATGCTCACTTGTGAGCTGTGATACACCAGGTGACAACTCTACTCTATGTCCCGAGGGTCCCACTGAGGTGTGAGTGTCTGCGCTGGTGATGTGTGCGCTTAATTCTGCTGACGCAGCGCCCTCAGAGGTTGCAGCTTCCTCTGGGGAGTCTGGAAGCTCAGGCTCTTCCACCTGGACAGTGGGGATGGGGGCTGTCGATGGTCCTGTGGGGGAGTAAAGGAAAGAGTTAGAGATGTGAGGTCCAGGTTACATGCACATTGAATAGTGCAGATGATCATAAGTCAATCTGTTAGAGCATCGGATTCATTATCAGTGACTCATGCAATGTCATTGAGAGAGATGCCAAACTATTCTGGCAGCAGCTTGCTGTGATGCGCCTGCCTATCCGTCCCCCACTTGGGAATCCTCCTCGATCCCAGCAATTTCCAGGGCCGCCTCCTCCGAGGTGGTGAGCTGGGCTACTGAGTGTGGCCCTCCTCCTGTCCTTTCTCATTCCCTCTTATTGTGGGCTCTCTTTACCTGCAATGAGGGACACACGTGGAGTTTGTGTGAGAATGAAGAAGTGAGTGTAGAGATTCCATAGCATAGATGCTTAGAAGGAGACAAAGGGCCCTCCCTGTGTGTTGTAAGTTGTCATGCATCACAGTGATAGAGTATGAGGGCTGCATGGTAGAATAGTTAAGTGAATGTGACCATAGAGAGAGAGGGAATGGGTAAGGGTGCAGGGATGTGTCAAATGGGATGTGGAGGAAGAGGTTGGCAAAGCAGAGTGCTGGTGAGGAGAGGCGATGGGGATCAGATTGAAGGTGATGGGAATGTCATACTCACTTTTCCAGTGCGCAGAAGGTCATGAAACCTCTTCCTGCACTGCAGCCAGGTTCTGCGGAACATAGAGATGGCATTGACCTCCCTGGGCCACTTGCGGCCACACAGCTTTAGTTTGATGTGGTGGCTTTTTTCTCCCTGAGGAAGGGAAGAGCACCTCCTTATTAGATCTTGCTCCCTCCACCAGAGCTTGGAGGGAGGGCTCATCAAATCGAGGTGCACACTTTTGCTTGCTGGTGGACATGGTCGGTAAATGAAGTCTTTCATACAATGTCCAAAGCGTTTCCAGTCTCCAGAAGAAGCAAGGCTGCTTGCAGGCCTTAAATCCAGTAGCACTGATGATGTCATCGGAGGCGACTTTCAGGATGGAAAGACTCATTGGGCCAGAGGTTCCCACAGGCTGGAAATCAAATGCCCAATTAGGGGAAAATCGCACTTTTTCCCCACATCACACTGGAGTCGGGTTCAGGACTCTAAAAACATCTGACATGCCCCAGCCCGCCCACACTGGCAAAATCGAGCACATAGAGTGCAAAAGCAAAGAAATTATGCTAAAGCTTTATAAAACATTGGCTGGGCCCCAGCTGGAGTAATGTGGCCAATTCTGGACACCACACATGAGTAAGGATATCAAGGTCTTAGAGAGGGTGCAGAGGAGATTTACTGCAATGGTACTAGGGATGAAATACTTCAGTTACATGGAGAGACTAGGGAAACTGGGGTTGTTCTCCTTACAGCAGAGAAGATTAAGGGGAGATTTGATGGAGGTGTTCAAATTCCTAAAGGGTTTTGATAGAGTAAATAAGGAGAAACTGTTTCCAGTAACAGAAGGGTCGGTCGCCAAAGGACATCGTTTTATGGTAATTGGTAAAAGAACCAGAGGCAAGTCGAGGAAAATAAAATTTTCGCTGCAAGCTGTTAAAATCTGGAATACACTGCCTGAAAGGGTAGTGGAAGCAGATTCAATAATAACTTTCAAAAGAGAATTGGATAAATACTTAAAGGCGGGAAATTTGCAGGGCTATGGGGAAAGAGCAGGGGGAGTGGGACTAATTGGATAGCTCTTTCATAGAGCCAGCACAAGCATGATGGGCCGAACTGCCTCCTTCTGTGCTGTATCATTCTATGATTCTAAATTATTTAACTAAACTAGGGCGGTTTTTAATGGCAGTTCAATAAAAGATGTTTTCTTTAACATTGCTCATTGAGAAAATATACCATCAGGAGTTGTGCCAGCAATGGCAGGAGTATGGTACAGGTTGGAAATAAAAAGCAGAAATCATAGTAGACCAACTATAGTATATGGACATGTTACAATTGAAGACAACAAAGGTATAAATCATATGGGTTGCCCAGAAGGGAATAACCTCCTCAGCAAGAAACATTGAACTTCTGACCTTTAAGCTGAAATTAAACTGGAGTGAGGTGAAGAGGCAGTAATCCCACAACCAGTAATGATAGATTGCATGTTGCAACATACAATGGAGAATCTCATTCATCTTCCTGATTGGCACTAAAGCAACAGTCACACTCATCGGATTTTCTGCACACAGCAAAATCCCAGCATTGAAACAATTACATTTTATAAGAATAGCAGAGTGGGCAGTGCGGTGATATTAGAGCACTAACACTCAATGCCATAGAATCAATCCCATTACTTTTTTAAATTCATTCATGGGATGTGGGCATCACTGGCAAGGCCAGCATTTATCGCCCATCCCTAGTTGCCCTTGAGAAGGTGGTGGTGAGCTGCCTTCTTGAACCGCTGCAGTCCATGTGGCGAAGGTATCCCCACAGTGCTGTTAGGGAGGGAGTTCCAGGATTTTGACCCAGCGACGATGAAGGAACGGCAATGTATTTCCAAGTCAGGGTGGTGTGTGACTTGGAGGGAAACTTGGAGGTGGTGGTGTTCCCATGCGTCTGCTGCCCTTGTCCTTCTAGGTGGTAAGGTCATGAGTTTGGGAGGTGTTGCCGAAGAAGCCTTGGTGAGTTGCTGCAGTGCATCTTGTAGATGGTACACACTGCAGCCACGGTACGCCGGTGGTGGAGGGAGTGAATGTTTATGGTGGTTGATGGGGTACCAATCAAGCGGGCTGCTTTGTCTTGGATGGTGTCGAGCTTCTTGAGTGTTGTTGGAGCTGCACTCATCCAGGCAAGTGGAGAGTATTCCATCACACTCCTGACTTGTGCCTTGTAGATGGTGGAAAGGCTTTGGGGAGTCAGGAGGTGAAACACTCGCCACAGAATACCTAGCCTCTGACCTGCTCTTGTTGCCACAGTATTTATGTGGCTGGTCCAGTTAAGTTTCTGGTCAATGGTGACCCCCAGGATATTGATGGTGGAGGATTTGGCGATGGTAATACTGTTGAATGTCAAGGGGCGGTAGTTAGATGCTTGCTTGTTGGAGATAGTCATTGCCTGGCACTTGTATGGCGCGAATGTTACCTGCCATTTATCAGCCCAAGCCTGAATGTCGTTCAGGTCTTGCTGCATGCGGGCATGGACTGCTTCATTATCTGAGGAGTTGCGAATGGCACTGAGTACTGTACAGTCATCAGCGAACATCCCCATTTCTGACCTTATGATGGAGGGAAGGTCATTGATGAAGCAGTTGAAGATGGTTGGGCCTTGGACACTGCCCTGAGGAACTCCTGCAGCGATGTCCTGGGGCTGTGATGATTGACCTCCAACCACCACTACCATCTTCCTTTGTGCTAGGTATGACTCGAGCCAGTGGAGAGTTTTCCCACTGATTTCCATTGACTTCAATTTTACTAGGGCTCCTTGATGCCACACTCGGTCAAATGCTGCCTTGATGTCAAGGGCAGTCATTCTCACCTCACCTCTGCAATTCAGTTCGTTTGTCCATGTTTGGACCAAAGCTGTAATGAGGTCTGGAGCTGAGTGGTCCTGGCGGAACCCAAACTGGGCATCAGTGAGCAGGTTATTGGTGAGTATGTGCTGCTTGATAGCACTGTCGACAACACCTTCCATCATTTTGCTGATGATTGAGAGTAGACTGATAGGGCAGTAATTGGCCGGATTGGATTTGTCCTACTTTTTGTGGACAGGACATACCTGGACATCGTCGGGTAGACGCCAGTGTTGAGTCTGTGTTTACAAGTGCAGTTATGATGAATAACAGGACACAGACAACAGAAGTAAGTAAACAGGTCTTTAGTGATTGAGGGTCAAGGCGGAAACTGAGGTACACTTGCTCCGCAGGGTTTATATACCGGTGTGGTCACCACCGGTACTACAATGTACAGGAGCCATTAAAAAGTAGTCCATCACTTTAAGGTATCCTCTTAAGGTAGTACAGGTTACATACACTACAATTCCTCCCCTTTTAGCTTAACAGTGGACACCCCAATTAATACACTACATGAATAATATACATATATACAATTTACACACAAGAACTGTTCAAAGATTCAGTCTCTGAGGAGGCCTCCTGATCCGGCTCGGATAACGCTTTTCAGGGATCTCTGGTTCCCGTTGCTGGGGTGACTCGTCCAATTGATCTCCTATGGATTCAACATCATCCAATACGTTCGAGTCTGAGGTAGATGCTACAGGCTCAATAAGTTCTTCAACTGGTGTCTCTGTCGTAGACATGGGGTCGACCCTTGTTCTCGATTCCACAAGTTGGTCAGCATGACGTCGTATTACGTTCTCTCCAACGTCTACCGTGTACATCAAAGGTCCCTGTCGTGCACAAATTGTTCCAGGTTGCCATTTATCATCCCTATAGTCCCTGGCCATCACTGGTTGTCCTATTTCAAAACTACGAGTGGCCTTTTTATTTACATGCTGGAATTGCTTGTTTTCGACATCCCGTCGCACATTGGGTTTTAACAAATCCAACCGGGACCGCAACCTTCTGTTATAGAACATTATGGCAGGGCTTTGATTTGTCACTGCATGCGTGGCGTTTCGATACGCCATTAGGAAATTGTCCACCTTGTGTTGTAGTGGAATATGATCTTCACTCATGGCCTTTATTGCCTTTTTGAACATTTGTACAAATCTCTCGGCCAACCCATTTGTAGCCGGATGATATGGGGCAGATGTATAGTGTTTCACCCCATTCTTTTTCATGAATTTCTGGAATTCTTCTGACACGAACTGTGGTCCGTTGTCTGAACATATTTGCTCCGGCAATCCATTCCTTGCAAATATGGTTCTTAGAACTGCAATCGTCTTCTCAGAGGTAGTGGTCGACATCTTAATCACTTCTGGTCATTTAGAATGTGCGTCTACTGCTATCAAAAACATGGGATCCATGAATGGACCTGCAAAGTCGATATGCACACGTTGCCATGGGGCTGAAGGCCATTCCCATGGATGCAGCGGTGCAATTGGAGGTGCGTTCTGAACTTTTTGGCACCCTGAGCAGCTTTTAGTCAGATCCTCTATTTGTTTGTCTATACCTGGCCACCACACATAAGCCCTAGCAAGGCTTTTCACCTTGACTCCCCCCAGATGACCTTCATGCAATTCTTTTAGAACTCTCTCCCTTAATTTAGGAGGAATAATCACCCTTGTTCTATACATCAATGTTCCTTGACATACGGACAGCTGTTCTCGTCTGGCTGAGAATGCTGGTAACAGTGGTTCGCCATGTGCTGGCCATCCCTTCACTGTCAAATCGTAGACCCGAGACAGTGTCGGGTCATTTCGGGTCTCTCTCTCATTACCCGCATTGGTGACTGGTAAGCATTCGATGATGGTCGAGTGAAATATCTCGACAGGGTCAACTGCCGGTGCCTCTTCCGCTGTAGGTAGTGGCAGGCGCGACAGCCCATCAGCATTAACATGCTGCTTTGTACCTTTGAACTCAATATCATACTGATGTGCCCCTAGGAAAAAGGACCATCTCTGAAGCCTCTGCGCCGTCATTACCGGAACACCCTTCTTAGGGTTAAAAATGGAAACCAACGGCTGGTGATCTGTCAGCAGCGTAAACTTTTGGCCGTGCAGGTAATGGTTAAATTTCTTAACTCCCCACACGAGGCTGAGAGCCTCCCTATCTATCTGAGCATAATTGCGCTCAGCGGAGGTCAATGATCTGGATGCAAAAGCGACTGGCCTTTCCGAGCCATCTGGAAACTTATGTGAGAGCACTGCCCCGATACCATATGGAGATGCATCACAAGCTAAGCGAATAGGTAGCATTGGGTTAAAGTGAGCCAACACTTCCTTAGAGGTGATCAATGCCTTGCTCTTTTGAAAAGCCCGCTTACAATCATCGCTCCACTTCCATGGTATTCCCGTTTGCAAAGAGTGTTTAGTGGGTGTAACACCGTGGATAAATTTGGAAGAAACTTGTGGTAATAGTTAACCAACCCGAGGAACGACCTCAACTGGGATACATTTTCCGGTGCTGGAGCCTTGACTACAGCTTCGATCTTGTCAGGGGACTTATGGAGCCCCTCCTGGTCAATGACGTGGCCGCAGTACGAGATTCGCTTTTGAAAGAACTCGCATTTCTGGCGATTAGCTCTTAGCCCATATTCTTTCAATCTGATGAGCACCTGCTCCAAATTCGCGAGGTGATCATTATCGTTATCTCCTGTAATCAGGATGTCATCCAGGTAGCATTGTGTGCCTGGGATTCCCTGCAATACCTGCTCCATGGCCCTTTGCCAAATCGCTGGAGCCGATGCCACTCCAAAAACCAGCCTATTATACTGATATAAGCCCTTATGTGTGCTGATCGTGAGATACTGTCGTGACGCTTCATCAACTTCCATCTGTAGGTACGCCTGCGCCAGGTCTATCTTGGTGAAGTGCTTTCCGCCAGACAGCGAAGCGAAGATATCTTCGATCCGCGGAAGCGGATATTGCACCGTGTGAAGAACTGGATTAACAGTGATCTTGAAATCGCCACAGATGCGAACCTTCCCAGGTTCCCCAGGCTTGTTGCTCAATGAACGCTTCATGACAGGAACAATGGGTGTAGCCCATTCGCTCCAGTCCACCTTCGACAGTACCCCTGAACGTTCTAGCCCTTCCAGCTCTGCTTCCACAGCAGGTCGTATCGCATAGGGCACGGGTCTGGCTTTGAAAAATTTTGGGTTTGCTTGTTCTTCAACCTTGATGGTTGCAGTAATTCCTTTCAGTGTTCCCAGTCCCTGTTGGAACACCTCCCTAGCATCATCTAAGATTTTGGACAGTCGTTTAGGTTTGACGTCGTCCTCCTTACAGGCATCCACAGTCAGTGCTTTTATGGAATGCCAGTCCAATTTTATTCGCCTGATCCATTCCCGTCCTAGTAGTGGCGGACCTCCATCAGGTAACACGTACAAGTCCATTTTCTGACTTTCTTTACCATTGTAGACCACATTTACTTTTATCTTTCCTTTGGGGTATACTTTTTGCCCCATGTATGTTTTCAATACAATCTTCGTATCCCTCAGGGGAAAATGCGAGAATAACCTTTTGTAGTCTTGCTTATTTATGACCGTTAATGCCGACCCTGTGTCCAGCTCCCTCTTCACTTGGACTCCTGCTATCTGGAGCATGACCCAGATAGTTTGGTGGTCTGCTGTGTTACCCACATTATGTATTTTCAGACAACCCAGTTCCTTGCTGCTGGAGTCTGAATCCGTCTTCTGTTCATCCGAACTGTTCTCTGTCACCTTGTGTACTTTTTTGTACTTCTCCTGTGGTGACTTTTTGCTGCTGGTCTTCTTTCCTGACCGGCATACTCTCGCTATGTGACCAAGTTTGCCACATTGCCTGCATTCTTTGTTTTTGAACCAGCACTGGTTCTGGTCATGCGTTGTCCTTTCGCAACGATAGCACTTTACTGCGCCCAATGCCATTTCATTGGTGCTGAATTCCAGTGGCCTTTGCTGTATCTCTGCAGCGCCCCGTGCTGCTGCCTCATGGGATGCTGCAATGCTGAAAGCTTTGTCCAGCGTAAGATCTTTTTCCTCTAGCAGTCGCTTCTGGGTTCCTTCCCTTAGGAGCCCACACACAAACTTATCTCTCAGTGCATCTGCTAGTCCTGTTCCGAACTGGCAGTACTTTGCTAACTTGCGCAGTTCTGTTAGGAATTCAGCGTTGCTTTCTTCTTTATGTTGAATTCTTCTGTAGAATTTAAACCGTTCCGCTATCAACAGCGGTGTGGGGTTTAAATGGTCTTGCAGGATAGTAACAATATCTGCGAAACTCTTTTCTACCGGTTTGTCTGGGGTTACCAGGTTCCTTAATAACCCGTACGTCTTCGCACCCATCGAGTTTAATAGGGTTAGTGCTTTCTTATCATCCGGTACATCATTCGTACTACAGTAAACTTCGATGCATTCCACATAAGTGGCCCAATCTTCCACATCGTTGTCAAAGGCAGTGATGTTACCCGTTTTCGGCATCCTTGCTGAGTTTCTTCTTTCCCTTCGGATATTATTTAATATGATGACTTTTTAAATTTTTTTTTTATTAAAGATGGCGGCTTTTCCCGCGCTTGGCGGTTTTTCCCGCGCTTGTCTTCTTGCCCTGCCGACTCAAGATGGCGATTTCTGCGCTGTTGCTGTCCACGCCTCCCAGCTGTCCTTCCTGCCTTTCTTTTCCCATGTATACGCTTCCTTGCGCTGCTGCTCTTGTTGCCCCGCCACTCCCGCGGTCCTTGAGGCAATAAAGCGCCTTCCTGGCTGCTGCGCGTCTCTGCCCCGATTGCAGTTTATTTTAAAACTGCTTTTCAGCGCTTCTTCTGCGCTGTTGCGCTGTTGCCCCGCCGCTCCCGCGGTCCTTGTGGCAATAAAGCGCCTTTCTGGCTGCTGCGCGTCTCTGCCCCGATTGCAGTCCGGCCCCTGACACCGGCTGCGGTCGTGTCCTCCGCCCTTTCTCTTTGTTTTTCCTCCCCTTCTCCCTCTGACAACTCGGCCGACTTCCACCCCGTGCCACTCGATCGGGCTTACCCGCCGCTGTCGAAGAAGGGATGATCACTGCCTGTTGCTGATGTTGGACTTCGTGGCCAGAAGACCAAACCGGGTTCTTGATGGCCTCCCGTGTGATCCTCCTTGGAATGGACCCCAGAATCAGTACTGGGGGAGGTGATGCAAAACTGCCGCTAGGTACGATCAGACTCGTCGCCACTGTTGAGTCTGTGTTTACAAGTGCAGTTATGATGAATAACAGGACACAGACAACAGAAGTAAGTAAACAGGTCTTTAGTGATTGAGGGTCAAGGCGGGAACTGAGGTACACTTGCTCCGCAGGGTTTATATACCGGTGTGGTCACCACCGGTACTACAATGTACAGGAGCCATTAAAAAGTAGTCCATCACTTTAAGGTATCCTCTTAAGGTAGTACAGGTTACATACACTACAGCCAGTGTTGTAGCTGTACTGAAACAGCTTGGCTAGAGGCGCGGCTAGTTCTGGAGCACAAGTCTTCAGCACGACAGCCAGGATGTTGTCGGGGTTCACAGCCTTTGCTGTATCCAGTGCGCTCAGCCGTTTCTTGATATCACGTGGAGTGAATCGAATTGGTTGAAGACTGGCTTCTGTGGTGGTTGGGACCTCAGGAGGAGGCCGATATGGATTATCCACTCGGCACTTCTGGCTGAAGATGGTTGCAAATGCTTCAACTTTGTTTTTTGCACTCACGTGCTGGGCTTCACCATCATTGAGGATGAGGATATTTATGGAGCCTCCTCCTCCTGTTAGTTGTTTAATGGTCCACCACCATTCACAACTGGATGTGGCAGGACTGCAGAGCTTTGATCTGAGCTGTTGATTGTGGGATCGCTTAGCTCTGTCTACAGCATGCTGCTTCCACTTTTAGAATGCATGTAGTCCTGTGTTCCCCAGGTTGGCACTGCATTTTTAGGTACGCCTGGTGCTGCTCCTGGCATGCCCTTCTACAGTCCTTATTGAACCAGGATTTGTCCCCTGACTTGATGGTAATGGTAGAGTGAGAGATATGCCGGGCCATGAGGTTACAGATTGTGGTGGAATACAATTCTGCTGCTGCTGATGGCCCACAGCCTCTCACGGATGCCTAGTTTTGAGCTGCTAGATCTGTTCTGAATCTATCCCATTTAGCACGGTGGTAGTGCCACACAATACAATGGAGGGTGTCCTCAGTGTGAAGTCGGGACTTTGTCTCCCTCCACAATGACTGTGTGGTGGTCACTGCTACCAGTGCTGTCATGGACAGATGCATCTGCGACAAGAAGATTGGTGAGGACGAGGTCAAGTAGGTTTTTCCCTTGTATTGGTTCTCTCACCACCTGTCGCAGGCCCAGACTGGCAGCTATGTCCTTCAGGACTCGGCCAGCTCGGTCAGTAGTGGTGCTACCGAGCCACTCTTGGTGATGGACATTGAAGTCCCCCACCCAGAGTACAGTCTGTGCCCTTGCTACTATGACAGTTTCCAATCTGAGCTGTCTTGGCAGGGAGGTGCGAAGAAGAGACTCCTATGTCTCCCTTTAGTGGGCAGAGAAAATCACAAAAGATGAGAGGGTCACAGCAAGTCAGTACCTTGTATGTCCTGGGAGGGGGCTACAGGGAACATTGGCAGAGATCTGAAGGGCCACCTGTGCACCCACCATTGTAACATTGGCCCAGAACTTCGGGTCTCCGCGGGCGAGTACGCACAGGGTACTCACCCGTAGGCCCAATGGAAGTGCCGGTTTCCTGCATGCACTGCGCATGCGCGGGAAACCGGCACTTCCGATCCCCTGAAAGCAGGGGTTCAGTGGTCGAACACGTGCACAGGAGAGGCTGCGCGTGTGCATCGAACTACGTTTTTTTTTGCAGGTTTTCCCGGGAAGGTAAGTCTGCAGAAGTTAGACATGTAAAAAGCAGGCGTAAGGCCTGCTTTTTACAAGGTAAGTGGTGAATTAATTAAAATTAAAACATTTTTTCCACAGGTTTATTATTTTTAAATACTTTAAAGTAAGGTAAGTTTATTTTTAGCCCCGTTAGAAAATAAAATTATTTTTTTCAAAAATTTAAATTATTGTCTAAAATAGTTATTTCATGTAATTTATAGTTTATTTAAAAAATGTGATTTTTTTAAAATTTATTTGAAGATTTAGTGATGTTTTGTAAGAAGAAGGGGCCCGTAGTATTTCTAAGTTTGACAGCACTTCCTGTCAGACTTATGAATGGAGCATTCCCTGCTCTGATTGGCTCTCCATGGCCCACGTGATCCCAGGGGATGCATCGAACTAACTGCGCCCCTGGGATACGCAAGCATTGCGCACCGGCAGTTGGAGCAGGCCCAGGATTGGAATCCCACGGGGGCCCACAGTTCAACGGCCGGCGCGCAAGGTAAGTGCAGGTCGGAGGCTTGCACCCGTGGGAAGCCTCCGACCTGAATTTCTGGGCCATTATGTATATGGAGGCTCGAAGAATTGTGTTAATTTACAATGAAACGTTGCTTCAAGAAGTTTCAGCATGGTGCTTCCTTTGATGTCTTCAATTAAAAGTAATAAGATTAAAACGTGTAGTCTTAATCTTCCGAGGCAACATAGGTCCCTTCATTAGGAGACACGTTATTGACCTGTTAAAGGTAGAGCTATTTGCATTGGACAAATCCATGAGCCGGAAGCATACCTGAAGCATCACCTTGTGTCAATTAATGTAAACATGGTTAAAAGCATGGTTAATTAGCCACATGGGTCATAAGAAATTACATCTCTAAGTTTCGATATGAGTTTTGCTATCCTGTTACAGTTGCCCTGAGTCGCTGATTTTCTTCAGTTATCATTACAGCGACCAAATCAAATCCCCTAATGACTATAGAAAGAAGTGCTTTTAGCCAATCACCCATCCAAAATCACCAGAGGAGTGGTCTCCCAGTTGGAAGGATAGATATTCACTGTAGTATAAAAGCAGTCTGCAAAGCCTCACCAAAACAGTAAGTTAAAACAAACTCAGGTGGTCCACTGTGGTTGAAAAGAGCCAACAACATTACCAGCTGTTTCAATCATTAAAAAAACTCACAGTGGTGGTGAGAGGCTAGTGAGCAGCACTCCCTTTATGTTCCTTGCGTGGATTTCTGACTTCCCCAACTTTATAATGATATATGCCAGCAGTGGCTCCCAATTGCATTACAGTACTGTGAAAATAGAGCTCATACTTTATCCTTCTCTTTCTTTTCATTTCTTTTCAAACCTTGTGAGATTTGAGAGCGTAGAATTTTAATAGAAAGCCATCACTTCATAAAGATTAAGTACAGCTGAAGGAGACTATTTAGCCTATTCTCTCTTTCTCCCAGGGAAATCTGTGATCACCGCATACACCATCCAACTTCCCCTTGTGTCATTTCAGAATTTTTGCTTCTACTATCCGACCTAGAAGGCCATTCCAGGTTTTAGTTACTCTTTATGTGAACAAGTGTTTCCTGCCTTCAAGCCTGAACTTGACTTTTACAAGTTTGCATCTATGCCTCCTTGTCCCGCAGCCAGGGTTTAACTGTCTTTCGGATGAGACATTAAACCGAGGCCCCATCTGTCCTCTCAGGTGGACATAAAAGATCCCAGGGCACTATATCGAAGAAGAGTAGGGGAGTTCTCCCAGTGGCCTGGCCAACATTTATGCCTCAACCTACATCACCGAAAAAGCAGATTATCTGGTCATTATCACATTGCTGTTTGTGGGATCTTGCTGTACGCAAATTGGCTGCCACGTTTCCTGCATTACAACAGTGACTACACTTCAACAGTACTTCATTGACTGTTAAGCGCTTTGGGATGGCCTGAGGTCGTGAAAGGCGCTAAATAAATGCAAATCTAATAATAAAATAATAATAATAACGTGAAATACTATTCCAGTTTGACCTTTGCTATTTTATAAGTATATTAAGGGCAAGAGGATAACCAGGGAAAGAGTAGAGCCCATCAGGGACCAAAGTGGCAATCTGTGTGTAGAGCTGGAAGATGTAGGTGAGGTTTTAAATGAAAATTTTGCAGCTGTGTTCACTATAGAGAAGGGTGATGGAGGCATAGAAATCAGGCAGGGGGATTGTGATATACTTGAACAAATTAGTATTGAGAGGGAGGAGGTACTAGCAGTTTTAGCGGGCTTAAAAGTGGATAAATCCCCAGGCCCTGACGGGATGTATCCCAGGATGCTGTGTGAGGCAAGGGAGGAGATTGCAGGAGCTCTGACACAAATTTTCAGAACCTCTCTGGCCACAGGGGAGGTGCCAGAGGACTGGAGAACAGCTAAAATAGTACCATTGTTCAAGAAGGGTAGTAGGGATAAACCAGGGAATTACAGGCCAGTGAGCCTAACATCAGTGGTAGGGAAATTATTGGAAAAAATTCTGAGGGACAGAATTAGTCTCCACTTGGAGAGGCAGGGATTAATCAGGGATAGTCAGCATGGCTTTGTCAGGGGGAGATCATGTCTGACCAATTTGACTGAATTTTTCAAGGGGGTGACTAGGTGTGTGGATGAGGGTAGTGCAGTTGATGTTGTCTACATGGACTTCAGTAAGGCTTTTGACAAAGTCCCACATGGGAGACTGGTCAAGAAGGTAAGAACCCATGGGATCCAGGGCAATTTGGCACATTGGATCCAAAATTGGCTTAGTGGCAGGAGGCAGAGGGTGATGGTCGAAGGTTGTTTTTGTGACTGGAAGCCTGTGTCCAGTGGTGTACCGCAGGGATCGGTGCTGGGTCCTTTGCTGTTTGTAGTGTACATTAATGATTTAGATATGAATGTAGGAGGTATGATCAGTAAGTTCGCAGATGACACAAAAATTGGTGGAGTGGTAAATAGCGAGGAGGGAAGCCTTAGGCTACAGGACAATATAGACGGGATGGTTAGATGGGCAGAACAGTGGCAAATGGAATTTAACCCTGAAAAGTGTGAGGTGATGAATTTTGGGAGAACAAACAAGGCAAGGGAATACACAATGAATGGTAGGACCCCAAGAAGGACAGCGGATCAGAGGGACCTTGGTGTGCATGTACATGGATCCCTGAAGGCAGCAGGACAGGTAGATAAGGTGGTTAAAAAGGCATATGGGATACTTGCCTTCATTAGCCGAGGCATAGAATATAAGAGCAGGGAGGTTATGATGGAGCTGTACAAAATGCTAGTTAGGCCACAGCTGGAATACTGTGTGCAGTTCTGGTCACCACACTATAGGAGGGGTGTGATTGCATTGGAGAGGGTGCAGAGGAGATTCACCAGGATGTTACCTGGGCTGGAGCGCTTCAGCTATGAAGAGAGACTGGACAGGCTGGGGTTGTTTTCCTTAGAGCAGAGAAGGCTGAGGGGGGACCTGATTGAGGTGCACAAAATAATGAGGGGCATAGATAGGGTAGATAGAAAATAACTTTTCCCCTTAGTAGAGGGGTCAATAACCAGGGGGCTTAGTTTCAAGGTAAGGGGCAGGATGTTTAGAGGAGATTTGAGGAAAAACTTTTTCATCCAGAGGGTGGTTGGAATCTGGAACTCACTGCCTGAAAGGGTGGTAGAGGCAGGAACCCTCACAACATTCAAGAAGCATTTAGATGAGCACTTGAAACGCCATAGCATACAAGGCTACAGACCAAATGCTGGAAAATGGGATTAGAATAGACGGGGCTTGATGGCTGGCGCTGACACGATGGGCCGAAGGGCCTCTTTCTGTGCTGTATAACTCTATGGCCTAGAAATTGGGTATAGCCCCGCTTGGGGTGTTAGAATTGCCACAGCGCAAAGTTTATAGCCAGACGCAACTTATCGCCACCTGGCGCGATATTGGGTTGCATCGCCCCTAAAGGTGATTGAGGCACGAATTCAGGCATTACACTGGACTCCTAAGGCGCTAAACTTCCGGCGCAACCCAATTTCGGAGCGGATGGGCGCAGCGCAGGTACTCTCAATTACTGATGACCACGAGACTTCCAGGCGCCGGCAAGCTCTTAAAGGGGTGGGCCAGTCAGCTTCAGCATCCACACTCTGCGCCTTGCAGGCCTCAGAATCGGCACAGGCCCTTCTCTGGTGCTAAAAACTTGGACCAGATGGAGAAGGTGAGACAGAGAGCAGAGCGCTTCACCAATGAGGCTCTGGAGCAATTGGTGGCCGCAGTGGAGCGCCGGCGAGATGTTCTCTACCCAGACAATGGCAGGAGGCCGAATCATAAGGACTACCGACGAGCTTGGAGGGATGTATGCCAGAGGGTCAACTCCAGCAGCATGGTGACCAGGAGCCCTGACCAATGCAGAAAGAAATTCAACGACCTCACTCGGGTCGTGAGGGTGGGTGTTGTTTCTGCAAACTTCTGCATCCCTTCATTTGCACCTGACTTTATGGCTACAGGGTGGCCTGTGCCCCATTGGCCATCTGCCAGCAAGCAGCCATGGCCCTTTCTGGGCACACACATGCACATTTGACTCAAGGCGTCATGTAAGGGCTCTTGCACCATGGGGGGCATGAGATGATCACTCAGGGCATCAGGTAACATAACTTCCCCTCCTTTCCCCTGCAGTCCAAGCTGGCAAGGATTGGCAAAGACCAGCTTCGCACCGGTGGAGGACTCCACAAGTGGTCACTCTCACGGATCTCGAGGAGAGAGTCCACCAGATTCTTGGAGGACGTCTGAGTGGTCCTGTAACCACTGCAGCTGCCGACCCCATTGTCGACAGCGATGGTAAGGTTCTCACCTTTTACAACTGTCTCCTTCCACTTGTTCCCCCCGCCAGCATGCTTTCTCACTGTGGACTAATGTCATAACCTTGCCGCAATCTGGCATCCCTTGCTACCAAGCTGTCCTTTTGCTAAAGCCACTCTTCCACCTCCCTCCTTTCAGATGCTGCATCACCAGCTCGGGAGCCGGGCCCTCAAGCTGCCAGTGTCAGTGCCTCCTAAGGCTCAATGAGAAAAGTACTGTCCAACAGAAGGTCAGCAACTCTCTCCAGCAACGATCAGAATGGCCAGGCCAAATGGCTGCATTGAAACATAGAAACATAGAAGATAGGAGCAGGAGTAGGCCATTCGGCCCCTCGAGCCCGCTCCGCCATTCAATGACATCATGGCTGATCATCCAAATTCAGTGCCCTGTCCCTGCCTTCTCCCCATATCCCTTGATCCCTTTAGCCTTAAGAAATATATCCAACTCCTTCTTGAATATATTTAATGAACTGGCCTCCACCGCCCTCTGTGGCAGAGAATTCCATAGGTTCACCACTCTCTGGGTGAAGAAATTCCTCCTCATTTGAGTCCTAAATGGCTTACCCCTTATCCTTAGACTATGACCCCTGGTTCTGGACTCCCTGGCCATCAGAAACATCCTTCCTGCATCTAGTCTGTCCAGGCCTGACAGAATTTTATAGGTTTCAATGAGATCCCCTCTCAATCTTCTAAACTCCAGTGAGTATAAGCCCAATCGACACAATCTCTCCTCATACGTCATTCCTGCCATCCCAGGTATCAGCCTGGTGAATCTTCGCTGCACTCCTTCCATGGCAAGAACATCCTTCCTCAGGTAAGGCGACCAAAACTGCACACAATACTCAAGGTGCGGTCTCACCAAGGCCCTGTACAACTGCAGCAAGACATCCTTGTTCTTGTACTCGAACCCTCTTGCTACGAAGGCCAACATACCATTTGCCTTCTTAACCGCCTGCTGCACCTGCATGCTTACCTTCAGCGACTGGTGCACAAGAACACCCAGGTCTCTTTGCACTTCCCCTTCTCCCAATCTATTGCCATTCAAATAATAATCTGCCTTCCTGTTTTTGCCACCAAAGTGGATAACCTCACATTTATCCACATTATAGTGCATTTGCCATGTTTCTGCCCAATCACCCAACCTGTCCAAATCATACTGGAGTTTCACGACATCCTCCTCACAGCATACCCTCCCACCCAGCTTTGTGTCATCTGCAAATTTGGAGATATTACATCCAATTCCCTCGTCCAGATCATTAATATATATTGTGAACAGCTGGGGTCCTAGGACCGATCCTTGCGGTACCCCACTAGTCACTGCCTGCCACTCGGATAACGACCCGTTTATTCCAACTCTTTGCTTTCTGTCCGCCAACCAGTTCTCTATCCAAGTCAATACCTTTCCCCCAATCCCATGTGCCTTAATTTTGCACGCTAATCTCTTATGTGGGACCTTATCGAAAGCCTTCTGAAAGTCCAAATACACCACATCCACTGGTTCTCCCTTATCTATTTTACCAGTTACATCCTCAAAAAATTCCAGTAGATTAGTCAAGCACGATTTACCTTTTGTGAATCCATGTTGACTTTGTCCGATCCAGTCACTGCTTTCCAAGTGCTCTGCTATTACACCTTTTATAATGGACTCTAGCATTTTCCCCACTACCGATGTCAAGCTTACCGGTCTATAATTCCCCGCCTTTTCTCTACCACCTTTTTTGAATAGTGGGGTAACATTAGCTACCCGCCAATCCATGGGCACCGTTCCAGAGTCTATCGAGTTCTGGAAGATGACCAGCAATGCATCTACTATTTCTAGGGCCACTTCCTTAAGTACCCTGGGATGTAAATTATCAGGCCCTGGGGCTTTATCGGCCTTCAGTCCCATCAATTTTCCTAACACCATTTCCCTACAAATACTGATTTCTTTCAGTTCCACCCTTTCATCAGACCCTATGTTCCCCGGCATCTCTGGGAGGTTATTTGTGTCCTCATTTGTGAAGACAGAACCAAAATATGTATTTAGTTGGTCTTCCATTTCTTTGTTTCCCATTATAAATTCCCCCGATTCTGACTGCAAGGGACCTACGCTTGACTTCACCAATCTTTTTCTCTTCACATATCTATAAAAGCTTTTACAGTCAGTTTTTATGTTCCCTGCAAGCTTACTCTCATATTCTATTTTCCCTTTCTTAATTAATCCCTTTGTCCTCCTTTGTTGAATCCTAAACTGCTCCCAATCCTCAGGATTATTGCTTTTTCTGGCCAATTTATATGCCTTCTCCTTGGACCTTATGCTATCCCTAATTTCCCTTGTTAGCCACGGTTGGGTCACCTTTTTTGTTTTATTTTTATGCCAAACTGGGATGAACAAATTCTGTAGTTCATCCATTCGGTCTTTGAATGTTTGCCATTGCCTATCCACCGTCAACCCTTTGAGTGCAATTCCCCAATCAATCCTACCCAACTCGCTCCTCAGACCATCGTAGTTTCCTTTATTTAAATTGAGGACCCTAGTCTCCGAGTCAACTAATTCATTCTCCATCTTAATGAAGAATTCGATCATATTATGATCGCTCCGACCCAAGGGGCCTCGTACAACAAGATTGCTAATTAATCCTTCCTCGTTACATAATACCCAGTCTAAGATGGCCTGATCTCTGGTTGGTTCCTTGACATATTGGTCCATGAAACCATCCCGTAAACACTCCAGGAAATCCTCCTCCACAGTATTGTTACTAATTTGGTTGGCCCAATCTATATGTAGATTAAAGTCACCCATGATGACTGCTGTGCCCTTATTGCACGCTTCTTTAATTTCCCTTTTAATGCCATCCCCAACCTCCGCCTTACTGTTTGGAGGTCTATAAACCACTCCCACTAACGTTTTTTTCCCCTTAGTATTTCTCAATTCTACCCATACAGATTCCACCTCATCATGCTACCCCACCTCCCTTTCCTTTTTGCCTATCTTTCCTGAATATCGAATACCCCTGGATGTTGAGTTCCCAGTCCTGGCCTTCCTTGAGCCACGTTTCCGTAATCCGAACCAAATCGTATTTGTTTACTTCTATTTGCGCAGCCAATTCATCCACCTTATTACAAATGCTCCTCGCATTAAGACACAAAGCCTTCAGGCTTGTTTTTTTAACACTCTTAGACCTATTAGAATTATTATTTACTGTGGCCATGTTTGATTTAAACCGTTGATTTCTCTGACTGCCACTTTTGTTTTTCTCCTTCCTATCTTTTGCTTTTATCCTTGTTTCCCTTTCCTCTGTCTCCCTGCTCAGGTTCCCAACCCCCTGCCATTTTAGTTTAAACCCTCCCCCACAGCACTAGCAAACACTCCCCCTAGGACATCGGTTCCAGCCCTGCCCAGGTGCAAACCGTCCGGTTTGAACTGGTCCCACCTCCCCCAGAACCGGTTCCAATGTCCCAGGAACTTGAATCCCTCCCCCTGGCACCATTCCTCTAGCCACGTATTCATCTGAAGTATCCTTCTATTTCTACTCTGACTAGCACGTGGCACTGGTAGCAATCCTGAGATTATTACCTTTGAGGTCCTGTTTTTTAATTTATCTCCTAACTCCCTATATTCCACTTTTAGGACCTCATCCCGCTTTTTACCTATATCGTTGTTGCCTATATGCACCACGACAACTGGCTGTTTACCCTCCCCTTCCAAGATGTTCTGCAGCCGCTCGGAGACATCCTTGACCCTTGCACCAGGGAGGCAACACACCATCCTGGAGTCTCATTTGCGGCCGCAGAAACGCCTATCTATTCCCCTTACAATTGAATCCCCTATTACTGTGGCCATGCAGCTTTTATACTAGTGCTGTCCCCTTTAAATAGCGCCCCCTGAGTCCGAGAAAGGCCTGGGAATGCTCCATCCAACTGTCACTAATAGTGCCAGGCGGAAAGGTTGCGGGCGCCACCGAATATCCGGTCCGGGGCGCCAAAAAGGCATTGCACACTGAAATGACGTCATGATCTGCCTGTGCCCGCGGGCGCACGCAAAGAGTTAGCGCCGGCGCTAAAAGAATACTCAATATGGGAGGTGGCGCTATATTCACTGTGCCCGCCTGAAAATTGGGTAAAGCCCCAATTCTCGGGCTGTTTAGGCGCTAATCGCTGGCGCTACCAACCGAATTTCTAGGCCTATGACTCTATTCCACCTAGTACCATATTCCTCCATTAGCTTCCCTATCATTCACCACCTTTCAAAGATAAAGAGTATGGGGGAGAAATTCGGTGGAGCCGCAAACGGGGCGCCCAGCTCACCTGGGCGCCGGAATTACCGCTGCGATCGGAGCAGTTGCGACCGCCGGAAATTCATCTTGAATGCCCCAAGAGGGACTCGGGGCGCTGCTCGAGGCGCCCCGCGTCCCTCTTAGGGCGCTGAAACTGAATATCGCAGCGCAAAGTGCCGCAGCGCCACACGCCGCGGCACGGCGCGCTGCGGTACTGCAGGCCTTCCTCTGCTTCTTAAGGGGGAGGGGCCTGCACCAGCGCGATGAGCGATCGCGAGTGCCGGCAAAAGAGCCTGGCACCGAGGAGAAGTGCCGGGCGCTCGGGACACAGCCGGCACTGCCCGGGGGGGGGGGGGGGATCAGGAGGCCGGGGACGGAGGTGCTGGCAGGCGGCCACCGGAAAAAATGGCCGCCCTGTGCCTCCACCTTAATTTGCACCACTGCCACCATAGATAGGCCCCGTGAACCAGGCGCGATTTGCGAACGGCGCTACAGAGGCGGGCGCTACCAAATATCACGATCGGGGCGGTAGCGGGGCGCTGCGCACACCGATGACGTCATCGGTGGTGGCGCAGCGCAACAGGCTAACGCCGCCATTAGCGCCCCGCTAAATATCGCGGGAGGCGTGGCCAGTGGCGCTAAAGCCACTGAGTGCCCTCTTTAGGCGCTAACTGGTGGCGCAGCCCACCGAATTTCTAGGCCTATGTACTTTTAACATTTCCTCACAATTCAGTCCTCTGGCACTAAGGATTCCTTCTCTGCACCACTTCATGGGCTTGGATGTTTTGCTCATGCCTCAGTTAGCAGAACTCAACATAGTACTCAAGGTGTGGCCTGATTAAAGCATTATATGGCTTCAGCATTGGATCTCGAGATTGATTTGGGAATATAGCTCTTTGCTTTTTTGATTGCTACTCTGCAATGACAGGACATGGTAAGTATTGACTCCACTATCACTCACAGGCCTCTTTTTATGTGTGTTAGGTTGACACAATTCATTGAACATGTCACCTATTTGTTTCTTCCAATATGTAACACCTTCCACTTATCTGTTATAGTTATGACCACAAATTTTGTCTAGGATCTTCCACAGTACCTTGGCTGTTTCATCAGATTTAAATTCTCTACCTAGTTTAGTGCCATCTGAAAAGTGACCAACCTCCATTGTGTTTCTGAATGCAGGTCATTTTGATCAGAGAAATTAGGTGCATTAGCACCAATCCATGGGGCACCTCTACCCCAACCTTAAATCCTGCAACTAATACCCCTTTCTTCCTCTCTTTCAGATCATTCACTATCCAGCTCCAGCTTTTGCCTCAGATATCCATTGTCTTAAGTTTGTTTAGCAGCCTTTCATGCAGAAGCTTATCAAAGTCTTTTTGCAATTTTAGGCATTACATACTAGCATTCCAACATTCACTTGGGATGTCACGATTACATTTTTGGGTATTTCTCTCAAGTTCAGCATCTCAGACTACTCTTGTAGTCAAGCCTTCACTCTTGATGACCTGGATGTGCTCTTACCTACTCAATATTCTGGTAATTTATAGAGAATCCCAGGAATTGACCAGAAATCCTCATTCCTGCTACTGGTTATAGTGTGCCCTCAAGTGATCGCCCTTGAATCTGAAAGGTGGTAGAATAAATATTCCACTAGGCTGCGGTTTAAGCTATAAGCTGACAAATACATTTACTAAACAGTAAATGGATATGTGAACAGAAGCAATGACATACTGTAGATCTACTTTAGTTATAGGCTTTAAGATTGGTGCTTCAGTCTGGCAGTTAAGGACAGGATTAATACTTGGCTTTGTGCTATTCAATGCCTTAGCTACAATAACCATATTTATTGCCTGCATCACAAAGCATTCGTTGATCTATTTCTGTAACCTCTCTGTAACTTGTGCGTTTCAACTGGACATTTGCAAAGTTTTTGTTGAAAAAAGTCTTTTGGAGACAATTTGCAGAATTGTTAGTATTTTCGCAAATGTGTTGATAAGTTAAAATGGGAGCTTTGTGTAATGGTAATTGATAGACGTGTTTTATGTGTCATTTCAAGCAATCAGTGGATGAGGAGCTTAGGAAATAAAAAATAAAGAAATACGAAGATTTAGCTTCAAGCTAATTTTTCACATTCTTAATGACTTTAAATGATTTTATACTGTGAATATTAAAGTTGACCAGAGGTGCTTTAACCTCTCCAGTCAACCTTCCCATTTACAGCAAGCAGCACATCTCCCAGCAGACCCAATCAAGCAAATGCCAGAGGGAAGATGGTTCTGAATTAAGCAGACACATTTATAATGAGCATTGATTTTTAATGAGACTATTTTTTACCTTAGATGTCTTTAGATACAGGTCTTGCATTGATTTGCAGTGGGTTAGGGGAGAATAACCGTACTCATCCCATGTTGAATGCTTTTAACTGGCCAAACACAGAGCAGCATATCTAGAAGTGAAGGATACATGTACAGCTTGAATGCTACCTGACAATTTGAATTGGTTTGTGGTAGAAGATAGTTCTTATTAGGGGAATCAAGGGGGGGAATTTTCCCAGCCCTGGGGAGGGGGGAATGGAGGCGGGACTGCCGGGAAAATGGTAGAATCTGGGAGCGGGTACCCATCCCGCTCCCAACCCGCCTCCGTGCCATCTTCTCAGGAGGCGGGTCCCCGACTTGTGCAGGGACCCATCTCCTCAAGGTGGGAAGGGGATTAGTGCCAATTAACTGCCTGTTAACAGGTCATTAACAGGCAGTTTTTTGGCTTTTCCCTATTTTGAGCCAGGGTCAGCGAGGCGAGCAGTGAGTCTGCGGGGCCGAAATGTCCGCTGTGGAAGTGAGTGATGGGTGTAAGTGTAGAGAGGTAAGTGTGTGAGGTGAATGTAAAGTTATAGTAATCTGGGATGTAATGTTTAATTTATCCACCAGATGGAGCCAAATATTAAGGGTTCACATTCACCAGTATTTAAGGTAATGGGTCATGTATTCAATGTCCTGGTACACCAGTTAACACGGTAATGTGGCATTGCATTATGGGTATGACTCAGAGGGATCCTCCATCTTGTGCTCGTGCAATAAGAAATGTGCCTGGCCTTCAGCTTGTAAGAGATATGTTCCTCTGCTACACCGTGTAAATAAACAGTTGGGTTTTGTTCCTAATATCTCGCTTCTCTCAGTTTCTGACCTTACCACTCGGATATCACAAAAGTGTTCTAAGAAGTTTACTTACCTTTGCTTCTTCCTCCAGGCTTCAATCCCTCAGATGGCAGAGAATGCAGAATGGCCGCTGCATTCTCAGATGCAGCAGCCTTCTGCTTTCTGCTCAGGAGAGATTTCTAAGTGAGCCTGTGTCCAAGGTCTTACCTTAGAAGACAGATTGTCAGTGTTTGACAGCTTCACAGAGCTCTCAAATGCTGACAATTCATCTGTCAAAAAATCTCGACAGATGAAACATCATTCGCTGATGTCATCTCTCACCGGCTTTCCATTAATTGGCCGGCTAAGCCCGCAGAGCGGACTTAACAAGGCCAATCAATGGAAAATAGCGTTGGTTGGCCAGACGTCACTGAAGGCGGGACCAAAACCCGGCAAGCAGCAGTCCCGCCTCCAGCACATCTCCATTCATAAAATCCAACCCAAGGGATATGGAGATCAGGCGGGGAAGTGGAGTTGAGGTCGATGATCAGCCATGATCTTATTGAATGGCGGAGCAGGCTCAAGGGGCCGTATGGCCTACTCCTGCTCTTATTTCTTATGTTCTTATGTTCTTAAAAAGGATAAACAAAATATTGAAGTAAAAATTGACAATAAAAAATAAAAAAACACAACTGCTGGAAATCCGAAATAAGAACGAAAAATGCCGGAAATGTATTTCTCGATCAGTATCCAAAAAAGACAGGTTATCTTTTTGGATGTGACCTTTCATCAGAACTGGTGCTTTTTATATGAAAAAATGTTGAGATAGAAAAAAAAATCACTGCTGCAACCAGTTTTCCTCCATTTCCACTCGTTGCAGGCCAAGTGTAGCTGTCTCTATGAAAGCGGGCACTGAGATGAGAGAATGCAGGTAGGAAGCAGTACAGCAGTAAGTATTTTGCTTTTCTGAGTTTCCTGAGTCCAATATCAGTGCCTTTACCATCAGCAGATGGGGAATCTAACTTTTTAGGACATTTTAATATCTCTCCCTGACTGCAGAATGGGGGTCCCATTGGATATTGCATTAACTTTGGCATATGAGGGATAAGCAGAAAACTTTTCTTGATGGGAGGGAACTTCATCGGAGGGGGAGAGCATCCACTTACCATTAGCCTGCCATCCAGATTCACCCACGGAACATATATGGACTTTACTGAGAAGCAGTGGTTTTGGAGGCTGGCATTCAACCGAGAGGTGATACAGGAGTTATGTAGTCTGCTTAAAGCCAGTCTCAGTGAAGGTAACCACAGCTTTGAATTTTTTTGCCATGGGTTTTTCCAGGGGGCCACAGGCAGCAGTGCATCAGTGCATTCACCAAGTGACCAAGGCATTGTTGATACCCTACAGGAGCACTTAAACCCAACACCGATGCTGATAGCGGAACGATTCAAATTCTTCAAGAGAAATCAACACAAGAATGAAAGTAACGCTGATTACCTCACCGAATTAAGAAAGCTATCAAAATACTGCCAATTCGGGGCAGGACTAGCAGATTATCTTCGAGACAAATTCGTCTGCGGTCTCTTAAGTGAAGGAACACAGAAAAGGCTGCTTTCTGAAAAAGATTTAACACTGGACAAGGCTTTCAGTATGGCTATATCATACGAAGCAGCCGCAAGAGGAGCTGCAGAGATACAACAAAAGACACAGGACTTCGGCACCCATAAAATGACACAGGGTTTCGAGAGATGTTATTGCTGCGGCAGATCCACCCATGACCAGAGGGACTGCTGGTTCAAGGACAAAGCATGCAGGCAATGCGGAAAGATTGGACACATTGCACGGGTATGCTGATCTGGGCAAAAAAAATCCACAGACAGGAAAAAAAAAATCAATAAAGAAAAGTACAGAAAGGTACAAATGATGACGGACAGCAGCTCCGAAGACCAGAAGAGTGATAGCGACTCCGAAAACAAGAGACTAAGCTGTCTCAAATTACATAATGTAATTGCCAAAGATGATTACCAGACCATTTGGGTTACCCTCACGATAGCAGGGTCCTCAGTGAAAATGGAGCTAGATACAGGATCAGCTCTGACCGTCATAAATCGACGGGATTACGAGCGGCTATTTCCGCATATACCTTTAAAAGACACATCCATTATCTTGAAAACATATACGGGGCAGAAAGTATACCCCAAAGGAAAAATAAGGGTGCCTGTTGTATACAACGGCAAGGAAATACAAAAGTTGTATTTATATATTCTACAGGATGGTGGTCCACTGCTGTTGGGACATGAATGGATCAGGAAAATACGTTTAGACTGGCACTCCATTCAGGCACTGACGGTGACCAGTAAGAAAAAAAACAATGATGACGTCATACCTGAACGATTAAAAGACATCTTGGCCAACGCCAAAGAAGTGATTCAAGAGAAACTAGGAACCTTGAAAGGCATCACCGCCTCAATAAAAGTGGAAGATGCAGCAATTCCCAAGTTTTTTAAGGCAAGACCGGTGCCATACGCAATTCATCCAGCAGTCGAGGCAGAGCTGGAGAATTTGAAAAAGGCAGGCGTATTATCCAAAATAGATTGGAGCAAGTGGGCAACACCCATCGTTCCAGTCATGAAGAAAGCATTGAATAATGATAAATCTGAAGAACAGAGAAAATTTCACATCTGTGGAGACTTCAAGGTGACTGTAAACCCGGTCCTTCACACGGTACAGTATCCTCTTCCGAGGATAGAAAATATTTTCGCCTCACTATCCGGAGGGAAACGTTTCACCAAAATTGACTTGGCACAGGCATATCTACAGATGGAGGTTGAAGAGGCCTCTAAAAAATATCTCACGATAAATACACACAAAGGTCTGTACCAGTATAATCGACTGGTTTTCGGAGTAGCATCCGCTCCAGCTATCTGGCAAAGAGCTATGGAGCAAGTCCTCCAAGGGATTCCGGGGACTCAATGCTACCTAGACGACATCCTTGTAACAGGAGAAAACGACAACGAGCACCTTGCCAATTTGGAGCAGGTGCTCACTAAGCTGAGAGAACGGGGCCTACGAGCAAATCGCCCCAAGTGCGAAATTTTCCAAAATCAAATATCATATTGTGGCCACATAATTAATAAGGAAGGGTTGCATAAGTCACCTGAAAAAATTGAAGCGGTCATAAAAGCCCCAGCACCTGAAAATGTTTCACAATTAAGGTTGTTCCTGGGATTAATAAATTATTATCATAAATTTTTACCGAACTTATCAACTCTTCTACACCCTCTTAATGAACTGCTACAAACAGGAGTAATTTGGAAATGGAGCGAAGACTGTAAACGTGCCTTCCATAAATGCAAAGACTTAATCACATCCAAAGAAGTTTTGGCTCATTACAACCCATCACTGCCAATCAGACTGGCGTGCGATGCATCCCCTTACGGCGTAGGAGCAGTATTATCGCATAAATTCCCTGATGGCTCGGAACGGCCGATAGCTTTTGCATCATGCTCATTGAACTCAGCTGAGCGTAACTATGCCCAAATCGACAGGGAAGCACTCAGCCTGGTATGGGGAGTGAAGAAATTCAACCATTACCTACACGGACAAAAATTTACCTTGTTGACTGACCATCAACCCCTCATCTCCATATTCAACCCTAAAAAGGGTGTTCCCATTATGACAGCGCAAAGGCTACAAAGGCGGTCCCTTTTTCTAGGGGCACACCAATACAACATAGAATACAAAGGATCAAAACAACATGGGAATGCTGACGGGTTATCGCGACTACCGTTGCCAACGGTAGAAGAAGCACCTACCGTAGACCCAGTGGAGATTTTCCACTCTACCATAGTCGAATGTCTACCAGTAACAAATTCTGCCATTGAAAGGGAAACTAGAAATGACCCGACTCTCTCACGAGTCTACGATTTAACAGTGAAGGGATGGCCAGCACATGGCGAACCACTGTTGCCAGCATTCTCACAAAGAAGAGAACAGCTGTCAGTGTGCCGAGGAACCTTGATGTGTGGATCCAGAGTGGTGATTCCACCCAAACTCCAGGATAAAGTTCTAAAGGAGCTTCACGAGGGGCATCTGGGTGGAGTGAAAATGAAGAACCTAGCCAGGGCGTTTGTATGGTGGCCAGGTATCGATGGAGACATCGAAGAAATGACCAAGAGCTGCCTAGGATGCCAGGAGGTCCAAAACACTCCACCCCAAGCCCCTCTACATCCATGGGAGTGGCCCTCATCTCCCTGGCAAAGGGTACACATCGACTTTGCTGGTCCATTTATGGACTCAATGTTCTTAACCGCGGTTGATGCACACTCCAAGTGGCCGGAGGTAATAAAGATGTCCTCCACCACCACGGAAAAAACCATCACAGTATTAAGGACCATATTTGCCAGGAATGGGCTGCCGGAACAGATCTGTTCTGATAATGGACCGCAATTTGTGTCAGAAGAATTCAGGAAGTTCTTAAAAAACAATGGGGTTAAGCACTACATGTCCGCCCCATACCATCCCGCCACCAATGGATTGGCTGAAAGGTTTGTCCAGACTTTCAAGAAGGCCATAAAGGCCATGGGTAATGAAGACATAAAACTTCAGCACAAGGTGGATAACTTCTTGTTCGCATACAGGAATGCAACACATATGGTCACAAACCAAACTCCCGCCATGATGTTCTTCAATAGAAGCCTAAGATGCCGGCTGGATTTGATCAAGCCCAACATCAGAAGGGACGTGGAGAACTGGCAATTTCAAGGCATGAATGAAAGGCCAACTAGAACCTTCCAGATAGGTCAACAAGTTTTGGCCCGGGACTACCGTACCGAGAAATGGCAGCCTGGAACTATCTGCACACGACTAGGACCGCTGATGTATACCGTGGACATCGGAGAAAGCATAATAAGGCGCCATGCTGACCAAATCATAGAGTCATCCGAAAAGGGACAACCTACACCACAACTCTATACATCTAACGATGAAGTAGAGATACCCATATCTACCTCCAATCCGGTGATACTGGAACCCGATGAACCCGACACTGGCATTCAAGCCGAATCAGCCTTGCCAAAAGAACCTACTACACCACCGAGGCGTTATCCGGACCGAGTCAGGAAGCCTCCAGAGAGACTGACTTATAATTAATTAACTGCAGCAATGTGTAGATTATTTTTCTTGTAACATGTAATTAATAATTACTTAAAATATTATGTACTGGTTGGCTAAAAAGGGAGGAATTGTAGTGTATGTGCCTTTAAGAGCCCCAGGTGTACTGTAATGCCGGTAATGGCCACTCGGGCTATATAAGCCTGTATATCGTGTTGTATCCGTTAGTTCCCCTCCAGACTTTGTTTAGTAAACACCTATGAAACCAACTCCTGTCTTCAGTGTCTCTATCAACACACAGACACAACATAACTGACCGCTGTCTGAGCAGCAGAGTAATACATGATGTGCAGAGAAAAAGAGAACTACTAAAAACACAAGAGAAAAAAAATCTAAAAGGATCCTTCCAAACTCTGGCCCTAAATACAGTTTGGGTGCTGGAAGAACATATGATCAACATAGCACTACGGTACCAGATCAAAATGGTATCACAGTCTCAAAAGGGATAATTTCACAGCAGTTTCTCCGGTTTGGCTCATGACCTTTATTTTACATTCTTATAGGTTTTTCGCTCATCAGGAGAAGGTTGTTAGTTCTGGACAACAGAAGACTTTCCATTTCAGGTACCCGTAGTCCGCATCAAGCACTCCAAAGTTAGATATAGCATGGTTAGATGCAAAGTAAAATTCCATCCATTCTGCCCAACCTTGTGATTCAGCCCCGATCTCATAAGAACACCCCAATGTATCATCTTTTTTTCATTTCCTACACCAGCCTCTCTGATTGAGAATGTGAAATAATGCTGAACTGGGGACATTTTGTGCTGTTGGCCCGTGACCTTTAAGAATTTGATGGAGATTGTCCAAAAAGACTTCTTATAGGACTCCTACGCCCACAGACAGTTGAGGCATCCATCGTATCAGTCTGGACTGGATCTGAACCTATGCCCCAGAGGTGAAAAGCCAGTGCCTAACCCACTGCATTGAACAATCCCCCACTACTAATTTTTATGTGGAAATGGAAGGAGTAAAGCAGAACGCTAGTGTAATGCTTCCACTTCACTGCCTTCAAAATGCCAGTATCTGCGCAAGAATCATACTCACATTTCATAATTTATGGACACCGAATAGGCCATAATGGAATCATTAGTCACATTACATTAGGGAAAATATGCCTGCCTCATTCTTTCCACATTGCCATGACTCATCCTACTAACAAAGGATTAAGCTCTTTATGCAGCGCTAAACAATGTTAGCATGGCTCGTTGTGGCACTAACATTAAATAGAGTTCCACTCTGAATATATAAATATTTTTCATCACAGTCACTGATTGCAGTTTATATAAATTCACTGCTAAAGAACATTGGCAGTGTACTTATAGCTAATTAGATAGTTTATTGCGATGATGCAGATTAGCTGCTGGGCAGACACGAATTCCCAATTGCAGTCCTGCACTCACAGAGCTTAAATTAATATTTCTAAAGCAACACCGGATGTAATGTCAAAGGGACTGTACATTAATCAATCCCTTAATGACCAGGTGTCAAAACCTGGAGGTTCCACTCTGGATTAGAGTGCCTGGAGTTAATTATAGCAATCCCCTATAATCCTACGTTTTAATTTGCTCTGTCTCCTCTGCCAGCACACAACCTTTGTGCTTATACCCTATAACCAACAGATCCCTTTCTGTTGTTTTCAGAATGTATAGATCTGGGTTTTTTTTTTCCCTTGCTGACCACACAGTTATGATGTTGCCAGAAAGGAGACCCAGTTACAATGCAGTGATTATTTGTTGCTATGGCAACCATGGGCTTTTGCTGCTTGCCATCACTTAGCTGTCCATTTGGGGTAATTACTTATCTCCATCCACACAACATTTTGTGAAATGCATTTGCACCAGAGAATGTCTCATGAGGTTTTCTCTTCACGTGACTTAGCAATAACTCTGTCCATCCAAATATTTAATTCAGGCCAGGGAAAGTCAGATGCTCTGAGGTATTGATTCATCACAAACGAATGAGCTGACATGCAATTATCCAATTATATTTTTGTTTCAACTCCATGAATACTGAAGACAGACCTTTTCGGGTCTCAAAATACATTCTGTTTTCCTTTCATGCGGGACTTTCCACTTTTAACTGGTAAATTTTCTAAGGACAATGTTATAAAATAGCATTAGGAAAATGTTCATAACTAAAGGCCGGGGAAGTGAAAGCTGCTTCATATGAACCGAGTATTGAAATACCCTTCAAGCTTATAATATTCCCTTCTATTTCTGCAAAATATTTTGTTGCAATTCTCTAGCAAGATATGGAATAACACTAGATCTGTATTCAACTCTTGATCCCCATCATCAACTACCAGCAGCAGCCATTTGGCCACCATCGTGAAAATCCTCCAAGCAGGGATTTGGGTAAAAATATTTGATTTCATATTTCTTCTCAGCTGGTGAAATCGTTTTGCTCTGTAATCGAAGAGTACGTGAAAACATTTTTTAATGAATAGCCATTTTTTTTTAACTCAATTAGCTCATACTTGTTTATGAAATGTATATGTCGTAAATGCTGGTATTGACAACAGTGCTGATATTATATTTTGGAGCAAGTTCCAGGGCTCGCAAATAATAACTACTTGCAAATTTTTTTTGCGAGGGCTTTTCAGTAACAGAGCTATTTGCTTCCATTAACTCTCTGACCAATAATTGTTTTACCTCAAAATGGCTACCAAATTAGGAGTATTAAAGTGCTTTCTGTGTTTATAAAAATAACCGTTATATTTAAATGAAAAGCTGTTTTAAATAAAACATTGAACTCATGGAATAGATTAGCAGTTATTGAAATATAATTTTTATACTCATAAGAAAAAATGTCATGACCCAATCATGACCTAATCTATCCAGCCACATAGTATTATTTTATGGGATCAAAATGGCATACCAGATTTTCAGTAATGATTAGATACCAATTGGATGGAACATAATCTCAATCATTACCATACAATTTAAAAGCTTTCTATAATATCAAGGTAATTAATCCCTCAGTAAAAAGCAAAAAGAAAACGAACATTTACAGAACAGCAGCATTATTGGTCCCAAGAGGTGGCTTCTGCTGTAGAAACTACACGAGCAAGAGGCGCTATGTTAGCCACTGCAATAGGTGGGGGAGGGGCCTTTGAGCCACACTGGACAAGAAGCAAAACCTGGGCAGATACTGAGTGAGCAGGGTGGAGGGCATCAGAGGGAAAAGAATAGGGAGGACAGGAAAATAGTAAGTTGACATCTCTGGACATAGAATAGTGACACACTTACAAAAAGACACTGGGGGAGAAATTGGGTGGAGCCGCAAATGGGGCGCCAAGCTCGCCTGGGCGCCGGATTTAGCGCAGCGTTTGGAGCAGTAGCGACCGCCAGAAATTCAGCTTGGGCGCCCCAAGAGGGACACGGGGCGAGGCTCGAGGCGCTCCGCGTCCCTCTTAGGGCGCTGAAACTGAATATCGCAGCGCAACGTGCCACAGCGCCACACGCTGCGGCACGGTGCGCTGCGGTACTGCAGGCCTTCCTCCCATTCTTAAGGGGGAGGGGCCTGCACCAGCACGATGAGCGATCACGAGTGCCGGCAAAAGAGCCTGGCACCGAGGAGAAGTGCCGGGCTCTCGGAAAACAGCCGGCAATGCCGCGGGGGGCGATCAGGAGGCCGGGGATGGAGGTGCTGGCAGGCGGCCGCCGAATAAAACGGCCGCCCCGCACCTCCACCTTAATTTGCGCCACTGCCGCCACAGGAAGGCCCCGTGAACCAGGCGCCATTTGCGAACGGCGCTACAGAGGCGGTCGCTGCCAAATATCAAGATCGGGGCAGTAGTGGGGCGCTGCGCACACCAATGACGTCATCGGAGGTGGCGCAGCGCAACAGGTTAACGCCGCCATTAGCGCCCCAGCTAAATATCGCGGGAGGCGCGGCCAGTGGCGCTAAAGCCACTGAATGCCCTCTTAAGGCGCTAACTGGTGGCGCAGCCCACCGAATTTCTAGGCCACTGTGTACTTTAGTTTGTAGTACAATGAGAATTCTGTAGGTACACACCACACATTTAGCACACAGGATATTTGATATATTATGGAATTCTTTCTTAAAGAACTGTACTAAGATTAAAATGGCCTTCACCTTTCTGGCTACCTAAGCCTATACATGGATCATGAATTCTATGGCGCGTATCTGGGACAATCAAACATTCCCAAACATCCACATAAATGGGCTTAACAGCCAGATAAGCAAACAGTTGATTTGTGTTAAGAAAATTGCCAAAATATAGGATGCATAGATGTGTGTAATAATGTTTTTTTGAATAACATATTACATGTGGTTCTGCTTCTAATAAATGCAAAGGTATGGATCTTGACAGCATGTTTATGTGTTGAAGCACATTATGCTGCTAATAACATTTTATGGAATGATGAAATACAGTTACTTATTGAGTATTTCACCTATGGCATTCTTGGAAGAAACTAACATATTAGTCCTTTTGATTATGTATTCTGCATACAACTGGCTGTATGGCAAAATTATTAATATTTAAAAGAATACATTCCCCCCTTGTAATCTTAACTAGCAACATGAAACATTTTATTGTGCATTTTTCAATTTTTTGGCAAATAGAAATCAAAGTTAAGAAGTAGATGAATAATTTGGCACTATTTATTATAAACAGAATTCTCTTCAAATTGCACCGTTGTTAGAAAGATAAGCACAGTGCATTACCGCTACATGCTGCAGGGGGTTTTCTGGCCTGTAAACAACAAAAGGCTATGTGAACTGTTTATCAATTCTCGGCTCACAGTTGTTTAAAAAAGAATGTCACGTTGAACAAAACACACAACATTGTTTAATGATGAAAGAACCATAAAATCTACTTTGAGTTATTTATGCATCTCTCAGATTTTTCTGATAAGCCATCATGCTCACAAGGTAACACCGGAAAATCATCTATCGAAGGGAATAATTAATGTTAAAACTACACCAGATTAAACTTCAGTAAACCATGCACCATCAGAGGTAGACTACAGAGGGCTCTTTGGATCTCAGGATCGGACAAAGTCAACATGGATTTACAAAAGGTAAATCGTGCTTGACTAATCTACTGGAATTTTTTGAGGATGTAACTGGTAGAATAGATAAGGGAGAACCAGTGGATGTGGTGTATTTGGACTTTCAGAAGGCTTTTGATAAGGTCCCGCATAAGAGATGAGCGTATAAAGTTAAGGCAAATGGGATTGGGGGCAAGGTACTGATTTGGATAAAGAACTGGTTGGCAGACAGGAAGCAAAGAGTTGGAATAAACGGCTCTTTTGCCGAGTGGCAGGCAGTGACTAGTGGGATACCGCAGGGATCGGTCCTAGGACCCCAGCTATTCACAATATATATAAATGATCTAGACGAGGGAACTAGATGTAATACCTCCAAGTTTGCAGACGACACAAAGCTGGGTGGGCATGTGTGCTGTGAGGAGGATGCAGAGAAACTCCAGTATGATTTGGACAGGTTGGGTGATTAGGCAGAAGCATAGCAGATGCAGTATAATGTGGATAAATGCAAGGTTATCCACTTTGGTGGCAAAAACAGGAAGGCAGATTATTATCTGAATGGCAATAGATTGGGAGAAGGGTAAGTGCAACGAGACCTGGGTGTCCTTGTGCACCAGTCGCTGCAGGTGCAGCAGGCGGTTAAGAAGGTAAATGGTATGTTGGCCTTCGTAGCGAGAGGGTACGAGTACAAGAACAAGGATGTCTTGCTGCAGTTGTACAGGGCCTTGGTGAGACCACACCTTGAGTATTGTGTGCAGTTTTGGTCACCTTATCTGAGGAAGGATGTTCTTGCCATGGATGGAGTGCAGCGAAGATTCACCAGACTGATACCTGGGATGGCAGGAATGACGTATGAGGAGAGATTGGGTTGATTGGGCTTATACTTGCTGGAGTTTAGAAGAATGAGAGGGGATCTCATTGAAGCTTATAAAATTCTAGCAAGACTGGACAGACTGGATGCAGGAAGGATGTTCCCGATGGCCGGGGAGTACAGAACCAGGGGTCACAGTCTAAGGATAAGGGGTAAGCCATTTAGGACAGAGATGAGGAGGAATTTCTTCACCCAGAGAGTGGTGAACCTGTGGAATTCTCTACCACAGAAGGCAGTGGAGGCCAATTCATTAAATATATTCAAGAAGGAGTTAGATATATTTCTTAAGGCTAAAGGGATCAAGGGATATGGGGAGAAAGCAGGGACAGGGTATTGAATTTGGATGATCAGCCATGATCTCATTGAATGGCGGAGCAGGCTCGAGGGGCCGAATGGCCTACTCCTGCTCCTATCTTCTATGTTTCTATGTTGCATGCACCTGTTCCAGGAAGTAAACCTACCAAAGCACACCCCACTCTTACAAACAAACAAACAAACAAACACGTACATAACATAAACTTAAGTACCTTTTTTTTCCCAAATATATTTCCCCATAGGAGTCAAAAGTGTAAATGGTGGGAATTAATTTCTTCTTCAAACCTTTTTTTCCACTTGTTTATCCTTAGCCGTTTCTGGAACCTTCTTTACAGGCCTGTGGGAAATTTCATATCTTTATCGCTTTTAAATTAAATATATTTACTTTGCCATTATGTTACATGGGCTGTGATGTAATAAAACTCACTACGCACTTGGTTCGAGTATAAAGCAAGGCTTTAATCAACTTGTTTCAAAACATGGAGGTCTAGTTGTCCTTCACTAGTTCCTGGCTTACAAAATGTCCACGCCCGAGCCACTCCTTGGATGGCGCCACCAGCTGGCCGTCTAGTGTTATTTCATGAGTTGTTTCTTCATGATGATGAGATTTATAACATTCTTCCTGCCTAAAAGATTTGGAAGTCCGACGACTTCCTCCTAATGGATTAGGCGGACCACGAATAGCCGCAGTCTTTTAGATCTTTGTTTATGGCTGGAAGGCACGTCTCCCCAGACGGTGTCTTGGTCCCTGGGCCGCTTGATCCGTACTGGTAGGTTGACAGGGCCCGTGTCACCTTGATCGACCCGAGGGAGGCTGGGGAGATCGTGACTCCGGGTGCGGGTCCCCACAGGCGCAGAGCTGGCTTCATTTTGTTTGATAGCTGGGGATTGACTGGCGTCCTGGCTTCGGGTGGCCATCCCACGGGGAGCGCTTGGCTCCCCGAGTCGATCCGGTGGAGTAGCCGGCAGATCTCTTGATGTCCCAGGTAGGGCGTCATCTTCAAAGGAGCGCAGAGTGTCGGCATCATTACCATGGGTCCCTCTATCAGTTGGGTCCGTGGGACCGGTTGGACAGGGAGCCAGGTCCCGGAGCGAAACAGTGAACTCCCGGCCATCCGGGTACTGCATGTGCGTGTACGTGGGATTAACATCCGTGAATTCCACCTCGTCAATGAGGGGATTGTTTTTGGAAGATCGGACAAATCTTCGGAGCAGTACAGGACCGGGAGCTGCCAACCATGGTGGTAGGGACGTACCATGAGTGGAGCGACGCTGGAACCTGAAGAATCGCTCGTGAGGTGTGACATTGGTGGATATAGAAAGAAGAGACCTGATGGAATGCAACACGTCAGGGAGCACAGTTTCCCACTGCTGGTCTGGTAGGTTGCGTGACCTCAGTGCAAGATGAGCAGCGTTCCAAATGATAGCGTTGTATCTCTCAACCTGTCCGTTACCGATGGGATGGTACAGTGTCATTTTACTTGTGGCGATTCCCCGTTGGGAAAGATAACTTTTGAGTTCGCTTGACATGAAGGAGGGACCCCGATCAGAGTGGGTGAAATTGGCCGTACCGCAAAGGGAAAAGACTTGATCAAGGCATTTGATCACTATGGAAGTAAGCATATTGGGACAGGGGAAAGCAAAGGGAAAGCATGAATATTCGTCCACCATAGTAAGTAAGTAGGTGTTTCGCGTTGAGGAAGGCAATGGCCCTTTAAAGTCAATGCTGAGTCGCTGCATAGGCTACATAGCGTGTATGAGCGAGCCATCCGATGGACGGAAGAATTGCGGTTTTAATTCCGCACAAATTCTACAGGAGGAGCATGTTCTTTTCACATCTTCCGTAGAAAATGGGAGCTTTTTAGATCGCACAAAGTGCAACATACGGGTAACGCCAGGATGGCATAAGTCAGTATGAAGATCCGCAAGAGTCGAAGTTGACATAGAAGAGCAGAATGCCCACGTGAGGGTATCCGGGACCACGTTCTCTTTGCCGGGTTGATAATGTATGGTGTATCCAAAGGCGACCAATTCCATCCTCCAGAGTTGTATTTTGTTATTCTTGATCTTGGTGCGTTTCCGGTTATCCAGCATAAAGGCCACGGAGCGCTGATCAGTTATAAGTGTGAAATGGCGACGAGCGAGAAAATGACTCAATTTACGTACAGCTTCGATGATGGCCGTAGCCTCCTTCTCGACAGGAGGATAATGGAGCTCGCTACCCTGCAAAGTTCTGGACAGAAATGCAACGGGTCGACCACCTTGATTCAAGGTAGCCGAGATCGCCACCTCCGATGCATCGCACTCGACCACGAAAGGAAGATTTTCATCAATGGAACGAAGCTTGAGGAGGTTGAAAGCTGAAATAGCCGTTGCCTCCAATGGAAATGACTTTGCGTGAAGCAGGGGCTGGATCTTGTTGGAGAAGTGGGGTATCCACTTCGCATAATAGGCGAACATGCCGAGTGCCCGACGAAGGGAGCTGAAATTTGTAGGGGGAGGGAGTTCCTGAAGTGGACGAAGTCGCTCCGGTTCCAGTTTGATGACACCATTGCCCACCCAGTAGCCAAGGATGTTGACTGATGCTACTGATTTCACAGATTTGGACTCATTTAAGGTTAAGTTGCAACGACGGAGAACGTCAGAAAATCTCTGGAGCTGGTCATGACCAGCAATGGTGATATTATCTAGATATGGAAAAGTGTCCGTTAAGTTCTCCTGTTTGACTAAGCTATCCATTGCCCATTGAAAGACGGCCACCCCATTGGTGACCCCAAATGGAAGGCGACAAAACTGATAAAGCCGACCATTGGCCTCAAAGGCCGTATACTTTTTGTCAGAGTCCTTTAACGGTACTTGATGATATGCGCTCTTTAAATCAAAAGTTGAAAATACCTTGTAGTTGGCAAGGTTATTGACCATGTCATCGATGCGTGGTAGTGGGTAGGCATCCAGGTCGGTATACTGGTTAATAATTTGCGAGTAATCGATGCAAAGACGTTTCTTGTGTTGCTTCAGAGGATTTTTAACAACGACGACTTGAGCCCGCCAGGAAGATGAACATGGCTCAATGATACCATCAGCTAGAAGGCAAGAGATTTCTGCCTCGATAAAGGATAGATCATCTTGGCTGAAATGTTGTGATTTAGTGACTATGGGCTTACATGGGGGGAAAGATTGGCAAACAAGGAGGGCTCGTTGAGCGAAGCCGGCGAAAGCGCACAAAACGGTACTTTGGAAATAGTAAGCTCTGGCTTTGACCCTCCAAACTCAAAAGTGAGTCTTTTGTGTTGTTTCTGGTAATCCTGTCCCAGGAGCACATCACTGCATAGGTTTTTGAGCACCCCGAGCCGGGTGGAGAAATAAGTGCGGCCATTGAGAATAAGGTCGACAAGACAAAAGCTGGAAGAGTTGGTGGTCAGTGTTATCATCAGTGAAGGCTTCTAGGGTAGGGTTGTCATCCGCTAGGTTAGAGTCATCATCAGTGAGGGCTTCCGCCCGAGACCTATCAAAGGAGTAATTAAAAGTGATAGCATCAGCCCATGCACGAGGTAAGAGATAGGTATCTGCATTCCTCTTTGCTAAGTCCAGGGAACATGCCTGGTCATAGGCAGCCTGTAACTCGAGGGTTTTATTCTCCAACAGACGCTGGCGTATGAAGGGAGACACAATCCCATTAATAAAGGAATCACGAATTAACTCCTCCTGGTACTGCTCAGCTGTGACAGCTTTAAGATTACAATCCTTGCTGAGCCTGCGAAGTTTCTGAAGGAATTCGTCAAGTGATTCCCCGGGTTGTTGTCGAGTTGTGGCCAGTAGATGCCGAGCAAAAATTTTGTTTGGGGCCTTAACATATAGTCGCTGTAATATTAGGATAGCGGAGTCATAGTCTACACAGTCTTCGATATAGTCAAACACATGAGGAGATACATAATGTGCAAGTATCTCTAATTTATCAGGAACATTCTCACCACACACCCTGAGGAAGTTGCTGAAGGTACGATACCAGTGTTTCCATACCTTAGCAGTTGTAGGTGAATTCGGGTCCAGGTCAAGATGGGCGGGTCTGAGTAGTTTGTCCATGATGGATTGATTACTACGCTGGAGTTCCCTTCTACAGTTGAAGTCATAGCTGGCTGTTCCCGTAATCACTCAGAGCGTGGAGCCGATATCAAGTTGATTAAATTGACGTAATAAAACTACTGAATGCTTGGTTTGAGTATAAAGCAAGGCTTTAATCAACTTGTTTCAGAACATGGAATTCTAGTTGTACTTCACTAGTTCCTGTCTTACAAAATGTCCCTGGGCAAGCTGGGCCCACGCCCGAGTATTTATACTCCTTGGACGGCGCCACCAGCTGGCCGTCCAGTGTTATTTCATGAGTCGTTTCTTCATGATGATGAGATTTATAACAGGCTGATTTAGGACCAGTGCCCTCCTGTAATAAAGAATGCTGTTTTCCTTGCGGACTACATAAATTCTTCTTCACTGAAAAAGAGTCAGTGGAAAAGCCCTGTCGTCTGAATGTGCTCTTTCAGTTTCCAATGCTGTTCACCTGCAAAAACAAAATGGACGCAAGCTGGTGTCTGAGATGTCTTCTGATGAAGGATCACACCTGAGATATTGGTGCTACTTTTCTGAGCATGAGCTAGCAACAAGGATCCTCGTCCGTCACCAGCATGTATTGAAACATTGTTGATGGCTGTTTGCAATTTTACAATATTCACTGATATAAGGCAAGCGTCCTCACTGCCAGTCTGTATTCAAAGGATATAAGGGGAGAAATTCGGTATCACCCCATTTGGGGCGCAATTATCGGCCGGGCGCAAAGTTTAGCTCTTGCCGCTAATTATCGCCTCCGACTGCAAACCTGGCTTTTATCGCCCCTGGAGGTGATTGGAGTGCTAAATCAGGCACTGCACACCTGTCTTAAGGCGCAAATTGCAGAGGAGCAAGGCGCTACCTCAGAGCGCTGGCGCAGCGCAGGTGATGTCAGTTAGCGATGGAATACAGACACACTGGTGCCGGACAGTTCTTAAAGGGGAGGGTCGATCTTGCTTTCCATCCACACCCTGTTCATTGCAGCCTTGAATCTCGGCCTGGAGAGACCTGTACATCAAATCTGCTGGAAAGAACAATGGAGAGGCCCAGAGAAAGAGCTCAGAGTGCAGCCCCCAAATCTGTTCTAAATCGATGCAAGGGAGGTCAAATCAAAATGAACCTGCAAAGTGCTGCTCAGTACTGTAGTGTCCGAGGATCAATAATACTCAGACTGCAGGAGAACAATAAAACAGGTATTTACTGAACAGAGAGTAATTCAAGACTGAAATACAGAAGCCTGCTATGGCTTTATATACAGGGGTGGTCACTGCTGGTACTGCAGTATAGAATCAGTTCTTCTCTTAAAGGCACATACACAACAATTCCTCCCCTTTTAGATAAACAGTACATAACATTCATTTAACACCTAAATAATAACTAATTACAATTACAATTTTCTCTGTACTATATACATCAACTGAAATAATCATTTATAAGTTCAGTCTTTGAGGAGGCTTCCTGATCCTGACTGGATAGCACCTTTCTCGAGTATCCTGTTCTTGTGGCGGAGTTGATTCTGGCTCATTGTCATTGGTTGGTTCGTCAGCTTCCAATACCACTGCTTCTGAGGTAGACGCAATCTGTACTTCGGGTTGATTACCAGGTGCACCTGCTCGTGGTATGGGTTTGGCTTGTTCCTGTGACTCTAGAATCTGGTCAGCATGGCATCTCACGGTGCTCTCTCCAATGTTCACTGTGTACATTAGTGGTCCCTGCTGTGTGCATATCGTTCCTGGCTGCCATTTTTCTGTTTGGTAGTCGCGGGCCAAGACTGGTTGCCCTATCTTGAAGCTCCTGGTTGGCTTCTCATTTATGTGCTGGAATTGCTTATCCTCAACATCTCGTCTTATGTTTGGTTTGAGCAAATCCAGGCGACATCTTAGCCTTCGGCTGAAGAACATTATGGCTGGAGCTTGGTTGGTGACTGCATGTGTCGCATTCTGGTAAACAAACAAGAAATTATCCACCTTGTGTTGTAGTGGTATGTCGTCATTATGCATTGCCTTTATGGCCTTTTTAAAGGTCTGAACAAACCTCTCAGCCAATCCATTTGTGGCTGGATGATATGGGAGAGATGTGTAATGCTTCACCCCATTATTCCTCAGAAACCTCCGGAAATCCTCTGACACAAACTGTGGCCCATTGTCGGAGCAAATCGGCTGGGCGGATCGCATAAGGTACCGGTCTGGCCTTAAAAAAATTTGGGTTTGCGTTATCTTCGATTTTTATCGTTGCCGTTACTCCTTTTAGAGTCCCAAGTCCTTGTTGGAACACCTCTTTCGCGTCAGTTAGAATTTTTGACAGTCATCCAGGTGTGACGTCATCATCCTTTTTATCAGTCACAGTTAGCGCCTGAATGGAATGCCAATCCAATTGTATTTTTCGGATCCATTCACGTCCCAATAATGGTGGTCCTCCATCTGGTAGTATATATAGATATAGTTTCTGTGTTTCCTTGCCGTTGTATTCAACTGGCACCCTTATTTTTCCTCTGGGGTAGACTTTTTGCCCCGTGTATGTCTTCAATAGAATGGACGAGTCCTTCAAGGGTATGTGTGAGAATAGCCGCTCATAGTCTCGTCAATTCATGACAGTTAGGACTGATCCTGTATCCAATTCCATCTTTACTTGGGACCCTGCTATCATGAGGATGACCCAAATGGTTCGGTGATCCTCCTTTGCGATCACGTTGTGTAACTTTAGACAACTTAGTCTCCTGCTCCCGGAGTCCTTATCACTCTCCTGATCTTCCGAACTACTGTCTGTCATTTTTTTTACTTTCTTGTACTTTTCCTTAGTAGTTCTTGTAGTGTTGGTTTTCTTTCCCGACCTGCAGACTCTTGCTATATGTCCCATTTTCCCGCATTGCCTGCATACTTTGTCCTTAAACCAGGGTTGTTCTGCCGCAGTGATAGCACTTTTCTGCTCCATACGCCATTTCGTTAGCGCTGTATTCTTTTGGTTTCTGTTGTATTTCCGCAGCTCCCCGTGCTGCTGCTTCGTAGGATACTGCCACGCTGAAAGCCTGTTCTAGCGTCAGGTCCTTTTCCGAAAGTAGTCGTTTCTGGGTTCCTTCACTCTGGAGCCCGCAGACAAACTTATCCCGTAAGGTGTCTGCCAGTCCTGCTCCGAACTGGCAGTGCTTCGATAACTTGCGTAGTTCCGTAAGATAGTCAGCATTGTTCTCATCTTTGTGCTGGTTTCTTTTATGGAACTTGAATCTTTCTGCCATCAGCAGCGGTGTAGGGTTTAGGTGTTCCTGTAAGATATTAACAATCTCTTCAAAACTTTTCTCCATTGGTTTAGCTGGGGTAATTAAATTCCGCAATAGGCCGTACGTTCTCGCGCCCATCAAATTTAATAATACCGACGCCTTCTTTCCATTGGCCACCTCATTGGCATTGCAGTACACTTCAATTCTTTCCACATTCATTGTCGAAAGCACTGACACTGCCACTCTTCGGCATCTTGAGTGGTTTAAAATGGCGCCTCCCGCACTTTTTCTTCTTCCCCAATGTAATAAAATGGCGCCTCCCGCGCTTTTCCTTCTTCCCCAATGGAATAAAATGGCGCCTCCCACACTTTTCCTTCTTCCCCTTGCTGCCACGCTGCTCCTAGCGTTCTACAGGGTAATGGCGGCGACCCGCGGCTTCGGCGCGTCTCACTTTTCCTTCCCTGCGTTCTATCCTCTCCACGCTGCCCTGTTCTTGAGCACCGACCGCGCCCTGTGTGCTCCACCCTCTCTCTCTCTCTCTTCCTCCCGACGACGCTGCACGGCCCCTTTGCAGAGCCGCTCGATCGAGCCCGAGCCTGCCGCAGTCCGGAAGGGTCAGCGCACTACCTGCTACCAGCACACCTCGACTGGGGAGCCAGGCCAGCTCTCCACAGCCTCCCCTGCAACTCTCCGATGGATCCCTGGGCGGTTGCCCGTGGTCGACGCCCGCCGTTCTGACTTCGACCTCCAAGAAATTTCTCTTCAGGGAAAAGATCCCCGTGAGGTGATGCAGTACTGCAGGTGAGTTCAAACCTGCCCGTCGCCAGTGTAGTGTCCAAGGATCAATAATACTCAGACTGCAGGAGAACAATAAAACAGATATTTACTGAACAGAGAGTAATTCAAGACTGAAATACAGAAGCCTGCTATGGCTTTATATACAGGGGTGGTCACTGCCGGTACTGCAGTATAGAATCAGTTCTTCTCTTAAAGGCACATACACAACAAGTACCCAAAACTCCTTCACACATTGTTGAATCGCTCCAAAAGTCTCTCTCACTCTCTCTCTCAGAATGCGTGTGCAAAAATGTCACAGACATAAAAAGGCAGGAAGCGGTCGTCTTTAAATAGCGCTCCCCCAGTCCCTTTCTGACTGCAAAACGCTCCCCTCAACCTGTCGTTGCTAACGGCAGGCGGTAGGGCAGGGGGCGCCACTCAATATCTGGTCCGGGGCGCTATCGGGGTGTTGCACACTCGACTGAAGTCACGATCTGCCAGCGCAGGAGATCGTTGCGGTAGTGTTTAGCGCCGCCGCAAAATGTCTGGTCAATTTCGCGAGCGGCGCAAACATCGCCCCATTAGCGCTCTTAGGGCGCTAACAGGAGGCGCAAAACAACCAAATTTTTCCCCTAGGCTTTTAGCAGCCTTTTCCGTCTGATCCTGATTGATTTGCTGTACATTTCCCATATTTTGTGAGGGAGGTGTGAGCTTGTGCTTGGATCGGGAATCCCCTACATGGCCAGTGGGGTGGTCCGCACCTCAGGGGTCTACCTGCGATTTTCTTCCGCTAGATGCCTGGCCACGGGAGCCTTCTTCACTTTGCCAGGTTTTCCATGCTCCCCTCCCCCTCTACTTTTCTTCTATAACCATTAACACATCTTCTAGACACATCTTTTGTTTCTCTAATTTGCCTCATTTTGCCTTGCACCATCATCACCTCTGTCATTTAAGCCATCGCCTATCTCTTTTTTCCCCCCTTTTCCCTTGGCTCTGTTCCACCTTATAAGCTGTTTGTCTGTAACATCTTCCAGTTCTGATGACAGGTCATTGACCTGAAACAATTACCTTACGTTTCTCTCTCCACCCTTCTGCCCGAGCTGCTGTGGGTTTCCAGCATTTTCTGCTGTTATTTCAGATTGCAGGTATCTGCAGTATTTTGTTTGCTCTCATTCAGTTTTTATCTGATTTGATCCAATTTAGTGAGACATTGCTTGGCAATTCTTCGGGCAAGCGAGAGTTTCCAGCATCTTCTGCTTTTATTTTAAAAGCTAATTGAGTTGCACGTGGTCCTCCTTTAAAGTTGCACTTATATATTTTTTCCAAACAAATCCAAATTGCACTGTGAGTAACCGCCACATTCGCACTGCCCCTTTTGGCTTTGACGCAGCATTTTTTGTTAATTCAGCTCTGGCTTCAGATGCAATTGTCTGAACTGCTGCTCAGTCCTAATTATGCTGAGGCATAGTCTGGCCTGAGTGGGTGGATTAAGTGGGGTTATGTTCCATGTGATGCAGAACTTTGCAGTTTCTTTTTATAATTGCACCATTTTATTTGTCTGTGTGTGTTTTTTAAAACCTGTATTGTGCATGTGGGTGCATCAAATGCAGTGTAACTATGCAGTGTGCACCTTTATGCATAAAAAAATCTTTGGGGGAAGAGAGGAGTTTGGTATAATTCAAGCAGTGAGAACAGACGCTATGTGTAAAATGTGATAGCTGTTCAAAGGTGTCAGTTTGGTTCAGCTAGTCATGAAGGGCATATATAAATGCATATTGTTTCAATTAGGTTGTGAGTCCACCGTCAGATGTTACTGATATGTCTATGAATCCGCAATGGCCATTAGAATGTTAACCTGCAAGGTTACCTGGAGCGAAGTGGGAAGAATCACAGCCCCGAGTGACAGATCCATCCCTCAAGGTTCCATTAGTGAGCCAGGCTGGCTGGTCAAATATCAACAGTGCCCTGGAGTACTGTGGACCTGCTTGGCTCAGGCATTGTATTACTGAATCCACAACAGTGGGTTGACTTGGTTCCAAACTTCACTGGTTTGTCAGCTTGGAGATATTTCAATCCCAAAGACCCCCTGCTCTAGAAGGACAATCACTAATCTTTATAAAACTGATAGCAAGAACTCAAATTCCTGGCTAGGTGGACAGCAGGTACTAGGAGCTCCTCGTGAGTTGCATGGTGAGAAGCATAACTCACTATAAAATGTGTGACTGCATTGCCACCATCCTCTTGACCATAGCATGGACGTACAGCATACTCCATGGGTTGGGGTTCTGCTCGGAGAGGCACTAAGCTCTGAACATATGAGCGGGTGTTGTTATACTTGGCCGCCAGGTAATACCTTTTAGCAGATTTTGTCCCAAATTTCAGAGTTTCTCACATAATAGGCATCAGCCTTTAACATAATCGAAGGACCTACTCAGGGCAACTTGCATTGTGCCATGTTAGATGGTTTGTGAATGATTAAGTAAAGAGGAACTAAAGCCCTCAGGCAAGGCTATTCACTTTGCTACATTATTCACTTATCTCTCCATTCAGCACTTCCTTATTCTTTTAATTATTTTATGCTTTTTTTCCACCCTTGAGCATATTTCACTGAATGTATGAGATTTGTATATAGAGATCTCATTTGCCCCAAACTTCTTAGAGTAATAGATGGCAACTGAGGGGGGAAACTAAATAAGTGGGCACAGAACTCCCTAATCCAAAGACTAAGGGGGAAAAATTCAATATCGCCCCATTTGGGGCGCCATTATCGGCCATGCGCAAAGTTTAGCGCCTGGCGCTAATTATCGGCTCCGACGGCAAACTTGGCTTTTATCGCCCCTGGAGGTGATTGGAGTGCTAAATCAGGCGCTTCACACCTGTCTTAAGGTGCAAAGGCCGAGCAGCGAGGCGCTAGCTCAGAGCGCTGGCAAAGCAAGGAAGGGCAAATCAAAATGAGCCTGCAAAGTGCTGCTCAGTACCCAAAACCCCTTCACACAGCGTTGAATCTCTCCAGAAGTCTCTCTCTCTCTCTCTCTCAGAATGCGTGGTGCAAAAATGTCACCAACAAAAAAAGGCAGGAAGCGGTCACCTTTAAATAGCGCTCCCCCAGTCCCTTTCTGACTGCAAAACGCTCCCCTCAACCTGTCGTTGCTAGCGGCAGGTGGTAAGGCAGGGGGCATCACTCAATATCCGGTCAGGGGCGCTACCGGGGCGTTGCGCACTTGACTGACGTCACGATCTGCCGGTGCAGGAGATCGTGGCGGTAGTGTTTAGTGCCGCCGCAAAATGTCTAGTTAATTTCGCGAGCGGCGCAAACATCACCGCGCCCGGGCGCTAGTTGCTTTGAGCCCCATTAGCGTCCTCTTAAGGCGCTAATGGGAGGTGCAAACAACTGAATTTTTCCCCCTAAGATCTCAGGTGTCAGCCTTAGCTCAGTTGTAGCACTTTTGCCTCTGAGTCAGATGGTCATGGGTTCAAGCCCCATTCCAGAAATCCACTTGAGCATGTAATCCAGGCTTGACAATTCAATGCAGTATAGAGGGCGTGCTTGCACTGTCAGAGGTGCCATCTTTCAGGTGAGACATTACACTGAGGCCCGGTCTGCCCTCTCAAGTGCACGTAAAAGATCCCATGGCACCATTTGAAGAAGAGCAGGGGAGTTCTCCCAGGTGTCCCTCAACCAACATCACTAAAGCAAATTATCTGGTCATTATCTCATTGCTGTTTGTGGAACCTTGCTGTGTGCAAAGTGGCTGCTGCATTTCCCACATTACGACAATGAAAGTAGACTTCTGAAGTACTTCATTGGCTGAAAAGCACTTTTGAACGTTCTGAGTTCCTGAATGCAAGTTCTCTCTTCTTTCTTAAGAAACACTTGTGAAAAATGCATAGTAATTAAAAGGAGGAAAGATATATGGAATTATAGGAATAGTTTGATATCATTACTGTAGTCATTAACATGCCAACCAGAAACTGCTTAATAGAACAGTGAGACATTATATGGAACAGGGACCAGCTTGATGACTGCTAAATAGAACTAGAAAGTTTTCTGCCCCAACCAGAACATGGTTGTCATTTGAAAATAGCAAATTTGGTAGTCCAACAGTCTGGAATTAAAAATAATTTAAATCCTCACCTTGACTGACATTCACTTGCCTGCAGCCGGTGATTGAATCTCAACCATTTTTAATCAGGTCAATAGATGAAGCATATTGCATTAAGTAGGCAAAATAAACTAATAAAATGAACCCTGTTTTTGTAGAACATCGCCAGCTCAAAAATGTGATTGACCACAATTGTTGGTCTTCAAAGCCCTGCTCTGTCAGCTGAGGGCAGCAGTGTCAGCCTAAAGGTTAAAACAGAAGAGTACACTAGATAACGGACTGTTGTCTCTCAGATGGGTTGGGGTTGTACTATCAAAACTGAGGGAATGATGAATGAGTAATGCGACGTAAAAAAAATCTAGAAAAATCATTTTACCGTTTATCCAGCCCCTTGGCGGATGACATCCAACTATGACTGCTCATTAGTGAGTGTTCACTGGCTATAATGGGCCTCTGACCAAGCAGACAGCCAGAAGATCAGTGACTCACTATTGCTAAAGGAACCAAGAATAAGAAGAATGCATTACAATGGGAATACATTTGTGGATACTCAATCATATGTAGCCCACGGTCACTGTTAGTTGGGCAACAATAAATAGAACTCGCATTTTATGTACAGTGTCTTTCACAACTTCAGGGCTTCTCAGAATGCTTTACAGGCAGTTTACAGGCCTCGATTTTAAAATTCTCATCTTTGTTTCCAAATCCCTCCATGGCCTTGCCCCTCCCTATCTCTGTAAGCTCCTCCAGCCCTACAACCCTCCGAAATCTCTGCGCTCCTCTAATTCTGGCCTCTTGTGCATCCCCGATTTTCATCACTCCACCGTTGGCGGCCGTGCCTTCAGCTGCCAAGGCCTTCAGCTTTGGAATTCCCTCCCTAAACCTCTCCGCCTCTCTACCTCTCTCTCTCCTCCTTAAAGATGCTCCTTAAAACCTACCTTTTTGACCAAGCTTTTGGTCACCTGCCCCATTATCTCCTTATGTGGCTCGGTGTCAAATTTTGTTTGATCACACTATTGTGAAGCGCCTTGGGATGTTTTACTATGTTGAAGGTACTATATAAATGTAAGTTGTTGTTGTTGTCTATTTTCTATTGTAGTAACTTTTGCTGAATGTGGCCTATGCCAAGTGCCAGGATATCAGATCAGGCCCACCATATAAAATGGGTGTGAAGCCCCTGCTGCTGATTGCTCAGAAAACAACCCTACTTGGTATTAAAGTTTTTGTAGTGTATGTACCTTGAAGAAGGAACGATATTCTGCAGCCCCTGTATACTGCAGTACCAGTAGTGACCACCCCTGTATATAAGCCTGTGTAGTAACTTTGTATAGTAGTTCTAGTTTTGTCTCCATTCAGTAAACACCTGTTATAACCAACTTCTGCAGTCCGTGTCTCAATTTCACACGGACATTACATTGGCGACGAACAGATCCGAACTTACCTACAGTTCTGCACCGCCTCATGGGGGTCCATCCCTGAAGCGAAGTTATTAGAGGTCGAAGCCAGAAGGAAGAAATCCAAAAGGAAAAAAAAACGAACAGAAGAAACGGGCGTCGACCGTGGGCAACCGCCCTCTGATTCATCGAATTCGAAGATTTGCAGGAGAGGCGGTCGAGAGCTGGGCTTGGTTATCCAGTCTATGGTGTTCCAGCTAATCGGGCTGGTGGCAGGTCGTACACTGTTCCTTCCTGGGCTGCGGCGGGCTAGAGCTCGATCGGGTGGCTTTTCAATGGGGCCGAGCAGCGTTGTCGGGAAGAGGAGAGAGAGACAGAGGGTGGAGCACACAGGGCGCGACCGGTGCTACGAAGCCGGGCAGCGTACAGACCCGAGAAGAGGCAGGGAAGTGTCCCATAGGGTCTGCTCTGACGACGGGAACAGCAATTAAAAGAAAATAAAAATAAATTAGAAGCGCAGAAAGCCGCGAGGAGCTGCAGTTTGCCACGGGGACCGCGGAGAGCAGCGTTGGCAGTAGCGCGGGGGGAAGCGCGTGAAGACCATAGGGCATCGCCATCAAGGCATAAAAATGGCAGCAACAGCGCTAGCAGCAGCAGAAAAGGCAGAAAGCGCGGGAGGCGCCATCTTAATCCAGCGGGGAAGAAGGCAAAGCATGGGAGGCGCCATTTTGTTCAATCGGGGAAGAAGGCAAAGCGCGGGAGGCGCCATCTTAGATCTCCAAGATGCCGAAGACTGGCAATATCACTGCCTTCGATAATGCAATAGAAGACTGGACCACGTATGTGGAAAGAGTCGAAGTATATTGCAAGGCAAATGAAGTAGCCGATGAGAAAAAGGCATCGGTACCACTAAACTTAATGGGCGCAAGAACGTACGGTCTATTGCGGAACCTGATCACTCCAGTCAAACCGATGGCGAAGAGTTTTAACGAAATTGTTGATATCCTACAGGAACACCTAAATCCTACACCGCTGCTGATAGCAGAAAGATTTAAATTCCACAAGAGAAATCAGCATAAAGATGAGAGCAATGCTGATTACATTACGGAACTACGCAAGCTATCAAAGCACTGCCAGTTCGGAGCAGGACTGGCAGATGCCCTACGGGACAAATTTGTCTGTGGACTCCTGATTGAAGGAACCCAGAAGAGGTTACTCTCAGAGAAAGAGCTGACGCTAGATAAGGCTTTCAGCGTGGCAGTATCGTACGAAGCAGCAGCAAGGGGAGCTGCGGAAATACAGCAAAAGCCACAGGAATGCGGCACCCATGAAATGACACGGGGATTTGAAAAATGTTATCGCTGCGGCAGAACAACCCATGACCAGAAGGACTGCTGGTCCAAGCACAAAACATGCAGGCAATGCGGAAAGATGGGACACATTGCACGAGTTTGCAGGTCCGGGAAGAAGACTAACGACAACAAAAAGACTACTAAGGAACAGTACAGGAAAGTACAAAAGATGACGGACAGTAGTTCCGAAGACCAGAAGAGCGATAGTGAATCCGAGAACAAGAGACTAAGCTGTCTCAAACTACACAACGTAATCGCAAAAGAGGATCACCGAACCATTTGGGTCACCCTCACGATAGCAGGGTCCCAAGTCAAAATGGAATTGGATACAGGATCAGCCCTGACCGTCATGAATCGACGAGACTACAAGCGGCTATTCTCACACATACCCTTGAAAGACACATCCATTGTCTTGAAGACATATACGGGGCAGAAAGTATACCCCAGAGGGAAAATAAGGGTGCCTGTCGAATACAACGGCAAGGAAATACAGAAATTGTATCTGTACATACTGCAAGATGGTGGACCACCGTTATTGGGACATGAATGGATCAGAAAGATAAGTTTAGACTGGCACTCCATTCAGGCACTGACTGTGGCTGGTAAAAAGGATGACGACGTCACACCTGGACGATTGTCAAAAATCTTAGCTAACGCTAAAGAGGTATTTCAACAAGAACTGGGAACTCTTAAAGGCGTAACCGCCTCGATAAAAATAGAAGAGAATGCAATTCCCAAGTTTTTCAAAGCAAGACCGGTACCGTATGCAATTCGCCCAGCCGTCGAGGCAGAGCTGGAGAATCTGGAGAATGCAGGCGTGTTATCTAAGGTAGACTGGAGCGAGTGGGCGACACCCATCGTTCCTGTCATGAAGAATACGTTAAACAATAAGTCTGAGGAGCCAAGGAAGGTTCACATCTGTGGGGACTTCAAGGTGACTGTGAACCCAGTCCTTCACACAGTACAGTATCCTCTTCCGAGGATAGAAGATATTTTTGCCTCACTATCTGGAGGGAAACGTTTTACAAAAATTGACCTAGCACAAGCATATTTGCAGATGGAGGTTGAAGAATCCTCTAGGAAATATCTCACGATAAACACTCACAAAGGTCTTTACCAGTATAATCAACTGGTTTCCGGAGTAGCATCAGCTCCGGCTATATGGCAAAGAGCGATGGAACAAGTCCTGCAAGGGATTCCGGGGACTCAGTGTTACTTGGACGACATCCTAGTGACAGGTGAAAATGACAGTGAACATCTTGCCAACCTAGAGCAGGTGCTCACTAGACTAAGAGAACATGGGCTACGAGCCAATCGCCCCAAGTGCGAGTTTTTTAAGAAACAAATATCGTATTGTGGCCATGTGATTGATGAAGAGGGGTTACATAAGTCCCCTGACAAAATTGAAGCGGTAGTTAAGGCTCCAGCGCCTGAAAATGTGTCGCAACTGAGGTCATTCCTCGGATTGGTGAATTACTACCATAAGTTTTTGCCGAATTTGTCCACAATTCTGCACCCACTGAACGCCCTGCTACAAACTGGTGTAGCATGGAAATGGAGCAATGAATGTAAGCAGGCCTTTCAGAAGTGTAAAGGCCTGATCACTTCAAGAGAAGTATTGGCTCACTACAACCCATCACTACCGATAAGACTGGCGTGTGATGCGTCTCCCTACGGCGTTGGAGCGGTACTGTCACATAAATCCCTTGATGGTTCAGAGAGGCCGATAGCTTTTGCGTCACACTCGTTAACTGCAGCCGAGCGTAACTACGCCCAGATTGACAGAGAGGCCCTCAGCCTGGTGTGGGGGGTGAAGAAGTTCAATCACTACCTGCACGGACAGAAATTTACTCTACTAACTGACCATCAACCTCTTGTCTCCATTTTCAACCCTAAGAAGGGCGTCCCGATAATGACAGCACAACGGCTACAGAGGTGGTCCCTTTTCCTAGGGGCACACCAATATGACATCGAGTACAAAGGAACTAAACAGCATGGGAATGCTGATGGATTGTCGCGCCTACCGTTGCCGACGGTGGAAGCAGGACCTGCAGTGGATCCTGTGGAGATATTCCACTCGACCATAGTCGAATGTCTACCTGTGACGAATGCAAACATAGAAAAGGAAACACGAAATGACCCAACACTTTCCAGAGTCTATGATTTAACGGTGAAGGGATGGCCAGCACATGGCGAACCACTATTGCCAGCATTCTCGCCGAGAAGAGAACAGCTGTCAGTGTGCCGAGGAACCTTGATGTGTGGATCCAGAGTAGTAATTCCACCCAAATTGAAGGATAGAGTGCTCAATGAGCTTCATGAGGGTCATCTGGGAGGGGTAAAAATAAAGAACTTAGCCAGAGCGTTTGTGTGGTGGCCGGGAATCGATAGAGAAATCGAAGAGATGACCAAGAGCTGTATAGGATGCCAGAAGGTCCAAAACGCCCCACCACAAGCCCCTCTACATCCATGGGAGTGGCCCTCATCCCCATGGCAAAGGGTACACATTGATTTTGCTGGTCCATTTATGGACTTGATGTTTTTAATTGCGGTGGATGCACATTCAAAGTGGCCAGAGGTAATAAAAATGTCCTCAACCACCACAGAAAAAACTATCACAGTCTTAAGAACCATATTCGCCAGAAATGGGCTGCCTGAACAGATTTGCTCCGACAATGGACCACAGTTTGTGTCTGAAGAGTTCCGGAGGTTCTTAAAGAACAATGGTGTTAAGCATTACACATCCGCCCCATATCATCCAGCCACCAATGGATTGGCTGAGAGGTTCGTTCAAACATTCAAGAAGGCTATCAAGGCAATGTGTAATGAAGACATACCCCTACAACACAAGGTGGACAACTTCTTGTTTGCCTACCGGAATGCGACACATGCGGTTACCAACCAAACTCCAGCCATGATATTCTTCAATCGAAGACTAAGATGCCGCTTGGATTTGGTTAAGCCAAACATCAGAAGAGATGTGGAGAACAGGCAGTTTCAGAATATGAATGAAAGGCCAACCAGGAGTTTCAAGGTAGGTCAACCAGTTTTGGCCCGGGACTACCGCACAGAGAAATGGCAGCCAGGAACGATCTGTACACGGCAAGGACCTCTAATGTATACCGTGGACGTTGGAGAGAGCATTGTAAGACGCCATGCTGACCAGATTCTAGAGTCACTGGAAAACGTTAAATCTACACCACGATCCTATACACCTGGTGATGAAACCGAAGTACCAATTGCATCTACCTCAGAATCGGTGATATTGGAAGCAGACGAACCAAACAACGACGTTGATCCCGAATCAACTTTGCCAGAAGAACCTGATACCCCCAAAGAGGCGTTATCCGGACAGAATCAGGAAGCCTCCTCAAAGACTGAATTTATAATTGATTAACTTCAGTTAATGTATATAGCAACTGTAATTGTAAATATGTTATTTAATTATTAATCGAATGTTATGTACTGTTTAGCTAAAAGGGGAGGAATTGTAGTGTATGTACCTTGAAGAAGGAACTATATTCTGCAGCCCCTGTATACTGCAGTACCAGTAGTGACCACCCCTGTATATAAGCCTGTGCAGTAACTTTGTATAGTAGTTCCAGTTTTGTCTCCATTCAGTAAACACCTGTTATAACCAACTTCTGCAGTCCGTGTCTCAATTACACACGGACATTACAGTTTTCTCAGCTGTGGCTCAATTGGTAGCACCCTCACCTCGGAGTCAGAAGGTTGTGGGTTCAAGTCCCACTCCAGGGACTTGAGCACATAAAGCTCGGCTGACACTCCAGTGCAGTGCTGAGGGAGTGCTGCATTGTCGGAGGTGCCGTCTTTCGGATGAGACGTTAAACCGAGGCCTGGTCTGCTCTCTCAGGTAGACGTAAAAGATCCCAAGCCACTATTTCGAAGAAGAGCATAGGGAGTTATCCCCGGTGTCCTGGCCAATAGTTATCCCTCAATCAACATAACAAAAACAGATTATCTGGGGATTATCACATTGCTGATTGTGGAACCTTGCTGTGCGCAAAAATTGGCTGCCGCATTTCCCACATTACAACAGTGACTACACTCCAAAAGTACTTCATTGGCTGTAAAGCGCTTTGAGACATCTGGTGGTCATGAAAGCGCTAAATAAATGCAAGTCTTTTTAGTTCTACCCTTTCCTGCACAAAAAAGCACCTTTTACAGATTTGAATGCCATGTATCTTGGAACTGTGACTCAGTAATTTTCCTTTCTATACCTTGGTGTCATCACAGTGTCAGTAAATGTTGACTGGTTTCTGATAGTTGTTCTCCAGACTCCCTGGCTTTGATTTTACCACACTCCCTCCTCCCCAACAAGTGAATGCTGTACTTTATTGTCTTTTGAAGAATGTCTATTATTGGCCAAACTTTACCACAAGCTGCCCACTAATCCTGTCCCACATAAGTAGAAAAAGAACTACTTAACAATCAGATTGGGTTCCAATAAACAAAAATAGAAAATGCTGAAAACACGCAGGAGGTCAGTCAGCAGTTGTGAAGGGAACACGAGTTAACATAAAAGCAACAGATGCTGGAAATGTGAAATAAAAACAGAAAATGCTGGAAAAAAAACTCAGCAGGTCAGGCAGCATCTGTGGTGAGAGAAACAGAGTTAACGGCCGCAATTTCCCCAACCTGGGCGGGTCTGTGACAGGCGAGGTCGGTGGCAGTTCCCAACTCCGCTGCTGCCTCCGACATGACTTTCCCCTGATTGGGCTTGTTATACCCACCCAGTGCATTTCCCAGCCAATGAGAGGAAGCGGGTCCGATGACATCATTTGATGAGGTGTCATCAGCCGGTTTCCTTAAAGGGACCATGCGCAAATTTACTTTGACATTTGTGCTGTCAGTGTTCTACAGCATTGAGGTGCTGCAAACACTGACAAGCACTGCACAGAGGTGCAGGGCTGCACCCGGGCTCTCCCATGACTCCTTCCATATGCTTATGGAGGGAGTCACAGCACACAGGAAGGTTCTCTTCCCTTCCAATGGGCGGAAGACACCTCCCCAGGAGACCAACGCAGCCTGGTTGCCCATTGCAGAGGAGATCACAAACAGGGATGTCGTCAGGAGGACCAGGCTGCAGTGGCACGAACCTGTCATTGATTTCAGTAGATCACAAAACGTTACTGCAGAGCCACACTCAACCTCATCCTGCTGTGCCTCTCATCACATCCCCATCACTCTGTCTTCCCTACCCTACTCCTGCACATCGTTACTCACACCAACATACCTTGCACCTCCACCCATCTTGTGTGTTTTAGCCAATGTTCATGTGAAGTTTCTGATAATGTGCTGTCAAACATTGAAATCTTTATTTTCAACACTTTCCGTTCTTGGACAGATTTATGTGGAAGTGGCTTAGTGAGTTGTATTGAATGATGAGGCATAAGGGTACCCCGCTCCCCCCTCCCTGCCACCACCCCCCCCCCCGCAATGGTGGTGAGTGTGAAAGGAATGGCTTGGACATTGTAAGGATGCTTTATGTTGTTGGTGTGGGGTGGTGCCAACCTGGCGCATCATGTGGCAGCCAGGGTGTGCAGCATCAAGTAAAGTAAATCTGGCCCTGATGAGGCCAACCCTGGCCTCCCGGGCAGCAATGTGGTCGGTTGCTGATGCCCTTTTTCCTGTGCCGCATCAGGTGATTGCGGAGAAGGTTGGTGATGTTGTTGTTGGTGCTGTTGGTATGCCTGGTGATGCTGGTGTTGTGGCTGATCGTGGGCAGATTCTGAGGACCAAGGTGAGAGAGTATAAACCGTACCCATGCTGATGCAATAGATGGCAGGTGAACTTGAGTTGACAGAAGCAATCTGTCAATGGTGAGAGAGGTTGTTCCAATGAGGTGACACTGGATACAGAGTTTGCCCCATACACTTGCAACCTGCATAAAGCTCAACCTGTCTTCCAAATGCAGTAAGCAACAGCTTCTAAGCTTGGAAAGTGAACAGCTGTGAGATGGGAGCTATTATAGCACATGTCAAGCCATCAAGTAATGAGATGATTCCATGGCAATTCAACTCCCACCCAGCTTAACAGACGTGATCCTCAAGCAGTGTGGACCCTGTTGGCAAGCTGGTAAATTCTAAAGGTGAGCTCAAAATTGTTGTTAATCCTTTGCTAACAAGGTCATAATGACCTGAATTGCCTCCCCCGCTGCTGCGTGTCGGGTCTGCTCAGCGCTGACAGACCTGACATTTGGTAAAGGCGCATGGCGGCAGGTTGACAGCGGGGTCCCGACCCGTTGTCAAAAAACCCACTTTCCCACCCAACCCGCCACAGATCCCGCCCGCTGACCCCCCGGAAAATTCCCCTCAACATTTCAGGTCGATGACCTTTCATCAGAACTGGATTCTGAGTTAACATTTCAGATGCAGACCTGTGGGGTTTCCATGTCTGTTTGGAGCTGAATACTGATGAGTGTGGCATTTTTAAACCTTCCTGTTCATAATTTTTTTAATTGATGCTAAGCTCACTCATTCTTTCTGTCAATCTTTCTGGACCATACAGCAACTGCAAGTTAGGGAAGAGGGATAGAATCATAGAATGTTACAGCACAGAAGGAGGCCATTCAGCCCAACATGCCTGTGCCGGCTCTTTTAAAGAGCTGCCCAATTTAGTCCCACACCCCAGCTTTTTCCCATAACCCTGCAAATTATTCCTCTTCAAGTGCATGTCCAATTGCCCTTTGAAAGTTCCTGTGCAATCTGATTCCACCAGCCCTTCAGGTAGTGCACTCCAGATCTTAACAACCCTCTGTGTGAAGAAATTTCTCCTCCTTTCTGTTGTGTCTGTGTATAATAAGACACAGACTGCGGAGAACGGTACAACAGGTGTTTACTCAACGTGGCTCACACTGGAACTGATCTGTACAGATTACTACTCAGTGCTATATACAGGTGTGGTCACTGCCGGTACTGCAGTATACATGAGCTGTAAAAGATACTTCCCCCCTTAAAGGTATATACATTACAATTCCTCCCCTTTTAGATTAACAGTACCATAACACTCATTTAACAATTAAATATCAAACTAATTACAATTAACACTTTTAACATGCAACATTAGCTGAAAATAGTCTATTTATATATTCAGTCTTTGGGGAGGCTTCCTGATCCTTTCTGGATAGCGCCTTTCCCGAGTGTCTTGCTCTTGGTGCGGAGGCGATTCTGGCCCCCTGTCGTCGGTTGGTTCATCAGCTTCCAATGCTACTGTTTCTGGGGTAGATGCGACATGTACGTCGGGTTCATCACCAGGTACGTATGGGCGAGGCATGGGGTTGACTTGTTCCTGTGACTCTAGGATCTGGTCAGCATGGCGTCTCACGATGCCCTCCCCAACGTCCACTGTGTACATTAGTGGGCCCTGCCGTGTGCATATCGTTCCTGGCTGCCATTTTTCTGTTCGGTAGTCGCGGGCCAAGACTGGTTGCCCTACATTGAAGCTCCTTGTTGGCTTCTCATGGATGTGCTGGAATTGCTTACTCTCAACATCTCTTCGTACGTTTGGTCTGAGCAAATCCAGGCGAGATCTTAACCTTCGGTTAAAGAACATCATGGCTGAGGCCTGGTTGGTGACTGCATGTGTCGCATTCCGGCAGGTGAACAGGAAATTGTCCACCTTGTGCTGCAGCGGAATGTTGTCATTGTACATAGCCTTTATTGCCTTCTTAAAGGTTTGTACGAACCTCTCAGCCAATCCATTTGTGGCTGGATGATACGGGGCGGATGTCTAATGCCTTACCCCATTCTTTTTCAAGAACCTCCGGAACTCTTCAGACACAAACTGTGGTCCGTTGTCGGAGCAAATCTGTTCTGGCAAGCCATTCCTGGCAAAAATGGTCCGTAGGACTGCAATAGTTTTCTCCATGGTGGTGGAGGACATTTTGATCACCTCAGGCCATTTCGAGTGCGCATCCACGGCTATTAAAAACATTGAGTCCATGAATGGACCAGCAAAATCAATATGCACCTGTTGCCATGGAGATGAGGGCCACTCCCATGGGTGTAGAGGGGCCTGTGGTGGTGCATTTTGGACTTTCTGGCATCCTGAGCAGCTCTTAGTCAGGTCCTCGATTTGTTTATCGATTCCCGGCCACCACACATAAGCCCTGGCTAGGCTTTTCATTTTTACCCCTCCCAGATGACCCTCATGAAGCTCATTGAGCACTCTATCCCTTAACTTGGGTGGAATTACCACTCGGGATCCACACATCAAGGTCCCCCGGCACACTGACAGCTGTTCTCTCCTTCTCGAGAATGCTGGCAACAGTGAGTCGCCATGTGCTGGCCGTCCCTTCACCGTCAAATCATATACCCGAGACAGTGTCGGGTCATTTCGGGTTTCCTTTTCGATACAAGCGTTAGTTACCGGTAGGTATTCAACTATAGTCGAATGGAATATTTCGACAGGATCCACTGCTGGTGCTTCCTCCGCAGTAGGCAGTGGCAGGCGTGATAGCCCATCAGCATTTCCATGTTGTTTTGTGCCCTTATATTCAATCTCATAGTGGTGCGCCCCTAGAAAAAGTGACCATCTTTGTAGTCGTTGCGCAGTCATCACCGGAACGCCCTTCTTCGGAATAAAAATGGAGACAAGAGGCTGGTGATCAGTCAGCAAGGTGAATTTCTGCCCGTGCAGATGGGGATTGAACTTTTTCACTCCCCACACTAGGCTGAGGGCCTCCCTGTCAATCTGGGCGTAGTTACGCTCGGCTGAGGTTAGTGATCGTGACGCAAAGGCTATTGGCCTCTCTGAGCCGTCCGAGAATTTGTGCGACAGCACCGCTCCAATGCCGTAGGGTGACGCATCACATGCCAACTGAATTGGTAATGCCGGGTTGTAATGGGCCAATACCTCTTTCGATGTGATTAGTGTTTTGCCCTTCTGGAAAGCTCGTCTACATTCGTCACTCCACTTCCATGGCACCCCAGTTTGCAGTAGGGTGTTCAGTGGGTGTAGTATTGTAGACAAATTTGGCAAGAACTTATGGTAGTAGTTTACCAGCCCGAGGAACGACCTCAGTTGTGACACATTTTCCGGTGCTGGAGCCTTGACTACTGCCTCAATCTTCTCTGGGGACTTAAGTAATCCCTCTTTATCGATAATGTGGCCACAATACGAGATTTGTTTTCTAAAAAACTCGCATTTGGGGCGGTTAGCTCGGAGCCCATATTCCTGCAATCTAGTGAGCACCTGCTCCAGGTTGGCAAGGTGATCACTGTCATTTTCGCCCGTGATCAGGATGTCGTCCAAATAACACTGGGTCCCTGGGATCCCTTGCAGGACTTGTTCCATTGCCCTCTGCCAAATAGCCGGAGCTGATGCTACCCCAAATACCAGCCGGTTGTATTGGTAGAGACCTTTATGGGTGTTGATTGTGAGGTATTTTTTTGATGCTTCTTCTACCTCCATTTGCAGATACGCCTGGGCCAGATCAATCTTAATGAAGCGTTTCCCTCCAGATAGCGAGGCAAAAATATCTTCAATCCGCGGAAGTGGATATTGTACGGTGTGAAGGACCGGGTTCACTGTTACCTTAAAGTCCCCACAGATGCGAACCTTCCTTGGTTCCCCAGGCGTGCTGCTCAATTACTTTTTCATCACAGGGACGATGGGTGTAGCCCACTCGTTCCAGTCTACCTTGGACAGTACACCTGAATGTTCCAGACTCTCCAGCTCTGCTTCAACGGCTGGCCGGATCGCATAAGGTATCGGTCTGGCCTTAAAAAATTTTGGGCTTGCGTTTTCTTCAATTTTAATCGTCGCTGTCATGCCTTTTAGTGTTCCGAGTCCTTGCTGGAACACTTCTTTCGCGTTAGTTAGGATCTTTGACAGTCGCCCAGGTGTGACGTCGTCATCCTTTTTGTCAGCCACAGTCAGTGCCTGTATGGAATGCCAATCCAGTTGTATTTTCCGGATCCATTCACGTCCCAGTAATGGTGGTCCTCCATCTTGCAATACATACAGGTCTAGTTTTGGTGTTTCCTTACCGTTATATATAACGGTCACCCTTATTTTTCCTTTGGGGTAGACTTTTTGCCCCATGTACGTCTTCAAAATAATTTTTGTGCCTCTCAAGGGTATGTGTGAGAATAGCCGCTCATAGTCCCGTCGGTTTATGACTGTTGGGGCTGATCCTGTGTCCAATTCCATCTTTACCTGGACTCCTGCTATCTTGAGAGTGACCCAAATGGTTTGGTGATCCTCCGTTGTGATCACATTATGTAGTTTCAGACAACTCAGTTCCCTGCTTTCGGAGTCGTTATCACTCTTTTGTTCGTCTGAACTATTCTCCGTCATCTTATGTACCTTCTTGTACTTTCCTTTGGTAGGTTTCTTATTGCTGGTTTTCTTTCCCGACCTGCAGACTCGTGCTATGTGTCCTACTTTTCCACACTGTCTGCACACTTTGTCTTTGAACCAGCAATCATTCTGGTCGTGTGTTGTTCTGCCGCAGTGATAGCACTTCTCTGTTCCATATGACATTTTGTTTGTGCCATATTCTTGTGGTCTCTGTTGTATCTCTGCAGCGCCCCGTGCTGCTGCTTCATATGATACCGCAATGCTGAAAGCCTTTTCCAGCATAAGGTCCTTTTCAGATAAAAGCCGTTTCTGGGTTCCTTCACTTTGAAGCCCACACACAAACTTGTCCCTTAAGGTATCTGTCAGTCCCGCTCCAAACTGGCAGTGTTCCAATAGTTTGCGCAGTTCTGTTAAATAATCAGCATTGCTTTCATCCTTATGCTGGTTCCGTTTGTGAAACTTGAATCTTTCTGCTATCAGCAGCGGTGTGGGGTTTAAATGTTCCTGCAGTATCGTTACTATGTCTTCAAAACTCTTTTCCATTGGCTTCGTTGGGGTTACTAGATTTCGTAATAAACCATACGTCTTTGCACCCATTAAATTTCACAATACCGATGCTTTCTTGTCATCTGACACCTCATTTGCCTTGCAGTATACCTCTATTCGTTCGACATATGTAGTCCAATCTTCGACTTCATTGTCAAATGCGGTGATACTGCCACTCTTCGGCATTTTGGGTGTGGTTTAAAATGGCGTCTCCCAATGGCTTAAAATGGCATCTCCCGCGCTTTCCTTCCTCCCCCGCTGCTGCCAACGCCGCTCCCGGCGGTTCTCGTGGCAATGGCGGCGCCCTGTGTGTTTCGCGCGCTTCTCCTGCGCTGCTGCCAACGCTGCTCTCGGCGGTCCTCGTGGCAATGGCGGTGCCTCGCGGGTTTCTGCGCGTCTCTCTCTCCCTCTCTTCGACGCTGCTCGGCCCCTGAACACCGGCTGCGCCCTGTGCGCTCTGCCCTCTCTCTTTCTCCCCCGTCGACGCTGCTCGGCCCTTTGCTGTGCCGCTCGGTCGGGCTCTAGCCCGCCGCTGTCTGGGAAGGGTCTGCGCACTACCTGTTGCCAGCCCGTTTCGCTGGACCACCTCGACTGGAAAGCCAAGCCTGGCTCTCGACAGCCTCCCCCGCAATTCTCGAGTCTCTGCTGGATGACTGGGCGGTTGCCCGTGGTCGACGCCCGAGTCTCTGGCCTTGACCTCCAATCCACCGATCTCCAGGAACGAATCCCCGGGAGGTGATGCAGAGTTGCAGGTAGGTTCGAACTTGCCTTGTCGCCAATGTTGTGTCTGTGTATAATAAGACACAGACTGCAGGAGAATGGTACAACAGGTGTTTACTCAACGTGGCTCACACTGGAACTGATCTGTACAGATTACTACTCAGTGCTATATACAGGTGTGGTCACTGCCAGTACTGCAGTATACATGAGCTGTAAAAGATAGTTCCCCCCTTAAAGGTATATACATTACACTTTCCCCTCTAGTTCTTTTGCCAATTATTTTAAATCTATGACCTTTGGTTACTGACCTACTTGCGAGAGGAAATAGTTTCTTCCTACTTTCCCTATCAAAATTAAAGTTGTATGAGGCCAGATGTAGGTTCGCTGTCAGGAGGTGGTTCTTTTCCCAGAGAATAGCAGACCTCCGAAAGAGGGGGCCATCTCGTACGGTGGATGCTGATTCGTTCAATTCCTTCAAGTGAGAGCTGGACCAGTTTCTGGCTGGGGCGGAGATCACCTCTTACAGAAGGTGGGGACTGCAGGGAATTCAGGGCCAGAGTGCTCTCCTGGACTAGTTTCAATCGCCTAGATGGGTCAGAGAGGAATTTCCCAGATTTTTTTCCCCAAGTTGGCCTGGATTTTTAATTTTTTTTCCCTCTCCCAGGAGATGACATGGTTACATAGAAACATAGAAGATAGGAGCAGGAGTAGGCCATTTGGCCCCTCGAGCCTGCTCCGCCATTCAATGAGATCATGGCTGATCATCCAAATTCAGTACCCTGTCCCCGCCTTCTCCCCATATCCCTTGATCCCTTTAGCTTTAAGAAATACATCCAACTCCTTCTTGAATATATTTAATGAATTGGCCTCCACTGCCTTCTGTGGTAGAGAATTCCACAGGTTCACCACTCTCTGGGTGAAGAAATTCCTCCTCATCTCTGTCCTAAATGGCTTACCCCTTATCCTTAAACTGTGACCTCTGGTTCTGGACTCCCCGACCATCAGGAACATCCTTCCTGCATCTAGTCTGTCTAGTCCTGTTAGAATTTTATAAGTTTCAATGAGATCCCCTCTCATTCTTCTAAACTCCAGCAAGTACAAGCCCAATCGACCCAATCTCTCTAACGTCATTCCTGCCATCCCAGGTATCAGCCTGGTGAATCTCCATTGCACTCCTTCCATGGCAAGTACATCCTTCTTCAGATAAGGCGACCAAAACTGCACACAATACTCAAGATGTGGTCTCACCAAGGCCCTGTACAACTGCAGCAAAACATCCTTGTTCCTGTACTCAAACCCTCTCGCTACGAAGGCCAACATACCATTTGCCTTCTTAACCGCCTGCTGCACCTGCATGCTTACCTTCAGCGACTGGTGCACAAGGACGCCCAGGTCTCGTTGCACTTCCCCTTCTCCCAATCTATTGCCATTCAGATAATAATCTGCCTTCTTGTTTTTGACACCGAAGTGGATAACCTCACATTTATCCACGTTATATTGCATCTGCCATGCTTCTGCCCATTCACCCAACCTGTCCAAATCATACTGGAGTTTCTCAGGATCCTCCTCATAGCACACATGCCCACCCAGCTTTGTGTCATCTGCAAACTTGGAGATATTACATCTAGTTCCCTCATCCAGATCATTAATATATATTGTGAACAGCTGGGGTCCAAGGACCGATCCCTGTGGTACCCCACTAGTCACTGCCTGCCACTCGGAAAAAGACCCGTTTATTCCAACTCTTTGCTTCCTGTCTGCCAACCAGTTCTCTATCCAAGTCAATACCTTGCCCCCAATCCCATGTACCTTAACTTTGCACACTAATCTCTTATCCGGGACCTTATTGAAAGCCTTTTAAAATCCAAATACACCACATCCACTGGTTCTCCCTTATCTATTTTACCAGTTACATCCTCAAAAAATTCCAGTAGATTAGTCAAGCACGATTTACCATTTGTGAATCCATGTTGACTTTGTCCGATCCTGTCACTGTTTTCCAAGTGCTCTGCTATTACATCTTTTATAATGGACTCTAGCATTTTCCCCACTACCGATGTCAGGCTTACCGGTCTGTAATTCCCCGTTTTCTCTCTACCACCATTTTTGAACAGTGGGGTAACATTTGCTACCCGCCAATCCATGGGTACTGTTCCAGAGTCTATCGAATTTTGGAAGCTGACCAGCAATGCATCTACTATTTCTAGGGCCACTTCCTTAAGTACCCTAGGATGTAGGTTATCAGGCCCTGGGGATTTATCAGCCTTCAATCCCGTCAATTTCTCTAACACCATTTCCCTACAAATACTGATTTATATCAGTTCCTCCATTTCATTAGACCCTATGCTCCCTGACATCTCTGGGAGGTTATTTGTGTCCTCCTTTGTGAAGACAGAGTCAAAGTATATATTTAATTGGTCTGCCATTTCTTTGCTCCCCATTATAAATTCCCCTGATTCTGACTGCAATGGACCTACGCTTGACTTCACCAATCTTTTTCTCTTCACATATCTATAAAAGCTTTTACGGTCAGTTTTTATGTTCCCTGCAAGCTTACTCTCATACTCTATTTTCCCCTTCTTAATTAATCCCTTTGTCCTCCTTTGTTGAATCCTAAACTGCTTCCAATCCTCAGGTTTACTGCTTTTTCTGGCCAATTTATATGTCCTCTCCTTGGATCTTATGCTATCTCTAATTTCCCTTGTTAGCCACGGTTGAGTCACCTTTTTTGTTTTATTTTTATGCCAAACTGGGATGAACAAATTCTGTCGTTCATCCGTGCGATCTTTGAATGTTTGCCATTGCCTATCCACCGTCAACCCTTTGAGTGACATTCTCCAATCAATCCTACCCAACTCGCGCCTCATACCATCGTAGTTTCCTTTATTGAAATTCAGGACCCCAGTCTCTGAGTCAACTACTTCACTCTCCATCTTAATAAAGAATTATATCATATTATGATCGCTCCGACCCAAGGGGCCTCGCACAACAAGATTGCTAATTAATCCTTTCTCATTACATAATACCCAGTCTAAGATGGCCTGATCTCTAGTTGGTTCCTCGGCATATTGGTCCAGGAAACCATCCCGTATACACTACAGGAATTCCTCCTCCACAGTATTGTTACTAATTTGTGTAGGTATCGCAAAATTGAACATTGTCCTATAAGGGTCTATTGGCAGAAAAGGCCTTAATTTTAAAGACTGCTTTAAAAGAAGCCCAGAAAAAGGGGCACACAAAATGGCTGCCAGACCCCGTGACCAGCTTTTTGTGACATTTTAAAATGGTTCCTGCAGTCCACAGACAGCTTTTGTGGATTCAGCCCACAGTAAGTTCTGGAATGCAATTTCGGAGAATGCGAAACCAGACAGAACCCCATACATATGGATTGGATGCAGATCCAATCAGATCAGCCTATAGATAAAGGCCATCAAGATGTTTACCCAGACAAAGGGAAACAGCCTCAAATTCAAAGGGGGACATCAAGACCCATTAAAGACAATACAAGGTCATTCCAGACCAGAGATGGCAGTTACCAGCCATCCCGAAAGTACTTTAAACACAATGACTACCCCTTTGTGCTACAAGCCCGCCAAAAGTTAAACAAAGACTAACCTTGATATGGCGGGAGATAAGGGCCTCCATGAGAAGTATAACTGGAGACCTGGGGTAGCCATTAGGAGTTCAAGTTCGGAGAGAGAGCAGTGCGGAAGAGCAAGAAGAGCATTGTAGAGATCATTTTCGAGAGATCATTCGGGTGTCCGAAGAAGGTGCAGTTCGGTTAGGAGTTCAGGTTCGGTAGAGAGGCCATTCAGACTCGGAAGAAGAAGACGATTCGGTAGACGATTGGGATCAGAGACGTTTTGAAGACTTTTCTAACTGGGACTGGTGAGCATGTTTCTGGCCCCTCATAATCTAATTTAGCTAGATTTAGGGGGTGGGCATTTTAGGGGATAATTAACAATGAGTTGTTGTCCCTCGATGTTCCATGTGTTTCCCTATTTCATGGTGAACCTTGTAAAATATAATATGCCTGTGGATATATTGGTTAGTACTGTATTATGATTTGTTTTTCCCTCCCATGTACCTTATTGGCTTACATTCAATTTTTTCTTTATGCAATAAAATTTCACTTCGTTTCATTAAACTTGGTCTACAGAGAATTCTCTGCATTGTAGTTCCTGCCTCAAAGTCCAGTGTACAGAACCTAAGGGGTGAGTGGGTCGAACCACTCGGTAAATTACTGTGCAAAAGAGAGAGAGGTCTCACCAGAGAGAGAGACCTAGCAAGAAAAACCCCTTACAGAAAATTTGGTTAGCCCAATCTATATGTAGATTAAAGTCACCCATGATAACTGCTGTGCCCTTATTGCACGCTTCTCTAATTTCCCTTTTAATGCCATCCCCGACCTCCGCATTACTGTTTATAGGTCTATATACCACTCCCACTAACGTTTTCTGCCCCTTGGTATTTCTCAGTTCTACCCATACAGATTCCACATCATCAGAGCTAATATCCTTCCTTACAATTGTGTTAATCCCCTCTTTAACCAGCAATGCTACCCCACCTCCTTTTCCTTTTTGCCTATCTTTTCTGAATATTGAATACCCCTGGATGTTGAGTTCCCAGCCTTGGCCACCCTGGAGCCATGTTTCCGTAATCCCAATCATATCATATTCGTTTACCTCTATTTGCACAGCTAATTCATCCACCTTATTACGAATGCTCCTCGCATTAAGACACAAAGCCTTCAGGCTTGTTTTTTTAACGCTCATAGATCTTTTAGAATTATTATTTACTGTGGCCATGTTTAATTTAAACCCTTGATTTCTCTGACTGCCACTTTTGTTTTTCTCCTTCCTGTCTTTTGCTTTTATCCTTGTTCCCCTTTCCTCTGTCTCCCCGCCCAAGTTCCCAACCCCCTGCCATTTTAGTTTAAACCCTCCCCCAGAGCACTAGCAAACACTCCCCCTAGGACATCGGTCCCGGCCCTGCCCAGGTGCAAACCATCCGTTTTGTACTGGTCCCACCTCCCCCAGAACCGGTTCCAATGTCCCAGGAATTTGAATCCCTCCCCCTTGCACCATTCCTCTAGCCACGTATTCATCTGAAATATCCTTCTGTTTCTACTCTGACTAGCACGTGGCACTGGTAGCAATCCTGAGATTACTACCTTTGAGGTCCTATTTTTTAATTTACCTCCTAACTCCCTATATTCAGCTTTTAGGACCTCAGCCCGGTTTTTACCTATATCGTTGGTACCTATATGCACCACAACAACTGGCTGTTCACCCTCCCCTTCCAAAATGTTCTGCAGCCGCTCGGAGACATCCTTGACCCTTGCACCAGGGAGGCAACGCACCATCCTGGAGTCTCGTTTGCGGCCGCAGAAACGCCTATCCATTCCCCTTACAATAGAATCCCCTATCACTATAGCTCTCCCACTCTTTTTCCTCCCGTCCTGTGCAGCAAAACTACCCCTGGTGCCAGGAAGTTGGCTGCTGCTGCCTTCCCCTGGTAAGCCATCCCCCCCATCAGTATCCAAAGTGGTATATCTATTTGAGAGGCGGGTGGCCACAGGGGATTCCTGCACTACCTGCCTGCGCCTACTACTCTGCCTGTTGGTCACCCATTCCCTTTCTGCCTGTGCAACCTTTGCCTGCGGTGTGACCAACTGCTTAAACGTGATATCCACGACGTCCTCAGCATCGCGAATGGTCCAGTATGTATCCAATCGCAGCTCCAGCGCCGCAATGCGGTCTGCCAGTAGCTGCAGCTGGATACACTTCCTGCACACATGGTTGTCAAGGACACAGGAAGTGTCCCTGAGTTCCCACATAGCGCAGGAGGGGCATACCACGGGGCCGAGCTCTCCTGTCATGACTTACCCTTTAATTAATTCAAAATAAATTAAATCAAATCAATCCCACCAATTGCACTACAGTTAAATGATATATTTAAGGGCCCTGGTTTACAAACAGTCCCCGCTACACCACAGAGAGCTTAGAAACTATAAACCGCAGAGTTAAAGTTTAAAAAAGAGAGAAATACTCACCAACCAATCACTTACCTGCTTTCTGGTGATGTCACACTTCGATTACTTTTTACTTCTCTCTCCCTCTCTCTGAGATTGGTAAGCCTACCTGGTCTCTGCCGCCTCTTTATAGCCTCGCCGCCGAGTCTCCCGCAGGTCCGCCGCTGCCGCTCTGAGGCCTACCTGGTCTCTGCCGCCTCTTTATAGCCTCGCCGCCGAGTCTCCCGCAGGTCCGCCGCCGCCGCTCTGAGGCCTATCTGGTCTCTGCCGCCTCTTTATAGCCTCGCCGCCGAGTCTCCCGCAGGTCCGCCGCTGCCGCTCTGAGGCCTACCTGGGCTCTGCCACCTCTTTATAGCCTCACCGCCGAGTCTCCCGCAGGTCCGCCGCCGCTGCTCTGAGGCCTACCTGGTCTCTGCCGCCTCTTTATAGCCTCGCCGCCGAGTCTCCCGCAGGTCCGCCGCCACCGCTCTGAGACCTACCTGGGCTCTGCCGCCTCTTTATGGCCTCGCCGCCGAGTCTCCCGCAGGTCCGCCGCCGCCGCTCTGAGGCCTACCTGGTCTCTGCCGCCTCTTTATAGCCTCGCCACCGAGTCTCCTGCAGGTCTGCCGCCGCCGCTCTGAGGCCTACCTGGTCTCTGCCGTCTCTTTATAGCCTCGCCGCTGAGTCTCCCGCAGGTCCGCCGCTGCCACTCTGAGGCCTACCTGGTCTCTGCCGCCTCTTTATAGCCTCGCCGCCGAGTCTCCCGCAGGTCTGCCGCCACCGCTCTGAGGCCTACCTGGTCTCTGCCGCCTCTTTATAGCCTCGCCGCCGAGTCTCCCGCAGGTCCGCCGCCGCCGCTCTGAGGCCTACCTGGTCTCTGCTGCCTCTTTGTAGCCTCGCCGCCGAGTCTCCCGCAGGTCCGCCACTGCCGCTCTGAGGCCTACCTGGTCTCTGCCGCCTCTTTATAGCCTCACCGCCGAGTCTCCTGCAGGTCCGCCGCCGCCACGCTCCCGGTTTCGGGTGGGATGGAGAGTATATAGTGTGATACACCAGGGGTCGCAATTGGGTAGGACAGGCTCGATGGACCAGAGGGTCTTTACCTGTCCATCATTTTCCATATGTTTGTAAAACTCCTCGTAATTTTGAATATCTCTATTAGGTCTACCCTTAACCTTCTCTGTTCTAAGGCGAATAATCCCAGCTTCTCTAATCTCTCCACATTACTCCATCATCCCTGGTATCATCATGGTAAACCACCTTTATAGGCTCACCAGGGCCTTGACATCCTTCCTAAAGTGTGGTGACCAGAATTGGCCACAGTACTCCATCTGAGGCCTAACCAGTGATTTGTAAAGATTTAGCATAACTTCCTTGTTTTTGTATTCGATGCCCCTATTTACAAAGCCAAGTATCCCATACGCTTTCTTAACTACCTTATCAACTTGCCCTGCCACCTTCAAGGATTTGTGAATATGCACCCCCAGGTCCCTCTACTCTTGCACCGCCCTCGAAATAGTACCATTTAGATTATACTGTCTTTTTAAAAATTTGTTCCTGGGATGTGAGTGTCATTGGCAAGGCCAGCATTTATTGCAGATCCCCAATTGCCTTTGAGATGGTGGTGGTGAGCCACCTTCTTGAACCACTGCAGTCTGTGTAGTAAAGGTACTCCCACACTGCTGTTAGGGAGGGAGTTCCAGGATTTTGACCCAGCGACAATGAAGGAACGGCGATATATTTCAAAGTCAGGATGGTGTGTGACTTGGAGGGGAACTTGGAGGTGGTGGTGTTCCCATGCGCCTGATGCCCTTGTCCTTCTAGGTGGTAGAAGTCGCAGCTTTGGGAGGTGCTGTTGAAGAAGCCTTGGTGAGTTGCTGCAGTGCATCTTGTAGATGGTACACACTGCAGCCACAGTACGCCGGTGGTGGAGGGAGTGAATGTTTAAGGTGGTGGATGGGGTGCCAATCAAGCGGGCTACTTTGTCCTGGATGGTGTCAAGCCTTTTGAGTGTTGTTGGAGCTGCACTCATCCAGGCAAGTGGAGAGTAGTCCATCATACTCCTTACTTGAGACTTGTAGATGGTGGAAAGACTTTGGTGAGTCAGGAGGTGAGACATTCGCTGCAGAATTCCAGCCTCTGACCTGCTCTTGTAGCCACAGTATTTATGTGGCTGGTCCAGGTAAGTTTCTGGTCAATAGTGACCCCCCAGGATGTTGATGGTGGGGGATTCAGCGATGGTAATGCCGTTGAGTGTCAAGGAGCAGTGGTTAGACTCTCACTGATTGGAGATAGTCATTGCCTGGCACTTGTGTGGCGTGAATGTTACCTACCACTTATCAGATCAAGCCTGAATGTCGTCCAAGTCTTGCTGCATGTGGGCATAAACTGCTTCATTATCTGAGGAGTTGCAGATGGAACTAAACACTGTGCAGTCATCAGCGAACATCCCCATGTCTGACCTTATGATGGTTGGAAGGTCATTGATGAAGCAGCTGAAGACAGTTGGGTCTAGGACACTGCCCTCAGGAATTCCTGCAGCGATGTCCTGGGGCTGAGCTGATTGACCTCCAACAGCCACAATCATCTTCCTTTGTGCTAGTTATGACTCTAGCCAGTGTAGACTTTTCCCCCCAATTCCCATTGGCTTAAGTTTTGTTAGGGCTCCTTGATGCCACACTCGGTCAAATGCTGCCTAGATGTCAAGGGCAGTCACTCTCACCTCACCTCTGGAATTCAGCTCCTTTGTCCATGTTTGGACCAAGGCTGTAATGAGGTCTGGAGCTGAGTGGTCCTGGCAGAACCCAAGCTGAGCATCGGTGAGCAGGTTATTGGTGAGTGCCACCTGATAGCACTATCGATGACACCTTCCATCACTTTGCTGATGATTGAGAGTAGACTGATGGAACGGTAATTAGCCGGATTGGATTTGTCCTGCTTTTTGTGGACAGGATATACCTGGGCAGTTTTCCACATTATTGGGTTGATGCCAGTGTTGTAGCTGTACTGGAACAGCTTGGCTAGAGGTGCGGCTAGTTCTGGAGCACAAGTCTTCAGCACGACAGCCAGAATGTTGTCATTTTGGACTGAACAATAAGTGATGAGGGGCATAGACTTATATATCCTGGATGTGCTTTGGTGCATTTTTGTTATTTTGTTAGATTTGTAAAAGGCAAGTTTACTTGAGTTCTTTGAGGAAATAATGGAATGTATTGGTAAAGGAAATGTAGCTGTTGTATATATGGTTTTTAAAAGGCACTTGATTAGATGCCACATAGGAGGTTTGTTGATAAAATTAAGGAACATGGTACTAAAAAGAATGTGGCAACATGGATAGGAAGTTGGTTAATGGATGGTTTTTAGACAGGAGGGGTTATAAATAGTAGTAACCCCCATTGCTCTTCTTGATATATCTAGACTCAGGTATAGAGGCCACAACATCAAAATTTGCAGATGACACAAAAATAGGGAGTGTGGTTAATTGTAAAGAGAACTGTAAGCTATATAAATGCAAGTTTTTATTTCTTTATCAGAAAGAAGTAGGCAGGCAAATAGATTGAGCAGCGATTTAACGGAAAATTTAAGGCAGAGAAATGTGAAGTAACGCGGAATAATTAGCAGAGAACAGTTACACTATCATGCCTGTTCTGATTAATTTTAAAGCGCATCACCGTAACAAAACGAGCAAGCTACAGCACACATTATTCCACATGTAAGGAGAAATATGGGAAAAACACATTTCACAACAGACTGTTCCAGGGACTGACCCTTGTCATCAACGTGGCAATGCTCCCACTGAGGTGTGAAGAATACATTTAATTTACATTCATATTCACTACATATTATTTAACACACAAATATAAGAATCTTCCTTTGCAGAACTTCTCTTCTTAATCAAAGCCATTTCAAAAACCCACTTACTGGCCAGTCTGTTTTCCACCCAATCATGTGTGGTTACTTGGGACTTAACTGCTCAGGAACGAAAGAAAACGGAGTTTGTGTTTCGGTATACCCATCACATTTCACGAAGACTGCATATCAGCATGTGACATTTTACCATTATTTATATGGAAAATAATTACAGATGATCAGATGATGGTATTGCAGATATTGCTCGACCCTATTAATACTCAGTCCCTGGTTCTCCATCATTCACTGGTTATAGTTCCTAGAGCTATAGAAATGCATCATTTAGCCCATCAAGTCTGACTGGTGTTTAACTCCACAAGTCGCCTAGCCTAATCCCACTCTACTACGTGTTTCCCAATGCCTTTAATATTCCTCTTTTTCAAGTTGCCTCTGACATGGTGACTAACACAATGTAGCACTGTCATGTTATTCCGGGTGAACTGACAATAGCATATTTCTAGACTTGTACCATGATCAGCCCTCTGTGAAATCTAAGAATGTCATTTAAATTTTTGAAATGTCAGATGTGCACTTTATTCCAGTTTATTCCTGTCTTGTGGTTGATTCTGAGGGCCTTGCACTGCCTTTATATGCCATTGCTTCCACTGTGAAAAAGAAAATTGCATAATTTAAAGGTGTATTAATGGTTTGTATGTCATTTTATCTTGTCTTGTTGCAGTGGTTTACATGTGATTTTTATCAGGTTTATAAACAGTGCACATTCACATAATTAATGTCTCCTGAGTGTAGCTCACTCTCAGTTCTAAAGACCGGTGAGGGCGATGGTTCCTCCGGGGAGTACAGCCAGATCCAAGTCCACGGCACTACGGGTGGCTCAGCTGTAGAGCGGGAGAGGGAGAAGATTGGAAAACAATGGCGATAGGGGATTCAATAGTTAGGGGAACAGATAGGCATTTCTGCGGCCGCAGACGTGATTCCAGGATGGTATGCTGCCTCTCTGGTGGCAGAATGTTACTGAGCGGCTGCACAACATTCTGAGGAGGGAGGGTGAACAGCCAGAGGTCGTGGTCCATATCGGTACCAACGACATAGGTAGAAAGAGGGATGAGGTCCTGTAAGCAGAGTTTAGGGAGCTAGGAAAAAGATAAAGCCCTGTTCCTGGGACTAGGGACAGGGTCACTGGTCAAGGCTTGGAAGCTAAGCAAAGCCAGGCCTGGTTAGTACCTGGAGGGGTGACCATCAGGGAAGACCAGGTGCAGAAGGTCACGGAAGGAGCCCCGAGGAGGGGCGGTTGGTGAGAAGGTCACGGAAGGAGCCCCGAGGAGGGGCGGTTGGTGAGAAGGTCACGGAAGGAGCCCCGAGGAGGGGCGGTTGGTGAGAAGGTCACGGAAGAAGCCCCGAGGAGGGGCGGTTGGTGAGAAGGTCACGGAAGGAGCCCCGAGGAGGGGCGGTTGGTGAGAAGGTCACGGAAGGAGCCCTGGGAGGGGCGGCTGGTGAGCAGGCCCGGGCGTTGGGCTGAAGATTGTCGGACAGGAGGAATGGTGGAAATGGAATGGCGGCGCGCATAGACGCAGCGGCTTTGCTTCTCCCAGGACGGTGCTGTTTACGTTTAATGTTAATGTTATTTGTACTGGACTCATGGGAGCTTGCAAGATCACATTTCGTTGTTCATGTACTTGTACAATGACAATAAAGTTGAATTATTATTATTATAAGCAGGACCTCAAAGGTCTGTGGCACGAGCTAGTGAGTGTAGAAATAGGAGGATAGAGCAGATAAATGCATGGCTGGAGAGATGGTGCAGGAGGGAGGGCTTTAGATTCCTGGGGCATTCAGACCGGTTCTGGGGAGGTGGGACCTGTACAGGCCAGACGGGTTGCACCTCAACAGAGCCGGAACCAATATCCTCGTGGGGGGGGCGGTTGCTAGTGCTGTTGGGGAGGGTTTAAACTAATTTGGAAGGGGGATCAGCACCAGGATGTAGCATTAGAAAGGAGAGACAAGGTGCACAAAGGATTGGGAGAGACAGATAGCACTAGAGTAAGAAATAGTATGGTATTAGGTGGGGTCAGACTAAGAGAGAATACAAGAAGGTCTAAGATAGGTTTACAGTGCATGGGTATAAACACACGAAGCGTGATAAATAATGTTGGTGAGCTGCAGGCGCAAATAGTCACATAGGAATATGATGTTGTGATGATAACAGAGACCTGGTTCAAAAAAGGGCAGGATTGGATACTAAATATTCCTGAATATAAGGTGTTCAGGAAAGATAGGGAAGGAAAGAAAGGAGGTGTGGTGGCAGTATTGATGAGTGCTGGAGAGAGAGGATGTCCCTGGAGGGGTCAAGGACAGAATCTATTTTGTTAGAGTTAAGAAACAATAGAGGTGCCATTACACTACTAGGTGTATTCTATAGGCCACCAACTAGTGGGAAGGATATAGAGGAGCAAATTTGCAGAGAAATTACAGAGAGGTGCAAGAACTATAGAGTAGTGATAATGGGGGACTTCAATTATCCTAATATAGGCTGGGATAGTAATAATGTAAAGGGCAGGGAGGGGGAAGAATAACTGATGTGTGTTCAGGAGAACTTTCTTGATCAGTAAGTTTCCGGCCCAATGAAGAAGGAGGCATTGCTGGATCTGGTTCTGGGGAATGAGGTGTGTCAAGTGGAGCAAGTGTCAGTAGGAGAACATTTAGGGAACAGTGATCATAGTATCATACGGTTTAGATTAGCTATGGAAAAGGACAGGGAGCAATCTAGAGTAAAAATACTTAATTGGAGGAGGGCCATTTTCAGTGGCCCAGGTGAATTGGAATCAAAGATTGGCAGGCAAAACTGTAATCGAACAATGGGCTACTTTTAAAGAGGAGATGGTTCGGGTACAGTTGAGGTACATTCCCACGAGGGGAAAAAGTAGCGCAACCAAAGCCAGAGCTCCCTGGATGAAAGAAAGATTTGCATTTATATAGCACCTTTCACGACCACCAGACATCTCAAAGTGCTTTACAGCCAATGAAGTACTTCTGGAGTGTAGTCACTATTGTAATGTGGGAAACGCAGCAGCCAATTTGCACACAGCAAGCTTCCACAAACAGCAATGTGAAAATGACCAGATAATCAGTTTTAGTTATGTTGGTTGAGGGATAAATATTGGCCAGGACACCGGGGATAACTCCCCCGCTCTTCTTCGAAATAGTGCCATGGGATATTTTATGTCCACCTGAGGGAGCAGATGGGGCCTCGGTTTAACGTCTCATCCGAAAGACGTCACTTCCGATAGTGCAGCATTCCCTCAGCACTGCACTGGAGTGTCAGCCTAGCTTTTATGTGCTCAAGTCTCTAGAGTGAGACTTGAACCCACAACCTTCAGACTTAGAGGCGAGCATGCTACCAACTGAGCCACAACTGACACTGATGATGAAAGAGATAGAGAGTAAGATGAAGCAGAAAAAGGGGGCGTATGACAGATGTCAGGTTGAGAGTACAAGTGAGAACCAGGCCGAATATAGAGAGTTCAGAGGGGAAGTGAAAAAGGAAATGAGGGGCAGAGAGTATGAGAATAGATTGGCAGCTAACATAAAAGGGAATCCAAAAGTCTTCTATAGGCATATAAATAGTAAATGGGTAGTAAGAGGAGGGGTGGGGCCGATTAGGAACCAAAAAGGAGACCTACGCATGAAGGCAGAGGGCATGGCTGAGGTACTAAATTAATACTTTGCATCTGTCTTTACCAAGGAAGAAGATGCTACCAAGGTAGTTGAGATATTGGATGGGATAAAAAAAATTGATAAAGAGGAGGTACTAGAAAGGCTGGCTGTACTTAAAGTAGATAAGTCACCAGGACCGGATGGGCTGCATCCTAGGATGCTGAGGGAAGTAAAAGTGGAAATTGCAGAGGTACTGGCCATAATCTTCCAATTCTCCTTAGATAGGGGTGTGGTGCCAGAGGACTGGAGAATTGCAAATGTTACATCCTTGTTCAAAAAAGGGTGTAAGGATAAACCCAGCAACTACAGGCTAGTCAATTTAACCTCGGTAGTGGGGAAGCTTTTAGAAACGATAATCCAAGACAAAATTAACAGTAACTTGGGGCAAGTGTGGATTAATTAAGGAAAGCCAGCATGGATTTGTTAAAGGCAAATTGTGTTTAACTAACTTGATTGAGTTTTTTTGATCAGGTAACAGAGAGGGTTGATGAGGGTAATACGGTTGATGTGTACACGGGCTTCCAAAAGGTGTTTGATAAAGTGCCACATAATAGGCTTGCCAACAAAGTTGAAGCTCATGGAATAAAAGGGACAATGGCAGCGTGGATAGGGAATTGGCTAAATGACAGGAAACAGAGAGTAGTGGTGAACGGTTGTTTATCGGACTGGAGGAAGGTATACAGTGGTGTTCCCCAGGGTTTGGTACTAGGACCACTGCTTTTCTTGATATATATTAATGACCTGGACTTGGGTGTACAGGGCACAATTTCAAAATTTGCAGATGACACAAAACTTGGAAGTATAGTGAACAGTGAGGAGGATAGTGATAGACTTCAAGAGGACATAGAGTGCGAAGTGATACATTTTGGTAGGAAGAACGAGGAGAGGCAATATAAACTGAAGGGTACAATTCTAAAGGGGATGCATGAACAGAGAGACCTGGGGGTACATGTGCACAAATCGTTGAAGGAGGCAGGGCAAACAAATATTTGTTCAAGGTCTCCGCCATTTCCCATTATTAATTTCCCAGACTCATCCTCTAGGGGACCGTTTACTTTAGCTACTCTCTTCCTTTTTATATGCCCGTAGAAGCTCTTACTGTCTGTTTTTATATTTCCAATCCTCTGGCCTTTCACTATTCTTCGCAGCATTGTATGCTTTTCTTTTCAATTTGATATCATCCTTTACTTCCTTAGTTAGCCACGGATGGTTCATCCTTCTCTTAAGAGTCTTTCTTTCTCACTGGAATATATCTTTGTGGACAGTTTTGGTCTCCTTATTTAAGGAAGGATCTATTTACATTGGAGGCAGTTCAGAGAAGGTTCACGAGGTTGATTCCGGAGATGAAGGGGTTGTCTTATGAAGAAAGGTTGAGCAGGTTGGGCCTATACTCATTGGAGTTTAGAAGAATGAGAGGGGATCTTACTGAAACATATAAGGTTCTGAAGGGACTTGACAGGGTAGATGCAGAGAGGATGTTTCCGCTCATGGAGGAATCTAAAACTAGGGGGCATAATTTCAGAATAAGGGGGCACCCTTTTAAATTGGAATTTCTGCTCTCAGAGGGTTGTGAATGTTTGGAATTCTCTTCCCCAGAGAGCTGTGGAGGCTGAGTCAGTGAATATATTTAAGGTGGAGATGGACAGATTTTTGAACAATAAGGGAGGCAAGGGTTATGGGGAGAGCAGGCAGAGAAGTGTAGTTGAGGCCAAGATCAGATCAGCCATGATCTTATTGAATGGCGGAGCAGGCTCGAGGGGCCAAATGACCTACTCCTGCTCAAAGCAACTAGACATTTTGCAGCGGCGCTAAACACTACCACAATCTCCTGCGCCGGCAGATTATGACATCAGTCGAGCGCGCAACACCCCCTTAGCGCCCCGGACATTGAATGGCGCCCCCTCCCTTACCCCCTGCCGCTAGCAACGACAGGTTCAGGGGAGCGTTACACTGTCAGAAAGGGACTAGGGAGCCATATTTAAAGGCAACCGCTTCCTGCCTTTTTTGTCGGTGACATTTTTGCACCACACATTCTGAGAGAGAGACTTCTGGAGAGATTCAACGCTGTGTGAAGGAGTTTTGAATACTGAGCAGCACTTTGCAGGTTTATTTTGATTTGCACTTCCTTGCTTCGCCAGGGCTCTGAGGTAGCACCTTGCTCCTCGGCCTTTGCGCCTTAAGACAGGTGTAAAGCACCTGATTTAGCGCTCCAATCACCTCCAGGGGCGATAAAAGCCAAGTTTGCTGTCGGAGGCAATAATTAACGCCAGGTGCTAAATTTTGCGCACGGCCGATAATGGCGCCCCAAATGGGGCGATACTGAATTTTCCCCCCTTTATCTTTTGAAGGTTCACATGTGGCTATGCACAACCCTCAATATACTGAGTGCCCAAGGCTGCACCAAAAGCATACATGATCCATAGGCAGGCAGAATGGTCCTTACTCACTCCTATTCCTTCTCTTCAAAATGTGCAAAATGATTTAAATCAATAGATGTGCACAACATCATCATTGTTTGGTATATTTTAACACTAAAATGGGGTGCTAAATTGATTTTCAACAATACTCTCCTTTAGATTTAATACAATGATTGCAAAATGCATTTGGAATAATAAAAATCCTTTACTTCATGGCAATTAAGGCAAAGTTAACAAAAAAGTGATTTCCTTAACAAATTTTCTTCTAGAATAGGCACATGGCTTTAAAGTGATGCAAAGTCTAACCACTCTTATATTTTACAATATATTTTGAATCTTAGTTATCCCAAGTTTCTTTAAATTAATTTCTCTGAAATAAGTCAACATTTATAAATGGTACCTACTCTCTTAAACCTGTCTTCCTTAAGCAAATGGGTCACCAAGCAGCAAGTACTACAGCACTTTCCAATTATTTTTGTGCTGCATAAAATTATTGTTAAAATGTCAATAAACCCTCAGATTTATAATTTGCTGTAGACCATTTTATTATCTGCTGTGTTTTCAAGATCTACATAAACCTGCTGAGGTCAGATATAGTTTGGAGTGCCATCTTGTGGTGATGTTTTCCTTTGGAAGTAGGAATAAAAGCTGCACCTTTGAAAATTATACACATTTTCATGGCTGAAAACAGCATAGCTTTTATGATGGTCCCATTGTCTAGTAACAGATATAGCCAGTATACATGGTTTTATTAAATATCAATAGATCTGCACTGAGATCTGCAAGATTTGTGAAGTTGATTGTCTGTGGTTCAGCTAAGAACTTTTAACCCACTACACTTGTGCTTAGAAAACAGTTACTGTGCATTGTCTGCACTGAGCTACTCTCTATTCCTGTTCAGATCTAAGGTTCCCATAGTGTATCATACTGTATAAAACTCCAAATTACATTTAAAGAATGAGTGTTTTCTACTAGTTTGTTTTAAAAATCAGTTATTAACCATGTAAATCATACTTTTATTTTTTTGTTGAATGAATGTGTGCTGGCAACACCATTGATGGAATTGCTTTGTAGCACAATGGAATTGAATTATTAACAGCATCACAAACCTCAGGCTCGTAAGCAATCATATTTTTACATTAGTACATTAAATTCCTCACATCAGACTCATTAGTGCCTCCAAGCTCATTTATGTGATCAGCACGCTCTGAACAAAAATGTTTCTTTAAAGCAACATAAAGACAGAAATAAGTAACTGTAAAAGAAATCAATATTTTTTTTGGGAAACTATTGATTTCTAAAAGGGCAATGATGGCAAGAGGTTTTGTGTACATTTAGATCTTTCAGGTCACGTATCCAGACTACAGGTTACATTGCTTCTGGATGCCTGCTCTACTTTGATTATTGTCTGAAACTGTTCTTCCCCAAACCTACTTTGTGTAGAAACTTACTGTCATGCTTAGCTGGAAACCAGTTTGAAATGGTTGTTTTATGGGAAGGCAGAATGAAAAATCTCCTGTCAATTAAAAACTGTGCCAATGATAAACCACAAATGAGGAAATGTCTCCATCTATGATTATGAAAACTTCGGGGAATGTTACATAGACAAAGTATTACCTAAAGTCTCTGTATATTCTTAAACAAAAGAAATACCTTGCAATGTTCCCTCTACTTTTTGGGGGCTGTGTGACCCAGTCAAATTTCCACGCATGCGCGTTTTTTTTCCCATTTAAAAGCCGATGAGCGGCCTGTGCAAGACCTCCAGGCTGTTGTGTGGCCGCCCAGCTTAACAGGAACATTGCTTGCGTTTATATAACTTTCATGACCTCAGAACATACCAAAACACTTTGCCAATTAAGTACTTTTGATGTCTATATTACTGTTGTAATGTAAAGGAACATGGGAGCCGATTTGCACACAGCAAGTTCCACGAACAGCAATGCGATAAATAACTATGTTTTAATGATGTTGGTTGAGGGATAAATATTGGCCAGGACACTTGAGAATTCTCCTGCTCTTTGAATAGTAGCATGGGATCTTTTGTGTCCACATAAGAGGGTATACAGGGTCTTGATTTAACATCTCATCTGAAGTTGCAACACTTGCTCAGTACTGCACTGAAGTGTCAGCCTAGATTACGTGCTCAAGTCTCTGGAGTAGGGCTGCAACCCTCAATCTTGACTCAAGATGCATTAAAGGAGTTATATAAATGCTAGTTGTTGCTAGGTCTCCTTGTCATTAGGCCATTCTCACCGTCACTGGATCAAAATCCTGGAACTCTCTAATGGATTTAGCATAAACTGACATATAAACTGCCTAATAAAATAAACAGCTAACATTCTAAATCAAAATTTATAGTTAAAAGAAAATAAGTTGCTGCATTCCTGGAGAAAATAGGGCAACGAACAGCATGAGATGTGATTAACTACCAGAGTGACCCGAAGCAGTGTCATCAACATAAACAAAAAAAGCCCTTAGAACACACTCCAGAATGCATTATTCTTTATAATATAGAAATATAGCACTTTCTTACCTGGATTGAGCATTTTTTTTGTGCTGGCAAAATCATCACTGCAAAGCAGTAAATGTGTGGCAGGCTTCATTTACCATATTGTTGAGCGAGAACACATTGGGACTTATTTTATTTGCCAATACTGGTGAATATCAGTGTTATGGTTTGCAAATTTGTCCATGCGTTACTAGATTTTGGTGGCAATGTGTGAGTGTATAATTATACATACTCACATATTCATTGCTAATGCCAACACTTAGGCTTTTGCTTGCAAAATACTGCAGATGGAAATCTGAAATAACAAAAAATGCTGGAAAACTCAACAGGCCAGGCAGCATCTGTGGAGAGAGTTAACGTTTCAGGTCTGGGACCCTTCATCAGAACTGGAAAAGGCTAGAGCTGTAACAGATTTTAAGCGGGTGCAGAGGCAGGGAAAGGGGTGGGGCGGAAGGGAGGAAGGAACATTCTGTGCTAGGGTAGGAGATCCTGGTTTGCATAAGGAGGCAGAAAAGCTGTCATTTATTATTGAATAAGGTATAATTTTTTAATAACAAGTGCAGATCTACATTTAGTTCTTAAAAGCCTTTTAAGGACTAGGCTGCAGTGTTCAAACATTGATTGTTTACAACAGAGTTTGGAATGCTTCTTTTGTGTTTTACAAAAATAACTGCACTTGCATGCCCGGAGGTGCTTCAAGCAAATGGATTTACCTTTGAAGTATGGTCAGTTATGTTAATAAAAACACTGAATACTGAAGGTTACAAAGTAATTTTATGGTCTAACGGTTGTAACAGTGGATTTTTGTGGAATTCTAATTGTACTATTAAGTTGAAATCTTTAGAATGATACAATTTTGAATTTTAAACTAATTTGTTATATACTAGCTGTTGCTTTGTAAATCAGCTGTAGTTTGTTCCGCCAAAATGAATGAAGACATTAAACTGACGTTAAAAAAAAATCGCTCCATTAAAAGGAGGCTCTTGATGCAGGTTAGGCTAAAAGCAGCAGTGTTTTGCATGAGCTCAAGTTTGGAGATGGTGACGAATGGGAGGCTGGGCAGGAGAGCGTTAATCAAGACAGGAGGTAACAAAGGCTTAGACAAGGGTTTCAGCAGCATGTGCGCATAAGGGTAGTCAGGTTACAGAAGGTGGAAATAGGACATATTTTTGGTGGGTAGGATATGAATCAGAAACTCAGCTCATGGTTGAAAAGGACATCAAGTTTCTTTGAATCAGAAGTAGGAGAACCCAATCAACAACAGACTCAATCAACTTCTTGGCGTGGAGTTTCCGGCCAGATGTCAGCAGAATTGAAACAGCACTAAAGATTGCAGAATTTTAAACATGAGTTGTGCCCATAACCACTTTATGCTGAAGTATCCACAATCTTTTATGCTGGTTCAAAAATCCATTGTCCAAAGCAGTCCCCGCCCACAAAACTAGCCATGTCCCCAGGTCGTAATGGCAAGATTATGCTGATTGCAGCCAGTTGGGGAGTGTTCATCACACTGCAACCAGATTCTTGGGCACACAGGCACCCATTGTCACATGAATCTGTACCTGCAGTGACCAGCAGTCAATTGAAGCCTGACACAGGTCTGTTTCTCCTGCTGCTGCAATTACTTTAAAAATTAAGTTTAGTCTAAATTAAGGTCAATTACAGCAGAGCAGGACGCACATGTGTGGCTTCAAATGACTTGCTGGTCACAGATCTTATGTACCAAGCGCAGATCAAAGCAGTCAATTAAAAGGTAAGACCCAAGAGCAGTCAGTCAGTTGAAGAATAGTGCATTTCCTAGCAATCCCACTGCTCTACAATCACAGAATCACAGAAACCCCACAGTGCAGATAGAGGCCATTTCGGCCCATCGAGCCTGCACCGACACATATCCCACCCGATCCCCGTAACCCCTACACCAACACATATCCCACCCTATCCCTGTAACCCCACGTATTTAATCCCAACACTAAGGGTCAATTTATCATAGCCAATCAACCTAACCCGCACATCTTTGGACTGTGGGAGGAAACCGGAGCACCCGGAGAAAACCCACGCAAACGCGGGGAGAATGTGCAAACTCCACACAGACAGTCACCCGAGGCCGGATTCGAACCCGGGTCTCTGGCGCTGTGAGGCAACAGTGCTAACCGCTATGCCACCGTGCTAGAGAATGCCCTGTTCCAGTCACAAAACAATTACAATGGATTACGCAGCTTGATTGCGCTGATGCATGGGAGATTTTATGTTCAGACTTATGTTAATGAGTTTGCGCGGAAACGTGAGCGTGACTTCACCTCGGCAAAACCGGAGCAGCACATTCTGGGCGTATTTTGCCGATTCCAGTAGGGGCGCAAACTACACATCCATGTCTCAACAATGACTGTCACTGAAGTTGTTTTCACTTCACCTTCTTCCAGAAACCTATAGATCTCATACTAGGCAACATGGTTGCAGGAATGGCACCAGAACCACATCAAAATCTTTTCTCTAACTGTTAATTATAATACTTTTACAAAGAATATGTTTAAATTTAGATTCAGTTGCAGCAAAAGTAATTAGATTTAAGTATAAACAACACTGGCCTTTGTTTTATACACATTAGTTTCAAGGTACCAATGCAGCCCCTGCTTTGCGAAATAATGCTAGACCAAACAGGTATTCTGATATGTATGTTTAATTTCCCTGCATTTTTTTCACTTAACAAGATCAAGTAACAAGGAAGTTGTCTGATGTAGTGCTGACACTAACATTCCAATACTAATACTGTTGAAAAGGCCTATGTAATAGTAATTGTATAAACTCATAAAAACACTATACTAAAGGAGTCCAAACATAAAAGTCAGACAGTCTTTCTAACCTGTTACTTGCCTTGCAGCCACAGGAAAAGGAGCAAAATGGAAGTTGATAATCTTCAATTCTGTTTCACTACCCTCGCCCTCCAAAACAATAGAAAATACTATTTTTTTGTCTTGACTTAAATGTCTGATAAAGAAATGTCACTTAGTATTTACCAAACATCCATCTATTCAATTTGTGAGAAAGAAAACTGAGTGAAAACTTTACAATGTACAAAAAATGACAAGGATTTACATGGCCTACCTAAATATCTTTAAATTTTTTTAAGCACAAAGTTGATTTGTACAAGTTACAAAATGTAAACATGGCAAAATAAATAGTTAAAACAAGTGACAAAAGGATCCCAATTTCATGCTCATGATCCCATAGATTTGTGTCATTTTCATTCTGTTGTAATTTCAAGTGCAAAGCATGATGAATATCTAGTATTCAAGTAACAGAAATACATATGATGATACAAATAAACTATTGTACAAGGTAGTGATCACCTGAACTTTACAAAATTTACAGTTATATATTGACAAATTTTTACATTTATGATATGACACCGTTCAGGTCCACATTTAGCACTTGCAATCCATCGGGTGCCTTATTCTGCATTCTTTCTGGAATACAAGATTTCCATCACGGTACGTCTTAGAAGAGGCGCTTTAGACGGCATTATGTCACCTCCATAGCTACTGTCTTGTCTGCAATACCATTCAATAATCTCTCTGGTTCACTGCTCTCCCTGCAAGAAAAGAAACCATCTTTATTTTTATAGAAATTACATCTGTACAGCATGATTCTTAGAGAATGCAAAGTAATGAAATAAAACAAACATGTTCAATTCAATTTTAAAAACAAACATGTTGAATTCAATTTTAAAAAGGGATTCCTTAAAGTTTAAATCTTTTGAGTACCAGTTTTGTCTATTTCTGCTGTGACAAGAAATGGATACCAATATTAAAATTGAACTCAACATATTTTCTAAGAATACAATTGTATTAAATCAAATTATTTTATTTTCAAATATTGGTAGTCCAACCAGTAACTAAAACAGAACAAAGGTGTGCATATGGTTTCATTCTCCATTGCAGTTATGCTTTTAATTCATGCTGCGCACACATCATTTCGATCTTTTGGATCGACTAACTTATTTCCCAGCTGATCATCACTCTGCAAACTGTGTCTCAATCTTTAATCTGATTGTTTCTTCTAAATGCCGACATAAACAACCCCCCACCCCCAAATACATTTTACTGCACATTTAACAATGGATTTAAAGGCTGCAATCTCATCTCAGGATTTACATATCATCTGGATCCCACAAAACTGCTGCCTTGTAAACATTCATTATTCTGTGTCTTATGACTTCTGAATAATCCTCAAAGTACAATTGTTAATCCTCTAGTGTTCTAACATGGACAGTGCACAAAGGGCACACAAAAAAAAGGTAAAATAAAACTGAAACTATAAATTAGCAACACCAATCCAATTACACGAATAAAGACTGTTAAGGAACGTGAATATTGGTAAAACAATGGTAGCACTTTGAACCAGTGATAACCTTTAGACAGGTTACCCAAATTCAAAATGCATTAATTAGATGCTAAATTTTAATTCTGAACATTCATCTAGATTTAATCACTGCAGTTTTCAAACAGATATTTTTTTCCGAGAATTGCTCAGAAGTATGCTTTAAATAACTAACAAGCTTTGACTGCCGTAACCTACAAGGCTACGGACCAAGAGCTGGGAAGTGGGATTAGGCTGGATAGCTCTTTTTCGGTCGGCACAGACATGATGGGTCGAATGGCCTCCTTCTGTGCCGTAAATTTCTATGATTCTATAAATAGCTGCATTATACAATTGCACTTTCTAGATTTCCTTTCCCTTCCTGCCCTATTATACAGCCACGCTGAACATTGCTTACTTTTCTGGCAGGGTGGGTGAAGGGAAGAGGTCATCACAGACATCCCAATCAGGAAGAAAATCTGATTGACCCCAATAAACTTACATCACTGCTCCTGTAAGGATTAATACATTTTCAAATTATGTACGTTCAAATATACAAGTTACAGAAGGATCTCGTAACTACATGCAAGAGGTAGCACCCGAGTAAAGTTCACTCTCGGAAACCCGTTAGAACTTGCATACGTAGAGCTTCTTTACCTACCTAGCCAAGCTACTGATGGCACTACTAGGGGTCACCTTTGGCACCCTGTCAAGGCTGGTAGCAGCTGTGGCCAGCTTTAAGGCAGAAGGAGAAGGTGCTGAAGTCCTTGCACTGAGATGCACATTGACAGGAGTAACCACATTCATACTGTTCAGACGCACAGCAGTTCCTATGCAGGAATTGTTCACAGGAAACGACTGGGGACTGCTTGTGCGTAATGCAGGGAACACGTGATTTGCTGAGGTGCGACTGACAGTTCTTATAATTTGTACAGTAGATAATCCTGGGCTGGAGGACGAAGTAGCATTGGAGGGTTGGAGATTTCTATAGGTGCCTGTGAAAAGAAGCATGAACATCGATTAAAAGTGGACTAATCTCTTCACGTATGAACAGTTTTATTCTTGACTGGTTTTCTGCACAATCTCTGAATGGTTCAACATTAGAAATTTAAAATAGAATAGGAGGAGAAACAATGTTTTTTTTATATAAACAATTCAGATGTAGAAACTTTCAGAAGCCTGCAACCAATGTTTCCTTTAACCTGCACGCCTGTGCAGCATTCTGGAGGCCCCGCACAGTCGGTTAGCCAGCTTTTAAATTGAAAAAAACGCGCATGCACGGACTTTTGAATGGGCCGCGTAGCCCAAAAAAAGTGAACATTGCCTGCAACCTATTATGCACCTATCCAGCTTGTGGATGTGTAAACCGGAATTTGGTCACACATGCTTTTGTTTTTGGGGAGGTGTAGCATTTACAAGGCTCACACAAGAGCCTCCAGTGGCAGAAACCTGGTTCCGTGGCACTACAATACCAGATGGGCTCTTACGAAAGAACATATTAACACCAGTGAGTCTTGGATTAATGCACGCCAAAGCGTATTCAGCCCTCTAGGATTCAAAATTCTGATAAAGCTGGATGACCCAGTGTATGAAATGGCACAATTTTAAAGGGGCTGCAGGAACAGAGACACATGGGGGGTATATGTACACAAATCTTTGACGGTGGCAGGATAAGTTGAGAAGGCTGTTATAAAAGCATATGGGATCCTTGGCTTTATTAATAGGTGCAAAGAGTACAAAAGCAAGGAAGTTATGCTAAACCTTTATAAAACACTGGTTAGGCCCCAGCTGGAGTAAGGTGTTCAATTCTGGGCACCGCACTTTAGAAAGGATGTCAAGGCCTTGGAGAGGGTGCAGAAGAGATTTAATAGAATGGTACCAGGGATGAGGGACCTCAGTTATATGGAGAGAATGGAGAATCTGGGTTGTTCTCCTTAGAGCAGAGAAGGTTAATGGAAGATTTATACAAGGTACTTAAACTCTGGCTATGATACCAATGCTACGGAGTTCACCGTAGATAATGCTGAAGTATAACTCCAGGTGCAGCCCAGCCTATTATCCCTTTTTCCTACTGGCTGGCATCTAAACGCCACTTGGTGCTGTACATAACTTCACAGAAATTAATAAATCAGCAACAAAAAAAATGAAAGTGAGCCATAGATAGAACTGAAGCCCAGATCTGCCAGTTTCTTAAAACTTTAAATTTTTTTATTATACTCACTCATAAATGGATCAATAACAATTAAAGTAAAACCTGTATTGTGTGCAAGATATTAAATGGAAAGTTAACAGAATTAATTACTTTCGATATCGTTCACAATGAAGTCCATCAACTGAGAGATTATTACACTGTCCACCTGAACTGGAATCTTTCTAAGTTAAGTACAGGTGCCACTTCTAGATGTTAATATTCCCTGTGGGAAGGACTATGTTGTTGTAGAGTAACAGCAGCTTTACAGATATGACAAAGAGTCACAGACCTGAAACGTTAACCCTATTTTTCTTTTCCCACAGATGCTGCCTGACCTGCTGAGTGTTTCCAGCATTTTCTATTTTTATTTCATCAGCATTTGCATTATTTCGCACGTTGACGGCTAACTTAATTATTCTGAGAAAAGCGAAGAAAACCAAGTATACATTTTGTTTAGCACATTTCTTTATGTTTAACATGGCTTCATCTTGATCGATAATAACTAAAGCGATACAACTATAACCAGTGGTATTGTAAAAAATTAATAAAAAACCAACAGAAGTATTCACAATAGTGTATATATGTACATTATATATATATTTTTAAGTGGTCTCATTCAATTGCAACCTAACAGTAAATTATGTGATTCATAACAGTATACATTAGTTTAAGAAATTCATTTTAAACATTTCTGTCTTTCATATTTAATTTCCTTCCATAAATAATTGTCCACGTATTGGGAATCTTGTACTCATCACCTTCTTCAACACTTATTTTCATAGGACTAAGTAACTCGGGTGTGCAGATTGGAGAACTTGGCACCTTCAATTACAAAACGCAATAAAGCACCATCTTCCAGGAGGACAGGGCCTGGACAGAATACAGCTCTGTGCCAAAATTGTTTCTGCAATTAGGCCCTCAGAGTCCTTGAGGTAATGTTCCCAAGCACATTATAACCATTGCCTTTTATCAAGCCGTCTGCCAAAAGCTACACCTTTATATAGCCTTCTGTGATGAATAGGTGGTTCTGGTGTGGTGGAGTTATGGTGTAGACCATGGATCTTTATACAACATGAGAGTAAGAGACTCTGTATTCTCTAGGACAAACCTAGGTGTCCCTACAGGGAGTAAGCATTCCATTGTACTAGTTACATATGGCAAATAAAATTGAATTGAATTGAGTGGAGAACGCTTCATCAAGAAAGACAGAACCATAGTTCCAGAGTTTTACATTGGAACAAAAGCTCTGCTACCATGGCAAAAATTTGAATTATTAAATTGCAAAAGCTGCAATGATCGGAATAAATGGGTCATTTTCAGGTTGGCAAACTAACTAGCGGGGTGCCACAGGGATCAGTGCTGGGGCCTCAACTGTTTACAATCTATATTAATGACTTGGATGAAGGGACCAAGTGTACTGTTGCCAAATTTGCTGACAATACAAAGATAGGTGGGAAAGCAAGTTGCGAGAAGTACACAGAGTCTGCAAAGGGATATAGATAGGTTAAGTGGGCAAAAATTTGACAGATGGAGTATGATGTGGGAAAATGTGAGGTTATCCAGTTTGGTAGGACGAATAAAAAAAGCAAAATATTATTTAAATGGAGAGACTACAGAATGCTGCGGTAGAGGGGGGATCTGGGTGTCCTCGTACATGAAATACAAAAAGTTAGCATGCAGGTACAGCAAGTAATTAGGAAGGCAAATGGAATATTGGCCTTTATTGCAAGGGGGATGGAGTATAAAAGTAGGAAAGTCTTGCTACAGCTGTACAGGGCGTTGGGGAGACCACACCTGGAGTACTGTGATAAAAACAGAAAATGCGGGAAATACTCAGTTAACGTTTCAGGTCGATGACCCTTCGTCAGAACTGGAAAAAGTCAGAGATGTAACAGGTTTTTAAGCAAATGTAGGGGCAGGGAAAGGGGGGAGGGGAGGAAAGAACAAAGGGGAAGGTCTGTGATAGGTTGGAAGGCAGGAGAGATTAAGAGACGAAAGGGATGATGGTGCATGGCCAAAGGAGATGGTAATGGGACAAGTTAAGAAACAAAAGATGGCTCTAGATGAAGTGTAAATGGCACTGGCAGAATGATCGACAGCTGCCATGTGAGAAAGAGAAAAAAGATAGGGGCAGAGGTCCAGAAGGCTGTAAAGTACCTAATCGAAAGATGAGGTGCTGTTCCTCGAGCTTACGTTGAGCTTCATTGGAAGTGTAAAAGGCCGAGGATGGAGAGATCAGAGTGGGAGTGGAGCAGAGAATTAAAGTGACAGGCGACCGGAAGCTCGGGGTCACCCTTACAGACTGAACGGAGGTGTTCCACAAAGCAGTCACCCAAGCTGCGTTTGGTCTCCCCAATGTAGAGACAACTGCATCGTGAGCAGCAAATACAGTATACTAAATTGCAAGAAGTACAAGTAAATTGCTGTTTCACCTGGAAGGAGTATTTGGGGCCCTGGACAGTGGGATGGGAGGAGGTAAAAGGGCATGTGTTGCACCTCCTGCGCTTGCATGTGAAGATGCCGGGCGAAGGGGTGTTGAGGGTGATAGAAGAGTGGACCAGGGTGTCGCGGAGGGAGCGGTCCCTTCGGAATGAAAGGGGAGATTGGGGAGGGGGGGGGGGGGGGGGGGAAAGATATGTTTGGTGGTGGGATCACGCTGGAGGATGATCTGTTGAATGTGGAAGCTGGTGGGGTGAAAGGTGAGGACAAGGGGAAGCCTATCCTGGTTCCGGGAGGGAGGGGAAGGGGCGAGAGCAGAAGTACGGGAAATAAAACGGACACAGTCAAGGGCCGAGTTAACCACAGTAGGGGGGAATCCTCGGCTGAGGAAAAAGGAAGACACTAGTATGGAAGGTGGCATCGTCAGAGACGGAAAAACTGGGAGAAGGGAATAGAGTCCTTACAGGAGGCGGGGTGGGAGGAAGTGTAGTTCCAGGTAGCTGTGGGAGTCAGTGGGCTTGTAGTGAATGTTTATCAATAGCCTATCCCCAGAGATGGAGACAGAGAAGTCGAGGAAGGGAAGGGAAGAGTCGGAGATGGACCATGTGAAGATGAGGGAAGGGTGGAAATTGGATGTAAAGTGAATGAAATTTTCTAGTTCGGGGCGAGAGCAGGAAACTGCACCGATACAGTCATCAATGTACTGGAAAAAGAGGCGAGGGAGGGGACCGGAGTAGGACTGGAACAAAGAATCTTCCACATATCCCACAAAAAGGCAGGCATAGCTAGGACCCATGCGGGTTCCCATAGCAACACCTTTAATTTGGAGGAAGTGAGTGGAGTCAAAGGAGAAGTTGTTCAATGCGAGAACAAGTTCAGCCAGGCTAAGGAGGGTGGTGCTGGAAAAGGACTGATTGGGCCCTCTGTTCAAGGATGAAGCGGAGCGCCCTCAGGCCATCCTGGTGGGGGATGGAGGTGTAGAGGGATTGGACGCCAATAGTGAAAAGGAGGCGGTTTTTGTTCTTTCCTCCCCTCCCCCCTTTCCCTGCGCCTACACTTGCTAAAAAATCTGTTCCATCTCCAACTTTTTCCAGTTCTGACGAAAGGTCATCGACCTGAAACGTTAACTCTGTTTCTCTCTCCACAGATGCTGCCTCGCCTGCTGAGTATTTCCAGCATTTTCTGTTTTTATTTCAGATTTCCAGCATCCGCAGTATTTTGCTTTTGTCCTAGAGTACTGCGTAGTTTTGGTCTTCTTATTTAAAGGCAGGATATACTTGCATTGGAGGCAGTTCAGAGAAGGTTCACGAGGTTGATTCCTGAGTTGAAGGGGTTGTCTTATGAGGAAAGGTTGAGCAGGTTGGGCCTAAACTCAGTGGAGTTTAGAAGAATGAGAGGTGTTATTGAAACACAAGATTCTGAGGGGGCTTGACAGGGTCAATGCAGGGGGGATATTTCCCTTCGTGGGGGAATCTAGAACTCGGGGGCACAGGTTCAGAATAAGGGGTCGCCCATTTAAAACGGAGATGAGGAGGAATTTCTTCTCTCAGAGGATCGTGAATCTTTGAAATTCTCTACCCCACAGAGCTGTGGAGGCTGAGTCACTGAATATATTCAAGGCTGAGATAGATATTTGAGCTACAGGGGAGTCAAGGTTTATGGGGAGTGGGCAGGGAAGTGGAGTTGAGGCCAAGATCAGATCAGCCATGATCTTATTGAATGGCGGAGCAGGCTCAAGGGACCGAATGGCCTACTCCTGCTCCTATTTCTTATGTTCATATGATCAACACTGGAAATCCAATTCTTCCACAGCAGTAGTATAATGCTACAGTTCTTGCCTCAGTCACTGAACTAAGTGATTTGTTGTCAAGAATTTGTAAAAGGCAGGTTTCAACTTTCTGCTGACAAGTCCCACTTTGTTAAAGGTCAATTAAACCTAACTAATTCCTGCGGGTGAGATAAGAGGTTATTTATAAGTGATGAGATTGTTTAAGCTCAGTTGAATAATGCTAGTATAGTTAAAAATTGTGTTTCGCCATTCTGGTGTTGCAAACCTGTCCATTATTGCCATGCTTCCTTACAGACAGATCATGATGGAACAGAGGGGGCAGGAACTTGCTAGTGAAAGCTTCTGCTACATATGGAAATCACTGCTCTAATGATTGGTTTCAATTTCTTTTTGTTCTTGGCTGAAATGATTACAAGAATTGGTTGGTGATCTGCAGCAGACAAGATGGTCAATAAAGCACCGAATTTATTCTTCTTTTAAAACCATCACGAAGATGAATATATACGACTCCTCAGAAACCACAGTGGCCTACAGGCAATTTCTGACTCATCCAGCATTCCACTGCTGGAAGCAAAAATGAATATATGAATAAGCTTGAGATCCCTTATGTTCAACTGTCCTTTCAACTGACAGCCTACTTTGGTAAAAATACAAAGCAGGCCCTTATTCTCATCAGCAAGTTACAGGAGGAAAGCTACTAGTGTTGCTAACCTGAAATCACTGTGCATGTTTTTGCATTCCTTAAGTTTCTGGATTACCCAAGAGAAACTTGCTGAAAATCATTTCCCCCCCCCCCAACAACATTTGTTAATATTTAGCAAAAGCTTTTACATAGACAACAGTATTATACCCTCACCTGCAGACTGGACAACACCATTCATGTTTGTAGTATGGCCTGCAGCATCCTTGGAAACTTCTGCCTGACCTGGTGCAGGAGCACTAACAACAGCTGATGCAGCAAAATGGGCACTAGCTGAATCCAGCGTTTTTGAAGAGCTGTCAGGTATCCTGGATCCCTGAAAAGATAATTCACAACTGAAATTTTCAATAGAGGGAAGCTAGGTAAGTGCATGAGGGAGAAAGGAGTAGAAGGACATGCTGATAGGGTTAGAGGAGGGTGAGCTGAAGTAAACAGATAGGAATTCCTGAAATGCTCCTAGTGCATGACCTACAATATTGGTAATTCATAATGTTACATAATCAAAAATAATGAGATTAGAGGAAAACTCCCCTTCAGTCCATCTGATCGCCTCCTTCCAAAGCACCAACCCCAAACGTCTTCCCAATATAGCTACTTCTTACCCGAGTTCAATGTCCTGGATGCAGCAACCCTTTGGCGAACTATTCCAACTGTACTTTTTGTGAAAATACTTTGATGTCTATCCTAAATTTCCCTTTACCACTCAAAACTTGTGCCCTATCAGCTAATGTACAGAAAGTACTCCAAAGACTAGTCTTTGCAGTTTATAGCATTTGGCACTTAGTCCTACAATGCTTAAAAAGGCAAGTACAATTTGTATTTAAGAGTTTTTAAAAATACATAATTCACATTTAAAATACCATTATTTACCAAGATAGGAGTAAATTTAAAGTTACTTTTGCATTTGTGCTAGACACTATTTTGAGTTTCAGGGCAGCGATATCTCTGGGCTGCTCTCTCTCATTTTATACATTGGGATTAGGGAGCTGGGCAGGTGCATTGGGCACTGCTTTTATATAGACACCCACAGATAACAATACAGACTGGTTCCCAGCAATGACATTAACTAAAATCAGCTTTTATCCCGATAGCTAAATCATAGATCCACATTTTCATGGGTCCACAACGCAGTCAGGATTAATGAGTCCAGCGAATTTACAGAACAGGGGCAATCCAAAATGTGTGCAGTCAGCTGCATTCATAGTGTAAAAACAGCTTTAAAGGTTTAAAGAAAATCCAGAAGATTAGATCAATAAATTGAAAACCTAATCAAGTCACATCAATTACAATTTAGTGAATAAATCTTGTTCAAGAACAGTGAGGTCATGACTATATCAGAATCATTCCTTCTCGTGTCATTTGTCCACTTCTGGTTTTGAAAATGCAGTGATGGTAACATTCAAATGTTGCATTTTTCAGCTCTACAAGCATCAACCATGACTAATTATAAATTGTTGACAAATTACTCCAGGAGAAAAATCACATTTGTTTAGGCAAAGGTGGCATGGTCACCAGAATGAAGGCACATAGGTTTAAGTACCAATTTGATTCAGTTCCTGATCTCAGTCATGCTGCATAGGATAGTTCCAAAGGGGGGCCAGATAGCTACCCAATTTGGGGGGGGGGGGGGGGGAGGAAATAGAAGTCAATTGGATGGATGTTCACACTAGCTTGTTCTCACAAAGCTCTTGCTGGGATAGGAGGCAGGTAGAAACAAGAGAACCCACACAGAAGAGCATATGCCCTAAAAAAAAAAGCACTAATTAGCAAACCTCACTCAGAGCCACAGGCAAAAATGGTTAGTAAACTAGCTATCTAGTAAACATATTTGCTAGTTTTCCTTATTCTTTATATTTATTCTCTACATACTAATAGATTATCATGCTTTGTAACAATTTGTCTAAAATGGATTATTTGATAAAGAAAAAAGAGCTCGTGCTTATATAGTGCCCTTCACAACCGTAGGACGTTCCAACTGGATTCTTCACTGCTGACCACATCACATGCGGTTAAAATTAAGTACTGCTAGCTAATTCATCATGCTGTAGAGAATATACATTAAGGTTTGGTACGCCAAAGGCACTAATATGTAAGTGTTTGCCTAACTTGCTGTGGTCTTTGTGAACTAACAAGCATCTATTGGATTGCTCCTGTAACCATCAGATAGTCACTGTCCTTGGACAGGGACCCATCTCAGGTTATTCAAAGTGTTCAAAGCAGCTCAAGGGATCAAGTCATTCCATTAATTATAATCATCATGTGGGGTTGTTTACAAAACATGTTGGTTTGCCCATACAAAGACAGCTACCAAACTCCACTTTGATTCTGGTGATGTTTAACGACCAAGATAGTTATGAAAAATTATTTAGTATCCTTTGTTCTGGAATATCTTCAAAGGAATTTGGAACTCTATTTTGAGTGGTAGTGCAGGAAGTCAGAAATGTCTGGCCATCAGGGTACAAGGCTAATCGGTAACTCAGTAAATGGGAGTCACATAATAAGTCTTCCACCAGGTTTATGGGGTTGTTTGTCAAGGCTTAGCATAAGGGAAATGTCTTTATTACTTTGATTCCATGATTCCAAGACGACCTGTGAAACCTATATTCACTGCAAATCTACTGTGTTTGATCCATTTTAGTAATGTTCAATAAATTTGCCTACTGATTTATAACCTGAGCCATGATCTGATGAGTATATATTCTTTCATTTACCAAAGATGAGATCACGTGGCAGCCCACAATACATTCAAATAAGCCAAGTACAGTCAAGAGCACTCTGGTTGACTCCCAGGGTCACTACATTTACAGGAAACTTTGGTTTATCCGGAGGTTAACTGTCCGGAATGCTCGAGCCACCGGCAAAAATCAGGAGCCGTTTCGTTCGTTTTTTTTTTCTTTTTGTTGCTTTTTTTCCCCCACCAGTCAGGCTCTGCAAGGTCTTGCTGAAGCTGTTGCTAAGCTACAGAGACGCTTGCAAGGTACGGCCGACTGTTTAGAAGCTAAGCAACAGGGTTTGTTGCCAGATACGGAGCTCAAAATCTCCGTATGTTTCAACATTAGCGCTGGTTTATCCAGCAGTTTTGATGGGACGGCAACAGCTCGGTCTCGTCGGTGCCGGATAGCACAAAGTTTCCTGTATCTAGATAGCAGGCAGGTAAAAATGCACTTTGATTCATAAGGGACATGGAAGTGATGCTGAACCCAAGGAAACATCTAGAATAAGGAGCCAAAAACCAAACAACCTAATCGCCAAACATGGAATGTCCCTTTATGAATTTTAAGCTTGATAAGTCACATGTTCCCTTCTACATAAGAAATAGGAGCAAGAGTAGACCATTTGGCCCTTTTTGAGCCTGCTCCGCCATTCAATAAGATCATGGCTGATCTTCTACCTCAACTCCACTTTCCTGCCCGATCTCCATATCCCTTGATTCCCCCTAGAGTCCAAAAATCTATCTATCTCAGCCTTGAATATACTCAAAGACTCAGCATCCACAGCCCTGTGGGGCAGAGAATTCCAAAGATTCACAACCCTCAGTGAAGAAATTCCTCCTCATCTCAGTCTTAAATGGCCTACTGCTTATCCTGAGGCTATGCCCCCTAGTTCTAGACACTCCAGCCAGGGGAAACAACCTGTCAGCATCTACCCTGTTAATCCCCTTCAGAATCTTGTATGTTTCAATGAGATCCCCTCTCATTCTTCTAAACTCCAGAGAGTACAGGTCCATTCTACACAATCTCTCATCATAGGATAGCCCTATCATAGGAATCAATCTAGTGAACCTTTGTTGCACCGCCTCCAAGGCAAGTATATCCTTCCTTAGATAGGGAGACCAAAACTGTGCACAGTACTCCAGGTGTGGTCTCACCAAGGCCCGGTACAACTGTAGCAAGACTTCCTTACCCTTGTACTCCAACCTCCTTGCAATAAAGGCCAACATGGCATTTGCCTTCCTTATTTCTTACTGTACCTGCATGCGAGCTTTCTGTTCCGTTCTGACATAGTGTCATCAACCTGAAACGTTAACTCTCCACAGATACTGCCTGACCTGCTGAGTATTTCCAGCATTTTCTGTTTTTATTTCAGATTTCCAGCATCCGCGGTATTCTGCTTTTGTGCTAGCTTTGTGTTTCTTGCAAGAGGACACCCAAATCTCTCTGAATACCAACATTTGAAAATATTCTGTTTTTCTATTCTTCCTACCAAAGTGAATAACCTCACATTTTCCTACATTATACTCAATGTACCACCTTACTGGCCATTCACTTAGTCTATCTATATCCCTTTGCAGACTCTTTGGCCGCAAATTTAATAGCGCTCAGAGGGCGGGTTTGGAGGCGGGTCCGCTTTCAAGATAGCAAAGATTGACAGCAGGTAGGAAACCCACTGTCAACCCGCCTCCATGCGAGTCTCAGGTGTCGGGTCTGTCAGCGGAGAACTGACCAGACACCAAGCGGCGGGGGAAAACAATTCAGCTGGTTAAATGGCTTGTTAAGTGCCAATTGAAGACTATTTTGAGGCTTCCTTCAAAGTTTACGTACTCCCCCACGGGTTACCTGCTGTTCGGGGAACACGCCAGCTCAACCTGCCGTGTTTTGAGTCTGCTCTGATGTTTCTGATAAGCTGACAGCTGCAGAAGTGGTGCAAATGATGCCATGTTGCAGATGGTGAGTTTCAGAGCACAGAAAATGTTGGTTACTGCATATTTTATACAGAGATTTCTTTAGCTTACAAGTTTTTAGATCCAACTGTATGTCCAGTGCCACCTCATTGGGAGAACCTCGCTCACCAGTGACAGATCACTTCGGTCATCGTGCCTGCAGCTGCCATCTATTGCAACATCGGAGCCAATGAAACAATCAGACCATGGTCCTCCGAATCCTTCCACGATCAGCCCAAACATCACCAACCTTCTCCGCCATCACCCGATGTTGCACTGGACACAGGGCATCATCCCCTGACAACACTGCTGCCCGGGAGGCCAGCGATGGCATCACCATGGCCAGATTTTCTTCACTTGATGCTGTAAACTCTGACTGCCACATGATGCACCAGGCTGACACCATCCCACACCAGCACCATGAAGCATCCCTTTAATGTCCAAGCCATTCCATGCACACACATCACTATAGCCGGGGGGGGGGGGGGGGGGCGCGGGGGGAGTTATATCTCAACATTCACTGGAACTCAGTAAGACATTTCTCAAGGTGCGCACAGATCTGTCCAATAAGGGGCAGTGTTGGAAAAACAGATTTCACTATGACAACAAATTACCAGAAACTTCACATGGACATTGGCTAAACTTCTCAAGTGCCTACCCTTGTGTGTTGTTTGTTGGTATGCTTGCAATAGGATGAGGGTGAGTGTGAGATGTGGCTAGTGAGATGGGGAAGTGATAAAGTAGAGAGGGGGTTGGGTGGAGTTGCAAGGTAAGTTGGTGAGAGTAAGGATGTGCAGGAGAAGTGTATGGAAGGCAGAGTGATGGGGATGTGTGGAGTGGCACAGCAGGGTGAGTTTGAGTGTGGCTTTGCAGGAACTTTTGGTGATCCACCGAGATCATTGAAAGATTGGCGCCACTGCAGCCAGGGACCCCTGACGACATCCTTGCTTTTGCCCTCCTGTGCAACCAGGCTGCGTTGGTGTCCTGGGGAGGTCTCTTCCACCCTTGGAAGGGAAGAGGACCTCCCTGCGTGCTGTGACTCCCTCCATAAGCATATGGAGGGAGTCATTGGAGAGCCTGGGTGCAGCAGTGCACCTTTGTGCAGTGCGTGTCAGTGTTTGCAACACCTCAATGCTGTCAAACACTGAGAACAACTGTCAAATTCCATGTGGACGTGGTCCCTTTAAGGAAACCGGCTGATGACTCGTCATCGGATGACATCATCAGACCCACTTCCTGTTAATTGGCGGGCTTAACAAGGCCAATCAAGGCAAAATCCCGTTTAGAGCGGCTGCAGCTGGGAGCGGGACCGGAATCAGGAAACCAGCTCTCCGGTCACCATCCCGCCGCCTCCATTAAATTTGCGGCCTTTGTGTTCTCCTCACAGCTTACTGTCCCACCTAGCTTTATATTGTCAGCAAACTTGGATACATTACACTCGGTCCCTTCATCTAGGTTATTAATATAGATTGTAAATAGCTGAGGCCCCAACACTGATCCTTGCAGCACCCCATGAGTTACAGCCGGTCAACCTGAAAAAGATCTGTTTATCCCTACTCTGTTTTCTGTCCGTTAACCAATTCTCTATCCATGCTACTATATTACCACCAACCCCATGAGCCCTAATCTTGTGTAATAACCTTTTATGTGGCACCTTATCGAATGCCTTTTGGAAATCCAAATATACTACATCCACTGGTTCCCCTTTTTCTATCCTGCTAGTTACATCCTCAAAAAATGGATAAATTTGTCAAACACGATTTCCCCTTCATAAATCCGTGTTGACTCTGCCCAATCCTATTATTATATTCTAAGTGCCCTGTTACCACGTCCTTAATAATAGGTTCTAGCATTTTCCCTCCTACTGATGTCAGGCTAACTGGTCTGTAGTTCCCCATTTCCTCTCTCCCTCCTTTCTTAAATAGTGGGGTTACATTTGCTACCTTCCAATCCGCGGGAACCGTTCTAGAATCTATGGAATTTTGGAAAATGACAACCAATGCATCCACTATCTCTATAGCCACCTCTTTCAAAACCCTAGGATGTAGGCCATCAGGTCTAGAGGATTTATCAGCTTTCAGTCCCATTAATTTCTCCAGTACTATTTTTTTTTACTAATACTAATTTCTTTCAGTTCCTTATTCTCGCTAGACCCTTGGTTCTCCAGTATTTCAGAGAAATTTTTTGCGTCTTCATCCATGAAGACAGGCACATAGGGGGAAAAATTCAGTTGTTTGCACCTCCTGTTAGTGCCTTAAGAGGGTGCCAATTGGGGCGCAAAGCAACTAGAGGCAGAGCGCGGCGATGTTTGTGCCGCTCGCGAAATTAACTAGACATTTTGCGGCAGCGCTAAACACTACCGCCACGGTCTCCTGCGCCGGCAGATTATGACATCAGTTGAGTGCGCAACGCCCCGTTAGCGCCCCGGACCGGATATTGAGTGGCGCCCCCTGCCTTACCGCCTGCCACTAGCAACGACAGATTGAGGGGAGCGTTATGCTGTCAGAAAGGGACTAGGGGAGCGCTATCTAAAGGCGCCGCTTCCTGCCTTTTTTGTCGGTGACATTTTTGCACCACGCATTCGGAGAGAGAGAGAAAGACATTTCTGGAGAGATTCAACGCTGTGTGAAGTAGTTTTGAGTACTGAGCAGCACTTTGCAGGTTTATTTTGATTTGCCCTTCCTTGCTTCGCCAGCGCTCTGAGGTAGCGCCACGCTCCTCGGCCTGTGAGCCTAAGACAGGTGTGAGGCGCCTGATTTAGCGCCCCAATCACCTCCAGGGGCGATAAAAGCCAAGTTTGCTGTCGGAGGCGATAATTAGCACCAGGCGCTAAACTTTGCGCACCACTAATAATGGCGCCCCAAATGGGGCGATACCGAATTTCCCCCCCAAAGTATTTGTTTAATTTCTCTGCCATTTCCTTATTTCCCATTATAATTTCTCCTGTCTCAGCCTCTAAGGGACCCACATTTACTTTTGCTAATCTTTTCCTTTTTACATACCTATAGAAACTTTTACAGTCTGTTTTTGTCTCTCGCTAGTTTACTCTCATATTCTATTTTCCCTTTCTTTATCAATGCCTTGGTTCACCTTTGCTGAATTCTAAAATCCTCCCAATCCTCAGGCTTACTACTCTTTTTGGCAACATTATAAGTCTCTTCCTTTGATCTAATACTATCTTTAACTTCTCGTTAGCCACAGTTTCTGTGCCTTAAATGAATGAATAATTGTTGTGAATTATGCATTAATTCTTTAAATGCTAGCTATTGCTTGTCTACCGTCATACCTTTTAATGTAGTTTCCCAATCTACCGTAGCCAATTCGCCCCGCATACCTACGTAGTTTGCTTTGTTTAGATTTAGGACCCTAGTTTCGGATTAAACTAAATCACTTTCAAACTCAATATTAAATTCTATCATATTGTGGTCACTCTCCCCTAAAGGCCCCTTTACTACAAGGATTTTAATTAACCCTTTCTCATTGCACAATACTAGATCTAAAATAGCCTGTTCCCTAGTTGGTTCCTCAACATACTGATCTAGAAAACTATCTTGCATGCATTGTATGAATTTGTCCTCTACACTATTACTGCAAATTTGGTTTGCCCAGTGTATATGTAGATTAAAGTCCCCCATGATTATTGTATTACCCTCGTTACATGCGCCTCTAATTTCTATCCCCGTATTTGCGCTGCAGCATTATTACTATGTAATCAAGTAGTACGATGCTTCTGTGACAAATGACTAATTTGGCTGGGGGCGGGGGGGGGGGGGGGGAAGGTGTGGAGAAGGGGAGAAGAGAGATCACAGCCTCTTAATACATCTTCTGAGATTACATTGAGGAATACTGTTGGGGCAGACAAGAGACACAAGCTGCACTAACATCTAACCTGTACTATACCTGACACAGCAGTGGTCAATTGAAACACTGGGTTCAAAATATTCCATTCCCCAGCACAAGCAACAATGTCGCTGCCCCGTCCAGTCACTTGGAGGAGCATAAAATATAAAAACAAAAGTCAAACTTGTGGCACAAGCCTATGTTACCTGTGAACTTCCGTGGGAGATGTTTGAGGAATGTTGGGATTGTTGTCGCTGCATCTGTGCCAACTGCTGTCGCTGCATCTGAACAAGCTGTTGCTGATGGGTGTGGTACTGCTCCTCCGTTATGCCACCTGTTATTAGATGAGGAAAAGCCTTAATATCATGATCTAATTATGTCAGTTGAACACTAAATAAAGTGAAATGGATTTTTTGTAAGGTTAGCTAAGTGACAAATATTTCAGACTTAAAAAAAAATCTTTGTAGGCCTGCGTGGTGCTTAACATATACTTTAAAAAGTTGTATTAATTTTCCCCCGTTAGACTAGTTTTGTATTTCTGAAGTGGTTGCTATATACATGTAGGCAAGAATACATCATGAAACACATGTATTTTCGTGTGTGCGTACACACACAATATAGTTCCATGTCCACAAGTTAACGTGGGAAAATGTAGGAGAGCGAGACAGAGAGGAGAGAAAAAGAATACGAAACATCAAATACTTTCATATCTGAGCATTATGGTTGTAATGACACCCAACTAGTTGCTCTGCATTTACAAATTCTGCTGTTAACAGCTACAGGAGTCACAGACCCCATTAAAACAGAAAGAGTCACAAGCTACATTACTCACCAGATATCCTATTCCTATTGGTGATCATGGTACTTGATGGTAAAATAGAAGACATCGGAATTCTCCTTTTATTCACATTCTGTCCTAATTTTTTGGAAGTACAGTGGTTATCACTGTCCTGAAGCTGGGATAACCGAGGCTGGAAGTGCCGTAATCGGCATGCTTTGATATTGCTTAGTATTTCACTAAGTGACAGTCTATTTGTAAAGTCTTTATTGGAAGAAATGGTCCATGAGTCGTCAGACGAAAAAGCAGCTGGGGAGCTAGGAGATGACAGCATTTCTGGGTCAATTTGGCGTAGAATGTGATCATGATCTGTGGATGCACGATCTAACAAAAACCTAAAAGGGGAGGGGGGGGGAAAAAAAGTGCTTTAAATCTCCATAGCTGCTATGAACACGATGATAAACTAAATCTTATGGTTGCTACAAGTGCTTGGACTAATTAATATTATGATGAATCTGTTCAACCAGAGTAAGGACAGACACTTCACTTCCAGAAATGCTAATCTAGTTGTAGTGTTATTCAGATGCCATACTAGTCACTTGAATTTAGCAATTCTGAAGGATCAAACTTTGAGACTCTGCAGGCCATTTTTAATAGTACTTTTAAAATTCTATTTCAATAATACAAACTTTATAGTTTTTAAACTTCCCCTCAATTCTGAGCTTCATATCACCATCATATCAATCTCTCATAACTTTATTATGCCCTAAAGAGAATGAGACAAACATGATGCTGACAATATCAACTTTCACTTATGAGCATTATGGCTTACTTCTTGATTCACAATTCTGATAGATTTTCTCTCATTTGTAACCACTTTTATTTGTAATTAAAGAGAAACATTTATGTGCAGGGCAAAAGAAAATGTGTACACCAGTTAGGCAAGTACAAATGCTGCCACCTTTGATATATCTAGCCTTTCATCTGTGTGGGTTTGAATCCAGCCCACATTAACATGATGGAAACATATTGGGGTAGATTTTCCTTAAGCTGTCGGGAAGGAGGCGGGACGTCAACTTTCGGGTTTTAGTCCTGCCTACATCGACGTCCGGCCAATCCGCGCGATTTTCCCTTGATTGACCTTGTTGAGCCCGCCCAGCGGGCTCAGCAGGTCAATTAAGGGCCACCTGGCAACAGGTGACGTCACAGACTGAAATTTCATCTGTCAAGAGTTCTTGACAGATGAAATATCAGCGTTTCACAGCTGTTTGAAGCTGTCAAACACTGAGTCAGACTTCTAACCTGAGTCCTTCTACACAGACTCAGTTAGAAGTCTCACCGGCAATGAAAGCTGAAGGCTGTCACTTTTGACAGATCGCAGCCATTTTGCTTTCATTGCCGGCTGAGTGATGGACTCCCAAAACCATGAGGAAGAAAGGCTGTAAAGGTAAGTACAGGTAATTTAAACTTCTTTAATCACTTTAGTGGCATAGTGGTTAGCACTGTTGCCTCACAGCGCCAGGGACCCGGGTTCGAATCCGGCCTCGGGTGACTGTCTGTGTGGAGTTTGCACATTCTCCCCGTGTTTGCGTGGGTTTCCTCCGGGTGCTCCGGTTTCCTCCCACAGTCCAAAGATGTGCGGGTTAGGTTGATTGGCTATGATAAAATTGACCCTTAGTGTTAGGGGGATTAAATACGTGGGGTTACGGGGATAGGGTGGGATATGTGTTGGTGTAGGGGTTACGGGGATCGGGTGGGATATGTGTCGGTGCAGGCTCGATGGGCCGAAATGGCCTCTATCTGCACTGTGAGGTTTCTGTGATTCTGTGAAACACACTTACCTTTGCACTTATGCACCCATCACTCACCTGAACACCGACATCACGACCCCTCCAAGTCCTTCAACCAGACGGCCCGACTGCTCTAACCTGGTGTGGTTTGGAGCCATCGGGAATCCCACACGACACCCATCAAAATAGGGATTAGGCTAAAAACTGCCTGATAACTACCTGTTAACAGGCAGTTAATTGGCACTAATCCCTTCCTGCCTCGGGTCGGCGGGTACCAGTGCGGGGCGGGTACCCGCCTCCTCTGAAACTTACGTGGAGGCGGGTTTTGGGCGGGATGGTGTCGGGACCCCCGATTTCGGGATCCCCCCCCCCCAAAACCCCGCCTGACGGCTCGAAGAAAATCTACCCCATTATATCTGCCTTTAGCATCTATATCCAATGTGTTTAGGCAGTCTTAGGCTCAATCTTAGTGATTGCTAATCACAACATAAAATTGCCTTAACTGGCAATCTCAGTATTTTAAAAGAGGGGACAGGTGGAGAGAGTCAGGGAGGGAATTCCAGAACTTAAGGCCTAGACAGCTGAAGATGCTGCCACCAATGGCAGGGCAAAGGAAGTGGGGGATGGACAAGAGCACAGAATTGGGGGAATGCAGAGTTCAGAGGGTTGTAGGGCTGGAGGAGGCTACAAGAGATAGGGAGGGGCAAAGCCATGGAGGGCGTTGCTAGACCGGGAGCCAATGTAAATCAGCAAGCGTAGGGTACATGGGTGAACGGGACTTGGTGCAAGTTTGAATACGGGCATCAGAGGTTTGGATGAGCTCAAGTTTATGGAGAGTGGAAGATGGGAGGCCGGCCAGTACATCATTGGAATCGTCGAGTCTGGAGGTAACAAAAGCTTGGATGAGGATTTCAGCAGCAGATGGGCCGATGCAGGGCTGGAGACAGGCGGTTACAGAGGTAGAAGTAGGCGGTCTTTGTGATGGGAGAGGATATGCGGTTGGAAGCTCAGCTCGGGTCAAATAGGACAGAGGTTGCGACTTTACTAAAGGGAGCTTTACTCTGCACCCAACTGTGCTATACCTGACCTGGAAATACTTTAAGCTAACAGCAGTCAGAAAAACTGGCAAAAAGTATTCCAATTCCTAGCACTGCCATACTTGGTGAGTAAAACATTTTTTGCCCCTTAAAAAAGTGAAGCTATAACAAAAAAATTGCTACAGAGCTGTCACATCAGCGTCAGCAAAAAGTAGAAAATTAATTTAGTGTTTTCAACAAAACTGTAAATTTTCAATGTTTTTGTGAAAAATATATTTGAATGAAACTCTACTATTGTCATTTTGAGGTCTAGCAAAACAGCAACAGCAGGCACCCATTATACAATGATCCATTATGTTGTTGAATGAACAATATTGCGTAAATGTAGTTATATTAGTTGAAACTATCGTACAAATGCAAAATTGCTAAGTGCACAATTCTCTGCCATACTCAAAGACTTTAGTTCTATTTTAACTGCTGTTATTATCCGAAAACTCTCAATATGACAGTCAGATAGTAACAAATCCTCAACAACCCCACTATGAAGAAATTAAGATTCTTTCCCCCTCCCCTCCAACGCCTCAAATTCTTTACAGATTTTCTTTTTGGTAGCTTGGAATGTTTACATACCTTCCTCCACGACCTATGCGCCTCCGTGCTAAACCTATGCACCTTCTTGGAACGGTGAGTGTGGTTAAGCAGTACCTATACCGTGACTCACTTAGCCCAGCTGGTTCAGGAGTCTGCCATGGGCAGGTACTCATTTGATCCAAATGAGGCTGTAACAGAGTAGAAATATATGGTTAAATAATTATAAATTATGAATGATTGTTTGTCTTTTCACAACTCTTCTTCCATGGGTCTATAAAGACCACCATACATGACCTTTAAAACTAATTTGCTGAAACCACTGAAAAGGAAAATATTAAGATTACTCTACCATAAATGTGGCTTTAACTCATTCTCGAAAAGTTCAACCTCCACTGACAGAAAATATCTTTAACGAGAAAGAAAATACAGATCACCGAGGAACACTGTTTTTGCCAAGAAATTTGTATCATTGTGTTGCTGTTTGACCAGTCTCCTTGCTTTATTCTATGCAAGCCCTCATTAAACCATCAAAACCATAGTTATTTCACTAGGCAGCCTCGAGACTTTGAGCGTCACAATAAGAGCAATGTAGCATACATGCACAAATACAGCTTCAAGCAGCAACAGCACAGATGGAGTCTGGGAGAAAGCTAGGCAGAAACTTAAGAAACTGCATTTACATAGTGCTTAAATCACATCCTCAGGATACACCAAATGGCTATACCAACAAAGGATTACCTTTCAAGCACAGTCACTATTCGGACAAATGTGGATGTCAATTTGGCAACAGCAAAGTCCCACAAACGAACGAATCAAGAAAGATGACTAAAGTCCATTTTTATTGCCAATATAAAAATCCAGGTTTTTTCGGTTATGTTTCAGTTTTTATTTTTGGAATATAAAAAGGGAGAAAAATTAACAGAAAAATTTGGGCCCAAAATATCCCAAAGTAAATTCACAGTAAAAGTAAGTTTTTATTTAAAATTTCACTAAAACTCAAAAAAAATGAGCAAAAGGGTTCAGTTAAGCTAAATGACAGCCCACAATAATCTACATTGGCTCCCTGAAGCAGCTATCTATTTAGCCCCATGTCCTTGCTGTTTTCTCAAACCCTTTCAATTTTGTTTTTTCAAACTTTTTTTAATAATTTTTTTTTGGATTTAGCTAGTTTCTGGTAGAGTATTCCAGGTCTTAAAAATCCTAACCTCCTCTTCTGATAATTGTGAGTTTATGCCCTTTAGTTACTGATCCAATAACCAGTGGAAATAGCTTCAGATCACAGACAAATGAGCAGGAAGAGCAGATAGGTGGCAGATGCAACTTAATGTAAAGTGTGAGACAATATATTTTGAGAGGAAAAACAAGTAATGTGAGTATACACTTAATGGAAAAATGCTGAATGATATGGATGAACATATTTCACAGAAAGTGCAAGTATAAGATAAAACCCAAATTGTATTGGTTCTATGATAATTGCAAAGAGTACAAGAGCAAAACAATGATACGTTTGTGCAAGACAATACTTAGAGCGCAGAGTTCTGTATGAAGTTTTGGGCATCCCATTTTAGAAGGGGATATTAAAGCCACACCCAGCATACAGCAAAGATTCACCAGGATGATGCTAGGAATTAGACATTTTAGTAAAAAGGATAGCATTGAGATACTGGATCAAAGAAAGCTTGGAGGAAATTTAATAGGTTTTTAAAATTATGAAGGGGTTTGATGGGAGTGAATAAGGAAACATTTACTCTAGCTGGGGAGTCAGTGACAAAGTGGTTGTTGCTTTAAAATAGTCACCAACAGAATGAGGTTCGGAGGCGATGGGCCGAAATGGCCTCCTTCCGTGCTGTAACTTTCTATGATTCTATGAGACTGTTACTGGAGCATGGAACGTTTTGCTATAGGGAGTATTCCTATATATTCAAGGAGTTAGATATATTTCTTAAGGCTAAAGGGATCAAGGGATATGGGGAGAAAGCAGGGACAGGGTACTGAATTTGAATGATCAGCCATGATCTCATTAAATGGTGGAGCAGGCTCGAGGGGCTGAATGGTCTACTCCTGCTCCTATCTTCTATGTTGATACACAGACCATTGCATCCCAAGGGAAAAGTGGATAAATATTTGAAACAGAGGAAGATATACAGACCGGTGGGAGTACTGGGAATTAGTTTTGGACTGCTCGCGCAAAAATTCTGCAAACGCAACAGGACGAATGGTTTCCACGTGTGCTATAATCGTCTATGGAGTACAGAAACTGCTGGTAGGATTCACCTCTTCTAGCCAATTCAAAGCACAACATCAAAAAGACTTCTTTGAGCTTTCAGAACAAGACAATTCTTGGTGAAACCATCCACATTTGCTTTGTGCCGCTGTTTCACAAATACATTAGAGATGACCCCCCCTCCCTCACCTGTGATGACAGAAGCAGTGGACCCTGAATGAGTTGAATGGTCTGTAACTTTCCTCAGTGGATTCTGCCTTACCAGGGAAAACACAAGATATATTCTATTACTGAATAACTAATCTCCACTCAGTGACAGATTAACCCAAGGTTTTATTTCCATAAGGAATAAAATTGCTCGGATTGGGCTAATTTTTTTGTTTCTACCATAAAAAGGAGGTTAAAGCTTTCTGCACAACAACCAAGTGATACAAACTTTTAGTAAGAACTGCTGCCAACGGGAGAAAACTAAAGGTGCAGTGAAGAACAAAGCCTTATATACAGAGAGTGTGTGTGTGTGTGGGCGGGGACAGACAGGAATGGACCAAAGTAACAAGTTACAGAATTGTCTTAAAGGTACAGCGATGTAAGCATTTTCCACCACTGGCACAACCCATTTGAATGTGGAGGCCAAAAAGAATGAGGAAGAATCACAGGTGCTTTCAACCAGCTATGCAACAGACATTGAAAATGAGGGGGGCTTGAACAAGTCATTCAGAATATAGCAGATCTACTGAGTTAATGGCTTGCACAATATAAATACTTCATTCTGGGAAAAATATATATATTTTTTAAAAAAGGTTCTTTCAGTAAGGCATGCTACAAAGCAACTAGCATTTAAAAATTCTCTCACACAACTCAATTTTATGACAGCTGAAGAAAGCTTAGGTCTGTCCCTTAAGAATATCAGACACAGCTATGTTATTTCCTCGGGCAAATTATTCCCAAATGTACAACTTCAAATCAGTTCCCATTGATATCAACAGTATAGGCATGTTCAATTTTAATCTTTTCTATTCTGTTTTTGGACCACTCCGAGTCACTGCATACATCAACGATTTAGATATAGGGCTGGAAGGAGTAATGTCCATAATTGCAGACAATACTAAAATAGGAGACTTTGTAAATACAGGAAACTCTTGATTTACCGGCACCTAAATAACCAGAAATCTCTTAACCGGCAAAATTCAGGAGTAGGTTCAGGTAAGTTTTACTTCATATTAGTGGCCGTTCCTGGATCTGTAGCTGTGTAACTGGGGTTCCTGCACTTGTTGCTAAGCAACAGGGACGCTTGGTCTGTGGCCGGGGTTCCTGCACCTGTTGCTAAGCAACAGGGAAGCCTGGATTTGTTGCTGTGTACGGAGCTCTCGTACCTTTTACTATACCTCTCTGTAATCTGGACTTTTTGATAAACCGGCACCACGCCGGTCCCGGATAAAAAAAAGAGTTTCCTGTAATTCAGAGGACTGAAGGTAGGGGGTATTGAAAAGATGATGGAATGGGCAAAAAAGTGGGTGATGGAATTCAATGTCAGCAAATACAGCATGGTACATTTTGCTTAAAAAAATTGAATGGGGAAGCTTTATGTGACATGGAACAGAAGAGGAATTTGGGGGTTCAGGTTCAAGAGACATTAAAAGTAGTAGCTCAAGTGAATAAGCCATTAAAAAGCTAATGAAATACTGGGTTTTATGGCAAGAGGTATAGAATATAAAGTCGAGATGTAATTGTGTATCTATTTAAAACCATGGTAAAAATTACAGTTGGAACACTGCAGTTTTAGCCTCCACACTGTAAGAAGGCTGCACCAGTTTCACTCGGATGCTGCTTTATATGAGGAAATACAAATATGAAGAATGACTGACTGAAATATTCAGTCCACTTTCATTAGAACAGAGGAGATTACGCAGTGATTTGATAGGGGTGTTTAAAATTGTGAAGGGATGGAACACGGTAGATAGAAACCGACTGTTTCCAGTGGTTTAGAGGTCGAGAACAAGTGAACACAGATATACAATTAAACAGAAGAGATTTAGGAGAGTAGGAGAAACTTTTTCCACAGAGGGTTGATAGGCTGTGGAATGCACTACCAGAAGCTGTGGAATGCACTACCAGAAATAGTTAATGAAGCAGACAGCATGTCAACATTTAAGAATTAGGTGGTTGAAGAAAAGGGGAACAAAGAGAATTGGGAACACAAAGTGGGCACATGGGATTAGGACTGCTACTCTTGTAGAAGATAAACACCAACTGGGCCAAACAGCCTGTTTCTGTGTTGTAATTTCAACGTATAAAAAAACCCCACAAAATTAATTTACTAGAGCAGTGCACCTACACATTTTCAGAGTCCTTCCTTTCAAAAATAACTAACATTTGGCAAACTAACACAACAGGTAAATGATTTGGAAGACATTTCAAATCACTGTTATATGCTAAGAAGTTACACACAAAGTATGTATGTATATTTATATAAATATATTCTTACAGCATAGTATTGGCAACCTGCTTTCCTCCTGAAAGCAAAAAGCCCATCAGGGTCACTGTCTTCCTCAGGCTCTGATACAGGAGAAGGGACCTAACAAAAACAAAGAGAGTCACTGCTGTTTGCATATACTTTTTAAAAAATTAATTAATATCAGTAAGAGGAAACTCAACTTAATCTCCCGAATAATGTATCTGTGTGCAAATTTCCTCCTCAGGAAACTGATGTAGGACAGTACACAATATTGAGAAATATCATAATTTGTCATTTCCCCCTCCTTTTATGATGTAAATGAGGTCTCTTACAATCACTGAGATTCATGCTCTGCTAATTATTGTGGCTTATAAATTACTGGGTAGGAAAAGCAGGGGGAAAAGGGAAGAAAAACATATTAATACATCTTTGTACAGGAAACTTTGGTTTATCCGGAGGTTGTATGTCCGCAAACCTCGATCTACCGGCAGAAATCAGGAGCCGTTTTGTTAGTTTTTTTTCTTCTCGTGGCTTTGTTTCCAACAGTCGGTCTCTGGAAAGTCTCTCTAAAGCTGTTGCTAAGTTACAGAGATGCTTCCAAGGTACGGGCTGACTGTTTACAAGCTGTTGCTAAGCAACAGTGTTTGTTGTCAGATACGGAGATGAAAACCTCCGTATGCTTCAACATTAACTTTGTATGTCTGGCAGTTTTGATAGATCAGCAACAGCTCGGTCCCGTCGGTGCCGGATATAACAAAGTTTCCTGTATTGTGACAATGATAGAAGCAGAGCTCAGTCATGCCTCAAACAGGTACGTGTCTTTTTTTATTTTTCTATTTTGATGCATGCTCACTTGATAAGATACTGCCAATCAACTTTTTCCATTATAAATTCCTATGTCCATATTTATGATGGAAACCACCCAAGTAAACTTACGCTGTAATTAGACCCTCCTGCCAGTGGTGGTGCTGCAGCTATTCCATTAGGAGGGTGAAATTATAGTGCAAAAAGTTTACATGAACAGTTTCTATTATAAATGTGGACATAAGAATTTAGAATGAAAATAAAGATAAGGACAGAATGTATGATTTTAAGATGGGGATTGATTTACATTTCCATGCCCTGATCTAATTATACCTTGCCATCTAACCTCACTTCACCTGAAGACTTGCACTTCGTCTTGACTCCCCATTTGCAACACCATGGAGATTGACAAGATATTGAGAATGTTTTTTTTCTACATCAGGTATATAGAGTAAAATATCATAACCAAGAGACTATTGTTCACAGCTTATCTATTTCAGCGATAGATATAGTTAACATTATTTGCCTATCGCCAGAAATCAGTTCAATCTCAAAAAGGAAACCGGTTTTTGGAATCTCAAAACTATAAAAGAGCTATGGAGTTTCACCAAAGATCTTTAGTTCCTTGATTCACACTGTCTAGTCTACACGAATGAAGGTGGGTGTGTGTGTGTGTTTGTGGGGGGGGGGGGGGGGGGGGGGGGGGGGGGGGGGAGAGGATGTAGATGTGGGTCTTATGGTAATATTTAATCAGACTTGAGATTATTTGTTGTTTTTGGAAGTTTAAATATTGCGCAAGTATTATACAATTATAGTTACTTGCGTCAGTCTTCTGCCTCTCAACGAAACAATCGTTTGTAGTGTGAGATTTACTGCCTTTCTGAGTGAAAGGAGAATGTAATCGTCAGCCACGCAGCACCCGCTTTGCAATACCTTCGTAAAGGGGTAACGGTTCTGTGACATGTTATCCCATTTACGCCATGCATAAGGATGCAAGTTTCAGTTCGTAGACCCAGGTCTAATTATGGAAACTGCTAATTTATTGCAAAGGCGAGTTAAAAATGCTGGGAGAAAGTCTGAATTGTAACAGCTGTTTCTCGAATAGTCCTTGTGACACCCGTTCTTACTACTTTTCTTTAAATAAAATATTTTACAACTGTTGATATTGTTTGTTTGATTAATGCATTGACCAGAATGTTTATTTGAACAGAGCCACAGCCGTATCTCCTAATTTAAATGATTTTTATTCATATGAATTTGAAAATGAATTTTCCTCCAATAAAGCAAGAAAAATCTTGCCATTTCAAATTTCAGAGGATTGGGTGATGCTAAAGTTTATCAAAATCAACATTCCACCTCTAAGACCTGGTTTTGAAACCAAATCGATGGGATAAAAGTCACCAGTGAAGATGGCTATGTTTGTTGGATGCCAATCATCTCAGCCCCAGGACATCACTGCAGGAATTCCATAGGGCAGCATCCCAGGTCCAACTATCTTCAGCTATCCCAAGAATTAATAATTTAAAAAAAACCTCTCCTGGCTTTAAGGGTTCTGAAAGAAACCGATCCATACGGCAGAGGAAGTGTTGTTCACCTTCCCTGCCTGGAACTGTGGAAATTCCAAGTAGTCTAGGGCCTGTTTTTAGAAATTCACTCAACCCAAACTGCCTCCGCCCAGTACAACAATCCAACTACTGGCTAGGAAGGGCACTGACCTTTACCAGAACAGTTACTAGCATGCAGGGCCTCCTCTCCTGTCCCTGTGCCTAACTAACCCCCAGAAACAGACCAATCAAGTCACTAACTGCCTGACCCTAAACTACTCCCAATACAAGCACAGTGATTCCAAGAAATCCAAATATATGAATAATATTTTTCCCACAAATATCATGCAATCAAAATGTACAATAGCTCCATAAAATACATACAAGTAAAATGTACACAAATTACAACTTCTGGGCCAATTCCTCCAAGTACAGGTACACAACAATAAACTGGCACAAAAATGGATGTTGTCGGACATGTAGGGTGTGCTCTTTAAGATTCAGATTAAAATTTAAGGTGCATTGCTGGGGCGGTGTAAAATAAACTTTATTCTAAGTCTCCTTGATGCTGGTACAAGAGTGTCCAAAGATGTGCAGGTTAGGTTGATTGGCTATGATAAAAATTGACCCTTAGTGTTAGGGGGATTAAATACGTAGGGTTACGGGGATAGGGTGGGATATGTGTTGGTGTAGGGGTTACGGGAATCGGGTGGGATGTGTGTCGGTGCAGGCTCGATGGGCCGAAATAGCCTCTATCTGCACTGTGGGGTTTCTGTGATTCTGTGAATACAGAACCTAACCTTGATGAGCAGAATATTCAAATAAAAAAAATTATTGTTGACCATCTTGGAAATGGGGACTATGGTCATGTTTGGTCTCATTCTATAGCATAACAATTTGAAAAAGTACTGATATAAGCAGAGCTAACGTTATCCTGCTCCTCATTTAAAGCATGTCACCAAGCTCAGCGCAGTACATTATCTTGCTTTGATAACATTCGGAACCCACTGCTGATTTATTTACTGATAGAAAAGACAAGAACCCAGCATACCTGGGTGTAAGACTCTTCATCAGAGCTGAGAAAGTCATACTGTTTAATGTCCTTCTTCAGGGCTGGTTGTGATTCTGTGCTAGGCTGATGGTGTAACACAATACACTCTGAACTTTTATGCTTCTTCTTCACATATTTCTTCTTTACTCGAACAGTATCAGTTACCTCCTCTTTGAATGACATCAGGTGCGACTGTTGCTGTTTTAAGGGAAACAAAGCAAAACCGAAATAAGTCATTATTCATAGTTATGTTACACACAAACTATGGTAGATCTTTATTAAATATTACATTCCTGCTATATACTGTCTTTATATTGAACTGTAGAAGTTTACATCATAGGAGGCGGACTTTGCTACAGCAATCCAAACAAATCCCACTGCCTTACTCACTCCCTACAGTCCTGTAGCTTCCTGCTAAAAATGTTTACCTATTTTCCCTTAAAATATATCGGGCAGGATTTTCATTGGGTCGTGGAGGCGTGTGGGGGTTAAAATCCCAAAATGGGGGTGGGGGGGGCACAAACCCAACCCGCCTCCATGCCAGTTTCAAAGGAGGCGGGTACCTGACCCGCACTGGGACCCGCCTCCCCGAAGCGGGTTAGGTTGATTGGCTATGATAAATTGGCTCTTAGTGTTAGGGGGATTAAATACATGGGGTTACGGGGATAGAGTGGGATATGTGTTGGTGTAGGGGTTACGGGGATCGGGTGGGATATGTGTCGGTGCAGGCTCGATGGGCCGAATGGCCTCTATCTGCACTGTGGGGTTTCTGTGATAACTGCCTGTTAACAGGCAGTTTTTAGCCTAATCCTGATTTTCATTCTTGAAGTGTGGGATTCCCGACAGCTCCAAACCATGCCAAGTTAGTGAGGCGGGCCGTCGGGCTGAAGGGGTCGAGATGTCCGGTGTTCAGGTGAGTGATGGGTGCATGAGTGCAGAGGTAAGTGTGCTTGGTGTGTTTAAAGAAGTTTTACTTACCTTTACAGCCTTCCTTCAGGTCTCGGGAGTCCCTCATCTCACCGGCACAGAAAGCAGAATGGCCGCGATCTGTCAAAAATTGCAGCATTCAGCTTTCTGTTCCGGAGAGATCACTAAATCATCCTGAGAGGAAGGAATGAACTTGGAGTACAGATTGTCAGTGTTTGACAGCTTCATACAGCTGTCAAACGCTGATATTTCATCTGTCAAAAGGTCTTGACAGATGAAATATCAATCTGTGACGTCACCTGTTGCTGGGCAGGCTCAACAAGGTCAAGCAAGTCAACATCGCATGGGTTGGCTACAACTCGATGGAGGCGGGACTACAACCCCGAAAGTTGTAGTCCTGCCTCCTCAATGAAAATCCAGCCCAACCTGTCTTTGCCTCAATGCGGCAAAGTATGTCATGTTCCGATAACTCAAAATTTCACCCAAGCTCCCTCCGCACTATTACATTGATGATCCTGTGTCACTGACTTTCTGATTAGAGGAAATAATCTTGCTCTATTCATCCCATCAATACTCTTCATAAATTTTAAAAAAACCTTTATTAAATATCCTGTTTCCTCTGCTCCAGTGGAAATACTGCTGCAGTATTTTTTCAGAAATATTGAGTTACAATTGTTAAATACAGTCTACTCTTGTTAATTTGAAGTCATTCTTGCTGACAATGAATTTGAATTATCCAATAGTTCAAATTAAGCAATTTAAATAAAACAGCACAGGAGGCCTTTTCTTGCACAATTCCAATTAAGCAATTTTGAATGGACTACTGTACTTACTATTCTCACTCAATCCATTGCTTGATTAACACTATACATACTCAGATTGTGCTTCTCGCAGCTCCCTTTCCTTTACCACATCCAGTTGAGTTAGAAATATATTTTGCTAGGTAAAAATAGCCAATATCCTTAATATTACACTTTAACGACATAGAATATACAAGATCAATAGCTAAAACAGTCGTGTACAAGGCAGAGGAAGTCATGGTCAAACTTTAGTGTTCTGGTCATACCACAACTGTAGGCATGTGTTCAGTTCTGCTCACTGAGACATAAGGAAGCCATTCAAACAGGGAATACAATGCACAGAAGGGCCACAAGGCTGATCTTGCTCGTCAAAGGTCTGATTTATGAGGAGAGTGGAGAAACTGGAGTTTTTCAAATTTGAAAGGAGGCATCCGAGAGGTGCCCTTAGAGGTAAATAAGAACTTTAATGGGCATTTTAAAATGGTAAATCAGGAAAATTGCTTTAAACTAAGCAGAGAGTGTAGGACAAGGGGACACCTTGTTCCAACTAGTAAAAGGCAGATTTAGGACTGACAGAGTAATCAATGCAGAGAATAAACTCCTGGTTAGAACAGTCAAATCAAGAGGTGGATTTAAAAAGCAGCTGAATACTGCAATGGAGGGGCTTTAGGGGCTTTCTGGATGGATGAACCAAAATCAGCTGAATGGACTTCCTTGCCTATAATTATCTTGTGATCCAAGCAGGCCAATATAAAGTTTGCTCGTGACTTTCTCTAACTTATATTCTACTATTTTTGCTACTTCGATCAACGTTCTGTTGGCTTTATTGATTGCTGCTCTACATTGGTGCTGAAACACTAGCAATAAAGCAATTTGGATGTTACAACCGATACTAACCCTATATTAAAAAAACTGTTTATTGTCTCTTCGGTTTTTATTTTAAACTTTGTTTCCTTTCAATGAATATAATCACTTCCAGCATCAGCCTTTTCTTAAAAAATTTCAGCACTTATTTTTGGCACATCCCAGGTTCATTTTGAAGACAGGTGCAACTCAGGGAAAAAAATAGCCAGACAGGCTGAATACCAGTTCCAACAAGCACTTTACTTGTAAATTAACTGTCATTAATGTAGTGATGGCAGTGGGCATGTTGAACATGTCCGAGGGACTGCTGCTGCAAGTGAATTATCTGATCTGTGGTGTCAGTATTGAACAAAGACGTGATAGCCCTTCCAAGTTAACGGTGCTAGATTTGATCAACAAAATAATAAAAAGAATCACTATGAAAACTCAAAATACTGAATACTCCAATATATGGGAAAATCTGACAAGAAATTAGTACCTTAACAGTTTTGCTTTCTGGTGCTTTGTAATGATTGCCATTGTGAAGAGATACTGGAGTATTGGAGACCGCCTTTTCTTGTTTCAGAGTCCTCAGCTCACTCATAATTTCTCCACCAAAGTCACCCATATGGTACCTATTCAAACAGTAATAAAACTTCAGCAGCTCCTACAGATTAAACCAGGATGCACTAGTGCGATCATTAACTAGCAAGTCAGCACTGAAACCAGATGATAACTAGGGCAACATATTTTATTAACTCAGAACAAACACTCCCGTCATACCTCTTCTCAACCACATCCAGTGTAAGATGAAGTAAATCCCTTTTGGTCTTTTCCCGCCTCTTAATCATTTCTAGGATGGTAACTGCCCGGCTGAACTCTCGACGCAACTTCAACATTTTCTCATATGAAACTTCATCGTTTTTACGATTCTGTTAAAAAATTATAACCTTTAGGTTTTATAAAAGAGAAATATTATACTTAACAGAAAAAGCAACCACATCACCAAAGCTTTAGGCAGCTGCATTATTTTTCCATACTTAATTAACATTGTATTTTTACAATTTAATGCACATGTCCTTCCTGGTTTTGAACTATGACAAAAAAATTCTGAAACAATGTACCAAGAAGAGAATATTTTTCTCAATTCTTCATAGTCGCATCAAGCACTCTCAAGTCAAGTACAGCACATTGCACAAGTGCTTTAATCCAGAGTTGCACAATGTTCTCCCCTGATCCCATCTCAGTAATTCTGCGCCCTGAACACAAATACATTCTTACTTCTTACAAATCTAGTGTTTTTGCTAGTGCAGGTAATCATTCTTATTTTCTCCCTATTCCTGAACTATGTACCTTCTGTGCTGCACAAAGAAGTATGCCAAGAATAAAACAGGACGGACCACCCGGCATCGACCTAGGCACTGGACATGACAAAGGCACACCCAGCCCAGTCGACCGTGCAAAGTCCTCCTCACTAACATCTGGGGACTTGTACCAAAATAGGGAGAGCTGTCCCACAGACTAGTCAAGCAACAGCCCGACATAGTCATACTCACAGGATCACAGCCGGGTTCCTCCATCACCATTCCTGGGTATGTCCTGCCCCACTGGCAGGACAGACTCACCAGAGGTGGTGGCACAGTGGTATACAGTCAGGAGGGATTGGCCCTAGGGATCCTCAACATTGACTCCAGACCCCATGAAGTCTCATGGCATCAGGCCAAACGTGGGCAAGGAAACCTCCTGCTGATTACCACCTACTGTCCTCCCTCAGCTGATGAATCAATATTGCTCCATGCTGAACACCACTTGCAAGAAACATTGAGGGTAGCAAGGGCACAGAATGTACTCTGGGTGGGGGACTTCAATGTCCATCACCTGGAGTGGCTCGGTAGCACCACTACTGGCCAAGCTGGCAGAGTCCTGAAGGACAAAGCTGCCAAACTGGTTCTGTGGCATGTGGTGAGAACCAACCCAATGGAAAAACCTTCTTGACCTCGTCCTCACCAATCTACCTGTCGTAGATGCATCTGTCCATGACAGTACTGGTAGGAATGACCACCACACAGTCCTTGTGGAGACAAATTCTAGTCTCACTCCATCGTGTTGTGTGGCACGACCACCATACAAAATGGGGTAGATTCAGAACAGATCTGGCAGCTCAAAACTGAGCACCCAAGAGGCTCTGTGGGTTATCAGCAGCAGATTGTATTCCACCACAATCTGTAACCTCATGGCCTGGCATATTCCTCACTCTACCATTACTATCAAGCCAGGGGACCAGCCCTGGTTCAATGAGGACTGTAGAAGAGCATGCCAGGCGCAGCACCAGGTGTCCAAAAATGAAGTACCAACCTATGAAGCTACAGCACAGGACTACGTGCATGCTAAACAGTGGAAACAGCCTGCTATAGACAGAGCTAAGTGAACCCACAACCAACGGATCAGATCAAAGCTCTGCAGTCCTGCCACATCCAGTCGAGAATGGTGGTGGACCATTAAACAACTAACGGGAGGAGGAGGCTCCAAGAATATCCCCATCCTCAATGATGGCGGAGCCCAGCACCTGAGTGCAAAAGACAAGGCTGAAGCGTTTGCAATCATCTTCAGCCAGAAGTGCCGAGTGGATGATCCATCTCCACCTCCTCCTGAGGTCCCCACCATCACAGAAGCCAGTCTTCAGCCAATTCGATTCACTCCACGTGATATCAAGAAATGGCTGAGCGCACTTGATACAGCAAAGGCTATGGGCCCCAACATCACAGCTGTCGTGCTGAAGACTTGTGCTCCAGAACTAGCCACGCCTCTAGCCAAACTGTTCCAGTACAGCCACAACACTGGCATCTACTAGACAATGTGGAAAACTGCCCAGGTATGTCCTGTCCACAAAAAGCAGGACAAAGCCAAACCGGCCAATTACTGCCACATCAGACTACTCTCAATCATCAGCAAAGTGGTGAAAGGTGTCGTCGACAGTGCTATTAAGCAGCACTTTCTCACCAATAACCTGCTCACCAATGTTCAGTTTGGGTTCCGGCAGGACCGCTTGGCTTCATATCTCACTACAGACTTCGTCCAAACTTGGACAAAAGAGCTGAATTCCAGAGGTATGGTGAGAGTGACTGCCCTTGACATCAAGGCAGCATTTGACCAAGTCTGGCATCAAGGAGTCCTAGTAAAATTGAAGTCAATGGGAATCAGGGGGAAAACTCTCCACTGGCTGGAGTCATACCTAGCACAAAGGAAGATGGTTGTGGTTGCTAGAGGCCAATCATCACAGCCCCAGGACATCGCTGCAGGAGTTCCTCAGGGCAGTGTCCTCAGCCCAACCATGCTTCATCAATTACCTTCCCTTCATCGTAAGGTCAGTAATGGAGATGTTCGCTGATGATTGCAGTGTTCAATTCCATTCGCAACTCCTCAGATAATGAAGCAGTCCATGCCCGCATGCAGCAAGACCCTGACAACATTCAGGCTTGGGCTGATAAGTGGCAAGTAATATTCGCGCTACACAAGTGCCAGGCAATGACTATTTCCAACAAGAGCGAGTCTAACTACTGCCCCATGACATTCAATGGCATTACCATCACTGAAACCCCCAACATCAACATCCAGGGGGGGGTGGGTCACCATTGACCAGAAACCTAACTGGACCAGCCACATAAAAACTGTGGCTACAAGAGCAGGTCGGAGGCTGGGTATTCTGTGGCGAGTGACTCACCTACTCTCCAAAGCCATTCCACCATCTACATGGCACAAGTTAGGAGAGTGATGGAATACTCTCCACTTGCCTGGATGAGTGCAGCTCCAACAACACTCAAGAAGCTCGACACCATACAGGACAAAGCAGCCCATTTGATTGGCACCCCATCCACCACCGTAAACATTCACTCCCTCCACCACCAGCGCACCATGGCTACAGTGTGCACCATCTACAAGATGCACTGCAGCAACTCGCCAAGGCTTCTTCGAAAGCACCTTCTAAAGCCATGACTTTTGCCAACTAGAAGGACAGGGCAGCAGGCGCATGGGAACACCATCACCTCCAAGCTTCTCTCCAAGTCACAAACCATCCTGACTTGGAAATATATCACCGTTCCTTCATCGTCACTGGTTCAAAATCCTGGAACTCCCTCCCTAACAGCACTGTGGGAGTACCTTCATCACACAGACTGCAGCGGTTCAAGAAGGCAGCTCACCACCACCTACTCGAGGGCAATTAGGGATGGGCAATAAATGCTTGCCAGCAACTCCCACATCCCATGAACGAATATTTAAAAAACATACCCAGAGCACAGGACAGACGAAAGAGAAATACTGCGGATGCTGGATATCTGAAATTGAAACAGAAAATGCTGGGAATACTCAGCAGGTCAGGCAGCATCTGTGGAGAGAGAAACAGAGATAATGTTTCAGGTCGATGACCTTTCATCAGAACGGTTCTGACGGAAGGTCATCGACCTGAAACATTAACTCTGTTTCTCTCTCCACAGGATAGACAATATGCTTTCAGACCTCCATCAATACCATTCTGAAGCCAATTACTAAAGAATGGGTAAGGCCAGCCAGGGTGACTAATTTTCCTTCCACATGGGAAAGCACCTGGCCCCCAATCTTCACTTCTCCAGCAACGCAATTGAGATCAGGAACTCAACTAGCATGGACAACTGTAAGCACAAAACCATGCTCACCTTTCTAGTCTGCATCTTCTCTGTTCTCCTTCGAAAAGCAACATATGGATCATTGTTAGTGGAACCATCTCTTTTCTCCTGTTTGACCAAGGGGATGAGGGAGGGCGCCCTGCAGTTTTTGCGTTTCCTTGCCCAGTAATCATATACTGCTTTTATCAGATAGTCGTCTTCTTTCAAAAGCAATCTGGCCTCTTGAATAGATACAAGCTGAAGAACAAGATAGTTATTTTAAAAAAATTAATAGTGAATGTGTAATAGTATAAACTGTGTAAGTTTCTTGATTTTATGGTTCACAATTTTTGTGCTCATCTGTACAAGGAGAAACCTTTCTGGGAATACAACACTTTTCATCTTTTGGCACTCAATGTCGATATTAACTATTTTCAGGTCACCTCTACTCTGGCCCAACAATGCATTCCAACTCCAACCTCAAGAGCAGACCCTCATGCACTACTCTTGAATTTTACATTTTCCACACCAGCCATCCTCATGGCCTGCACACACGTGCCAGTTTGTGCCACTCTATGGATAATTTTAAAATAGATTCAAGCCATTAGGAAATAGTTTCAACTAGCCAAATTCTTTTTGTTCAGTTAGGGCTCTTTCAACCAGCACGGAGGGGAGATTTTCATCCCACCAGTTTGGATTAGATTAGAGCCCAGGTACAGGAAACTGTGCGCTATCCGGCACCGACAGGACCGAGCTGTTGCCGTTCCCTCAAAACTGCCGGACAAACCAGCGTTAATGTTGAAACATGAGATTTTGAGCTCCGTATCTGGCAACAAACCCTGTCTTCTAAACAGTCTGCCGTACCTTGCAAGCGTCTCTGTAGCTTAGCAACAGCTTCAGCGAGACCTTGCAGAGCTTGACTGTTGAGAGAAAAAAGCAACAAAAGGAAAAAAAAACTAACGAAACGGCTCCTGATTTTTGCCGGTGGCTCGAGCATTCTGGACAGTTAACCTCCAGATAATCCAAAGTTTCCTGTACTAGAAATTACAAAGCAGCATTGTAATCCATTGTGTCACCCAAGCACCAGCATTAATAGGTTACATGCAGAACCCTAACAAGCCCTATTTCATAGTTCTGATTTTGATTACATAGGCAAAGTCAGAAATGGATATAGTGGGCAATCCAAAAAAAAGGACTGCAGTGCACAACCCCGAGGCCGACCAGTTTAGATTTCTTTAACGCTTTGTTTATTTTCTAAAATGCATCTATAAATTTCTGCAATGTGGAAGAATGACAAGTGTTCTAAATGGATTATCTAATGGAGTACATCAGTGAATCCTAGTCCCTAGAGCACCTAGAAATGAGCTAAACCCAACTGGCACTAATATCAAACTAATGCAAGTCAACCAAGTTACTCTCATGCATCCCCTGTTGATAAGTTAGCCACCAGTGTGGCATGGTCCTAAATAATTTAAACTTTAAAAACGTATATATAAAATGAAGTACAGAAACTGGAATTTGTTATTGGTATATAATTCATCAGCAAGCAGCACAGTACCTGATTTCCACTAGCCTTTTCCAGTCGGTCAAACATCTCTTCAAATTGCAATGGTTTAATCTCCAACTTTCTATTCAGACGATTGAATAAGATCTCATCTTCAGAGTCCATGTCATAATCTGGCTGTTCACTATCCAGATTAAAAGCTGTAAACACAAGCAGAATTGATTTTTTTTAATAAAACGCCATACAATTTAAAGCAAAGCTTTAAAAAATCAGTTTTAATTTTATTAGCACATTCATCACAATACACTTATTGCTAACAATTTATTATTTAAGCAAACCCTGCTAATTTCATGAAAATATGCAAATTAAAACCAATTTCCTTTGGTTTCGAAGTCAGATAAAGATTTTAAAATAACATTTAAATCAAACATACCATTTACTCAGACAACTGATCTGTGCCAAAATAAATCACTGAGACACATCAGATTTTCCAATTTGAAATTGCACTGCGCTGAGCCTTTTCAGTCACTACATGTGCAGAGATGCAACGCTCTTGGAAATTACTGAAACCTTGTGGAGTGTCCTTATGAGATTCCCACAATTCTATGTTTGAATCTATATTATAGTAAGGGGCTGAAGTGAAATAAAACCTCTTGTTCTTCCCAAAAGAAACAGCCATGCTCCTCATTCTAAGCTGTGGCTTCCTACATCTTCTCTGCATAGCTTCAAAATACATTTTAAAATCTTAACAAAAAACTTCAATGAACTACAGTCGAAGAGATAAATATCCAAGTTTAGCAATTTAATTAGACGTTTCAGGCAACTCAGCCCCCCAGCATAAATCTGCACATTTTTTTTCATTTTCAAATATACATTCTGGAATATATTCAAGGAAATTAACAAAATCATGAATTTAAAAAGGTTTAAAATAGGAAGGAATGCAGTTTTAAAGCACACAGACAGGCTACTGCATTTGAGATCACTGGAAAAATGTTTCCTCCAAATTGGAATCATCTTAAAAAGGTCCCTAAGCAACAAAAAGGGCTGGTGAGGAAGCCCCAAGTCAGTCAGATAATGATCTGATGGTGAGCAACTTACGCTGAATGTGAATGAGCTGTTTGGGAACCTTGAATTCTCCCCTGTACAGACGATCATAGTAAGAGACATTACTCTCTGCTTCAGGCACTGGAATAACCATATTCTCCCTTTTCTCTCTGAAGACTTGCTGGGCTGAAATAGCTCTCTGCAAATGGTGTTCCTGAAAGAAGGGAGGGAGGGAAACTACATTATAGCAACATTAAAAAGGTAAATTTAGGGTTTCCCCAATGGTTGAGTGGTACAAAACTATATAAACTCAGGAGGCAACAAATTTGATCCCTGGTCTGTAGCAATTTAGCCGATCTCAACTAGGACACTACAAGTGGCATGTATTTCCTAGCTACAAAAGCAGAGCAGGTTAAAAAAAAGTCAAGTTCACTTTCTTCTGGAAAGTGTACATGTGGGCATTTGGTATGGCCAGAATTTAGCTTTACTGGTGAGGCCCCACTGTAGAACAGCTAGCCAACATTCAATTTCTAGGTACATACATGAAAAATAACCACTTGTGCAAGCTACTGAAAGGACTGCAAAGTCTGTATTAACATATCCCAACACGTCACCCTCAGAAGAGGAAAGAGAAAATTGGAAAAGAAAATAGCAAATTTTCCAATATATACTTGCAACACAACAATTATTTCTGAAATTTGAGACACAGGAACTTTTAAGTTGCATTTTTATATTGCTCAGCTGGCAGAAGAGTGGTGGCAAATGGCATGAACACTGTCCTCCTTGGCTCAAGCCAGCCAGATTACCCTGCCATTACCATTTTCTTATGGCAATATCATGTTTCTGCCGCTTTCCATTATTAAAATGTGGCAGAGTTGGAGTTCTGAGGAACGGATGAGACTCTGAAACACACAATATACAAATTTACCACCAACTCAGCAGCTGGCCCATACTATAAAAATAGGGCACAACATTCTATCAGTTGATTTATTTATCTTTTTTAGTATTTAGTGTCTGCCTGATTTGTATTATTAGGAACTATTTTAGGGGGCCAATGGTGCAGAGGATTGCAAAGGACTAGTACCAGCTGGCAGATAGGGTGGGGGGCTTACTGTGAAGCACTCCGAGGGCTGGTCCAAGAATGTCTCCAGGCAGGCCAGATTGTAGAGGACTCCTGATAGGTTGAGACAAGCAGAGAATAACTGGGTGGATTGAGTCAGGCTGTTGAAGGGAGCAGTAAGAAAGTGGGGCTTCCCTTTGGCTCCATCTCTGCAAAATGTTCCAAAGTGAAGGGGTGCTTCCGGTGATTGAAGTGGACTGCAGCCAATTGGCGTTTGCAGTGAAAAACAGGCAACAAAGCCTACCTTTCAGGTGGGCATAAAAAATCCTATGGCACGATTCAAAGAAGAGCAGGGAAGTTTTCCCTGGCCAACATTTATTCCCCAAACCAATATATATATTAAAAAAAAATCAGATTACTTGGTCATTTATCTCATTGCTGTTAGTGGGACTTTGCCGTGTGCAACTTGCCAGCCTTATTTCCCTACATTACAACAGTGACAGCACTTCAAAACTGCTTAACCGGCTGTGAAGTGCTTTGGGACATCTTATGGTTGTGAACGGTGCTATACAAATGCAAGTTCTTTTACTTTCTAGTCCAAGTGAAGCTTTAGCCAAGTACTCCTAAACTAAGTCCTATATATTAATCTAGCGATCCAGGGTACAGGAATTGCTGACACACCAATGTCAGCAATATACTATCAAAAAACAATCCGATTTACTGTGGAACCACATCATCTGAAATTTACAGTTGGTTCTCTTTAAAAGGTATGAAAATGCTTCCGATTGTAGGTAGGAGTTATGATTTAACTACCGGTTGCATACTGTTCCAATAATGTTTAATTTGGCAAATATTTACAGAAATGCTTTACATGTCATGTGATGTCTTCCCAACTACCACCCCCCACATCATAATGTCACATCTTCCATCCCCAGCTTCAGTGAACTGCACTGTATCTAATTCACTCAGTATGTTTGCTTAATGGCAGTAATTTGCTAAACAGGACAATTTTAACAGGGAGTCTGAATTATTGGGTTTCAACTGTACCTGCAATTTGAAAGGTGTGTCCTAGCTCTTGTGTGCTGTGAAGGGATTGGCTTGAAAGCGGCTCAAAGCACCAGAGCAGCAAAAGGTCCCACATAATTGCCTTTTATAATATAAACTGAGCAGCCCTGTAAATGGGAAGTAAACAGGCAAAGTGAATGATTAAAAGGTGGCAGCGCAAGTATGTGAGGTTGTAAAAGTTTTGCATCTAATGCGCATCCGCAGCATCACACCTTCCAAAGAGGTCACTGATAGAGTGTGGCCGCAGAAGCATCACATATCTCCATCGCCCATAAACTAAATTTAAGATCTTTATTTGCCTTAGACAGAGTGCAACAAAGGTTCACTAGACTGGGATGAGGGGATTGCCCTATAGAGATAGAGAAGATTAGGCCTATATTCCCCAGAGTTTAGAAGAATGAGAGAGGTGATCTACTTGAAACATATAAAATTCTTAAGGGGCTTGACAGGGTTAATGCTGGGAAAATGTTTCCCCTGGCTGGGGAGTCTAGAACACAGGGTCACAGTCTCAGAATAAGGGGTTGGCCATTTAGGACTGAGATGAGAAGAAATTTCTTCACTCAAAGGGTTCTGAATCTTTAGAATTCTCTACCCAGAGAGCGGAGGATGCTCAGTCATTGAGTACATTCAAGACAGAGATCGATAAATTTTGGGGAATTAAGGGATATGGGAATAGTACGGGAAGGTGGAGTTGAGGTAGAAGATCAGCCATGATGTGTTGAATGGCGGAGCAGGCTCGAAGGGCCAAATGGGCTACTCCAGTTCCTATTGCTTATGTTCTTATTCACGAGACATGTTTCGGCGAATATTTTCTCTTCACTCAGGTCAGTGTACCTATCTATAAATACTAGACATGTCTATATTTGGTAATTTATTGTTAAAAATGCCTACAAACAGCTTGGCTGGGATGTGGGACATGAGTTGGAAATTTCACCTCACTCTTTGGCTTTAGAGATGTTATGGGGAGAAAACAAGAGAAGGCGAGAGAGAGAGCGAGAGCATGAGAGAAAAGCGAGCAAGAAAAAGGAGGGAAAAAAGCAAGGGAAGGAGGGGCGAGAAAAGCAAGAGTGGAGGGGGTTGAGGAGAGAAAAAGGAGACACACAGATCACAAACTGTAATTTTCATAATTCTCTTGCAGAATTATAATACCCCAGAGTGCACCACAATCCTGTACATGACAACCAGGTAAAGAAGGATTGGGGGGGGGGGGGGGGGGGGGGGGGGGGGGGGGGGGGTTATATACATAGATAGCTGATCATCTGTTTTGTTGCTCAGTCAGAAGAGTGCGACAGAAAAATTGTGACACAGAGGAAGTTTGCCCTACATACAAGGCTTTTCATACATTTGTAAATGAGATTGTGGGATTTGCAGCTTTTAACCGTGCTCCTGCAAAACTACAATACTCAAAGTATACCGTGACAATCCAGGTCATGTGACAACCAGACCATTTCATTTTTTCCAACATTTTCTACCGTTTAAGCCATAAAAAACTAAGTTGACTGTTACTTGGGATGTGCACAGCAGGTGGCCATGCGACTCATGCCTGTGCTAACACCATACCAAAAGTATCTTCCTGCTTCTTTTCACGTACACTTAATATTTATGTTCAAAAATGTATCAAATTTCCTCAAATTTTGTGCATGAATCAACTTGTGGTAATGCATTCCATAAATCCTTTGTGTGAAATAAAGTATTTTGCCTTCCCCCTACACTTGATAATTCACCAAATAGTCTTTCACTATTTACCCCATCAAACTTCTTTAAAAAATTGAACACTTGTATTCAAAGCCCGTCAACCTTTTCTGCTCTAGTGAATATAGCACTAGTTTTTCCAAATCTCTCGTCATAAATATATCCTCTTATGTACAGGCCATCATCCTGGTGAAATCTATTCCAAATTTAACCCAATTTCCAATTTTATTTTTACAATAGTGCCCAAAACCAAATGTGACCCAATCAATGTCTTGCACAGATTCAGCACAATTGTCTTGTTTTATATTCAGCACAATTGTCTTGTTTTATATTCAAAGTTCCCATCTCATTTGCCTTTTTATAATGGCCTTTTCACCACTTTCACCCCCAACTTTCTCTGTTCCCACACTCCATGGAAAAATTTAGGGTACATTTCCATTCCCGGTTCTTTTCCCCCAAAAATAGTAGCGGTGTTGAACTGGCTTTCCCACATGCAGCAAGTATATAAATGTAAGGAATGGAGAACATCTATTCAAGAGGCATAGGCTGGCAGGTAACAAAGAAAAATCCCAGCTTCTCCACCCCCCCCCCCCCCGCCAAAGAGCCCGCTCCCTTCCCAGCACTTTTCCCCCAGAACCAGAGTCACGAAGCGAGCAACCGAAAAAAACACTTGGACTGCGCACGCGCAACTACTTCAACCGTGTTGGCAGCAGTCGCGTCCTTCAGGCAATGCATTCCAAATCATAACTCACTGCGTAAAAACATTTCTCCTCATCTCATCCCTCTGGTGAGCGAGAGCGGCTGGAGAGCGCCAAACCTCGGGAGATTTCACAGGTGAGCCGGGGCTACAACGGACCGGTGAGTGTAAAGAAGTAAAAAAGTAATCAAAGTTTGACATCACCAGAAAGCAGGTAAGTGCTTAATTTTTGTGGTTTATAGCGGGGCGTGCTAGTAAACAAGGGTCTTTGAGTATATCGTTTAATTGTAGTGTAATTGGTGGTACTGATTTGAGTTAATTTAAATTAAAGGGCAAGTCATGGCAGCACAGCTCGGCCCCGTGGCATGCTCCTCCTGCGCTATGTGGGAAATCAGGGACACTTCCTGTGTCCCTGACGACCATGTGTGCGGGAAGTGTATCCAGCTGCAGCTACTGGCAGGCCGCATTGCGGCGCTGGAGCTGCGAATGGATACATACTGGAGCATTCGCGATGCTGAGGACATTGTGAATAGCACGCACGTTTAGGGAGTTGGTCACACCGCAGGTAAAGGCTGCACAGGCAGGAATGGAATGGGTGACCGCCAGGCAGAGTAGTAGTCGCAGGCAGGTAGTGCAAGGGTCCCCTGTAGCCATCCCCCTCTCAAACAGATATACCGCTTTGGATATTATTGGGGGAGATGGCTTAACGGGGGAAGGCAGCAATAGCCAACTTCCTGGCACCAGGGGTGGTTCTGCTGCACAGGACGGGAGGAAAAAGAGCGGGAGAGCTATAGTGATAGGGGATTCTATTGCAAGGGGAATAGATCGGCGTTTCTGTGGCCGCAAACGAGACTCCAGGATGGTATGTTGCCTCCCTGGTGCAAGGGTCAAGGATGTCTCGGGGTGGCTGCAGGGCATTCTGGAGGGGGAAGGTGAACAGTCAGCTGTCGTGGTGCATATAGGTACCGATATAGGTTAAAAAAATGGGATGAGGGCCTAAAAGTTGAATATAGGGAGTTAGGAGGTAAATTAAAAAATAGGACCTCAAAAGGTAGTAATCTCAGGATTGCTACCAATGCCACGTGCTACTCAGAGTAGAAATAGAAGGATATTTCAGATGAATACGTGGCTAGAGGAATGTTGCAAGGAGGAGGGATTCAAATTCCTGAGACATTGGAACCGTTTCTGGGGGAGGTGGGACCAGTACAAACTGGACGGTTTGCACCTGTTCAGGACCGGGACCGATGTCCTAGGGGGAGTGTTTGCTAGTGCTGTTGGGTAGGGTTTAAACTAAAATGACAGGGGGTTGGGAACCTGTGCAGGGAAACAGAGGAAAGGGATGCAAGGATAGAAGCAAGACAGGAAGGAGAAAAGCAAAAGTGGAAGGCAGAGAAATCAAGGGTGCAAATCAAACAGGGCCACAGTAAATAATAATTCTAAAAGGACTAAGTGTTAAAAATCAAGCCTGAAGGCTTTGTGTCTTAATGCGAGGAGCATTCGTAATAAGGCGGATGAATTAGCTGTGCAAATAGATGTAAACGGATATGATATAATTGGGATTACGGAGACATGGCTCCAGGGTGACCAAGGCTGCGAATTCAACATGCAGGGGCATTCAATATTCAGGAAGGACAGGCAAAAAGGAAAAGGAGGTGAGGAAGCATTGCTGGTTAAAGAGAGTAACACAATAGTAAGGAAGGATATTAGCTCCGATGATGTGGGATCTGTATGGTCGGAGCTGAGAAATACCAAGAGACAGAAAACGTTAGTGGGAGTTGTATACCGACCCCCAAACAGTAATGCTGAGGTTGGGGATGGCATTAAACGGGAAATTAGAGACACGTGCAATAAGGGCACAGCAGTTATCATGGGTGACTTTAATCTACATATAGATTGGGCTAACCAAATTAGTAACAATACTGTGGAGGAGGAATTCCTGGAGTGTATACGGGATGGTTTCCTGGACCAATATGTCAAGGAACCAACTAGAGATCAGGCCATCTTAGACTGGGTATTATGTAATGAGAAAGGATTGATTAGCAATCTTGTGCGAGGCCCCTTGGGGAGGAGCGATCATAATATGATTGAATTCTTCATTAAGATGGAGAGTGAAGTAGTTGACTCAGAGACTAGGGTCCTGAATTTAAATAAAGGAAACAATGATGGTATGAGGCGCAAGTTGGCTTGGATGGATTGGGGAACGTTACTTAAAGGGTTGACAGTGGATAGGCAAGGGCAAACATTTAAAGATCGCATGGATGAACTACAGAATTTGTTCATCCCTGTCTGGCATAAAAATAAAACAAAAAAGGTGGCGTAACCGTGGCAAACAAGGGAAATTAGGGATAGCATGACATCCAAGGAGAGGACATATAAATTGGCCAGAAAAAGCAGCAAACCTAAGGATTGGGAGCAGTTTAGGATTCAGCAAAGGAGGACAAAAGAATTAATTACTAGGGGGAAAATAGAGTATGAGAGTAAGATTTCAGGAACATAAAAACTGACTGTAAAAGCTTCTATAGATATGTGAAGAGAAAAAGATTGGTGAAGTCAAGCGTAGGTCCCTTGCAGTCAGAATCAGGGGAATTTATAATGGGGAACAAAGAAATGGCAGACCAATTAAATACATACTTTGGTTCTGTCTTCACAAAGGAGGACACAAATAACCTCCCAGAGATGTTGGGGAACATAGGGTCTAATGAGAGGGAGGAACTGAATAAAATCAGTATTTGTAGAGAAATGGTGTTAGGGAAATTGACGGATTGAAGGCCGATACATCCCCACGGCCTGATAATCTACATCCTAGGGTACTTAAGGAAGTGGCCCTAGAAATAGTAGATGCATTGCTGGTCATCTTCCAAAATTATATAGACTCTGGCACAGTTCCCATGGATTGGAGGGTAGCTATTATAATCCCACTATTTTAAAAAGGTGGTAGAGAGAAAACGGGAATTATATTCAATTCAATTCAATTTTATTTGTCATATATGCAACAGGCGTGTGTACTGCACAATGAAATGTTGATTTTTACGAATCCTCGTAAACCTGACATCGGTAGTGGGGAAAATGCTAGAGTCCATTATAAAAGATGTAACAGCAGAGCACTTGGAAAACAGTGACAGGATCGGACAAAGTCAACATGGATTTACAAAAGGTCATTTGTACTTGACTATTCTACTGGAATTTTTGATGATGTAACTGGTAGAATAGATAAGGGAGAACCAGTGGATGTGGTGTATTTGGACTTTCAGAAGGCTTTCGATAAGGTCCCGCATAAGAGATTAGCGTGCAAAGTTAAAGCACATGGGATTGGGGGTAAGGTACTGACTTGGATAGAGAACTGGTTGGCAGACAGGAAGCAAAGAGCTGGAATAAATGGGTCTTTTTCCGAGTGGCAGGCAGTGACTAGTGGGGTACCACAGGGATCGGTGCTAGGACCCCAGCTATTCACAGACGACGCTCGAGTCTGCGCTCACTCGGAGGTCGAACTCCAAACCATCGTCAACACGTTCACCGAAGCGTACGAGAGCATGAGCCTTACACTAAACATCCGTAAGACAAAGGTCCTCTACCAACCTGCCCACGCCACACAGTACTGCCCCCCGATTATCAAAATCCACGACAAGGCCTTGGACAACGTGGACCACTTTCCATACCTCGGGAGCCTACTGTCAACAAGGGCAGACGTCGACGACGAAGTCCAACACCGCCTTCAGTGCGCCAGTGCAGCCTTCAGTCGCCTGAGGAAGAGAGTGTTTGAAGACCAGGACCTCAAACCCAGCACTAAGCTCATGGTCTACAGAGCAGCAGTGATACCCGCCCTGCTGTATGCCTCAGAGACATGGACCATGTACAGCAGGCACCTCAAAGCACTGGAGAGGTCCACCAACGCTGCCTCCACATAGGCACACCATCGTCAGTGTTCTTGCTCAGGCCAACATCCCCAGCATCGATCAGCTCCGATGGACGGGTCACATTGTCCGCATGCCCGATACGAGACTCCCAAAACAAGCGCTCTACTTGGAGCTCCGGCACGGCAAGTGAGCCCCAGGTGGGCAGAGGAAACGCTTCAAGGACACCCTCAAAGCCTCCTTGAAAAAGTGTAACATCCCCACCGACACCTGGGAATCCCTGGCCCAAGACCGCACAAAGTGGAGAAGCATCCAGGAAGGCGCCGAACACCGAGTCTCTTCGCCGGGAGCAAGCGGAAGCCAAGCGCAGGCAGCGCACATCAACCCAACACACCCCACCCACCCACCCCTTCAACCACCCGTGACAGAGACTGTAGGTCCCGCATTGGACTAATCAGTCACCTGCGAACTCATTTTTAATGTGGAAGCAAGTCATCCTCGGTTCCGAGGGACTGCCTAAGAAGATAAGAAGTATTCACAATATATATTAATGATCTAGACGAGGGAACTAGATGTAATATCTCCAAGTTTGCAGATGACACAAAGCTGGGTGGGTGCGTGTGCTGTGAGGAGGATGCATAGAAACTCCAGTATGATTTGGACAGGTTGGGTGATTGGGCAGATGCAGTATAATGTGGATGAGTGCGAGGTTATCCACTTTGGTGGCAAAAACAGGAAGGCAGATTATTATCTGAACGGCAATAGATTGGGAGAAGGGGGAAGTGCAACAAGACCTGGGTGTCCTTGTGCACCAGTCGCTGAAGGTAAGCATGCAGGTGCAGCAGGCGGTTAAGAAGGCAAATGGTATGTTGGCCTTCATAGCGAGAGGATTCGTGTACATGAGCAAGGATGTTTTGCTGCAGTTGTACAGGGCCTTGGTGAGACCACACCTTGAGTATTGTGTGCAGTTTTGGTCGCCTTATCTGAGAAAGGATGTTCTTGCCATGGAGGGAGCGCAATGAAGATTCACCAGACTGATACCTGGGATGGCAGGAATGGCGTATAAGGAGAGATTGGGTCGATTGGGCTTATATTCGCTGGAGTTTAGAAGAATGAGAGGGGATCTCATTGAAACTTTAAAAATTCTAACAGGACTAGACAGATTAGATGCAGGAAGGATGTTCCCGATGGTGGGGGGAGTCCAGAAGCAGGGGTCACAGTCTAAGGATAAGGGGTAAGCCATTTAGGACTGAGATGAGGAGGAATTTCTTCACGCAGAGAGTGGTGAACCTGTGGAATTCTCTACCACAGAAGGCAGTTGAGGCCAATTCATTAAATTTATTCAAGAAGGAATTAGGTATATTTCTTAAGGCTAAAGGGATCAAGGGATATGGGGAAAAGGCAGGGACAGGGTACTGAATTCAAATGATCAGCCATGATCTCATTAAATGGCGGAGCAGGCTCGAGGGGCCGAATGGCCTACTCCTGCTCCTATCATCTATGTATGTTTCTGTGGTTCTTTTGCCAATTACCTTAAATCTGTGTCCTCTGGTTACAGACTCTCCTGCCAGTGAAAACAGTTTCTCCCCATCTACAAAACCCCATATAATTCTGAACACCTCTATTAAAATCTCCCCTTAACTTTCTCTGCTCTAAGGAGAACAATCGCAGCTTCTCTAGTGTCTCCATACAATTGAAGTTTTTTATCCCTGGCATCATTCTGGTAAATCTCCTCCGCACCCTCTCTAAGGCTTTGACATCCTTCCTAAAGGGTGGTGCCCAGAAATGGACACAATACTCCAGCTGAGGCCTAACCAGTGATTTATAAAGGTTTAGCATACCGTCCTTGCTTTTGTATTATTTGTCTCTATTTATAAAGCCCAGGACCCGTATGCTTTTTTTTTTAAAAACCTGTCTCAACTTGTTCTGCCATCTTCAAAGAGACACCCCCAGGTCTCTGTTCCTGCACCCACTTTAAAATTGTACCCTCTCCTCGTTCTTCCTTCCAAAATGCATCACTTCTCTGCATTAAATTTCATCTGCTATGTGTCTGCCCATTTCACCAGTCAGTCCATGTCCTCCTGAAGTCTGCTACTATCCTCCTCACTGTTTATTATATTTATGATAAGTTATAAAAATAAGAGAACATGTGACTCTAAAATGAGTACTGAATTAGATAGGCGCACCCTGGACCCAATGTTCCTTCACTCTCTAACACCTGAACACTAAACAATTTCCCCATGCGAAATGCTACAGCAGATTAATAATATAAATGATGATCTGAACTTAGGTACATTGTGAAGAGGAATGCAAGCAACTTCAGGAGGGCACATACAAGTTGGTAGATTGCACAGATAGAGGTTAGATAAAATTTAATACAGAGAAATGCATCATGTATGGTGATACATTTTGGGAGGAAGAATAAGAAAAGGTCATACACACGATAAAACTTTAAAAGTAGCAAAGCACACTTAGGAGTTTAGATATACAAATCTTGGGAAGACAGGTTACATAAGAACATAAGAATGGGGAGCAGGTATAGGGCATACAGCCCCTCGAGCCTGCTCTGCCATTCAATAAGATCATGGCCAATCTACAACCTCAACTCCACTTTCCCGCTTGATCTCCATATCCCTCGATTCCCCTAGAGTCCAAAAATCTATCTATTTCAGCCTTGAATATACTCAACAATTCAGCACACACAGCCCTTTGGGGTAGAGAATTCCAAAGATTCACAACCCTCAGTGAAGAAATTCCTCCTCATCTCAGTTAAATGGCCAACCCCCTATCCTGAGACGATGCCCCCTAGTTCTAGACACTCCAGCCAGGGGAAAACAACCTTTCAGCATCTACCCTGTCAATCCCCTTCAGAATCTGGTATGTTTCAATGCTATCACCTCTCATTCTTCTAAACTCGAGTATAGGCTCAATCTACTCAATCTCTCCTCATTGGACAGCCCTCTCATCCCAGGAATCAATCTAGTGAACCTTTGTTGCACCGCCTCTAAGGCAAGTATATCCTTCCTCAGATAAGGAGACCAAAACTGTGCACAGTACTCCAGGTGTGGTCTCACCAAGACCCTGTACAATTGTAGCAAGACTTCCTTACTCTTATACTCCAACCCCCTTGCAATAAAGGCCAACATGCCATTTGCCTTCCTAATTGCTTGCTGTACCTGCATGCCAACGCTTAAAGTTATAAAATCAATCCTGCAATTATTTAGCACCTTTCATGTCCCAAGGGTGTCCGAAAGAACTTTCCAGATTCTATGGTTTATAATTAAGGGTAGAGTAGGGGCGCCGAACACCTCAAGTCTCTTCGCCGGGAGCAAGCGGAAGCCAAGCGCAGGCAGCGCACGTCAACCCAAGCACCCCACCCACCCGCCCCTTCAACCACCGTCTGCCCCACCTGTGACAGAGACTGTAGGTCCCGCATTGGGCTAATCAGTCACCTGCGAGCTCATTTTTAATGTGGAAGCAAATCATCTCGGTTCCGAGGGACTGCCTAAGAAGAAGAGTACAAAAGCAAAAAAAAGGTTAATGCTAAACCTATATAAATTATTGCTCAGAATACAATGAGAATATTACTTTAGGAATGATATCAAGACCATGGAGAGGGTGGAGAAAAGATTAACTAAGAGGATACCTGGGTGAGAGACTTTAGTTGCAAGGAGAGACCGAGACTCTGTTCATTAGAATAAAAGGTGGGTAAGGAGATCCAAGAGTTGTTTAGAATTGAGAGGTTTTAAATAAAGTAAGTCGGAAAAACTATTTCCACTGGTCAATGAATCGGTAACTAGAAAGCATAAATTTAAGATCGTCACCAAGTGAACAAAGGGAGAGGTTAGGAAAGTTTATTTTTACACAGAAGACTGGAGGGCATTTTTATGTCCTGATTAGAAACAGTGCTGGAATTAGAATCCCTAATAGCTGTTAAAAGGGAAGTGGATAAATATTTGGAAAAGAAAAAAGGCATAGGGAAAGGACCAAAATTTGCACCTAAATTAATTGCTCTTTCAGAGAGCCGGCTTAGGCACACTAAAATTTACATGATTCAATATTTGCCAACCCCCTAACATCCTTAGTTTCCACATTCTTCCCAACAGATTACTAGCAAATTTTTATATATTCCCTCTTTGTCCATGTGTAAATAATGGCCCAGAAATTCGGGTCTCCACGGGTGAGTACGCACGGGGTACTCACCCGTAAGCCCAATGGAAGTGCCGGTTTCCTGCATGCACGGAAAACCGGCACTTCCGTTCCCCTGAAAGCAGGGGTTCAGAGGTCGAACGCGTGCGCGGGGGAGGCAGCGCGTGCGCATTGAACTTCGTTCTTTTTTTTTTTAAAAACAGGTTTTCCCGGGAAGGTAAGTCTGCAGAAGTTAGACATGTAAAAAGCAGGCGTAAGGCCTGCTTTTTACAAGGCAAGTGGTGAATTAATTAAAATTAAAACATTTTTTCCAGAGGTTTATTATTTTTAAATACTTTAAAGCAAGTTAAGTTTATTTTTAGCCCCGTTAGAAAATTTTTAAAAAATTTTGAAAATTTAAATTGTTTAAAATAGTTATTTCCACGGGGGCCCACAGCTCAACAGCCGGCGCGCAAGGTAAGTGCAGGTCGGGGGCTTGCAGCCGCGGGAAGCCCCCGACCCGAATTTCTGGGCCAATGTATATTTATGGAGAGCAAGTGAGGTTTCTACAAAGATCCTGGGGCATGCACAAGCTACATCCTATCAATTCAAAAAATATCCTCTTAATCCTAGTTTTCATCATTTAGCTATTCCTCAAACTACAACATAACTTTCAATTCAATAGTATGTGACCGTAATCTTCAAAACAAGTCTTGTCTCACTTCAAAAGTCCAATTTTAACAAATCCAGTGCATTTCCTTTGCCTATACATTTGATGATTTGCCCACTGCTTTCTATCCAAGATTAATTAGCCTCACAATTTAACGTGAAATGCAAAATTGTATCTCTACCTCACACCTCTTAACCATAGTGTTGGTGGTATTTCTTTAAAAAATAATGTAATTGAAATTCAAAACAAGATCCTATTGAACCAAAAACTTAGTGGCAATGGGGCATAACATACTTTACCCGGACAGTATATCAGATGTGATTCAGTACCACACAAGACAATACATAGAAACATAGAAGATAGGAGGAGTAGGCCATTCAGCCCCTCGAGCCTGCTCCGCCATTCAATGTGATCATGGCTGATCATCCAAATTCAGTACCCTGTCCCTGCTTTCTCCCCATATCCCTTGATCCCCTTAGCCCTAAGAAATACATCTCTAACTCCTTCTTGAATATATTTAATGAATTGGCCTCAACTGTCTTCTGTGGTAGAGAATTCCACAGGTTCACCACTCTCTGGGTGAAGAAATTCCTCCTCATCTCTGTCCTAAATGGCTTACCCCTTATCCTTAGACTGTGACCCCTGCTTCTTGACTCCCCGACCATCGGGAACATCCTTCCAGCATCTAGTCTGTCTAGTCGTGTTAGAATTTTATAAGTTTCAATGAGATCCCCTCTCATTCTTGTAGTGTACGTACCTTTAAGAGGAACTATGTTTTTGAAGCCCCTGTATACTGTAGTACCAGTAGTGACCACTCGGGTATATAAGCCAGTGTAGCGTCTTGTGTAGTTAGTTCACCTCCAGACTTTGTTCAGTAAACACTTGTTAAATCAACTCCTGCATTCCGTGTCTCCATTAACACACAGATCTAACAGTGGCGACGAGTTAGGAACGAACTTACCTGCAATTCGGCAGCACCTCAAGGGGATCGATTCCTCATACGAAGGTCGAAGCCAGAAAAAAAAATAATAACTCGAAGAAACTCGAAAATGAGGGCCAGGCTTGGTCTCCAGTCTGTGGTTTCCCCAGCTAAACGGGCTGGTGGCAGGTAGTGCACTGATCCTTCCTGGGTTGCGGCGGGCTGGAGCTCGATCGGGTGGCTCTGCAACGGGGCCGGGCAGCGAGTCGGGAAGCAGAATCAAAGAGAGAGAGAGAGAGAGAGGGTGGAGCACTCAGGGCGCGGCCGGTGCTGCGAATCAGGTCGGCGTTTGGACCGAGCAGAGGGAGGGGAAAGTCCCAGAGGGTCCGCTCCACGACGGGAACGGTTCTTCAATTACGGAGAGAATATTGAAGCGATATATTTTTTTTAAATAGAAAAGCTGCAGGTCACAACGGGAACCGCGGAGAACAGCGTTGGCAGCAGCGGCAGGAAAGCGCGGGAGGCGCCATCTTAACTCGGCGGGGAAGAAAGAAAAGCGCGGGAAGCGCCATTTTAGATTTTCAAGATGCCGAAGACTGGCAATATTACTGCTTTCGATAGTGATATAGAAGATTGGACCACATATGTGGAAAGAGTGGAGGTATATTGCAAGGCGAATAAAGTAGCGGATGATAAAAAGGCATCGGTACTTCTAAATCTGATGGGCGCAAGGACATACGGGCTGTTACGAAACTTGATCACTCCAGCCAAACCAAGGGACAAGAATTTTAATGAGATTGTTGATACCTTACAGGAGCACTTAAACCCAACACCGCTGCTGATAGCGGAACGATTCAAATTCTTCTGGAGGAATCAGCACAAGAATGAAAGTAACGCTGATTACCTCACCGAATTACGAAAGCTGTCAAAGCACTGCCAATTCGGGGCAGGACTGGCAGATTCTCTGCGAGACAAATTCGTCTGCGGTCTCCTAAGCGAAGGAACACAGAAAAGACTACTTTCTGAGAAAGATTTGACACTGGACAAGGCTTTCAGTGTGGCTGTATCATATGAAGCAGCAGCAAGAGGAGCTGCAGAGATACAGCAAAAGCCACAGGACTTCGGCACCCATGAAATGACACGGGGTTTCGAGAGATGTTATCGCTGCAGCAGATCCACCCATGACCAGAAGGACTGCTGGTTCAAGGACAAAGCATGCAGGCAATGCGGAAAGATGGGACACATTGCACGTGTATGCAGATCTGGAAAGAAATCCGCTGACAGTAAAAAGGTCAATAAAGAAAAGTACAGAAAGGTACAAATGACGGACAGTAGCTCCGAAGACCAGAAGAGCGATAGCGACTCCGGAAACAAGAGACTAAGCTGTCTCAAATTACATAATGTAATTGCCAAAGAAGATTACCAGACCATTTGGGTTACCCTCACGATAGCGGGGTCCCCAGTCAAAATGGAGCTAGATACAGGATCAGCTCTGACCGTCATGAGTCGACGGGATTACGAGCGGCTATTTCCGCATATACCTTTGAAAGACACATCCATTGTCTTGAAGACATATACGGGGCAGAAAGTATACCCCAGAGGGAAAATAAGGGTGCCTGTTGTATACAACGGCAAGGAAATACAGAAGTTGTATTTATACGTTCTGCCAGATGGTGGTCCACCGTTGTTGGGACGTGAATGGATCAGAAAGATACGTTTAGACTGGCAATCCATTCAGGCACTGACGGTGACCAGTAAGAAAAAAAATGATGATGATGTCATACCTGGACGATTAAAAGAAATCTTGGCTAACGCCAAAGAAGTGTTTCAACGGGAACTAGGGACCCTGAAAGGCGCCACCGCCTCAATAAAAGTGGAAGATGCGGCAATTCCCAAGTTTTTTAAGGCAAGGCCGCTGCCATACGCAATTCGTCCAGCCGTCGAGACAGAGCTGGAGAATTTGGAAAAAGCAGGCATGTTATCCAAGGTAGATTGGAGCGAGTGGGCAACACCCATCGTCCCGGTCATGAAGAAAACGTTGAATAATGATAAATCTGAAGAACAGAGAAAAGTTCGCATCTGTGGGGACTTCAAGGTGACTGTAAACCCGGTTCTTCACACGGTACAGTTTTTCGCCTCACTATCCGTAGGGAAACGTTTCACCAAAATTGACTTAGCACAGGCATATCTACAGATGGAGGTTGAGGAGGCCTCTAAAAAGTATCTCACGATAAACACACACAAAGGCCTGTACTAGTACAATCGACTGGTTTTCGGAGTGGCATCAGCTCCGGCTATCTGGCAAAGAGCTATGGAGCAAGTCCTACAAGGGATTCCGGGGACTCAATGCTACCTAGACGACATCCTTGTAACAGGAGAAAACGACAACGAGCACCGTGCCAACTTGGAGCAGGTGCTCACGAGGCTGAGAGAACGGGGCCTACGAGCAAATCGCCCCAAGTGCAAATTTTTCCAGAAACAAATATCATATTGTGGCCATGTCATTAACGGTTGCATAAGTCACCTGAAAAAATTGAAGCGGTCGTAAAGGCCCCAGCGCCTGAAAATGTCTCACAATTAAGGTCGTTCCTGGGATTAGTAAATTACTATCATAAATTTTTACCAAACTTGTCGACGGTTCTGCACCCGCTTAACGCACTGCTACAAACAGGAGTAGTTTGGAAATGGAGCAAAGACTGTAAACGTGCCTTCCATAAATGCAAAGGCTTGATCACGTCCAGGAAGTGTTGGCTCATTACAACCCATCACTGCCAATCAGACTGGCGTGCGATGCATCCCTTACGGCATGGGAATGGTATTATCGCATAGATTCCCTGATGGCTCGGAGCGGCCGATAGCTTTTGCGTTACGCTCATTGAACTCAGCTGAGCGCAACTGTGCCCAGATCGACAGGGAGGCACTCAGCCTGGTGTGGGGGGTGAAGAAATTCAACCATTACCTACACGGACAAAAGTTTACCTTGTTGACTGACCATCAACCCCTCGTCTCCATATTCAACCCTAAAAAGGGCGTTCCCATTATGACAGCGCAAAGGCTACAGAGGTGGTCCCTTTTCCTAGGGGCACACCAATATGACAGAGTACAAAGGAACAAAACAGCATGGGAATGCTGACGGGTTATCGCGCCTACCGTTGCCAACGGTGGAAGAGGCGCCTACAGTGGACCCAGTGGAGATATTCCACTCGACCATAGTGGAATGTCTACCGGTGACAAATTCTACCATTGAAAAGGAAACGCGAAATGACCCGACTCTCACGAGTCTACGATTTAACGGTGAAGGGATGGCCAGCACATGGCGAAACACTGTTGCCAGCATTCTCGCAAAGAGAACAGCTGTCAGTGTGCCGAGGAACCTTGATGTGTGGATCCAAAGTGGTGATTCCACCCAAACTCAAGGATAGAGTGCTAAAGGAGCTTCACGAGGGGCATCTGGGTGGAGTGAAAATGAAGAACTTAGCCAGAGCGTTTGTGTGGTGGCCAGGTATCGATGGAGACATCGAAGAAATGACCAAGAGCTGTCTAGGATGCCAGAAGGTCCAAAACGCCCCACCACAAGCCCCTCTACATCCATGGGAGTGGCCCTCATCTCCATGGCAAAGGGTACATATCGACTTTGCTGGTCCATTTATGGACTCAATGTTCTTAATCGCGGTGGATGCACACTCCAAGTGGCCGGAGGTAATAAAGATGTCCTCCACCACCACGGAAAAAACCATCACAGTATTAAGGACCATATTCGCCAGGAATGGGCTGCCTGAACAGATCTGTTCTGATAATGGACCGCAATTTGTATCCGAAGAATTCAGGAAGTTCTTAAAAAACAATGGGGTTAAGCACTACACGTCCGCCCCATACCATCCCGCCACCAATGGATTGGCTGAAAGGTTTGTCCAGACCTTCAAGAAGGCCATAAAGGCCATGGGTAATGAAGACATAAATCTACAACATAAGGTAGATAACTTCTTGTTTGCGTACAGGAATGCAACACATGTGGTTACAAACCAAACCCCCGCCATGATGTTTTTCAATAGAAGGCTAAGATGCCGGCTGGATTTGGTCAAGCCAAACGTCAGAAGGGACGTAGAGAACCGGCAATTTCAAAGCATGAATGAAAGGCCAACTAGAACCTTCCAGATAGGTCAACCAGTTTTGGCCCGGGACTACCGTACCGAGAAATGGCAGCCTGGAACTATTTGCACACGACTAAGACCGCTGATGTATACCGTGGACATTGGAGAAAGCATAATAAGGCGCCATGCTGACCAGATCATAGAGTCATCCGAAAAAGGACAACCTACACCACAACTCTATACGCCTAGTGATGAAGTAGAGATACCCATAGTATCTACCTCCGATCCGGTGATACTGGAACCAGATGAACCCGACACTGGCATTGAAGCCGAATCGACCTTGCCAAAAGAACCTACTACACCACCGAGGCGTTATCCGGACCAAGTCAGGAAGCCTCCAGAGAGACTGAATTTGTAATTGATTAACTTCAGCAAAAGTGTATATTATTGTTCTGGTAAAAATGTTATTTAATGATTACTTAAAATGTTATGTACTATTTATCTAAAAGGGGAGGAATTGTAGTGTACGTACCTTTAAGAGGAACTATGTTTTTGAAGCCCCTGTATACTGTAGTACCAGTAGTGACCACTCGGGTATATAAGCCTGTGTAGCGTCTTGTGTAGTTAGTTCACCTCCAGACTTTGTTCAGTAAACACTTGTTAAATCAACTCCTGCATTCCGTGTCTCCATTAACACACGGATCTAACAATTCTTCTAAACTCCAGCGAATATAAGCCTAATCGACCCAATCGCTCTTCATAAGTGATTCCTGCCATCCCAGGTATCAGTCTGGTGCATCTTCGCTGCACTCCCTCCATGGCAAGAACATCCTTCCTCAGATAAGGTGACCAAAACTGCACACAATACTCAAGGTGTGGTCTCACCAAGGCCCTGTACAACTGCAGCAAGACATCCTTGCTCCTGTACTCGAATCCTCTCGCTATGAAGGCCAACATACCATTTGCCTTCTTAACCGCCCGCTGCACCTGCATGCTTACCTTCAGCGACTGGTGCACAAGGACACCCAGGTCTCGTTGCACTTCCCCTTTTCCCAATCTATTGCCGTTCAGATAATAATCTGCCTTCCTGTTTTTGCCACCAAAGTGGACAACCTCGCATTTATCCACATTATACTGCATTTGCCATGCATCTGCCCAATCGCCCAACCTGTCCAAATCGTACTGGAGTTTCTCAGCAGCCTCCTCACAGCACACACGCCCACCCAGCTTTGTGTCGTCTGCAAACATGGAGATATTACATCTAGTTCCCTCGTCTAGATCATCATTAATATATATTGTGAATAACTGGAGTTCTAGCACCGATCCCTGCGGTACTCCACTAGTCGCTGCCTGCCACTCGGAAAAACACCCGTTTATTCCAACTCTTTGTTTCCTGTCTGCTAACCAGTTTTCTATCCAAGTCAGTACCTTACCCCCAATCCCATATGCTTTAACTTTGCACGCTAGTCTCTTATGCGGGACCTTATCGAAAGCCTTCTGAAAGTCCAAATACACCACATCTACTGGTTCTCCCTTATCTACTCTGCCAGTTACATCCTCAAAAAATTCCAGTAGATTAGTCAAGTATGATTTACCTTTTGTAAATCCATGTTGACTTTGTCCGATCCCGTCACTATTTTCCAAGTGCTCTGCTATTACATCTTTTATAATGGACTCTAGCATTTTCCCCACTACCGATGTCAGGCTTACCAGTCTATAATTCCCCCTTTTTTCTCTACCACCTTTTTTAAATAGTGGGGTTACATTAGCTACCCTCCAATCCATGGGAACTGTTCCAGAGTCTATAGCATTTTGGAAGATGACCAGCAATACATCTACTATTTCTAGGGCCACTTCCTTAACATAGAAACATAGAGATAGGAACAGGAGTAGGCCATTCGGCCCTTTGAGCCTGCTCCGCCATTCAATGAGATCATGGCTGATCTTCGTCTGAGATCATAGCTGATCTTACCAGTTCAGTACCCTGTCCCCGCCTTTTCTCCGTAACCCTTAATCCCCTTAGCCTTCAGAAATATATCCAATTCTCTCTTGAAAATATTTATTGAATTAGCCTTCACAGCCCTCTGTGGCAGGGAATTCCACAGGCTCACCACTCTTTGAGTGAAGAAATTCTTCCTCATCTCTGTTTTAAATGATTTGCCCGCTATTTTTAGACTGTGGCCCCTGGTTCTGTGCTCCCCTGCCATTGGAAACATTCTCTCTGAATTCAGCCTGTCCAGGCCTGCCATAATTTTATATGTTTCGATGAGATCCCCTCTCAATCTTCTAAACTCCAGTGAGTACAAGCCCAAACTATTTAATCTCTCTTCGTAGGTCATTCCCGCCATTCCAGGTATCAGCCTGGTGAATCGCCGTTGCACTCTTTCCATGGCAAGAACATCCTTCCGCAGATGGGGCGACCAAAACTGTACACAATACTCCAGATGCGGTCTCACCAGCACCTTGTACAGCTGTAGTAAGGTATCCCTATTCCTATACTCGAACCCCCTTGATATGAAGGCCAACATACCATTTGCCTTCTTAATCGCCTGTTGCACCTGCATGCTCTCCTTCAGTGACTGGTGCACAAGAACACCCAGGTCCCTCTGCACTTCCCCATCTCCCAATCTATTGCCATTTAGATAATAATCCACCCTCCTGTTTTTACCCCCAAAGTGGATGACCTCGCATTTATCCACATTATAGTGCATCTGCCACGTATCCGCCCATTCCCCCAACCTGTCCAAATCGCATTGTAGCCTCCTGACATCCTCATCAGAGCCCACCCCTCCTCCTAGTTTAGTGTCGTCAGCGAATTTGGAAATATTGCATCCAATTCCCTGATCCAGATCATTTATATATATTGTGAACAGCTGGGGTCCCAGGACAGATCCTTGCGGCACCCCGCTGGTCACTGCCTGCCACTCCGAAAACGAGCCGTTTATTCCAACTCTCTGTTTTCTATCCGCCAGCCAGTTCTCTATCCACGTTAATACTTTGCCCCCAATCCCATGAGCCTTAATTTTGCATGATAATCTTTTGTGTGGAACCTTATCGAAGGCTTTCTGGAAGTCAAGGTACACCACATCCACTGGCTCTCCCCCATCTATTTTACCAGTTACTTCCTCAAAAAATTCCAGCAGATTAGTCAAACACGATTTACCCTTTGTAAATCCATGTTGACTCTGTCCGATCCTTTCCCCATTTGTCAAGTGCTCCGCTATTTTATCCTTAATAATCGACTCTAGCATTTTGCCCACAACCGATGTAAGGCTTACTGGTCTATAATTCCCTGCTTTCTCTCTACCCCCCTTTTTAAATATTGGGGTAACATTAGCTACCCTCCAATCCACGGGTACTGTTCCCGAGTCAATGGAGTTCCGGAAGATGATCCTTAGAGCATCTGCTATCTCCAGGGCCACCTCCTTAAGTACCCTAGGATGTAGTTTATCAGGCCCCGGGGATTTGTCGGCCTTCAGTCCCCTCAACTTACCCAACACCATATCCCTAGAGATACTAATTTCTGTCAGCTCCTCCCTCTCATTAGTCCCTATGTTTGTCGATATTCCTGGGAGGTTATTTGTGTCCGCCTTTGTGAATACAGAACCAAAGTATGAGTTTAATTGGTCTGCCATTTCCTTATTCTCCATTATATATTCTCCCGAATCGGACTGCAAGGGACCGACTTGGGATTTTACCAGTCTTTTCCTCCTGATATACCGATAAAAGCTTTTGCAGTCTTTCTTTATGTTTGCTGCAAGTTTACTTTCGTATTCTATTTTCCCCTTCCTGATTAATCCCTTTGTCCTCTTTTGCTGTATCCTGTACTGCCCCCAATCTTCCGGTCTGGTGCTTTTTTTTGCCAGTTGATATGCCCTTTTTTTTGATTTTATGCTGTCCCTAATTTCCCTCGTTATCCACGGTTGAGTCACCTTTTTAGGTTTATTTTTATGCCAAACCGGTATAAACATGTTCTGGAATTCTTCCATTCTATCTTTGAATGCTTGCCATTGTCTATCCACTGTCAATCCCCCCAGAAACACCACCCAATCAATCTTACCCAATTCCCGTCTCATACCCTCGTAATTCCCTTTATTTAAGTTCTGGACCTTAGTCTCTGATTCAATTTCCTCACTCTCCATCTCGACTGAGAGCTCGATCATATTATGATCGCTCTGACCCAAGGGGCCTCGTACAAGAAGATTGCTGATAAGTCCCTTCTCATTGCACAATACCCAGTCTAAAATGGCCTGATCTCGAGTCGGCTCCTCGACACATTAAGTACCCTAGGATGTAGATTATCAGGCCGTGGGGATGTATCAGCCTTCAATCCTGTCAATTTCCCTAGAAATACTGATTTCATTCAATTCCTCCCTCTCATTAGACCCTATGTTCCCCGACATCTCTGGGAGGTTATTTGTGTCCTCCTTTGTGAAGACAGAACCAAAGTATGTATTTAATTGGTCTGCCATGTCTTTGTTCCCCATTATAAATTCCCCTGATTCTGACTGCAAGGGACCTACGCTTGACTTTACCAATCTTTTTCTCTTCACATATCTATAGAAGCTTTTACAGTCAGATTTTATGTTCCCTGCAAGCTTACTCTCATACTCTATTTTCCCCCTCTTAATTAATCCCGTTGTCCTCCTTTGCTGAATACTAAACTGCTCCCAATCCTCAGGTTTGCTGCTTTTTCTGGCCAATTTATGTCCTCTCCTTGGATCTTATGCTATCCCTAATTTCCCTTGTTAGCCAATGTTGAGTCACGTTTTTTGTTTTATTTTTATGCCAAACAGGGATGAACAAATTCTGTAGTTCAGCCATGCGATCTTTAAATGTTTACCATTGCCTATTCACCGTCAAACCTTAAGTAACATTCCCCAATCCATCCTAGCCAACTCGCGCCTCATACCATCGTAGTTTCCTTTATTTAAATTCAGGACCCTAGTCTCTGAATCAACTACTTCGCTCTCCATCTTAATGAAGAATTCTATCATATTATGATCTCTCCTCCCCAAGGGGCCTCACACAACAAGATTGCTAATTAATCCTTTCTCATTACATAATACCCAGTCTAAGATGGCCTGATCACTAGTTGGTTCCTCGACATATTGGTCCAGGAAACCATCCCGTATACACTCTAGGAATTCCTCTTCCACAGTATATCGTTACTAATTTGGTTAGACCAATCTATATGTAGATTAAAGTCACCCATGATAACTGCTGTGCCCTTATTGCACGCGTCTCTAATTTCCCATTTAATGCCATCCCCAACCTCAGCATTGCTGTTTGGGGGTCTGTATACAACTCCCACTAACGTTTTCTGCCCCATGGTATTTCTCAGCTCTACCCATACAGATTCCACATCATCAGAGCCAATATCCTTCCTTACTATTGTGTTAATCCCCTCTTTAACCAGCAATGCTACCCCACTGCCTTTTCCTTTTTGCCTGTCCTTCCTGAATATTGAATACTCCTGGATGTTGAATTCGCAGCCTTGGTCACCCTGGAGCCATGTCTCCGTAATCCCAATTATATCATATCCAACCTGAACTAAACCACAGAAGGATCTTCAACAGAAAGAAATCTGAAGTTAGCACTATTCCGATAAGAAGAAATTTGAATTACTACTATCAAGTTCACACAGAAAAATGACATGGTCACATATACAAGCCCTCATGGAATCACTAGGTTATGTCCTACATTATGCAGTGACATTGCTGGAAACTACCAGCCAACCACGTCAGAATTGATTTTTTTTTTTTAAACCCTCATTTGTTAAAAACTGACAGGAACGCCGTGCCAGGCTTTTGTGTTGTTCTACAAATCATACAAATTTATTTTATTATTTAAGCCTTATTTCATGCAAAGTTTGATTTTAAAAGCAGATCTGGGAAGGTTTGCAGCTGAGCAAAAAAAATAATAACCATGCAACTAAGCCTAGTTATCAAACATTTTTGGATTAGCAAGCTCACTGTTGTACTTTATTAAAATATAAGTAATTTATCCAATCAACTCTGTTTCTATTTACTGTATTTCTTATAACGATGATAAATGTTACTAGTTTTACCTCAATTTCTGAAATATGACAGTAAGAGGAGTGGCCAGCAGTGGCGATTCATGTAGTGACAGTGATCCGTGCATAAATATTACAGATCATCAGCTGACAGCAGTCACATTAAAGTCTCACAAAAGGTACTTAATTGGGGCTATTCTCCATCAATTAGAAGTCTTTTCAGATTTATGCTAAAAATAGAAACTTCCCTCTGTCTTATGATGTTAAGTCTTGCAGAAGATTGAATCGATATATCTGTATGATGATCGCAAAGGCAAGTCCTCATCCTACTGTATTACTATAGCATACACAGTAGAGCAACACCAACCAACCATCTCTCTTCCGGTTAAAATACAATCAATATTTCCCCCCAATATTTATCCAGTGCCAACTTGCATGGATTGTATAAAGCAATGGTTCACCCTTAATAACAAATAATACTAAAAATACTTTTTATTTTGTTACTAGAATATTGTTAGCGCTGTTCTGTAGAACAAGAATGAAACTAATCTTTGTATATGTTACATTGTAAATCTAATACCATGTCAATTATTATGACTGGATCACATGGACTGAATAACCTGCCTCATCTGCACTTACCTTTAGATTCAGTTAATTGGCACAGCACGAAGACAAGTCTTCCATTTGTTTTTTCATAAAGGAAAATAATTAACAAGGACATATTTTCTTCAGGATGCCAATCATATTTTGTTGCTATTACAGCCATTAATTCAAGTCAATTAACACAATAGTAAATTATTCTAAAAAAATATATTTGCCCAATAAAGATACAAACACTGGTCATTCCATTAGCTTCATGCGCACATTCACCAAGAGATTAAAATGTTTTCTTACTGTACTTTGTGTCTGTAAATGTATAGGCCACACGCTCTGGAATTCCCTTCCAAAACCCCTCCACTTCCCTCTCCTCTTTTAAAGGTCCTTCTTAAAACCTACTTCTGACTGAGTCTTTGGTCACCCCATCTAATATATCTCATTTGCCTCAATTTACCAATCAGATTTAGCAAAAGGAACACTGACATATAACCACAATAGCCTACAGTTTCTCTAAGAAATTAAGTGGTCCTTGGTACAGATGAAAAATCAAACTGGGGAAATCACAATACCTGTACTACAGGACTGAGGCGAAGGAGAAGGAAAAATGGCAATGGGAGAAATGGAGAACTAAATTGCACACTTAGACTAGCTGCCACAATGACTGACCACCCTTTTTTCCTTCTCATTTCTCAATACAAGAAAGGCTGTTACCTAAAGCTTCTTGCTTTCTTATTGTAAATACTTACTGTGCATAACTGCAAACATCACAGAATAATTGATCTTTCAAATCAAAAGTAACTGAAATAAGTACAGGACTAGAAAAATACAAATTAGTTGGGAGTTTTGTGACAATCTGGTTAAATTCCTGTACAAACAACTTCAGAATTTTGACAAAAATCTAAAGTGATCCTTAATACAAAAGCAAAATACTGCGGATGCTAGAAATCAAAAATAAAAACTGAAAATGCTGGAAATACTCAGGTCAGGCAGCAACTGTAGAGTGAGAAACAGAAAGGACATCGACCTGAAACGTTAACTCTGTTTCTCTCTCCACAGATGCTGTCTGACCTGCTGAGTATTTCCAGCATTTTCTGTTTTTATCTAAAATGGTCCTTATTAGAAATCACGTGTCATTTTATTTTAATAATTTCATTAATTAAATGTTAGATGAAGGAACACTAACTTTTGACTTCAGGGTTAAACAGGGCATTTGCAATTATTTGGTTTGTAGGCGCCATCGATTAGAACATTTGAATTACAAAACAGAAGTCAAAATAACCATTACTCTTTTTAAATAAAACAATTGCTGAATACTAAATTTCCTGTTATAGTTGTGTGCTCTGTGATGTTATTCTTCAGCCTGCCTGTTTCCAAGTGCTTTAGGAACTAATAGAATAAATGGGTACTAAGCAATTACTGTACTTAGCAATTTCATGGGAATATTTCTGATGGAGTAGTTTTATAAAAAAAAGTTATACAGTATACAGGTACACTATCCCTTATCCGAACGCCTTGGGACCAGCCGAGTTTCGGTTTTTGGAATTTTTCGGATTTCAGAAGGTATTATTATAAGACTGGGAAATTTGTATTTAATATAAATTTTTAAAGTTCAGGCTACCTCTTGCGACTGTTCCGTGTCTCATTCCCCTTCCTGCTTCTCTGGAAAGCCGGATATCGGCTGACTCCTACTAAGCTGGCCCGCAAATCAGGTTGGGTGGTGGGGGGAAAAGAATATCGGACGGGCCATGGTTCAGGTCGCGGGTTTTCTGGTGGGGGTCCAGGGTCGGGGGAGGTCTGGCGGGGGGGGGGGGGGCTCAGGGGGGAGAAAAGAATATCGGACGGGCCGCGGTTCGGGTCGGGTGAAAAGAATATCGGACGGGTCGGGGGTCAGGTCAGGTCGTGTGGGGGGGGGGGTGGGGGGAGAAAAGAATATCGGACGGGCCACGGTTCAGGTCGCGGGGGTTCTGGTGGGGGTCCAGGGTCGGGGGAGGTCTGGCGGGGGTCGAGGTCGGGGGGGGGGGGCTCAGGGGGGAGAAAAGAATATCGGACGGGCCGCGGTTCGGGTCGGGTGAAAAGAATATCGGACGGGTCGGGGGTCAGGTCAGGTCGTGTGGGGGGGGGGGGGGGGGGGGAGAAAAGAATATCGGACGGGCCGCGGGTCGGGTTGGGGGCAGAAAAGAATATCGGACGGGCCGCTGCAGCTATCGGACCAGCCGCTGTATTGTTGGGTTCACTCTCCCGGTACCTCCTTCACACTGCCCGGCTCGGCCTGCAATCTCCTACCCAAGAAGGAACTCTGTGACCCTCTGCCCTGCTCAGCGTAAGTCGTGCGCCACTCTGGTCATGTCGTGTGCACGACTTACGCTGAACGAAAAAACTTTCGGTTTTTAGAGGTTTTCGGAAGTTCGGATAAAGGATAGTCTACCTGTACAAAGTAACCACCAAGCTCTCAGGAATGGTATTGCAGCCAGTCTCGTCAACCATCAGCCCCAAATTCTCTAATCTCTCAAAAATAGCATCTATAACACCCTAGCTTTGAATCCATTCTCCTCTATATCCTCCCGTATCAGATATTGTCTAGTTCCCTTCAATATCATTTGATAATTACCTTCATTGTTCTTCATTATGCATTTAATTTTAGTACATGCAAAAGAATATTAAAATAGAGTGCAGTCTAAAATTTCATAAAAAGGAAGAACTGAAAAGGCTGGAAAGAGAGAGAGGTCGGTCGGTCAGCATCTATAAAAGGTAAAAGCCAGGTTTAATGTTTTAAGAACATAAGAAATAGGAGCAGGAGTAGGCCAATCAGCCCCTCAAGCCTGCTCCGCCATTCAATAAGATCATGGCTGATCTGATCCTAACCGCCAATCCACTATCACAGAACCATCTCCTGAATCTAACAGAATTAGACACACGAAATAGGAGCAGGATCAGGCTACACGGCCCCTGGGCCCGCTCCGCTACCCACAGGGCCATGTCCGATCCGAACCTAGACTCATGTCCAAATTCCTGCCCGCTCCCCGTAACCCTTAATTCCCTTTACTTCTAGGAAACTGTCTATTTCTGTTTTAAATTTATGTAATGATGTAGCTTCTACAGCTTTTTGGGGCAGCATATTCCATGGACCTACCACCCTCTGAGTGAAGTAGTTCCTCCTCATCTCAGTTTTGAAAGAGCAGCCCCTTATTCTAAGACTATGACCCCTAGTTCTAGTTTCACCCATCATCGGGAACATCCTCCCCGCATCCACCCCCTTCACAATCTTATATGTTTCAATAAGATCGCCTCTCATTCTTCTGAGCTCCAATGAGTGGAGTCCCAATCTACTCAACCTCTCCTCATATGTCCATCCCCAGGATTAACCGAGTGAACCTTCTTTGTACTGACTCGAGAGCAAGTATGTCTTTTCTTAAGTATGGACACCAAAACTGTACGCAGTATTCCAGGTGCGGTCTCACCAATACCTTGTACAACTGAAGCAATACCTCCCTATTTTTATATTCTATCCCCCTAGCAATGAAAGCCAACATTCCATTGGCCTTCTTAATCACTTGCTGCACCTGCATACTAAACTTTTGAGTTTCGTGCACCAGGACCCCCAGATCCCTTTGTACTTCAGTACTTTCCAGTTTCTTGCCATTAAGATAATAACTTGCTCTACGATTTTTCCTGCCAAAGTGCATAACCTCACACTTTCCAGTATTGTATTCCATCTGCCAAATCTCTGCCCACTTACTTAGCCTGTCTATGTCCCCTTGCAGGTTTTTTATGTCCTCCTCACTCACTACTTTCCCTCCCATCTTAGTATCATCTGCAAACTTTGATATGTTACACTCGGTCCCCTCCTCCAAATCGTTAATATAGATTGTAAAGAGTTGGGGACCCAGCACTGACCCCTGCGGAACACCACTGGTTACTGATTGCCAGTCTGAGAATGAACCATTTATCCCAACTCTCTGCCTTCTGTTAGATAGCCAATCCTCTATCCATGCCAGAATATTACCCCCAATCCTGTGATTATTTATCTTAAGCAATAATCTTTTGTGTGGCACCTTGTCAAATGCCTTTTGGAAGTCTAAATACACTACGTCCACTGGTTCCCCTTTATCCACCCTATATGTTACTTCCTCAAATAACTCCAGCAAATTTGTCAAACATGACTTCCCCTTCATAAAACCATGCTGACTTTGTCCTATTAAATTATGATTATCCAAATGTCCTGTTACTGTCTCCTTAATAATGGACTCCAAAATTTTACCTACCACAGATGTTAGACTAACCGGTCTATAGTTTCCAGCCTTCTGTCTACTGCCCTTTTTAAATAAGGGTGTTACATTAGCAGTTTTCCAGTCTGCCGGGACCTTTGCTGAGTCCAGGGAGTTTTGGAAAATTACCAATGCATCCACAATCCCTACCGCCACTTCCCTCAAGACCCTAGGATGTAAGCCATCAGGTCCAGGTCCGCCTTGAGTCCCATTATTTTACCGAGTACCACTTCCTTAGTGATTTTGATCGTGTTTAGCTCCTCCCCCCCATAGCCCCGTTTGTCCAGTGTTGGGATATTCTTAGTGTCCTCTACTGTAAAGACTGATACAAAATATTCATTCAGTGTTTTTGCCATCTCCATATTTCCCATCTCCATATTTCCCGCCATTAATTTCCCGGTCTCATCCTCTAAGGGACCAACATTTACTTTAGCCACCCTTTTTCTTTTTATATAACTATAAAAACTCTTACTATCTGTTTTTATATTTTTTGCTAATTTACTTTCATAATCTATCTTCCCTTTCTTAATCAATCTTTTTGTTATTTTTTGCTGTCTTTTAAAGTTTTCCCAATCCTCTATCCTCCCACTAGATTTGGCTACCTTATATGCCCTTGTTTTTAGTCGAATACTATCCTTAATTTCTTTACTTAGCCACGGATGGCTGTCTTTTCTTTTACACCCTTTTCTTCTCAGTGGAATATATATTTTTTGGAAGTTGTAAAATAACTCCTTAAATGTACACCACTGATCATGTATCGTCTTACCCTTTAATATATTTTCCCAATCCACTCTACTCAATTCCACTCTCATACCTTCATAGTCTCCTTTATTCAAGCTTAGCATGCTTGTTTGAGATCCAACCTTCTCACCCTCTAATTGAATATGGAATTCAACCATGTTATGGTCACTCATTCCAAGGGGATCCTTTACTAGGACATTTTTAATTAATCCTGTCTCGTTACACAGGACCAGATCTAAGGTTGCTTGCCCCCTGGTCAGTTCAATTACATACTGCTCAAGAAACCCATCCCTAATACACTCAATGAACTCATCCTCAAGGCAGCCCTGCCCAATTTGATTTGTCCAATTAATATGATAGTTAAAATCCCCCATAATTATAGATGTTCCCTTATTACAAGCCTCAACTATTTCCTGATTGATACTCCGTCCAACAGAGTTGCAACTGTTCGGAGGCCTATAGACTACGCCCACTAGTGTTTTTTTCCCCTTATTATTCCTTACCTCCACCCAAACTGTTTCATTATCCTGATCTTTTGACCCAATATCATTTCTCTGTATTACAGTGATTCCTTCCTTTATTAACATAGCCACCCCACCTCCCCTTCCTTCCTGCCTGTCCTTCCTGATCGCTAAATAACCTGGTATGTTTAATTCCCAGGCATTGTCACCCTGCAGCCATGTTTCTGTAATGGCCACAAGATCATACCCATATGTAGTTATTTGTGCCAATAACTCGTGTATTTTGTTACAAATGCTACGTGCATTCAGATAGAGAACTTTCAAATATGTTTTGTGACACTTAGTTCCTGCTTTTGCCCTTTTTATTACTTTACCTTTTACTCCATACCTTCTGCCCCTTCCTGACACGCTCTGGTTTTTAATTTCCCCACTGCTACCTAAGTCTATGACCTTCTCTGTTGTCATTTTTATTATTTGCTCTCTAGGTGCATGCCCTTCTCCACAACCCTTAGGTTCCAAAGGCTGCTATATACTCGAAACATTAATGTCTTTTTTTTCTTTACAAGTGCTATTAAAAGGTAGAGCTAGGTGAAATCTAGGCTGACATTCCACTGCAGTGCTGAGGGAGTGCCGCACTGTCGGAGGTGCCGCCTTTCAGATGAGACGTTAAACCAAGGCCCCGTCTGCTCTCTCAGGTGGATGTAAAAGATCCCATGGCACTATTTCAAAGAGGAGCAGGGAGATATCTCCGGTGTCCCGGCCAATATTTATCCCACAATCAACAACACAAAAACAGATTATCAGGTCATCATCACATTGCTGTTTGTGGGAGCGTGCTGCGCACAAATTGGCTGCCGCGTTTCCTACATTTTAACAGTGACTACACTTCAAAAAGTACTTCTTCATTGGCTGCAAAGCACTTTGGGACGGCCGGTGGTCGTGAAAGGCACGATATAAAGGCAAGTCTTTCTTTTCTTTTTAACTGTGGTTTTAAAGTGACATTTTATACAAAGTCAAATTGTTATAAATAGGCACAGCTTGAAGTCAATCTACTGCTGAGGAACGTTTACAGATTGGCAGGTGTTTGGAAATCTTCAGCTCTGGGGCAAAAGAGATCTGCATAAAAACACCTTTCTTGTTTAAAAAAAAGCTTTTGACATTCTGAAGTGTGACGGGAAAGAAGAGGAAACAATACGCCCTTGAATAATTTCTCAAGATTTTTTAAAACTTTAAGTTTGGAACTATTTTTGATTTTGATTCATCTAATCAAGCTGGGTTTTTTCCCCTTTTGTTTAAAACACATCGTCAAAATATGAATTAAGAGCAGCACTGAATTCAGTATCAAAAAGGTACAAATATTTACTTAAAGAACTGAAAGATCCTTAGAATGTAGCTCACAGCATTTAAAAAATTGTAGCGAAGGCATTAAAAAAATTCTGGCTGCCACAGGTTTAAGTTATTCCCATTTCTGATCATTACTCAGAAACTCTGCTGGAAAATGCAATACAAATGATAATGCAAAACCAATCCTATTTTCATGCAATCAAAAACTCGCAGTATCCAGCATAAATCGCCAGCCTCAGGAGAAAAACAAAGACTAGAGGCTCCTCAGGGTGACTTTGCTACTGACCCTTCTCGCCATTTGCAAAAAAGACTGGCCTTTGCTCACCATATCCCCAACTAATACAGATCTCACTATATCAAAACTTGGATAAACCACATACAGCATTGCTCCACATCAGTGTATTGATACAACAATCCACAACACCACAAGGCAACCAGATAGGATGTATACATTTTTGCATAAGCTGAAATGAGAACTAAATCCTAAAACAAAACAAAAATTGAATTCAAATAGAGCTTGCAAGTACCAGTATGTTTATCTATCCAGTGTTTCAAAGTCTCTTTTTCAGTTTTCCTGCTCTGTATGATCTTGTATGTAAAGTTGATATAGCCAAGAAAAAAAATGGATATAAAGAAAGACTTGCATTTATATAGCGCCTTTCACGACCACTGGACTTCTCAAAGCGCTTTACAGCCAATGAAGTACTTTTGAAGTGGAGTCACTGTTGTAATGTAGGAATGTAGGCAAGTTTAATAAAGACAAACCACATTCCCAAGGTTGCAAGTAACCTTTGCATCAATAAGACCTTCAAATATTCTAACTGACCTACTGGTTACTGTGTTGGTAAAATCCTTAAGTATACTTCAGCTGCATTAGATTCCAGTGGGTTGTATTGTACTTTGTTGTCTGGATAGGAAAGGGTAATTACACTAAAGACCTGTACATTTAGGAAGTTCTATAGTGTTTTAGGGAAGATTTATTGGTCACCTTGACTCAATGGGAACTTTTCCACCCACCCGAGCGCGCAGACAGGGACCTCAGTTCATTGTATCTGAAAAGCAACATTTCCAACAATGCAGCACTCCCTCAGTACAAGTGTCAGACCAGATTGTGTGCACCAGTCTCTGAAAGGGGGCTTAAACCCACTGACTCAAAAGGCGGGAATGCTATCACACACAGCTGTTAAGCCAGTTTTTCTGTCCTATAGTATAAGTAAATAATGGGCACAAACCCTAACTAGTAAATATAATCTAATGGTGTTAAAAGACACTTATTCTGACCATGCGAGAAGGAAGTTGATCACAGGCACATTCATGCCAAGATATGTGGCAAATGACCAAATAGCAGTTTTTCCTCTAAGCTTACCACAAATGTGGAAGGGGAGTACAGGAACAGAGACCTGGGGGTTCACATACACAAATCTTTGAAAGGTAGCAAGACAAATTGATAAAGCTGTTAAAAAAGCAGACAGGATCCTGGGCTATATAAATAGGGGCAGAGGGTACAAAAGCAAGGAAGTTATGCTAAACCTTTAATAATCACTGGTTAGGCCTCAGCTGGAGTACTGTGTCCAATTCTGGGCACTACAATTTAGGAAGGATATCAAGGCCTTGAAGATGAGGGAAGAGGAGATTTACTCGATTGATATCAGGGATGAGGGACTTCAGTTATGTGCAGAGATTAGAGAAGATGGGATTGTTCTCCCTAGAGCAGAGAAGTTTAAGGGGAGATTTAATAAAGGTGTTCAATATTATGAAGGGTTTTGATAAGAGTAAATAAGGAGAAACTGTTCCCATTGGCAGGAGGGTCAGTAACCAGATTTAAGATAATTGGCAAAAGAACCAGAGGAGATGAGAATTTATTTTTACGCAGCAAGTTGTTGTGATCTGGAATGCGCTGCCTGAAAGGGCGGTGGAAGCAGATTCAATAGTAACTTTCAAAAGGGAATTGGATATATACTTTACAAGGAAAAATTTGCAGGGCTACGGGGAAAGAGCAGGGGAGTGGGACTGATTGAAGAGCCGGCATGGGAACAATGGGCCAAATTGCCTCTTTTTGTGCTGTATGATTCCAAGCATCGAAAACAAAGAATATAAAATATACATTGGAAAGGGCAGTGAAAGTCGATAGTTGCAGCTGAAGAGCTAGCACAGTAAGCCAAAACTCAATGTTCTCTGCTGTAATTTCTATGATTCTCTGAAAAATAGCAAGATACAGGTTTTTCTTTGCGAGGAGACTTTACTGATGTGCCTGATCTTATTTTTGCCAGCCACCTCTGCTAGATTAACAAGGTACAGCAAGATGGGGTTGGGAGGTCTGCGTTCATAAAAATTAAAATACTGAACTAAGAACTTTGGAACACTATACAACGTATTAAGTGGCTCTAAGTTTTGGCATCTAAATTATAAGTTACATGCAGTAACCTAAATTCCAAAGATTATCAGAAAAAAACATAACTACTTCTGGAATATAGTAGAGTCCGAAAAGTAGTGTCCTTTATTTGGAAGTTATGCTTAAAGGAAACATGATTAGGTAAGTCTTGTAGGAAAAAGTGCAGAAAATGTTTTAAAAGTTTTCTGGTATAGCAAAGTGTATAGTTTAAAAAAAAAGACCCCTTAGATTTCAAATGTAAAAATAAAACAACTGCAAACAGATCAGTTTACCCTAGATTGTAAAAATATCAGCCCAGATTTTGCTGCCAGAATAAGAGCGAGTTTATTGCACACGACGTGACTAATGTGTAAATCATCCAGCAACAACTTGTGTTGAAGAAGGTAGAGTGGCTGGGCGATTTGTGCTGCTCTACCATTAGCCTCATGAAAATGGCATCTCGCCCTCAACTTCCGCCGGTTTCAAGAAATTGCTGCACTTGTGCATTAATTGCCAATTAAACTCACTGCACAAAGTTAGGGCTAATACTTAGCAGCACAAATACCTTTTAATTGATGAGATTTATGTTTCTACAATGCCAATGGCCCAGAAAGGGAACAATTGAAACTGGACTCTCATTCCCGCAGGTAGTAAATTATTAGATTTATTTTATATGTTAAATTGTTTTTCTTACTTTTCCTTTCTGTCTCTTTCTTTCTCTCTCGATCCAAATCTTTCTTTCCCCACTTCTCTTTCCGTATTTGATTTGACTCTCGTTCACCCTATTTCCTTCTCTGTTGTTCCAGTTCCTTTCTCAATCCTTAAATCTAATTGGTTATGGAGATAGACTATTGGCCCCATCGTTCACCAAGATCCCAGATGCTCCGTTGCCATGCTGTTATCAGCTCGCACTTCGAGAAACATGCAGCACAAAAACTTTGAGCTGAAGGGTGAGGGAAGAAGTCCAACGGGGCCACCTCGAGATGCTCTGCTCCAGCAAGATCTGGGCCATTATGAAATGGGAGACTGAATACAAGTTGTCATTCAAAAAGACAAACTTGACAACAGTATTTAGAAAATGAAATTCAAATCCATAGCCCCAATACATGACTGCCCTGAAATAATTCCACAATTTCCAATTTTAAAAATTATCTGCTAATTTTACATTGGTTTCATTTAGCTCATGACTGTAGTACTTGCCAATACAAATACCAACTGTATGTACCCATCCCTAACCCGAACTATTGCGATATTACAAAAAAAAACTAACATTACAATGCAGTTCACCTGTGACCAGCAATTTTTAACTAGTGGTAAACTTTAATTTGGCAAATGTGTTTATATCAAAACGCAAAATAAAGCACACAGTTCTTTAGTTCCACAATACATTTCCCATTAATATCACTAATCGGGTATCAACATACAAAGGTCATCAAATATTAACTGTTTCTCTCTCCACAGATGCTGCCTGACCTGCTGAGTATTTCCAGCATTTTCTGTTTATAAACCCCACACTCACACACTCACTCTCTTCCATGACATTGCTCAAATTGAGTCGGAGGATAGGAATCCGTCAGATGTAATGATGAATGTATTATTTTGATGGCATATTCACAGAATCACAGAAACCCCACAGTGCAGATAGAGGCCATTTCGGCCCATCGAGCCTGCACCGACACATATCCCACCCGATCCCCGTAACCCCTATGCCAACACATATCCCACCCTATCCCCGTAAACCAACGTATTTAATCCCCCTAACACTAAGGGTCAATTTATCATAGCCAATCAACCTAACCTGCACATCTTTGGACTGTGGGAGGAAACCGGAGCACCCGGAGGAAACCCACGCAAACACGGGGAGAATGTGCAAACTCCACACAGTCACCCGAGGCCGGATTCGAACCCGGGTCCCTGGCGCTGTGAGGCAACAGTGCTAACCACTATGCCACCGTGCTATCTAATTGGGTAAATTAGATACAGGAAACTTTCGATTAACTGGCCCCGAAATAACCGGAACGTTCTATCCACCGGCAAAATTCAGGAGTCGGTTCAGGTAGCTTTTTTTTACTTTTATTACTTTTTTTACTCCATTTGTTGCTGTGCAAGGGTGTAGCTGAAGCTGTTGCTAAGCTACAGAGACGCTTGCAACTTGTGCCGATTGTTTTGAAGCTGTTGCACAGGGTTTGTTGCTTTATACAGAGCTCTGAGCTCCGTATCTTTTACTATAGCATCCAGTTATCCGGAATTGTTGGTGAACCGGCAACACGTCGGTCCCGTCCGTGCCGGATACCAGAAAGTTTCCTGTATACAAGTTAGAATGGTGGCCAAGAATTTAAAAAAATTAAATATGAAAAAGTATCTACATATAATAGAGAGCAGATCTGCTGTATCACTCACGATGAGTCAGTATTAGGTTCAATAACAAAAGGGGTGTTTGCAACAAAGTGTGGTGGAAGATGATACAGGAAGCAAGTGTTAACGCTTACACGAAGCTAATATTGTATGACACAGGAAGTCCACACTACATGCAAGACTTAACATATGGAGTACATAATTTAACTTAAACATGAAAACCATCAGCGTTAGTAAACACAATACAAACAGTTGAAAATATATGGGCAGGGGGATTTGAGATAACATCAGTGGGCCATACTCATTCAGTGACATACATTGGTTTATAGACTGGCTTGAATGGAAATGGGCTTGCCTTGGGGTTGGGGGGAGGAAGTGAGAGAAAGAGAGAATTGCCACTTTGACAATTCAGTTATATTTATAGTTGCTGAAATACACAGGCTCCACAGATTACATGTAGTACTATTTGAGCTAATAGTCTGGAATATTAATTACCATTTGTTGGATTGTTTAACCACATAATAATTATTAAACCATTAATGCAAATAACAAGTGCATATCTTAAAGCCAACTGATGACCAGGAACCCACCAGGAGGCAAGTTGAGAGCGTCATGAGTAGCTCTGGGATGGTACAGGAAAGGTGAGCATATGGACACTGAAAAGTGGAACTAGAAATTCAGGAAAGAATCTCCAAGAGCCCATTCGGCAACAAACATCTTCCGGCAACAATGACATCTTAAGGGGAAAATATTGTCCCAGAGATACCGATCCCTACGGGTGGATACACGCTGTGTACCCACCCGTAGGGACATCGCAAATGCTGGTTTCAGGCATGCAGAGCGCATGCGCTGAAAACCGGCATTTCCGATCTGTCAAGAATGGTCTTGACAGATCCTCCGGCTGCCCTGGAGCAGGGTCTCTGCGGGCGGATAGTTCCGCTTTTTGGAGACCCTCCGCCCACAGAAAACCCTTACAATTCTTATGCCTGGTAAAAAGCAGGCGTAAGGCCTGCTTTTACCAGGATAAGAGTTGAAAAAAGTAATTAAAAAAAAAAATCACTGATTTATCATTTAAAAAATACTTTTTAAAAAGTTTGTTTTTAGCCCTTATTATTTTTTTCAAAAAATTAAAATGTTTAAAATATTTAATTTATTGTAATTTCAAGTCATTTTAAAAAGTGATTTTTTTAAAAATGTATTAAATGTTTTACTATGTTTTTGGGGTGATCTCCATTCATATATTTGACAGGTCTTCCTGTCAAGTGTATGAAGGGAGATTCCCTTCTGTGATTGGCTCCCCATGGCCCACGTGATCCCAGGGACGCTGCGAACTACCTGCGCCCCTGGGATACATGGGCCCTGCGCACTTCAAGTTTGGTGAGGCCCAGGAGCGGAAGCGTGTGCGTCCCGGGAGCCCTCAGGTAAGGGCGTAGATTTTTCCAGATTGCAGGCCTCCGCCCGCGGGAAGCCCGCCATCGGAAAATACGGGCCATTAATGAAATAATCACAGAATACAAAAGTTAAGTGTACAGATATTTTTTGTGTATATATTGTCTGAAAAGCTTAAACATAAGAAATTTCTTAAAATGAAAATTCAAAGATGGCAAAGTAAAGGACTCAAGATTTTTTTGGAATGTTTCGATTGGTTCACTTAGGCAGATTTCCTTTAGATTCCTTGTTTATGTACAATAATGTGCAAAGCAGCAAATTAGGTGGAAGAAATTTCATTAGGACAGAATAAATGTTTATGTGATCCAAAGAGTGGAAAAAATTGGATACACATATAAAAACTGATTGTGAGACTATGAAATGCAACAGGAAATGTGATGATGCAACTATATGATTGCCACAGAACAATGATTTTCTCATTTAGGTAATAACTAACAAATGTTTAATTGTAGGGTATGTGATGACTGTAAAATATTTATTTAAAAAGTTTCCAATGCTACGAATGTTTATGTATCTAGGCTCATCTTTTTCTTTTTTGAGAAATGCATATACTGCAGGACGTCGCCATGGATGAACACAGCAAGAGAAAAAAATGTTAACCTGGAAAATAACACCTTTAATGTTTTTCAAAGGAAAAAGGAATGTAGTAACTGCTCCTAATACACGCATACAGAAATTAGCTATTGTGGTCCAGACTTTCCATCTCCCTACTGATCGGGGCGCATCTTCGGGAGGCAGAACTTCAGCCCACCATGGTGATGAGCTCTCGACTACGGTCAACATCCCAGCCTCTAGATTATTTACATATAGATGAGCTCCCCAGTCGTCAATCCCACTGAATATCAGGTGACGATGTTCTTCCCCCTTCTTCAGCCTGCGCATACCTACCTGTGCAAGTGCTTACACAAGCCCTGGCTTCCAGCAAAATTTTCAGGCCCTCTCTGCCAAACTTTCAACACTGGCCTAATGGCTGTTCCTTGTGTCCAGAATTCAGCTGACATGAATGCCAGAAAATGTATCGGAGAATTGTATTTTCCTTATTTTAATTTGTTTACACACAATGACTCACATATGAGCGGGCACATTCTACACCAGCGGGAAATGAGTGAAGACGCAGCAGAGGGCACCCCAAACACTTCTCCACTCCACCTGCCTCAGATCTGCTGCAAAGAAATCATCTATGGGGCAGGTTTATATCTTTCCAGGCATACAGCTAGGTCATAGATCTGACATGTCACGTTCCCTCCCTCCCTCTTACTGAATGGCAGAGCAGGCTCAAAGGGCCGAATGGCCTATTCCTGCTATCACTTATGTACTTGCATCGTTACTATTTGCACCCCAGTGTAGTCTCATTCGTCAGTCTGTATTTGATTTTTCAGTATATCGCCATTTAATGTCATGTTTCATCAAATTCACTCCACTACATAGGATAATTAGCGTCGTGAAGAATTTGTAAGTGCACAATGTAATTATTCTTTCTTGACCGGTCTGTCATCTGTACTCCAGAAACATTACACCTCTGAACAAGGGGGTCATTCGGCCCAATTGCCTGCCTCTCTTCCGCGGCCATGTTCGCGCCCGGGTGGCCCTGGAGATGGAGCACGCGGTGTCCGCTGGCACGCTTGAGGCATTCCGCGACGGGTGGGCGCCACAGGGACTGGAGTGCATTATCAATTCGGACAACAAAATTATAATTTGATTTGTTAAGTTTTATTTAAAGTTTTATTAATTTAGTCAATTTGTTTATGTACCTATCAAAAAAGAGTACACCTCTGAACAAGTGTCACTGAATACCGATCTCCAACGAGGTATAAATATGGATACTGACTCCCAGAAATCAGAAAAAGTACCATATTATGTTCGGCGTCGCCAAGTTATATTTGCATAAAATGTAAACATTACACGGACGTGGACCGCGACCGGTGGGCGCCGCGGGGACTGGAGTGCATTATCACCACCGGGAACCAAATTTTAATTTAATTTGTTAAGTTTTATTTGAATTATATTAGTTACAGCTTATTTGTTTTAAGCATGCATCAAAAGAGTACACGGACGTGGATCATTCTGCAAAGATGTAAGAGGCGTCTGCAACATGGCATGGTATCATTGGATCAAAAACTTAGTCCAAGAAACGTTGACAAGCACTGCAAAGTTGCTTTCTCCTCATATTGGCAAAAGTGCTAAAAAATTATGTTTAAGCCATCAGTTTTGGTAAACCAAATAATTCAGCCTTTGCTCCGAAAACGTACGATCAGGAGACACCGGGAGTGACAGGTAAACAAGACTGGCCGCGCAAACCCCCGCGTGGAATCAGTGTTTATTCCAACACCAGGGACCACACGGGCCGGTGCGGTCATTCGCGGCCGTCCAATCGGCGGCGAGCGAGCAGGATTGACAGGGAGGCTCAGCCAATCGGGCGGAGGCAGAGGCGGGACTTATTCAAAAAGCGACTAAAACCGTCAAGTCCCATATCGTGTGGGAGAGCGAGCGTCTCATAGATGACGCGTCTTTAAAAAAAAAGACAAACAAAAAAAAAGTTCTTCGGGTTTTTTTTTTAATGGCATCGGTCGGTTCCCCCCCTTCAAAAAAAATTAATTTTAAAAATAAAAAAAGTTGAATTGATTTCAAATCTCCGCGCCAAAAACGCCCTTTCGCTGGGAGAGCGATAGCAATGGCGGCCGAGGCTTGCGCAGTGAGTAGAGCGCGAACGGCCGCGGCTCCCTGTCTCCCCGCCCCCCACTCCCCTCCCCTCTCCTCACTCACTCACCGACTCCTCTTCTTTCTCCATACCGGTCGGCATCTGCGGCACGGCCCTGTTGATGGACACACAATCCTGAAGATCCGGCAGATCCTTCGCCCGGTAAATGGGTAGCGGTTTGGCGGCGTCTAGCGCCCGCGCTCGGAACGAGAGTTTACTCATTGTGTGTTTGTGTGTGCGGAGAGAGAGAAAAATTTATCGCCGTGAGGTTACACGCACACACAGCACACACAAAAAAAAACGCCGACCTCACTGGCACAAAGATGGCGTTTTAAACCAGTCTTAAATCGGCGGCGGCGGCGGGACGCCCGGAGCCGCTCATGGACGCGAGTTAAGGAGTCCGTCCCCTGGCTCGGTAGGGCGCTCCTCGAAATGCCCCTCATGCCGACCGAGCCGAGCCCGAGAAAGCGAAATTTGGCCGTCGGTCCGCGACATGCGCCACGGCAAACATGGCGGACATTAAAGCAGCAATCCCAGGGAGCCGCGCGCGCCTCCAGCAACGTGGGGGGAGGGGGTGCGCGCGCACCAGCACCAGGGCCAGTCAAGTGCAGCGCTGGATGTTCAGCAACATTGCTGAATACACAGTACATACACTGCACAACACAACACAACCATGCAGATTAGCTGGGCAAGACCTTCTACCCCACCCCAACCCAGCCCAGATTTTTCTAAAACATTCGCCTCATTACCCCGCTGCACAGTTTTGCTGATGTGTCTCAAAACAGAACAAGTGCACTGTGGGTGTGTGTGACCACCCAAAGCTTTCTGGGGATTCAAGCAGCCTTGGGTAGCCAGTAAATGTGCCAACACCTCCTGTGGTTGAAGTCTCTCGCCCTCACCAAGTTTCCCTCAAGATTCAGAAGCTCTGTCTTCTTTAAGCGATGACAAGGCCCCTAAGACCACATAGGAAATGTTAGATGGTAGTAAGTCTTACAGCTGTCAAATTGGTTTAAAATGTAGCCTTTTCTAGACTTATAAGCACCTTTTTAAAAAAATGAACACAGTTCCATTTCTTTAAATGGGCCTGTGATACATCTCACTCTTTGTAATTGTAAATTAACTTTGTTAATATGTCCTTTATTTTGCGTCAGTTGTGGCTCAGTTGGTAGTGCCCTCACGTCTTGAGTCCAAAGGTTGTGGGTTCAAAGTCCCACTCCAGCGACTTGAGCACAAAAATCTAGGCCGACACTCCAGTGCAGTGCTGCACTGTCAGAAGTGCCATCTTTCGGATGAGGCATTAAACTGAGGCCCTGTCTGCTCTCTCAGGTGGACATAAAAGATCCCATGCACTATTTCGAAGAAGAGCAGAGGAGATATCCACAGTGTCCTGGCCAATATTTATTCCTCAATCAATATCACTAAAACAGATTATCTGGTCATTATCACATTGCTGTTTGTGGGACCATGCTGTGCGCAATTGGCTGCTGCGTTTCCGACATTACAACAGTGACTACACTTTGTAAAGCGCTTTGGGATGTCCGGTGGCCATGAAAGGCGCTACATCTCACTCTTTGTAATCGTAAATTAACTGTGCTAAGATTTCCTTTATGTTGCCAGCCCTGCACCTTGCCAACCCATTCAGACAAATGAAATGTCTTTCTTTTCAAAAGTTATAGATTAGGTTTCATTTTTAAACCATAGTGATTGAGACTTGTCCTGTCTGGAGTGATCATTCCCCACTACTATCCTCATTGCTACCACCACTGCCATATTGATCTTCTCATCACATCTCCACCCTCCCCCCCCAACTACTCGTGAATAAGATAAATAAAAACTATTTTCTTCAAATCACATTGGAATACCAAGATTAAACAGAGCCTCAAATACAGTTACTTTCAATATACAGCTGTCAACATCAGGCAAATATTTAGATTTATGATGAAATTGAGTTGGACTGATTCAAAATACATTGTTGATTTCTCAGAGTGAGAGTCATCGCAATGTCACTTTTGGTCTTGTCAAGCTAGAATTAGAAACTGGAATACTTTCCCATTTCAAGCTACCATGTTCACCATTGAGTACTCCCAGGTTAGGTATAGCACAACAAAGGTCACTCTGCTCTGCTCCAATCTCAGAAGAACGCTTGCACTGCGCCAGTGTGGCATTTCCATTATTTAAATTTATTTTATAGAGAAGAAAGATCTTGCATTTATATTGTGTCTTTCACATCCTCAGGACGCCAGAAAGCACTTCACCGCTAATAAATTACTTTTTGAAGTATAGTCACTGTTGTTATGTAGGCAAACTCAGCAATCAATTTGCGCACAGCAAGGTCCCACAAACAGCAATGAGAAGGACAATTCTGTAGATGTTACAATAACATGAATGTCCATTTATTGTTTGAATCATCTGGAGAACTGGAGCAACTTCTCAGTGAGATCAGAATACCGTACCATCAAAAGAGATTCAGATTTTCAGTTGTCTATAATAGGTTGTTGCAATGGAAATGTTTCAACAACTTTTTATTCACTATTGCTTTCATAAGCTTTGAGGTAATTAGAAGTAAAGATACTGTTCTGTTATAAAGGTATGCGAATGATCCTTTCTTGTTAAAGAACATAATGTTTCTTATATTTCTGGCAGAGCCTGTTAAAATAAATGAGCCAGGGAAGCAACTACGACAGTTCCTGAGAAAAAGCTTTGATAACATGAGCTCCTATGCCTTTGGGCTAGCAGCTTTTCTAGAGTCAAACTTCTAAAGGACATGTTAAACTTCTTTTATGCCTAATCTTCATTCAGTGAATTGGCTTGATGTCGATGGAACTTTGGTTTCTGATCTTGGATTTCAGATGACTTTTCAACAACTGCACAGTTCAATAACTCCCACTTTGTCTAGAGAGGTTTAACTTATGACTCCATTCTTAAGATGGACCTGGTCTAATATTGGAAACAGCTTTGACTATCTTCCATCAGTCCTGGAACCTATCTGAGAAGGATACTGTTTGAAGTTTATCTTTGCCTTTGTCAACTCCAGATTTGACTATTCCAATGCTTTCCTGGCCAGCCTCCCATCCTCCATAAACCTCAGCTCACTCAAAACACAGCTGCTCATATCCTATCCCACAACAAGTCCCACTCACCATCACCCCTTTCATTGCTGACCTACATTGTTATATTATGAGGATAAATTACGAGGACAGTTTGCATCGACTAGGCTTGTATTCCCTCGAGTATAGAAGATGGAATCCCTGGCCCAAGACCGCACAAAGTGGAGGAGAAGCATCCGGAAAGGCGCCGAACACCTCGCGTCTCTTTGCCGGGAGCAAGCAGAAGCCAAGCGCAGGCAGCGCAAGGAGCGCACGTCAACCCAAGCACCCCACCCACCCGCCCCTTCAACCACTGACTGCCCCACCTGTGACAGAGACTGTAGGTCCCGCATTGGACTCATCAGTCACCTGAGAACTCTATTAATGTGGAAGCAAGTCATCCTCGGTTCCGAGGGACTGCCTAAGAAGATAGAAGATTAATGGGTAATCTAATTGAGGTGTTTCTGATGATTAAAGGGTATGATATGGTAGATAGAGAGAAACTATTTCCTCCAGTATAGTCCAGAACACAGGGGCATAACCGTAGAAAATTAGAGATAGGCTGTTCAGGGGTGATGCCAGGAAGCACTTCTTCACACAAAGGTAGTGGAAATCTGGAACTCTCGCCCCCAAAAAGCTGTTTAGACTAGGTCAATTGAAAATTTCAAAACTGAGATTGATAGATTTTTGTTAGATAAGGGATATGGAACCATGATCTAATTGAATGGTGGAGCAGGCCTGAGGGGCTGATTAGCCTACTCCTGTTCCTATTTGCTCTTGGTCTCCCAATGGCTCCAATATAAAATTCTCATCCTCATGTTTAAATCACTTAATGGCCTCATCCCTCCCTGTATTTGTAACCTCCTTCAGGCGTACAACCCCGCCCCCCCCCCCCAGAACTCTCCATTCCTCCAACTCTGGCCTCCTGCACATCTCGCTCCCTTTGTCCCACTATTAGCCTTCAACTGTCTACGTCCCATATTTTGGAGTTCCCTAAACCTCTCCTTGACTCTATCTTCCTTTAAGACCCTCCTTAAAACCCAACTATTTGACCAAGCTTTTGGTAACTATGCCTAATATCTCCTCCTTTGGCTCAATGTCCATTTATGTCTGATTACACTTCTGTGAAGCACCTTGGGATCAGTGTTCCCTTTAAGCTGCGCAACCACGCTGCGCTCCAGAGTTCCCGCGCAGCCAGTGAGCCAGCTCTTAAATAGAAAAAAACGTGCATGCGTGGAATTTTGAATGGGCCGCGTGGGCCAAAAAAAAATTACAGGGAATATTGCTTGGGATGATTTTCTACATTAAAGGTGCCATATAGATGCAAGTTGTTGCTGTTATCTAGGACTGTACACCTCACAAGTTGTTTCCAGGCTCTCTACCAACTGGGACTTCCAATGTATAACTTTTGAGATGCAGCGGTTCAGATTTATCTGATATTTCTTAAGTCCACTCCACAGGTGGGTCAGCTTCCAGGTCCTTTGTTTGCTCCACAGGCTGATGTAGCTCGAGATCCAGAGTGCCGCCTTGTGGAGGTATCTTCCACAAAAAGATATTTTTCAAAGAATTAAAGTGCAAGCATTTTAAATGTACATTACACTGACTGAAATTTTAAAAAGCAAAGTGAAAAGAAGCAAAATCAAAATGCTGGAAATCTGACATACAAACAGGAAATGCTGGAAATATATAGCAGGTCAATCAGCCTATCTAAAATGAAAAGAGAGGTCATATCACTTAAATATGTACCCTTCATCAAAACTGAAGACTTTAAAATGCACTTTCTTGTGCAGTTTATTATACAAAACAACATAGTACCTCATTAAAAGCACTGTTTGTATTATTTGCTTTTTTTTAACAGAAACAAGACAAGATGATACTGAATTCTACATGAAATTGTAGAATGGCGGGACCATTTACATCCAAATTATAACAATAATAATGCATAGCAAGAATAACTACACAGAACATTAGTAAACACTTTAAATCTGACTATACGAAATTCATATCTGTCTCCAGTTTTAACAATGTCAATTATATTCACATTCTTACTCCACACACAACCCTTGGATTTTAGTACTTTGGTTCTTACATTCCTTATTTCACCTTAATAATGCTTCAATTTGTCATTTTTTAAATAATTGCTCTTATCTTAACAGTCTAGTTATTTTTTGATAATTTCTTCCTCTTGCATGTAAATTTTTCAAATTGCTATATACAGTTCAGCCTGCACCAAATTACCTCTGCCTCTGGCTAGTGGTCACTTCCAACAACAGGTGCTGGGCCTGCTGCTAAGCAGTGGCTGCCCACAAAAAAGTGAGCACAATTTATTTTAAATTTTGATGCGGAATCAAGAGGAGCAGGAGTTCTCCCGGCTCCTAAGCACTCCCGAGGCCCATTGCCGGTCGTGATAGGCCCTCCCTTTGGTTGGGCTGCTGCCAGCGAAGCAAATGCCTCAAAATTCATCCTCTTGAAATGGGCGAGCTGCTTCTGGAGGCTCAACGGGTGCTGGCAGCTCACCCAAATGATTGAAATGAGGCCTGAGGTTGAATCTCTAGACTCCTGGTTGGGGCACCTGCTGTCTGTGCGCCGTTGGTTATGCACCCAATAATAGGCCCTAACCAATTTCCACTCCATTGTTTCCAAAAGGGATGTACAATCAACTCCCAAGAGAAACAGTCAATGCTTCATTATTTAATTCGAATAAAAGATGGGAAATATATGGTTAATATCAAGAAAGAAGGTTATAAGGAGAAATAAAGGCAGGAGTGGTCAAATACTCCATGCCCTGCTGGGACCATGGAAGTGTAATGTGCAGGAAAACAGCCAGTGAAACATGAATAATGTCAGTAGTAAAGTAACGTAGATATCCTGGGTTTAACTCGGTTACCTTTGGGAATTGGAGGAGATTTGAAAAGCTTTCCCTCAAGAGAAAGGATATGCAGTGTCCATCATTTGTGATGGAGCAGACTCAATCAGCTGAATGCCCTTTCTTTGGCCCATGCTTTCCATTGACCCCAAACAAATGACATCTAAATAGACTGATCCTTGCAATTTGAAATAAACTTTTCTCTTGTGCATAGGGAAATAAGTTTCCACCCTGGAAACGCAGAAATACTCATTCTCTCCCAAAAAGCAAAGAAACACATTTACTCCCGTCCTGCAAAGAGAGAAATACACTTTCCAATAACACACAGAGTTATACTCTGTGCCTGCGAAGGAAAAAAAAAACCATCTGCTAACAATGCAACAACTTCCTTTCCAAATAATGGAAGCCGGCCGCCCTTCCAACACAGCCTCTTCGTCTTAATAACTGTAACTCACTGGCTCCCCCTGGAGCTAGAATGTTTGCGATACTTTGTTATTACGAGAAATATTGGGGGAAGATTTCCACAGAGGAAGCCTTTCCCCATTATGAATAAATATCTTGTGGTTGTGTATTTTTCTAACTCTCCTTTGGAAAGTTGCAGAAAATCAATTTTCCAGCTGTTATATGAAAACATAGGTGGATTCTGAAAGCTGAAAAATGTCAGCATTCCAACAGTGGCCAGCAACCATTTGCATTTACATAGAGCCTTTAATGCAGAAAAATGTCCCACGGTGTTTCATAAAGGCATGAGGAAAATTGATGCCGAGCCAAAGGAAGAGAGATTATGAGGCCAAAGAGGTGGGTTTCAGGGAGAGTCTTAAAGGTGGAGAGGTGCAGGGATTTAGGGAGGGAATTTCAGAGTGGCACCTAGGCGGCTGAAGGCATGCATACCAATGGCGAGGCAAGTGTTAGTTGTGAAGAGGCTTCAAGGGGATCTCGACAGGCTCAGTGAGTGGGCGAGAACATGGCAGATGGAATATAATGTGGATAAATGTGAAGTTATTCACTTTGGTAGAAAAAACAGAAAGGCAGAGTATTTCCTAAATGGTGAAAGATTGGGGAATGCAGATGCTCAAAGGGACCTGGGTGTGCTTGTACATGAGTCACTGAAAGTGAATGTGCAGGTGCAGCAAGCCATTAGGAAGGCAAATGGTATGCTGGCCTTCATTACAAGAGGATTTGAGTACAGGAGAAAAGAAGTCTTACTCCAATTATATAGGGCCTTGGCGAGACCACACCTGGAGTACTGTGTATAATTTTGGTCTCCTTACCTAATGAAGGATATACTTGCCATAGAGGGAGTGCAACGAAGGTTCACGAGATTGATTCCTGGAATGGCGGGACTGTCGTATGAGAAGAGATTGAATAAAGTAGGCCTGTATTCTCTTGAATTCAGAAGAATGAGAGGGGATCTCATTGAAGCATACAAAATTATTACAGGGCTTGATAAGGTGGATGCTGGGAGAATGTTTCCCTTGGCTGGGGAGTCTAGAACCAGGGGCCACCGCCTCAGGATAAAGGGTAGGCCATTCAGGACTGAGATGAGATGAAATTTCTTCACACGGAGGGTGGTGAATCTTTGGAATTCTCTACCCCAGAGGGCTGTGGAGGCTCAGTCATTGGGTATATTCAAAACAGAAGTCGATAGATTTCTGACTAGTAAGGGCATCAAGGGATATGGCGATAGGGCCGGTGAATGGAGTTGAGGCAGAAGATCAGCCATGATCTCATTGAATGGCGGAGCAGGCTCGAAGGGCCGAATGGCCCAATCCTGCTCCTATTTCTTACTTTCTTAATGGGAGGGGTGGATGCCCAAGAGCCACAAGGTTTGGATTTATCAGTGAAATCTGTATTTCTATGCATGCCTGGTCAGTTTTAGAAAGATTTACCAGTGTATCAGTTATAGGGAAGCATGAGTGAACTTTATGAACATTACATTGGAATTTAGTTATTGCAAAGGAGCTGCTTAGCTTTAAAATTAAAAAAAAACATGATGAGTATGAGAAGTAATTAATGCTATGTTGATTAAATCGTTGAAAAAAGATTACATAGCACTACATAGAAGTTACAGATCAGGAACAGGCCATTCGGCCCAACTTGTCTGTACTGGTGTTTATGCTCCGCATAAGCCTCCTCCCACCCATCTTCATCTAACTCTATCAGCATACCCTTCTATTCCTTACTCCCTCGTGTACTTATATATAGTAGGAGGATCAAATACTCCACACACATGCTGTCTAGGCTCATTTAAGCAAGACAACAGAGGGCATCTGCCTCTTGACACATGTAGGCTCAGACCCCAATAAGTTGGTGTCTTCAAGTGAGATGGGGAGGAAATAAATTATATTGTTTGAAAAAAAGATGTGGTAATGTGTATATTTATTGTGGAGTTTCATTTGATTACTCAAAATCTTCCACAGACCATGTGCAGTGAACCAGACATGTACAAGCAACCCCACTTAATCCACATGGGGATTATTATAAAACCTTGATTTCTTACAAATTGCTAAATGATGAGACTCAAATATTTCTCCTTTGGCTGATGACAATCATCAACAGAGCAGTAAGTAGAGAGCCCAGCAATCAGTGTGCAGATCTTACGTAGTCTTACATAGTCTTTACAGCACAGAAACAGGCCATTCAGCCCAATAGGTCCATGCCAGTGTTTATGCTCCACATGAGCCTCCTCCCACCCTTCTTCAACTAACCCCATCAATATATCCTTCTATTTCTTTCTCATGTTATTATCTAGCTTCCCCTTAAATACATCTATGCTCGTCACCTCAACTGCTCCTTCTGGTAATGAGTTCCACATTCTAACCACTCTCCTGAATTCGTTATTGGATTTATTAGTGACTATCTTATATTTATGGCCCCTAGTTCTGGCCTCGCCCACAAGTGGAAACATCTTCTCTACATCTACCCTATCATAATCTTAAAAACCTCTATCCGGTCACTCCTCAGCCTTCTCTTTTCCAGCCTGTTCAATCTTTCCTGACAGGTATAACTGCTCAATTCTGGTATCATTCTAGTAAATCTTTTTTGCACCTTCTCCAGAGCTTGTATATCCTTTTTATAATATGAAGACAAGAACAGTTCACAGTACTCCAAGTGTGGTCTAACCAAGTTTCTATACAAGTTTAACAACTTCTCTGCTTTTCAATTCTATCCCTCTAGAAATGAATCCCAGAGCTTTGCTTTTTTTAATGGCCTTATTACTACTTTTAGTGATTTGTGTATCTGTACCCCCAGATCCCTTTGCCCCTCTACCCCATTTAGACACTTATTTTCCAAGGAGTATGTGGCCTCCTTATTCTTCCCACCAAAATGTACCACCTCACACTTATCTATATTGAAGTTCACTTGCAAATTACACTCCCATTCTGCAAGTTTATTAATGTCGTCCTGTATTTTGTCACAGTCCTCCTCAGTATTAACTACACCCCCCAATTTGGTGTCATCTGTAAATTTTGAAATTGTATTTTCGATTCTCGAGTCCAAATCGTTTATGTAAATGGTGAACAGCAGTTTGAGTAAATACCTTTAAACCCTACTTTCTGTTTTGTAGCCAGTTTACTATCCATTCTGCTACTTGTCCCTTGACCCAACATGTCCTGGCCTTAGTCATGAGTCTACTATGCGGTACCTTATCAAAGGCCTTTTCAAAATCTAAATATATTATGTCTACTGTGTTACTCTTACCTACCCTTTCTGTTACTTCTTCAAAGAATTCAATAAGGTTGGGCAAGCATGATCTTCCCTTTTGAAATCCGTGCTAACTACTCTATTATATTTTCAGTTTCTCGATGTTTTTCTATTACATCTTTGAGTAAAGATTGCTTTATCTTTCCTACCATGGACACTTAGCTAATTGGTCTATAGTTCCCTAGACGTGTTCTATCCCTTTTTAAATATAGGAATCACATCAGCTGTCTGCCAGTCCTCTGGCACTATTCCCTTTTCGAATCAATTTTTATGTATGTGCAATAGTGTCTCTGCTATCTCTTCCCTAATTTTTAATATACGCAAGATCTGTTACAGGAAAAGACGATATGAAACATTTGTGGTCAATGCCATTTTTGTCAGAATTAGTGTAATGTGTATTTCCTAATTGTTATGCAATATTGTAAATGAGATTTTAATCATCTGGGTGGAATTGTCCTGTATGACATGTTTAAGGCACTTTTAGTCCAAAATGTGGATGTTTTCACTGGGCTGTATTACAGTATTGTCAACATTCCTGCATGAGTAGTTTACTACCAGCAGTAACCTAAGCTATCCAGTGATACATTGGATGAAATTATATTCATTTATGACCTTCACAAATAGGAATGTTGTAGTTGACCTTTCTTATTAACAAAGCTGTCTTAATTAGGGCTTGTGTTAAAGAAGGGAAGCTGACATTGTACAACCAGGCAGAGAAGAAAATCCTGCTTTATGTGAATTGAAAATGTTAATGAGCCAGGAGGACTTATAGGCACTTCAAATAACATCTCCACACTGAGGCTGAGATTGTCCAGGTTACAGATGGAAAGATTTACAGGTGGATTTTCGACAAGCTTCCAGAAAAAAATCTGTTTGCTAATCTAATTCGGCATAACAATGCAAAAAAGTAGAAGCTAACCAAAATTGCATTAACTATGTAACTTTTAGAAATATAAAGAATAATCTTTTTATGCAAACAGTGCATCATTAATAAATTGAGATATATGTCTCAGGATCCTCTCCCCACTTGTTGGATGTGTTCTGTTTCCATTCCTTTCTTAGCCGCACCAGATTCTCAGTCTGAGCAGAGACTTTCTCCTCTGCAGCCATTACAATGCTGTGCCGTCATTCAAACCCTGTAGACGAAGATGTGGATGAATCACCTGCGGAGCTATAAGAACACGTTTTGCTTAATTCTTCAACAAAAGTAAAATACTGTGGATGCTGGAAATCTGAAATAAAAACACATAATATTGTAAACACTCAGACGGTCTGGCAGCATCTGTGGAGCGAGAAACAGAGTTACTGGCCGGAATTTTAATATGGCAGTTGGGGGGGCGGCTAGAAAGCAGTTGGGAAACCCGGGAGTATTTAACGGCAGGACCTGATTTGCACTTCAAACCTGTGTTTCCCTCCCACAGCCAGCCAGATGGAGAGACTGGCTGGCTGTGGGCGGGTAGGCCTGCGGCACTCAGCCGCAGAGAGGAGGGATCAGGTGAGGACCAGGGGATGGTTGGGGGGCGTAGGAGGATCAGGGGCGGGGAAGAATTGGGGCTGGAGCATTGGGTGGGGGGGGAGGATTGGGGCCAGAGCATTGGGGGGGGGGTGAGGATTGGGGCCAGAGCATTGGTGGGGGGGAGGATTGGGGCCAGGGCATTGGTGGTGGGGGGGGGGATTGGGGCCAGGGCATTGGTGGGGGGGGGGATTGGGGCCAGGGCATTGGTGGGGGGGGGGGATTGGGGCCAGGGCATTGGTGGGGGGAGGATTGGGGCCAGAGCATTGCGGGGGGGAAGGATTGGGGCCAGAGCATTGGAGGGGGGAGGATTGGGGCCAGAGCATTGCGGGGGGGAAGGATTGGGGCCAGAGCATTGGAGGATTGGGGCCAGAGCATTGGCAGGGGGAGGATTGGGGCCAGAGCATTGGAGGAGGGGGGAGGTTTGGGACCAGAGCATTGGCGGGGGGGGGGGAATTGGGGCCAGAGCATTGGGGGGGGGGACGATTGGGGCCAGAGCATTGGGGGGGGGGGGGAGGATTGGGGCCAGAGCATTGGGGGGGGGGGAGGATTGGGGCCAGAGCATTGGAGGGGGGGGAGGATTGGGGCCAGAGCATTGGAGGGGGGGGAGGATTGGGGCCAGAGCATTGGAGGGGGGGGAGGATTGGGGCCAGAGCATTGGAGGGGGGGGAGGATTGGGGCCAGAGCATTGGAGGGGGGGGAGGATTGGGGCCAGAGCATTGGAGGGGGGGCAGGATTGGGGCCAGAGCATTGTGGGGGGAAGGATTGGGGCCGGATCATCGGTGGGTAGGGGGGGAGAGATCGGGGCCGGATCATCGGGGGAGTCTGGGAAGGCGGTCGGAGGCCTTGGGGGTGGGGGACAATTGGCAACGTCAGAAAAGCGATCGGCGGGGGAGGGTCGGAGGCCTTGGGAAGGCGATCAGTGTCCTCGAGGGAGGGATTGGAGGCCTCTGAGGGAATGGGTGAGGCAGGGACGCTGGATCCAGGAAGTAAGTGTAAAAGCATTTACCTCCTGGATCCAGCAGTCCTTGCCTTACATTAGCTGGTGGGTTCCCCGAGGCCTGCGAACCTCGATCAGCCTCATAATATTTAAGTGGGCGACCCTCCCGGGAGCAGGTTGGCTGCCCGTCCCCGGTCCTGCCTCCGTTAAAACCAGAAGTGGGCAGGTTGGGTCGGGATTCAGTCCCTTACACTTTAACCTCCCACCCTTTTTTGGGGGTTAAAATTCCCACCATTGTTTCAGGTCAATGACCAGTTTTGAAACAATGGACCAGAATTTGCTGGAGCGTCTGGTGCGTGCTGCTTAGTTAGACCTTTTCCTGCACCCTTCAGCTCAAAAATGGTTTGCCCTGTAAGTTGCTAGAAGTGCGAGCTGATAATGGCGCTGCGAGGGCAACATGGCCTATTGGACCTTGGTGAACGACGAGACCAGCAGTGTATCTCCTTAACCAAATAGATTTAAGGATAGATAAATAAACAAAGATAGGACTGAGAAGGAGGGTGATTTACATTGGGTGAATTCAAAAGCAAATCAGGTACAGAAAGAGAAATTAAGGGGATGATTTTGCCAGTGGGGAGCTTTTGGAGGCGGGACTCCCATTTGTCGGGTTTCAGTCCCGCCTCCATCAACTTCTGGCCAACCCATGCTATTTTCCCTTGATTGACCTTGTTAAGCCCACCCAGCAGGCTTAGCAGGCCAACTAAGGGAAAGCCAGTTGCAGAGAACGTCAACATACGACATTTCAATTGTCAAAAATTTTTGAGAGACAAATTGTCATCGTTTGACAGCTCTGTGAAGCTGTCAAACAGTGACATTCTCTGTAGTTTGATGAGGTCTTGAATTCAAGACCTCATCAAAACTCTTTTGCAGAAATGAGATGGTTGTTGCATTGGAGAATGCAACGGCCATCTGTCATCTCTACCGCGGAGGTCTGCATACCCATCAACTGAAGCCTGCAGGAAGAAACAAAGGTAAGTACACTTTTCCTAACACTTCCCACTTACCTCAGATACTCACCTCTCCACACTTACCTTCACAGCACACTTTTGCACCCCCGCAGACCCACTTGGTGACCCTGGCAGGGTTCGGAGCCTTCGGGAAGCCCGCACTTGTGTGGGCAAAATGGTGATAAGCCTATTTTCTGCCTGTTAACTACCTGTTAACCCGGCACGGGTCGGCTACCCGCCTCCTGGCAAGATGGCACGGAGGCACGTTGGGCACCCACCCCCAAATTCTGCCATTTTCCCCGCAGTCTCGCCTCCATACCTGCCTCCCCAGGGCTGGCAAGATCACGCCCAAAGAGAGGGAAAGAAAGATTGGATTATGAAAAAGAGACTGGAAAAGGAAGCAAATTAAATTTGACATTTTTAAAATCTCCAACAATTCACGACGTGAAGGAATGAGACTCCACTTTTAATTGTTCACTTTCTGGGCCAGAGAGGTTGATTGGCAGTCATTAACAATTATCACATTCTTAAAAGGGTACTTATGCTATTACTTAATAGATCTAACTTTGTTGGCGAGTTTAATGGCGATTAATGTGCAAGTGCAACAACTTCATGAAAGTCACGGAGAGGTTAAGGGCAAGATGCTGTTTTCATGAAGCTAACGGAGGAGCGACACAAATCATCCAGCAATTTGTGGCAATTCACAACTCATGGGGTATCTCTTCCTCGCCACAAGTTGCTGGCCGATTTTCACATGAATAACGATGTGCATCGTTCACACACCATTATTTTTTCAGCAAATTTCGGCCTGTTTCCTCTGTTTCTCCACAGGTGCTGCCTGACTGAGTGTTTTCAACATTATTTGCTTAATTCTTGTTTGACTATTCTCTGTGTATAAACTTTAGTACTGTGGAGGCTTTTTTCTGAGTGTTGGTAATTATTGTGTCAACTAACCACCATTTGACAAACAGGAGACTTGGCATAATAGTGTGTCTATTCATTGTTAACACCAAGCCATCTATTCTGATTTGGGTTGAATGTTTTGTGAGGTTTTTTTTATCAGTTAAACACCAATTACACTAATTATTATGGGCAGATGAAATCCCATAAGTGTTCCATTGCGTTGTCTTAAAAATTTTTGTATTTGCTTTCAAGACTCTCATGGTCCAGCACTACCTTTACAATCTCTTCTTTCATAGAAACATAGAAGATAGGAGCAGGAGTAGGCCATTCGGCCCTTCGAGCCTGCTCCGCCATTCAACGAGATCATGGCTGATCATCCAAACCCTAGCACCCGGTCCCTACACCGACAGCCATCCCACCCAAGCTCTATCCCCGTAACCCCACGTATTTAATCCCCCCTAACACTAAGGGCCAATTTTTTTTATCATGGCCAATCAACCTAACCTGCACATCTTTGGACTGTGGGAGGAAACCGGAGCACCCGGAGAAAACCCACGCAAACACGGGGAGAATGTGCAAACTCCACACAGACAGTCACCCGAGGCCGGATTTGAACCCGGGTCCCTGGCGCTGTGAGGCAACAGTGCTAACCACCTTATACCTTCGTGCACCCTCTGACACTGAGCTTCTTGTCTCCCACTCCATCCAATCCTCCTTGGTGGCTACTAATTACTATGCTCTTTGGAATTCTCTGTCCTTTGTATCTTCCTCCCCGTTTTTAAAAATCTCATCAAAGTGCTTCTCTTTAAAAGTACTAATCCTTTCAAACTTTTTTGATACTTCTTTTGTGAACTTACTGCTCATCAGGTGAAGGATATGAGTGTTGGGGAATGAACATTCCCAGGTCAAGTGTAGCATGTTAGTTAGATTTTTCTACTCAGCCTCAATCTTAAAAGAAACTGACCAACACTCAGTATAATATTTATTCATTTCCCACACCAATCATTCTGCCTTCTCTGATTGAAATTAGATATATCGTTTTGTATTATGCACCATGCTCACTAACTACTATTGTACCATACCATTATACACGGATCACAAGATATGTTCGTATGAAGAAGATTCTTCAGCCCACTCGATCTCATCCTTCCGGAATACAAACTCTGCTTTCTTCACAATATGGTATCTAGCTGCTTCTTAAATGATTCCCATGTGTCTCAACTACCCTTTCTGGCAACCTGTTTCAATTGTTGATCACCCTCTGTGTAAAGAAATACATGCTAATCTCTGTCTTAAACTTGCTCTTCTTAATCCTGAACCTGTGTTTATTTGTCCTACTTCCCCAGTATATAAGAAAATGTTTCTTTTATTAGTTCCTGGGATGTGGGCGTCACTGGCAAGGCCAGCATTTATTGCCCATCCTTAATTGCCCTTGAGAAGGTGGTAGTGAGCCACCTTCTTGAACCGCTGCAGTCCGTGTGGTGAAGGTACTCCCACAGTGGTGTTAGGGAGGGAGTTCCAGGATTTTGACCCAGCGATGATGAAGGAACGGCGATATACTTCCAAGTCAGGATGGTGTAACTGTGAGGTTATGGTGTTCCCATGCGCCTGCTGCCCAGCATCGGCGGCAGTTCAAACCGGTGGCAGTGAGTCAGGAGCAGCCCGACTAGAGCGGGCCTGTGTGGGAACACAGCATCGGTGGCAGTTACACCGGCGGCAGTGAGTCAGGAGCAGCCCGACTAGAGTGGGCCTGTGTGGGAACACAGCATCGGCGGCAGTTCAAACCGGTGGCAGTGAGTCAGGAGCAGCCCGACTAGAGCGGGCCTGTGTGGGAACACAGCATCGGCGGCAGTTACACCGGTGGCAGTGAGTCAGGAGCAGCCCGACTAGAGCGGGCCTGTGTGGGAACACAGCATCGGCAGCAGTTCAAACCGGTGGCAGTGAGTCAGGAGCAGCCCGACTAGAGCGGGCCTGTGTGGGAACACAGCATCGGCGGCAGTTACACCGGCGGCAGTGAGCCAGGAGCAGCCCGACTAGAGCGGGCCTTGTGGGAACACAGCATCGGCGGCAGTTACACCGGTGGCAGTGAGTCAGGAGCAGCCCGACTAGAGCGGGCCTGTGTGGGAACACAGCATCGGCGGCAGTTCAAACCGGTGGCAGTGAGTCAGGAGCAGCCCGACTAGAGCGGGCCTGTGTGGGAACACAGCATCGGCGGCAGTTACACCGGTGGCAGTGAGTCAGGAGCAGCCCGACTAGAGCGGGCCTGTGTGGGAACACAGCATCGGCGGCAGTTACACCGGTGGCAGTGAGTCAGGAGCAGCCCGACTAGAGCGGGCCTGTGTGGGAACACAGCATCAGCAGCAGTTCAAACCGGTGGCAGTGAGTCAGGAGCAGCCCGACTAGAGCGGGCCTGTGTGGGAACACAGCATCGGCGGCAGTTACACCGGCGGCAGTGAGCCAGGAGCAGCCCGACTAGAGCGGGCCTTGTGGGAACACAGCATCGGCGGCAGTTACACCGGCGGCAGTGAGTCAGGAGCAGCCTGACTAGAGCGGGCCTGTGTGGGAACACAGCATCGGCGGCAGTTACACCGGTGGCAGTGAGTCAGGAGCAGCCCGACCAATTCAACAGCAGGGGAGAGAGGTAAAAAGTAATCAAAGTGTGACGTCACCAGGAAGCAGGTAAGTGATTGGTTGGTGAGTATATATCTTTTTTTTTTAAACTTTAACTCTGGTTTATAGTTTCTAAGGTCTCTCTGGTGTAGCAGGGACTGTTGGTAAACCAGTTAACTGTAGTGTAATTAGTGGGATTGATTGATTTAATTTAAATTCAATTAATTAAAGGGTAAGTCATGGCAGGACAGCCGGGCCCCGTGATCTGCTCCTCCTGCGATATGTGGGAACTCAGGGACACTTCCGGTGTCCCTGACAACTACATGTGCAGGAAGTGCATCCAGCTGCAGCTACTGACAGACCGCATTGTGGTGCTGGAGCTGCGATTGGACACATACTGGAGCGTTCATGATGCTCAGGACAACGTGAATAGCACATTTACGGAGTTGGACACACCGCAGCTGGAGGTTGGACAGGAAGAAAGGGAACGGGTGACCAACAGGCAGAGTACTAGGCGCAGGCAGGTAGTGCAGGGGTCCCCTGTGGCCATCCCCCTCTCCAACAGATACACCACTGAGTACTGTTGGGGGGGATGGCTTATCAGAGGAAGGCAGCAGCAGCTAACTTCCTGGCACCAGGGGTGGCTCTGCTGCACAGAATGGGAGGAAAAAGAGGGGTAGAGCTATAGTAATAGGGGATTCAATTGTAAGGGGAATAGATAGGCGTTTCTGCGGCCGCAAACGAGACTCCAGGATGGTGTGTTGCCTCCCTGGTGCAAGGGTTAAGGATGTCTCCGAGCGACTCCAGAACATCTTGGAAGGGGAGGGTGAAGAGCCAGTTGTCGTGGTGCATATAGGCACCAACGATATAGGTAAAAAGCGGGATGAGGTCCTAAAAGCGGAATATAGGGAGTTAGGAGATAAATTAAAAAACAGGACCTCAAAGGTAGTAATCTCAGGATTGCTACCAGTGCCACGTGCTAGTCAGAGTAGAAATAGAAGGATACTTCAGATGAATACGTGGCTAGAGGAATGATGCCGGGGGAGGGATTCAAGTTCCTGGGACATTGGAACCGGTTCTGGGGGAGATGGGACCAGTTCAAACCGGACGGTCTGCACCTGGGCAGGGCTGGAACCAATGTCCTAGGGGGAGTGTTTGCTAGTGCTGTGGGGGAGGGTTTAAACTAAAATGGCAGGGGGTTGGGAACCTGAGCAGGGAGACAGAGGAAAGGGAAACAAGGATAAAAGCAAAAGATAGGAAGGAGAAAAACAAAAGTGGCAGTCAGAGAAATCAACGGTTTAAATCAAACATGGCCACAGTAAATAATAATTCTAATAGGTCTAAGAGCGTTAAAAAAACAAGCCTGAAGGCTTTGGCCTAGAAATTCATTATAGCCACTTTTGGAGCGGTAAAGTCGGGCGGCCGCTAAAGTTTGCGCCCGGCGCAAATTCGAGGCCACTTCTCCGATATTCATTAGCTTCGCCCTAAGAGTTTGCTCGAGCGCTAAAACTGGCGATGCACGCCTCTCTTTAGGCGCTAAGCCGGAGGTGCTGAGCGAGAGCGCCGAGGCCGGGCGCAGCGCAGGTGCGGCCATTTCTTGATTGACAGCAGACACCCTGGCGCCGGCCAGCTCTTAAGGGGGAAGGGTCGACTTGGTCTGCTGCCACGCCCTGGATAGTGGAGCCCTGCAGCTAGGCCTGAACACTGCTGCTGGACCCAAATAGCGCCTGAAACCATGGAGAAGGCCCGTGAACGAGCGCAGCGCTTCTCAGAGCATGATCTGAGGGCGCTGGTTGGTGCTGTGGAGAAGAGATGCCATATTTTGTTTCCGGACAATGGCAGGAAGCCGCCAGCCCGCGTCTACCAGAGAGCCTGGAGGCATGTCGCCACCAAGGTGTCATCCAACAGCGAGGTCCCCAGGAGCGGTGTCCAATGCCGCAAAAAGCTAAATGACCTCACCAGGATTGTCAGGGTGAGTACCCTTTCCAGTGTCCTCCTCATCCTTGCATGTGCACCTCACATTATGGGCAAAGGGACCTGAAAGCCCTAATGGCCAGCCCTCATGCAGCAGCTATGGGACACTCATGAACATCAATTGCACATTGTGCACTTAACACACTGGCCAGGCTATTCGACCATGGGAGGCAGTGCACACAAGATCAGGGCTACACACTGTACTTAGAGGCTGTCCTTTCTCTTGCAGGCCAAGCTGGCCAATAATAAGAGGAGCCGGACTGCGACCGGGGGAGGCGGACCCCAGATCCAGCCGCTCACCGAGCTGCAACATCGCGTGGAGCGCATCATGGGTGCCCGGGTGATTGGCCCCGTTGCATCTGGAGATGCCGACCCTGTTCTGGGCACCAATGGTAAGGACATCACCTTTTGGACCTCTCTCGTCCCACTTGCGCATCAGATCTACATCCTTTGCCACTGTCCGACCAATGCGCTGAATGCCACCACTCATGCATCCCTCGCTGACGCCCTCTCCTCACTCTAAAGCTACTCTTGTGCCTTCCTGCTTTCAGATAGAAGAAGGACTGAAGTTGCCAGTGACAGCCCCTCAGAAGAGGAGGAGGAGGAGCAGCAAGAGGAAGGCGGCCCATCAGGGGAACCCTCAACCGCAGCAACCCATGCCAATGTAGGGGACACGTCTTCCCTGGAGGGGAGCGTGGGGGAAGTGTCGGAGGGGAGGGTAGCTCCTGGGACCAGCGGCCTGCAGAAACGTGGTAGGGGGGTGGAAGCTCAGCGGCCTTCTCCCCAGAGGGGGGAAGGGTTGGAGGGGAGTCCAATTGCTGGGACCAGCGGCGTCCAGCAACGCAGGAAGGGTCGGCCAGCTCGGCGGCCTTCTCCCCAGAGGGAGAGTCCGGCCTCCAGTCCGGAGACGGCCAACGCCGAGGAGATGCGCCGCCTCGAGGACTTGTCCGCGGACTCGGAGTGCCGGCACACGGAGCTCATGGGGGTAGTGGCACGGTTGCCTGAGGCCGTCGAGTCCCTGTCTCGGAGTGTGACCGAGTTCGGGGCCTCACAGGCCACCAGTCGGGCGGAATTCGGGGCAGCTCAGGCAGCGAGTGGCCAGGTGATCAGTGGTGCCGTGCAGTCACTGGGTGCTCTGATGTGGTCACTGAACAGATCAACACGGGCACTCACTGCTGCCACACTCACTGTGTCAGCCAGGCACCGCCAGGGCACCCGGCGCACTGCAGCAGCACAGCGGTCTGTCCCTCGGCAGATTGGTGCGCATGCTGCAGTGCTGGCCCGGCCGAGTGCCAGTGTCTCAGGCGACCAGCGAGCGCCTGCCATCCGCCAGCTTGCCCCCATTCCTCCAGCCGCCACTGCCACTCCCCCAGTGGAGCTGCCAGGAGCTGCTGCAGCGACTGATGCTGGCCAGCCACAGCTGCAGCATTCACCAGCCGGCCCCTCGACGGCCAGACCTCGTCTAGGCCGACCCCCAAGGGCATCTGCCGTCACGACATGTGCCCCTCAGGAGCCTGCCCCCAGCCTTGCAGCAGCCAATGGCCTCACTTTGAGGAGGAGCAGCAGGGCATGCAGGGGCCTCCAAAGTTTGCAGAAGGCATCGCCCTCGCGGGCCACAAAGTAGAGGGTGTGTCCAAATGTTGTGTTTTCTGGAATGTGTGTTTTGTGAAGGCCGAGGATGAAGGCCATTTTTGTTTACATCTTTTGTTAATGCTCCCCAGGTTGTGGGAGTGAGTCATGTGTGTGTGTTTTTTGGGGGTTTCGTCTGTTTTTGGTTTTCATGTGGGAAGGGCCCTGAGTTTGTACAATAAACCATTTTATTTATTCACATTGTCCATGTTTGATCTTTGAAGTGTTTGTTGCCTTAACCGGCTGACGGCTTGCGGAGCGGCTGCAATCATGTTCTTTCATTGGCACAAGCCATTCCCTGACAGGGGGCCTAGAAATGACGGTCAATAAGCCGCCGACGGGCGGCCCTTGGACCTTCTGCCTCCCTCCTGGGCTGGTACTCCTCATCCTCCTCCTCCTCCTGCTCCTCCTCCTGAGGTGGTGGTCCAATGTGAGGTGGCAGTGCCTGAGTCCTGCGGATAGCCAGGTTGTGCAGCATGCAGCAAACGACGACGAATTGGGAGACTCGCTCCTGCGAATACTGGAGGGCTCCCCCGGAGCGACCCAGACAGCGGAACCGTTGCTTGAGGACGCCGATTGTTTGTTCTATGATGTTCCTAGTCGCTTGATGGCTCTCGTTGTATGCCTCTTCAGCAGGGGTCATGGGCGCGCGGAGCGGGGTCATGAGCCAGGTACACAAAGGATAGCCTTTGTCCCCGATAAGCCATCCTCTTGGGTGAGGCTGTGCCTGGAACATGTCAGCCACAGTTGTCTGTCGCAGGATAAAGGCATCGTGGCTGCTGCCTGGAAAGCGGGCATTGACAGCTAGGATGCGCTGCCTGTGGTCACACACCAGCTGTACGTTGAGGGAATGGTAGCCCTTCCGGTTGCGGTAATCCTCGGCATGCTCCAGAGGTGCACGCAAAGCCACATGCGTGCAGTCAATGGCGCCCTGCACCACGGGGAAGCCCGCTATTCTTGCAAATCCCACTGCACGGTGCTGCTGCTTCTCCAGGGTCATGGGGAAGGAGATGAATTGATGTCTCCTTCTGAAAAGGGCATTGGTCACCTGGCGGATGCAGCAATGCACGGCGAACTGGGAGATGTTAGCGATGTCCCCAGCAGTGGATTGGAAGGAGCCGGTGGCATAGATGTTGAGAGCCACCGTCACCCTCACTGCCACCGACAGAGACGTCCTGCGCATCAGCTGTGGACGCAGATCTCTGTGCAGCAGCTGGCAGATGTCTGCAACCACCTCCCTTCTGAATCGCAGCCTCCTAACACACTGCGCGGCAGACATGGTCAGATAGGAGGACTGCTGGCGGTATACCCTGGGTGGGTAAGGCCTCACTTGGCGACGCCTGTTGCCCCCTCTGTGTCTAGCCAGGGCTGCCACTCTCTCACGGCGTCTGTAAGCCCTTCCGGCATAAGGCTGAAACTCAGCGTTGGCACCCAATGCAGCCCCCATTATATGTTGGCAAACACTGAGATCTCAATGAAGGCAAAGATAATTGCTAAGCGCTGGCCTGAGCCAAAAATACCTGTCCTAGTGTTGGGCCAAAGCAGTAAGCTCTCCTCCTTGGTCTCTCTCCAAAAAACCGTTGCACAAGAGTGAATGCTGCAAAATGGCTGGCCTTTATAGTGCAGGGTAAGTGCCCTTTAATTTGCGCTCCCCGCGGCCCGCCTCGGCTGTGTACCGTTCCACTTCACAGTGGTTAGGGCCGCCCGGCGCACAATGGGGCGGCGCGAGTGAAGTTCCGGTTCCGGGCGCACAAAGGGCGTTGCACGATGAAATGACGTCATGATCTGCGCGCGCAGCAGGGCGCGCGCTAAGACTTTGCGCCGGCGCTAAATGTCTACTGAAGTTGGGGCGAGGCGCAGATCGCGCTGCGCCCAGGCACTAAGCGCCTAGCGCTCGAGATCTACTCCTCCTAAGGCGCTAACGGCTGGCGCGCCCAACTGAATTTCTAGGCCTTTGTGTCTTAATGCAAGGAGCATTTGTAATAAGGTGGATGAATTGGCTGCGCAAATAGAAGTAAACAAATACGATTTGGTTGGGATTACGGAAACGTGGCTCAAGGAAGGCCAGGACTGGGAACTCAACATCCAGGGGTATTCGATATTCAGGAAAGAAAGGCAAAAAGGAAAGGGAGGTGGGGTAGCATTACTGGTTAAAGAAGGGATTGTAATGAAGGATATTAGCTCTGATGAGGTGGAATCTGTATGGGTAGAATTGAGAAATACTAAGGGGAAAAAAACGTTAGTGGGAGTGGTTTATAGACCTCCAAACAGTAAGGCGGAGGTTGGGGATGGCATTCAAAGAGAAATTAAAGAAGCGTGCAATAAGGGCACAGCAGTCATCATGGGTGACTTTAATCTACATATAGATTGGGCCAACCAAATGAGTAACAATACTGTGGAGGAGGAATTCCTGGAGTGTTTACGGGATGGTTTCCTGGACCAATATGTCGAGGAACCAACCAGAGATCAAGCCATCTTAGACTGGGTATTATGTAACGAGAAAGGATTAATTAGCAATCTTGTTGTAAGAGGCCCCTTGGGTCGGAGCGATCATAATATGATCGAATTCTTCATTTAAGATGGAGAATGAAGTAGTTGACTCGGAGACTAGGGTCCTCAATTTAAATAAAGGAAACTATGATGGTCTGAGGAGCGAGTTGGGTAGGATTGATTGGGGAATGGCACTCAAAGGGTTGACGGTGGATAGGCAATGGCAAACATTCAAAGACCGAATGGATGAACTACAGAGTTTGTTCATCCCAGTTTGGCATAAAAATAAAACAAAAAAGGTGACCCAACCGTGGCTACCAAGGGAAATTAGGGATAGCATAAGGTCCAAGAAGAGGGCATATAAATTGGCCAGAAAAAGCAATAACCCTGAGGATTGGGAGCAGTTTAGGATTCAACAAAGGAGGACAAAGGGATTAATTAAGAAAGGGAAAATAGAATATGAGAGTAAGCTTGCAGAGAACATAAAAACTGACTGTAAAAGCTTTTATAGATATGTGAAGAGAAAAAGATTGGTGAAGTCAAGCGTAGGTCCCTTGCAGTCAGAATCAGGGGAATTTATAATGGGGAACAAAGAAATGGCTGACCAACTAAATACATATTTTGGTTCTGCCTTCACAAAGGAGGACACAAATAACCTCCCAGAGATGCCGGGGAACATAGGGTCTGATGAAAGGGTGGAACTGAAAGAAATCGGTATTTGTAGGGAAATGGTGTTAGGAAAATTGATGGGACTGAAGGCCGATAAATCCCCAGGGCCTGATAATCTACATCCCAGGGTACTTAAGGAAGTGGCCCTAGAAATAGTAGATGCATTGCTGGTCATCTTCCAGAACTCGATAGACTCTGGAACGGTACCCATGGATTGGCGGGTAGCTAATGTTACCCCACTATTCAAAAAAGGTGGTAGAGAAAAGGCGGGGAATTATAGACCGGTAAGCTTGACATCAGTAGTGGGGAAAATGCTAGAGTCCATTATAAAAGATGTAATAGCAGAGCACTTGGAAAGCAGTGACTGGATCGGACAAAGTCAACGTGGATTTACAAAAGGTAAATCATGCTTGACTAATCTACTGGAATTTTTTGAGGATGTAACTGGTAAAATAAATAAGGGAGAACCAGAGGATGTGGTGTATTTGGACTTTCAGAAGGCTTTCGATAAGGTCCCGCATAAGAGATTAGCATGCAAAATTAAGGCACATGGGATTGGGGGCAAGGTATTGACTTGGATAGAGAACTGGCTGGCGGACAGAAAGCAAAGAGTTGGAATAAACGGGTCGTTTTCCGAGTGGCAGGCAGTGACTAGTGGGGTACCGCAAGGATTGGTCCTCGGACCCCAGCTGTTCACAATATATATTAATGATCTGGACGAAGGAATTGGATGTAATATCTCCAAATTTGCAGACGACACAAAGCTGGGGGGGAGGGTATGCTGTGAGGAGGATGTCGTGAAACTCCAGCACGATTTGGACAGGTTGGGTGATTGGGCAGAAACATGGCAAATGCACTATAATGTGGATAAATGTGAGGTTATCCACTTTGGTGGCAAAAACAGGAAGGCAGATTATTATTTGAATGGTATTAGTTTGGGAGAAGGGGAAGTGCAAAGAGACCTGGGTGTTCTTGTACACCAGTCGCTGAAGGTAAGCATGCAGGTGCAGCAGGCGATTAAGAAGGCAAATGGTATGTTGGCCTTCGTAGCAAGAGGGTTCGAGTACAAGAACAAGGATGTCTTGCTACAGTTGTACAGGGCCTTGGTGAGACCACACCTTGAGTATTGTGTGCAGTTTTGGTCGCCTTACCTGAGGAAGGCCGTTCTTGCCATGGAAGGAGTGCAGCGAAGATTCATCAGGCTGATACCTGGGATGGCAGGAATGACGTATGAGGAGAGATTGGGTCGATTGGGCTTATACTCACTGGAGTTTAGAAGATTGAGAGGGGATCTCATCGAAACCTATAAAATTCTGTCAGGCCTGGACAGACTAGATGCAGGAAGGATGTTTCTGATGGCCGGGGAGTCCAGAACCAGGGGTCATAGTCTAAGGATAAGGGGTAAGCCATTTAGGACTGAAATGAGGAGGAATTTCTTCACCCAGAGAGTGGTGAACCTGTGGAATTCTCCGACACAGAGGGCGGTGGAGGCCAGTTCATTAAGTATATTCAAGAAAGAGTTGGATATATTTCTTAAGGCTAAAGGGATCAAGGGATATGGGGAGAAGGCAGGGACCAGGTACTGAATTTGGATGATCAGCCATGATCTCATTGAATGGCGGAGCAGGCCCGAAGGGCCGAATGGCCTACTCCTGCTCCTATCTTCTATGTATCTATGTATCCTTCTAGGTGGTAGAGGTCGCGGGTTTGGGAGGTGCTGCTGAAGAAGCCTTGGTGAGTTGCTGCAATGCAGTGGAGGGAATGAATGTTTAAGGTGGTGGATGGGGTGCCAATTTACAGGTTGTTTTGTCCTGGATGGTGTCGAGCTTCTTGAGTGTTGTTGGAGCTGCACTCATCCAGGCAAGTGGAGAGTATTCCATCACACTCCTTACTTGTGCCTTGTAGATGGTGGAAAGGCTTGAGAGTCAGGAGGTGAGACACTTGCCGCAGAATACCCAGCCTCTGACCTGCTCTTGTAGCCACAGTATTTATGTGGGTGGTCCAGTTAAGTTTCTGGTCAATGGTGACCCCCAGGATGTTGATGGTGGGGGATTCAGCGATGGTAATGCCGTTGAATGTCAAGAGGCAGTGGTTAGACTCTCGCTTGTTGGAGATAGTCATTGCCTGGCACTTCTGTGGCGCGAATGTTACTTGCCACGTATCACACAAAGCCTGAATGTCGTTCAGGTCTTGCTGCATGTGAGCATGGACTGCTTCATTATATGAGGAGTTGCAAATGGAACTGAACACTGCAATCATCAGCGAACATCCTTGCTTCTGACCTTATGATGGAGGGAAGATCATTGATGAAGCAGCTGAAGATGGTTGGGCCCAGGACACTGCCCTGAGGAACTTCCGCAGCGATGTCCTGGGGCTGAGATGATTGACCTTCAATCACCACAACCATCTTCCTTTGTGCTAGGTATGACTCCAGCCAGTGGAAGGTTTTCTCCCTAATTCCCATTGACTTCAATTTTACTAGGGCTCCTTGATACCACACTCGATCAAATGCTGCCTTGATGTCAAGAGCAGTCACTCTCACCTCACCTCTGGAATTCAGCTCTTTTATCCATGTTTGGACCAAGGCTGTGATGAGGCCTGAAGCCGAGTGGTCCTGGCGGAACCCAAACTGAGCATTGGTGAGCAGGTTATTGGTGAGTAAGTGACGTTTGATAGCACTGTCAACAACACCTTCCAGCACTTTGCTGATGATAGAGAGTAGACTTCTTCTTATCGTGTCCACGGACAGTCTATACATAGCCCAGCCAGAACTGGACACATTTTTGTGCCTTGTTGTTGAATTCGGCAAGATCTGCAACAGTGCAGGGTTCCTCTAACGATGGGCATTTCAGGAGATGTTGCATAGTCTGTGCCTCAGTTCCACAGTCACAAGTTGTCGGGCTGGTTGAATATCCCCATTTGCTTAGTGACACCTTTGAGCAACCTACACCGGTCCTAAGTCTGTTAAGGCACTTCCAGGTTGCCGAGTTGCAATTAGCTCCTGGGGGAAGGCTTTCATCAAGTAAAATTTCCATCGCTGGGGGTTGTTCAAGACTGGCGAGCCGGCGATGCGAGCTTCAGATGAGGTTGATTGTAATGGAACAACACTGTTCATGAAGCTCTTTCTTGACTTTAGGCAGCTGGGTGTAGGTGTATTACAATGCAGAGGGTGTCTCTCATCTGATGTTTGACGGAGTTGTTCTTTCTTGCTGGCTACCGTTCTTCTTATATCAGGGGGAGCGATACCCGCCAGGATATATAGGCTGTTGGTGTTTGTTGGTTTTAAGCAACCTGTGATAAATCGGCAGCTTGCATTCAGAACGGCATCCATCTTCTTGGCATGAGTAGACCTTTCCCATGCAGGGCAGGCGTATTCGGCAGTGGAATAGCAAAGAGCAAGTGCACTGGTCCGCAATGTTTTCGGGCTTGTTCCCCATCTTGTGTTAGTGAGCTTATTCAGGATGTTGTTTCATACGCTCACTTTTGCCTTTGGCTTTTCGATGTGGCTCTTGAAGGTGAGGCATCGGTCAAGGGTGACTCCTAAGTAGATAGGGTGCTCGCAATGCGTCAGTGTTGCTCCACACCAGGTTACTTTCAGCTGGCATTTGGCTTCACGGTTTCTGAGGTGGAATGCACAAACTTGCGTCTTTGATGGGTTTGCGCGAAGGTGGTTTTCTTCATAGTAGGATTTTAGTCCCTCCAAGGCCTCAGAAAGCGTTTTCTCCACGGTGTTAAAATCAGTGCTTTGGGCAGTGACACATAAGTCATCAGCATATATAAAACAGCGTGTAACACCGTCTATAGGTTGGTCATTCGTGTAGATGTTGTACAGCAGCGGTGCAAGCACGCTTCCCTGAGGAAGACCATTCTTTTGAATACGCCAGCTGCTGCGCTTCCCACCTAGTTCAACATAGAACCGGCGATTCTGAAGCATGCTTTCTAACAGCTCTGTTAAGTGAATCTCTTTTGTCATCTCTAGAATCTTGCAGAGGAGACGTCTATGGTTCACTGTATCGTATGCTGCTGACAGGTCTACAAAAACAGCACCTGTTACCATCCCTTGCTCAAAACCATCTTCGATGTGTTGTGTGAGGTTGAGCAGTTGGCTTGTTGTTGATTTGCCGGGGCGGAAACCTGCTTGCTCTGGAATGATCTTCTCATCTACAGTTGGTGCTATCCTATTGAGTATCAGGCGTTCAAACAGCTTATAGGTGTGGCAAAGCAGTGAAATTGGCCGAAAACTCTTAGGATCTGAGGGATCTTTTCCAGGCTTTAATAGTGCTATTACATGTGCCTTCTGCCAGATATTAGGTAGCTTGTGTGTTGCCAGACAGTGGTTGAACAATTGTAGGAGCCATTTCTTTGCTTTCTGTCCAAAATGCTTTATCTGCTCCGTTGTCAAGACCAATTGCTTTCCCGTGTTTTAGACTAGATATACCAGTTTCCAGCTCTTCCACGGTGAATGGTCTAGTGAAGCCAGGATCATCGCTGTACTTCTTCCTATCTAGTTGTGCTCTTGGTTGTTTCTTGTTGATTTTTCCATTTAGGAGCAACTGGTGTGCAACTTGGTTAGCAGACACATTTGGATGTTGGGCAGCTTTCTTGGGATCACCTCCAAGTTTGCGTATGAGAGACCATGCCTTCTTGCTGTTTTTTGTAAGATCTGTTGTCTCTATCAAGGTGTTCCAGGTGTTTTGACGTTCTTAAGAAATACTTAACATCACCCTCTCACCGGTAGATATTGTTTCCTCTGAGAAGGGGTCAGATTCAAACATTGAGACATACTCCCAGTAGAGTTCAGCATTCTCCTTGGTGAGACCAGGGATGTAGTGTACTCTGCAACCTTGGGGGATCTTCCTGCTAGCTGATAGAGTAGACTGATAGGGCGGTAATTGGCCGGATTGGATTTGTCCTGCTTTTTGTGAACAGGACATACCTGGGCAGTTTTGCACATTGTCGGGTAGATGCCAGTATTGTATCTGTACTGGAACAGCTTGGCTAGAGGCGTGGCTAGTTCTGGAGCACAAGTCTTCAGGACAACAGCCGGAATGTTGTCAGGGCCCATAGCCTTTGCTGCATCCAGTGCGCTCAGTCGCTTCTTGATATCACGTGGAGTGAATCGAACTGGCTGAAGACTGGCTTCTGTGATGGTGGGGACCTCAGGAGCAGGCCAATATGGATCATCCACTTGGCACTTCTGGCTGAAGATGGTTGCAAACGCTTCAGCCTTGTCTTTTGCACTCATGTGCTGGGCTCCACCATCATTGAGGTTGGGAATATTCATGGAACCTCCTCCTCCCGTTAGTTGTTTAATTGTCCACCACCATCCACGACCGGATGTGGCAGGACTGCAAAGCTTTGATCTGATCCGTTGATTGTGGGATCGCTTAGCTCTGTCTATAGCATGCTGCTTCCACTGTTTAGCATGCACGTAGCCCTGTGTTGCAGCTTCCCCAGGTTGGCACCTCATTTTTAGGTGTGCCTGGTGCTGTTCCTGGCATGCTCTTCTGCACTCCTCATTGAACCAAGAGTGATCCCCTGGCTTGATAGTAATGGTAGAGTGAGGGATATGTCGGGCCATGAGGTTACAGATTGTGGTGGAATACAATTCTGCTGCTGCTGATGGCACACAATGCCTCATGGATGCCCAGTTTTGAGCTGCTAGATCTGTTCTGAATTGATCCCATTTAGCACGGTGGTAGTGCCACACAACACGATGGAGGATGTCCTCAGTGTGAAGACGTGATTTTGTCTCCACAAAGACTGTACGGTGGTCACTGCTACCAATACTGTCATGTACAGATGCATCTGTGACAGGTAGATTGGTGAGGATGAGGTCAAGTAGGTTTTTCCCTCATATTGGTTCTCTCACCACCTGCCACAGTCCTAGTCTGGCAGCTATATCCTTCAGGACTCAGCCAGCTCAGTCAGTAGTGGAGCTACCAAGCCATTCTTGGTGATGAACATTGAAGTCCCCCACCCAGAGTACATTCTGTGCCCTTACTACCCTGAATGCTTCTTCCAAGTGGTGTTCAACATGGAGGAGTACTGATTCATCAGCTGAGGGAGGGCAATAGGTGGTAATCAGCAGGAGGTTTCCTTGCCCATGCTTGACCTGAAGCTATGAGATTTCATGGGATCCCAAGTCAATGTTGAGGACTCCTATGGCCACTTCCTCCCAACTGTATACCACTGTGCCGCCACGTCTGGTGGGTCTCTCCTGCCGGTGGGACAGGACATACCCAGTATAGTAATCTGGGATGTTATGATTAAGGTTATCCACCAGGTGGTGCTGTAGCCAGTGCTGCCACTAGTTAAGGTCAGGGGGTTGCTTCCTGTCAAGGTCAGCAAAGGTGGAATGCCAGGATGCAGGCCTGTATGTTTGCTACGCAGTTGTTTAATAAAGTACTGGACTAATTCTAAGATATCGCCTCTTCGAGTTCCTTGTTTCACTACATGGATTTATCACATTTGGTGACGAGGTAAAAAGGACCCTGAATAAGAAGAGAAGTCTGCCAGGACTTTTAAACAAAAAAATCATGAGCTAAAGTTAGCTACCAGTTGGAAGAGAGCATGGCTGCCACGGTAGGAACGGTCTCCGCTTTTGATATTCGAGCACAAACCTGGGAGGAATAATGTGAAGTGTTGGGTTATTTCTTCGAAGCAAATGAAATAAATGATGCTGGAAAAAGGAAAGCCATTCTGCTTAGTTCAGTGGGAAGCCAGACCTACAGTTTGATGAGGAATCTGCTCAGTCCTGAAAAGCCTGGAGACAAATCAATTGTTGAATTAGTGGCCTTGCTCAAAGAACATTTCAACCCCAAGCCTAGTGAGATTGTACAGTGGTTCAAGTTTAATTCAAAGAACAGAAAAGAGGAAGAGAGTGCAATGGACTATGTAGCGGTGTTGCATAAATTGGCACAAGATTGCAATTATGGGAACAACCTGAAGGAAATGCTGAAAGATAGGCTAGTTTGCGGAATAATGGACGACCGAATGCAGCGTAGATTATTATCCGAGACTGGGCTTATGAAAAAGCATTGGAACTTGCTCAAGCCATAGAGACAGCGAACCGAGATGTATAAGAAATACAGGGTTCAGACAGGGCTAATGCTAAGCAAGTTGCAGGTCAGGTTGTTGTGCACAAGTTAAACATGCGTCAGAAACCACAACGTGAGCATGTGAAGGCATGTTATAGATGCAAGGGCGATCACCTGGCGAGTGAATGCCGGTTTCTGGAGGAAAAGTGCCACAAGTGTGGGAAACAAGGACACATAAAACAAACATGCAGGGCAAAATCACCTGTGGAGGAATCCAAACCAAAAGGGGGAGGAAAGCAAAACCAAGGAAGAGAAGTGAAAAAACATGGAGCACACCACATCAGCAGGGGAGCTGAGGAAGAAGAGGACATGTTCATAATGTATAGCATGTTAGAGAACATTCCAAAAGTGGCTCCTTTGCAACTGACAGTAAATGACTCTAAGGTGAACTTTGAAGTCGATAGAGGGTGCGGTGTAACCATAATGAACAAAGCAGAGTACTCAAAATTGTGGAACCGTGCAAAAGTTCCAGAGTTAAGGTCTTGCTCTCTGCATCTTAAAACATATACAGGTGAACGAGTAGCGACATTAGGTGCAGCTAATGTAACTGTGCAGCACAGGGACACAGTGAAACAGCTACCTGTAGTTATAGTATCGGGTACCGGACCAAACCTGTTAGGTCGGGGCTGGATAAAAGAACTTAAATTAGACTGGGGAGCAGTAAATCAAATAGATGCGGGCAAACAGTTGACTTTGCAAGAAGTGTTGAGTGAACATGAGAATGTGTTCAAGGAGGAACTTGGCACATTTAATGGCCCCCCAGCTAAGATTTATGTAGACAAGGAGGCACCGCCAAAGTTTTTTAAACAACGACCTGTGCCTTATGCCATGAAGCCAAAGGTAGAGGCTGAGCTTGACCGTCTATTGAGAGAGAACATACTGGAGCCAGTGAAATGTTCAGAATGGGCAGCTCCCACAGTACCTGTTTTAAAACCGGACAATTCGTTAAGACTCTGTGGAGATTATAAATTGACAGTCAATCGGGTGTCCAAACTAGAGCAGTATCCTATTCCCAAAACAGAGGATCTCTTTGCAAACCTGGCTGGAGGGAAGAAATTCACAAAGTTGGATATGAGTCATGCATACTTGCAGATTACACTGGATGACGAATCAAAGAAGTATGTCACCATAAATACACACAAGGGCTTGTTTACGTATAACCGCTTACCGTTTGGTGTCTCATCTAGTCCAGCTATCTTCCAGAGGACAATCAAAGGTGTACTGCAAGGGAATACACATGTTTCCATCTATCTGGATGACATTCTGGTGACGGGAAGAACCGACCAGGAGCATCTGAGCACTCTGAGAGAGGTACTACAGAGATTGGAGAGGGCAGGTTATGACTCAAGAGGAGTAAGTGCACTTTCCTGGGGAATGAGGCAGTGTTCCTGGGACACAGAGTGGACGCCACCAGGCTCCATCCACTCAAGGAGAAGGTACAAGCACTGCAGGACGCCCCTGCTCCTACCAATGTGGCTGAGTTAAAAGCTTACCTGGGACTGTTGAACTATTATAACAGGTTTTTACCAAACTTGTCAACAGTGTTAGCACCTCTTCACAAACTACTGCGCAAGGAGACACAGTGGCAGTGGGGAGAGGAGCAGGGGGTTTCATTTGGACAGTCCAAGAAATTGATGCTGTCGTCGGACGTGCTGGTTCACTACAATGAAGAGAAAGACATCATTCTCTCTTGTGACGCTTCACCTTACGGGGTGGGGGCAGTTCTTTCACACCGCATGGAAGATGGGACTGAAAGACCAATAGGGTTTATGTCCCGAACTCTAACACCAGCGGAAAAAAACTATTCCCAGTTAGACAAAGAGGGGTTAGCAGTAATGTTTGGGTTACAGAGGTTCCACAAGTACATATATGGCAGGAAGTTCACCATATGCACCGATCATAAACCTCTTATCTCTCTTTTCAATGAAATGAAAGCAGTTCCACAGAAGGTGTCACCCCGGATCCAGAGGTGGGCCGTGACATTGAGGGCATATGAGTATGTCATCGTCTACAAGGCGGGCAAGTACCATGGGAACGCAGATGCCTTGAGCTGTCTTCCACTGCCAGGCACACCTATCCTTGCAGCTCCAGAGGACAGAGTTTTGATGTTGGAGGACACTGACACAGCACTTGTGACTGCAGAGCAAGTAAGAACATGGACAGGTAAAGATCCAGTACTGTCTAGAGTTCAAGAATATGTGGTGAGGGGATGGCCACAACATTCGGAAGGGACTGACTTCACACCCTACAGTGTCAGGAAAACAGAGCTGAGTGTGCAGGATGGTTGCGTGTTGTGGGGAGCACGAGTGATTATTCCACGGCCAGCACGACAGTCTATCCTAGAGCAACTACTTCAGTGTCATCCTGGGGTCTCGCGTATGAAAGCCTTGGCTAGGAGTTACTTGTGGTGGCCAAAGCTAGATGAGGAGATAGAAAATCTAGTCAAGACATGCAACACTTGTCAGGTACACAGGAAGTCACCAGCAGCGGCTCCTCTCCACCCCTGGGAGTGGCCGGATAAACCATGGAGAAGATTGCACTTAGATTATGCGGGTCCATTCATGGGGAAGATGTTCCTCATAATCATTGATGCACATTCCAAATGGATGGATGTTTATCCTGTAAATTCTGCTTCCTCCACTACTACTATAGACTGCCTGCATCAGAGCTTCAGTAATCAAGGGCTACCGGAGATCGTGGTAAGTGACAATGCCACTTGTTTTGTGAGTGCAGAGACAAAAGAGTTCATGAGAAAAAATGGCATAGTGCAGGTGACCTCGGCTCCATATCATCCGTCCTCAAATGGACTTGCGGAGAGAGCCGTACAAACATTTAAAGAGATGATGAAAAAAAGTGCAGAAGGGAGTTTAGCAGCCAAAGTGTCACGGGTTCTGTTCAGCTACAGAATAACACCTCAATCCACCACAGGACTCTCTCCTGCTGAGATGTTATTAGGTCGTAGACTACGCTCCACTCTTGACCTTGTCCACCCAGACCTAAAAAGGAAAATGGAAAACAGACAAAACAAACAAAAAGAGAACCATGACAAAAGAACAAAGAGCCGAAGTTTTGGAGAAGGAGATACGGTCCTTACCAGGAATTTCAGTTATGGACCAAAGTGGATTCCTGGCTTCATAGACTCAATGATAGGTCCAGTATCATACAAGGTCATGTTGGGAGATGGTAAGGTAGTACGCAGACATGTAGATCAGATACTTACCAGACAAGGGGAAATTGAAATTGAGGTTCCAGTTGCAATGGCTGAGGACAGGGTTGCCCCCAGTTATTCAAGTGCATCTGTAGTGCCACCACCATGGACAGAGACAATTCCACAGGAACCTATTCGTCAAGAAGGAACCATCATTGCAGAGTCAGATACTCTGAGCACTGTTCAGGAGCAGCTGGTGGCTGCACCACAAACAAACTGTTAGACGTTCACAAAGGACTCGCAAGCCACCAGAGAGATTGATACTGACCTGTTAGATTCATCAAGTATGGAACATAGTGAATGGAGACTTCTTATGTGACCCTTAGGAATGGTTGGTTGTTAAGAAATTCATACTGAAATCTTAAGGGTGGAGGAATATAGTAATCTGGGATGTTATGATTAAGGTTATCCACCAGGTGGTGCTGTAGCCAGTGCTGCCACTAGTTAAGGTCAGGGGGTTGCTTCCTGTCAAGGTCAGCAAAGGTGGAATGCCAGGATGCAGGCCTGTATGTTTGCTACGCAGTTGTTTAATAAAGTACTGGACTAATTCTAAGATATCGCCTCTTCGAGTTCCTTGTTTCACGACCTGGATTTATCACGCCCAGGGATGGTGATGGAGGAATCTGGGACATAGGCTGAAAGATATTTCATAGGCTGATTCTGTGAGTATGACTATGTCAGGCTGTTGCTTGACTAGTCTGTGGGACAGCTCTCCCAATTTTGTCACAAGTCCCCAGATGTTGGTGAGAAGGACATTGCAGGGTCGACTGAGCTGGGTGTGCCATTGTCGTGTCTGAAGCCGGTGCCGAGGTTGATGCCAGGTGATCTGTCCTGTTTTAATCTTATTATTGTTTTTCATAGCAGAGCTATACCATTTCAGAGGGCAGTTAAGAGTCAACCACATTGCTGTGGGTCTGGCGTCACATATACGCCAGACCAGGTAAGGACGGCAGGCTGCCTCCCCTGAAGGACATTAGTGAACCGGATGGGTTTTTACGACAATCCAATAGTTTCATAGACTCTATGGACTCTGGCACAGTTCCCATGGATTGATGGGTAGCTAATGTAACACCACTATTTACAAAAGGTGGTAGATTGAAAACGGGGAATTATAGACTGGTAAGCCTGACATCAGTAGTGGGGAAAATGCTAGAGTCCATTATAAAAGATGTAATAGCAGAGCACTTGGAAAACAGTGACAGGATCGGACAAAGTCAACATGGATTTACAAAAGGTAAATCGTGCTTGGCTAATCTACTGGAAATTTTTGAGGATGTAACTGGTAGAATAGATAAGGGAGAACCAGTGGATGTGGTGTATTTGGACTTTCAGAAGGCTTTCGATAAGGTCCCGCATAAGAGATTAGCATGTAAAGTTAAAGCACATGGGATTTGGGGTAAAGTACTGACTTGGATAGAGAACTGGTTAGCAGACAGGAAGCAAAGAGTTGGAATAAACAGGTCTTTTTCCAAGTGGCAGGCAGTGACTACTGGGGTACCGCAGGGATCGGTGCTAGGACCCTAGCTATTCACAATATATATTAATGAATCTAGGCGAGGGAACTAGATGTAATATCTCCAAGTTTGAACACAACACAAAGCTGGGTGGGCGTGTGTGCTGTGAGGAGGATGCAGAGAAACTCCAGTATGATTTGGACAGGTTGGGTGATTGGGCAGATGCATGGCAGATCCAGTATAATGTGGATAAATGCAAGGTTATCCACTTTGGTGGCAAAAACAGGAAGGCAGATTATTATCTGAATGGCAATAGATTGGGAGAAGGGGAAGTGCAACGAGACCTGGGTGTCCTTGTGCACCAGTCGCTGAAGGTAAGCATGCAGGTGCAGCAGGCGGTTAAGAAGGCAAATGGTATGTTGGCCTTCATAGCGAGAGGATTCGTGTACAGGAGCAAGGATGTCTTGCTGCAGTTGTACAGGGCCTTGGTGAGACCACACGTTGAGTATTGTGTGCAGTTTTGGTCACCTTATCTGAGGAAGGATGTTCTTGCCATGGAGGGAGTGCAGCGAAGATTCACCAGACTGATACCTGGGATGGCAGGAATGACGTATGAGGAGAGATTGGGTCGATTGGGCTTATATTTGCTGGAGTTTAGAAGAATGAGAGGGGATCTCATTGAAACTTATAAAATTCTAACAGGACTAGACAGACTAGTTGCAGGAAGGATGTTCCCAATGGCGGGAGAGCCCAGAACCAGGGGTCACAGTCTAAGGATAAGGGATAAGCCATTTAGGACTGAGATGAGGAGGAATTTCTTCACCCAGAGAGTGGTGAACCTGTGGAATTCTCTACTACAAAAGGCAGTTGAGGCCAAATCATTAAATATATTCAAGAAGGAGTTAGATATATTTCTTAAGGCTAAAGGGATCAAGGGATATGGGGAGAAAGCAGGGACAGGGTACTGAATTTGGATGATCAGCCATGATCTCATTAAATGGCAGAGCAGGCTCGAGGGGCCGAATGGCCTACTCCTGCTCCTATCTTCTATGTTTCTATGTTTCATGGTCACCACTACTGATACTAGCTTTTTATCCAAATTTACTTAATTAACAGAATTTAAATTCCCCAGCTGCCGTGGTGGGATTTGAACTTATGTCTCTGGATCATTAGTCCAGTAACAGATATACTGTTAAGTTGTGGCGACACGCCACCACTGGACATAATCCGCTCATGGCGGCATGGACAGTTTAAGCAGACGCCCCCCAGCCGGGGGCCCTTTCCTCCAGCAAATTGTTTCCCGCAGGGACAGGCTGCTGGGAGCACTTCCTGTCTGGGGAGTATTTAAGTGGTTGCGCGGGCTTTTCCAGTTTCTCTTTGCCATGAGGTTGATTAAAGCAGTTGTGTTTCACCAACTCTGGTCTCGACTCCCACGTTTGCCGCGGTATCTCAACACTGGTGACACCGACGCTCAGGACGAATCCTAAGCTAGCATGGCGGATACAAACGCAGTCACGGTTAAACTACCGGACTTTTGGGAGAACCTGGCCGAGGCCTGGTTCGTTCAAGCCGAGTCCAGATTCCGGCTGAAAAACATTACAGTCGATGCCACAAAGTACGACTACCTCATCGCCTCTCTCACCTATGCCATAGTCCCCAAGGTTTGGGCAGCGCTGCAGGATCCACCAGTGGAAGGCAAGTACGAACATCTGAAGGCCGCGCTCCTTAAAAAGTTTCAAGCGTCCTCTTACCAGCGCAACTGCCAACTCCTCGACCTCCCCGGCCTTGGTGACGCTTCACCGTCGGACCTGCTTTCCCACATGCTGTCCCTCTCGGACGACAAAAACCCCGGCGCCCTCTTTCGCACGCTTTTCATTCGGCAGCTCCCCGCCAGCATCCGCCCGCTCATTGTGGAGTCTGGCTCCACGGATCTGAATGAGATAGCCGCAAAGGCCGACCGGCTGCTCTCTGCGCAGACCGCCCGCAACGTCACGCCCGACCTCACGGCAACGACCACGCGGTCTCCCCGGCCCACTAGGCCCGACCGTCCTACCACTCCGGGTCACTGCTACTACCACACCCGTTTTGGCACTAGGGCCCAATGCTGCACGCCACCGTGCACTTTCAAACCCCCTCCCACACCGGCCCCCACGATGGCCGCGGGGCAAAAGGGGCCTCTACTGTACATCACCGACGACAGCACCAACCGCCGCTTTCTGTGCGACACAGGGGCTCAGCACAGCTTCACCCCCGCCTCCGCCCTCGAAATCCAACGCGGCGCACGGGGTATCACGCTGGCCGCAGCCAATGGCTCTGACATCCGCACATACGGCACCCGCATGGTCACGCTCGACCTCGCAGGCCGCCGCTACCGCTGGGAGTTCCTCACAGCCAGGGTCCTCTGCCCACTCATCGGCGCCGACTTCCTACGCGCCCACGGCCTCCTTGTTGACATTCCGAGGCACCGCCTCGTCGACATCAATACTATGGCCCCCATCCCTGGCGCATTCACCCTGGCCCGTTCGGCCGGCCTGACGACCTACTGCCTCGCCAGAGCCACGGACGACTACTCGGCACTTCTAGCCAAGTTTCCCGCCCTCACTAACCCGACCTTTTCGGCCAAAGCCGCCAAACACGGTGTGGAGCACTATATCCCCACCACCGGCCCCCCGGTTTCTGCCCACGCCCGCAGACTCAACCCAGCCAAGCTGGAAATCGTGCGGGCCGAGTTCACCACCATGGAGCAACTCGGCATCATCCGCCGCTCCAGCAGCCCTTGGGCCTCGCCCCTCCACATCGCCCCCAAGCCCGGTGGAGGCTGGCGCCCCTGCGGGGACTACCGCCGCCTCAACGACGCCACCACCCCCGACCGATACCCGGTGCCGCACATCCAGGACATCTCAGCCCGACTGGCCGGACGAACCGTCTTTTCCAAGGTCGACCTGGTGCGCGGTTACCACCAAGTCCCCGTACATCCCGCGGACATCCCCAAAATGGCCGTCATCACCCCATTCGGCCTGTTCGAGTTCCTGAGGATGCCCTTCGGCCTCAAGAATGCAGCCCAGGCTTTCCAGCGCCTTATGGACTCAGTCCTCCGGGACCTGAACTTCCTATTCGTCTATCTAGACGACATTCTCGTGGCCAGCTCCTCCCAACAGGAACACCTCGAACACATTCGCATCCTGTTCGGGCGCCTAGCCCAACACGGGCTCATCCTCAGCCCGGCGAAGTGCCAATTCGGCCTAGCCGAGATCGATTTTCTCGGTCACCACATCACCCCTGCTGGGGCCGTCCCCCTGCCCAACAAGGTGCAGGCCGTCCAGCAATTCCCCCGCCCCAAAACCATCAAGGGCCTCCAGGAGTTCCTCGGGATGGTGAACTTCTACAACAGGTTCATTCCCAGAGCTGCAGCCCTCATGAAGCCCCTATACGACTCCCTCCAAGGTACATCCGGCAAGATGGCCGTAGCCTGGACCACTGACATGTCAGCCACCTTCGACGCCACCAAAAACGCGCTCGCCGACGCCACCCTGCTCACGCACCCGAGGGCCGATGCCCGGGTCGCGCTCACCACCGACGCCTCCGACCACGCGGTCGGAGCCGTGTTCGAGCAGTGGGTCAATGGCGCGTGGCAGCCACTTGCCTTCTACAGCCGCCAACTGCGCCCCCCGGAGGTCAAATACTCTACTTTCGACCGCGAGCTCCTCGTGCTCCACCTGTCGGTCCGCCATTTCAGGTTCCTCCTGGAGGGCCGCCCCTTCACCGCGTACGTGGACCACAAGCCGCTCACATACGCGATGGCCAAGCACACCGAACCCTGGTCCGCTAGGCAGCAACGCCAGCTCACGGCCGTGTCCGAGTTTACTACGGACATCCAGCACGTCTCCGGTAGAGACAACGTTGTCGCCGACTGCCTTTCCCGTCCCGCCATCTGCGCGAATCACCTCGCGGTCGACTACGCGCAACTAGCAGCGGCCCAGCTCATGGACCCAGACCTCCTCTCGGCGGCTACCAGCCTGCCAGGGCTACGCCTAGCCAAGGTCGCGCATGGGCCCGAAGCCACGGCAGTCACTTGCGACGTCTCACTCGGCCAACCCAGGCCGGTCGTCCCTGCAACCTGGCGCCGCCGCATCTTCGACGCGCTACACGGGCTCTCCCATCCGGGTTCCCGCACATCCGTCAAACTCCTCCCCCAGCGCTTCGTCTGGCGTGGCCTCAGCAAAGATGTTCGGACTTGGGCCACCTCCTGCCTCGCCTGCCAATGGGCTAAGGTCCATCTGCACACAAAAGCGCCCCTGGGAGGCTTCGAGGTACCCAGCCGCCGCTTCGACCACGTACACGTCGACATCGTCGGTCCTCTGCCGCCATAGCAAGGCCAAACTTATCTCCTCACGATGGTCGACCGCTACACACGCTGGCCTGAGGCAGTGCCGCTGACCTCCACCACCACAGCCGACATCGCCAGGGCGTTCGTTAACACCTGGGTCGCAAGGTTCGGCGTACCAGCCGACATAACCTCGGACAGAGGCGCCCAGTTCACCTCCGAACTCTGGGCGGCCACAGCACGCAACCTCGGGGTGACGCTCCACCGAACCATGGCGTACCACCCGCAGGCCAATGGGCTGTGTGAACGCTTCCACAGGTCACTCAAGGCCTCACTCCGCGCCGGTCTGCAGAACAGTACCTGGACTGACCGCCTACCATGGGTGCTACTAGGCCTACGCACCGCGGTCAAGGAAGACCTCCAGTCCTCGGCAGCGGAGTTAGTCTACGGACAACCGCTGCGCGTACCAGGCGAATTCCTCCCGGAGGCTACCACGCCTTGGTCGGCCGAACAGCAGCGGCTCAACTCTTTCTCTTCCGCTCAACAGTTCGCCCCACTTCCGGTCAACCGACACGGTGAACTCGCACCTCACGTCCCGCCAAACTTACAGCAGGCACGCTTCGTCTTCGTACGACGTGCACCGCGGACCCCTGCGACCCCCGTACGACGGACCGTACAAGGTACTACAAACCGGGGACAAGGTCTTCAAGCTGCGACTCGGCGACAGGGTCAACACAGTCTCCATCGACTGGCTCAAACCAGCACACACAGAACCAGGGGAACAGGTCCCCGTGGCCCGACCTCCAACTAGAGGCCGTCCCACCAGCAAGCCAGCACAGCCGGCGGCGAACCGCCCGGCCCCACCAACTAGACCGGCGACCACTCAGAGCCGCTCCGGCAGAACCATTAGACCACCGTCACGCCTCGTCCACTCCTCCTAAGTGGATTCTGGTGGGAGCTCTGTGGCGACATGCCACCACTGGACATTATCCGCTCACGGCAGCACGGACAGTTTAAGCAGACGCCCCCAGCCGGGGGCTCCTTTCCTCCAGCAACTTGTTTCCCGCAGGGACAGGCTGCCGGGAGCACTTCCTGTCTGGGGAGTATTTAAGTGGTTGCTCGGGCTGTTCCAGTTTCTCTTTACCATGAGGTTGATTAAAGCAGTTGTGTTTCACCAACTCTGGTCTCGACTCCCACGTTTGCTGCGGTATCTCAACAAAGTGTGTTATATAAGATCTCCCTTGAAATATCTTGGAGTTTGATGAATCCAGCTTATCAAGCTTCCCTTAAAGCTCAAGCCTATTAAACCAAAGATTAGCCCTATTGCTCTCTTCTGCACTGCTTTTAGATCTTTCGATGACCCCTTTATGTTGCAGTGACCAGAATTATGCACATTACTGCAGGTGCAGTCTGACCAAAACACTGCACAGCTTTGAGGATTGAGCTGAATCTATTTGGCAAGATAACCCAGCATTAAGTTTGCTTTTTTTCCTCATCTCACACTGTTTGGACATGGTGGGGGAGAAATTCAGTGTCGCCACGTTTGGGGCGTTATACTTGAGCGGGCGCGAAATTTAGCGCCCGGCGCAAATTATCGCCACCTACTGCTAAATTGACCTGCTTCGCCCCAGGAGGAGCTTGGAGTGCTAAAACAGGCGCTGCACGACTGTCCTAAGGCGCTAAGCCGGAGAAGCGAGGCGCTACCACCGAGGGCGGGTGCAGCGCAGGTGCGGCCAGTTAGCGATTGCACGCTGGCGCCGGTCAGCTCTTAAAGGGGAGGGTCAATCTTGGATTGCAGCCACACCCTGCACATCGGAGCCCTGATTCTCGGCCTGGACAGACCTGCTGCCATATTCTAACGCCTAGGACCATGGAGAGGGCCAGGGAGCGAGCGCAGTGGTTCAGTGAGGGGCCCTGCAGGTTCTGGTTGGCGCGGTGGAGCACAGGCGATCTATCCTGTTTCCAGACAGTGGCAGGAGGCCGCTGCCCACCGACTATCGCAAAGCTTGGAGGGAGGTGGCTCACAGAGTGACCTCCAGCAGCATGGTGCCTAGGACCCCTGTGCAATGCAGGAAGAAGTTCAATGACCTCACTCGGGTCGTCAGGGTGAGTACCCTTTTCAGTATCCTCTTCATCCCTGCATGTGCACCTCACTTTATGGCCAAAGGGTCCTGAAAGCCCCAATGCCCAGCCCTCATCCAACACCTATGGGCCTTTCATGAAACTTACACGCACATTCAGCACTTTACACACTGTAAGGGCTATTCGACCATGGGAGGCAGTGCAGCCAAGGTCAGGGCTATTCCACCATGGGAGGCAGTGCAGCCAAGATCAGGGCTTCACACTGTAAGGGCTATTTGACCATGGGAAGCAGTGCAGCCAAGATCAGGGCTTCACACTGTAAGGGCTATTCCACCATGGGAGGCAGTGCAGCCAAGATCAGGGCTTCACACTGTAAGGGCTATTCCACCATGGGAGGGAGTGCAGCCAAGATCAGGGCTTCATACTGTAAGGGCTATTCCACCATGGGAGGCAGTGCAGCCACGATCAGGGCTTCACACTGTACTCAGAGCCCGTCCTTTCTCTTGCAGGGCAAGCTGGCCCATAACAGGAGGCAGCAGCAACGGACCGGGGGAGGCCAGCCTCACCTTCAAGACCTCAGCGATCTGGAGCAGCGAGTCTAGCGCATTATGGCAGGCCGGATGATTGGCCCCGTCGCCACTGGAGATGCCGACCCCGTTCTGGACAGCAATGGTAAGGTCATCACCTTTCTGACCTCTCTCCTTCCACTTGTGCCTCACACCAGCATCCTTTGTCACTATCGAACCAATACAGTGCATTGCAGCACTCATGCCTCCCTCGCTGCTGCCCTGTCCTCACGCTAAAGCAACACTTGTACCTCCCTGCTTTCAGATGCTGATTCGCCAGGTGAGGAGGCGGGCCCTCAAGCTGCCACTGTGAGTGATTCTGAAGGTGAGGAGGAAGAGGAAGCCGGACCATCAGTGCCACCCTCAGCCGAGGCAGCCCATGGCCATAATGGGGACACGTCTTCCCTGGAGGGGAACAGGGGAGAAGGGTCTGAGGAGGGTGAAGCTCCGGGGCCAGCGGGCTGCAGCAACGCGGGGGAGGGGTGGGGTAGGGAAGCTCGGCGGCCTTCTCTCCGGAGGGAAAGTCTGGTCTCCAGTCCTGCTACAGTGAGCGCAGAAGAGACACGGCTCCTCGCTGAAATGGGCGCCCAGGCGGAGCAGAGGCACACTGAGCTCATGGCTGCAGTGGCAAGGATGCCCGAATCCATTGAGTCACTGGCAAGGAGTGTCCAGGACTTCGGTGCAGCACTGGCAAGGAGTCTGCAGGACTTCGGTGCAGCACTGGCAGCACAGGCGGCTTCCACGCAAGTGCTTAGTGGTGCAATGCAGTCAGTGGCTGGTCTGATGCAGACGCAGATTGAGGCCACACGAGCACTGACTGCTGCCACCCTCACTGCATTGGGCACAAATCACCGGGGCCCTCGCCGCGCCGCAGCAGGCCAGCAGTCTGTGCTTCAGCAGATTGCTCTGCATGTTGCAGTGCTGCCCCGTGGGAGTGCCAGTGTGTTGTCCGACCAGGGAGTGCCTGTCCTCTGTCAGGATGGCAGCATTCCTGCTGCCAACACTGTCACTTCTCCACTGCAGCTGCCACCGCCCATAGGACAGACTGCTGCCGCCCATGCACAGTTGGAGCAGTCAGCAGCCGGGCCCTCCAGGCCCAGAGCTGGTCCAGGCCGTCCCTCAAGGGCATCTGCCGACTCAGTTTCTGACACTCAGCAGCCTTCCCCCAGCCTTGCTGCAGCCACTGGGGTCCCATTGCGGAGGAGCTGCAGGGTGGGAAGGGGCCAATCTCACAAGCGAAGCAGATTACCCTCGAAGGGCAAAAAGTAGGAGGTTGGCAAAATGCTGTTAATTTTTTTAGTGAAGGCCGAGGATCGTGGTCATTTTTTGGTTACTCTTTTGTTCATTGTCTCCAGGTTGTGAGAGCCAGTTATGTGTCTGACTGCTGTTTTTGGGGTTTCTCTCTATTACTTTGTCATGCGGGAAGGGTGCACAGTTTGTTAAATAAAGAAGTGTCTTTATTCAGATTGTGCATGTTTGCTCTTTGAACTATTTGTTGCCTTGACTAGCTCAGGGGTTGCGGAACTGTTCCATTCATGTTCTTTCAATGGCACAAGCCATTCCCTCAGAGGAGGCCTAGAACCGACTTGCAATAAGCTGCTGACGGATGACCCTTGCACTTTGTGCCTCCCTCCCGTCTTGGTGCTCCTCCTCCTCCTCCTCCTCCTCCTCTGCTGGTGCTCCAATGTCTGGTGGCAGTGGCTGAGTCCTGAGGATTGCCAGGTTATGCAGCATGCAGCACACTACAACGAAATGGGAGACTCGCTCAGGTGAGTACTGAAGGGCTCCCCGGAATGGTCCAGACAGCGGAACCGTTGCTTTAGCACGCCGATTGTGTGCTCAATGATGTTCCTGGTCGCTTGATGGCTCTCATTGTATCGTTCTTCAGCAGGGGTGCTGGATGCACGGAGCGGGGTCATCAGCCAGGTGCACAGAGGATAGCCCTTGTTCCCCGAGAAGCCAGCCTCCTGGGTGAGCCGGGGCTTCGAAAAGGTCTGCCACAGAAGTCTGGCGCAGGATGAAGGCGTCGTGGCTGCTGCCTGGAAAGCGGGCATTGACAGCGGGTATCAGCTGTCTGTGGTCACACACCAACTGGACGTTCAACGAATGGAACCCCTTCCGGTTGCGGTAATCCTCTGCATTCTCTTGCGGCGCCCGCAAAGCCACATGCGTGCAGTCAATGGCGCCCTGGACCATGAGGAAGCTCACTATTCTTGCAAATCCCATTGCATGCTCTTGCTGCTTGTCCAGGGTCATTGGGAAAGAAATGTACTGACATCTCCTTTTAAAGAGGGCATTCGTGACTTGGCGGATGCAGCAATGCACCGCGAACTGGGAGACATTGGCAATGTCCCCAGTAGCGGATTGGAAGGAGCCGGTGGCATAGAAGTTGAAAGCCACTGTCACCTTCACTGCCACCGACAGAGACGTCCTGCTCCTCAGTTGAGGCTGCAGGTCTGGCTGAAGCAGGTGGCAGAGCTCAGTGACCACCTCCCTGCTGAATCGAAGCCTCCGAAAACACTGCTCCTCAGACATGTTGAGGTATGAGAACTGTTGGCGGAATACCCTGGGAGGGTAAGGTTTCCTGTGCCGACGCCTGTTGGCCCTCCTCCGTCTGGCCATGATTGGCACTCTCTCGCGGTGTCTCTGAGCCCTCTCAATGTAATGGAGAAACCCAACGTTTCCACCCATTGCAACACTCAAGGTGGCCACTCAAGGTTATGCCAGTGAAAAATCAAACCAACTACAAAGTTCTGGGCCGAAGCCAGAAGTACCTGTGCGAGTGCTGACTCAATGCAGAAAGCTCTCTCCCTTTGTCTCTCTGCAAATCTCTCTCTCTCTCACAGAAGGAGTGGTCCAAAAATGGCTACCACAAAGAAGCCAGGAAGAGCCCCCTTTAAATAGCGCCCCCCCAGCCCCACAGTGACTGGGAACTGTTCCAGTCAACCAATCGCTGGGAGCGCCAGGTGGAAACGAGGGGGTGCCACTGAAGTTCCGGTTCGGGGCGCCCCAAGGGCGTTGCACCATGAAATGACGTCAGGATCTGCGCACGCAGCTGAGCGGGCGTTGCGGTTTTGCACCACCGCTAAATGTCCGCTCAATTTCGCGAGAGGCGCAGGTCTCACCGCGCCCGGGCGCTAGCCGCTTCGCGCCTCACTTATCGCCCTCTTAAGGTGCTAACGGGTGGCGCTAACAACTGAATTTCTCCCCCAGTGGCTTTTAGTTTCTTTCTTGCCAAGTTAAAACAAGTATAATACTGATTAAATTGATTTGGTCAATACGTAAAATATACAGCAAATATATGGAACCTTGTTGTTCCTTTCCTACTGTATGAATAGACTATATTGTTAAACAATATTTTTTTCAAAGTTAAAATTAGACTTTGATGGACATATACTTCCCTGAATGATGCAGTTTTCAAAATCAATAATTCATAATTCCTTGAATAATTTCTTCACAGGTGATTCACTTGAAGACATGCCTGTCACCTCTGGGGACAAACCCATATTTGTATCCGATAAGGTGCAGGAACAGCACTCCCCTATTCTTCAGAAGTAACAGCCAAGAACCAGACAGAGTCAGGAGGAGACAGCTCCAGGGCAAGAACTATTACAGGTCATCACTAAAAGCTGGTAAAGGAATTACATAGGATTACATGTTAAATCCGTGAATCTTTAGGTTGTGTGTCCTTCAAGATATAGACAGAGACTGCAGAGGAACAATCAACAGGTGTTTACTGGATGAGGGTTACACTAAAACTAACAGTACAGATCTCTACTCAGGGTTATATACAGGTGTGGTCACTGCCGGTACTACAGTATACAGGAGCTGTAAAAAGTAGTTCTCCCCTTAAAGGTACATACACTACAATTCCTCCCCTTTTAGATTAACAGTACCATAACATTCATTTAACAATTAACACTTTTAACATGCAACATTAACTGAAAATAGTCCATTTATAAATTCAGTCTTGGGGCGGCTTCCTGATCCTTTCTGGATAGCGCCTTTCCTGAGTGTCCTACTCTTGGTGCGGAGGCGATTCTGGCCCCTGTCGTCGGTTGGTTCATCAGCTTCCGATGCTACTGTTTCTGGGACAGATGCTACCTGTATATTGGGTTCATCACCAGGTACGTGAGACATGGGGTTGACTTGTTCCTGTGACTGTAGGATCTGGTCGACATGGCGTCTCACAATGTTCTCCCCAACATCCACTGTGTACATTAGTGGCCCCTGCCGTGTGCATATTGTTCCTGGTTGCCATTTCTCTGTTCGGTAGTCGCGGGCCAAGACTGGTTGCCCTACATTGAAGCTCCTTGTCGGCTTCTCATTGATGTGCTGGAATTGCTTATTCTCAACATCTCTTCGTACATTTGGTCTGAGCAAATCCAGACGAGATCTCAACCTTCGGTTAAAGAACATCATGGCCGGGGTCTGGTTGGTAACTGCATGTGTCGCATTTCTGTAGGCTAACAGGAAATTGTCCACCTTATGTTGCAGTGGAATGTCGTCATCGCACATGGCCCTTACTGCCTTTTTAAAGGTTTGTACGAACCTCTCAGCCAATCCACTTGTGGCTGGATGATACGGGGCGGATGTGTAATGCCTTACCCCATTCCTTTTCATAAATTTCCGGAACTCTTCGGACACAAACTGTGGTCCGTTATCAGAGCAAATCTGCTCTGGCAAGCCGTTCCTGGCAAATATGGTCCGTAGGACTGCAATCGTTTTCTCCGTGGTGGTGGAGGACATTTTGATCACCTCAGGCCATTTCGAGTGCGCATCCACGGCTATTAAAAACATTGAGTCCATGAATGGACCAGCAAAATCAATATGCACCCGTTGCCTTGGAGAGGAGGGCCACTCCCATGGATGTAGAGGGGCATGTGGTGGTGCATTTTGGACCTTCTGGCATCCTGAGCAGTTCTTTGTCAGGTCCTCGATTTGCTGATCGATCCCCGGCCACCACACATAAGCCCTAGCAAGGCTTTTCATTTTCACCCCTCCCAGATGGCCTTCGTGAAGCTCATTGAGCACTCTCTCCCTTAACTTGGGTGGAATTACCACTCAGGATCCACACATCAAGGTCCCCTGGCATACTGACAGCTGTTCTCTTCTGGATGAGAATGCTGGCAACAGTGAGTCGCCATGTGTTGGCCATCACTTCACTGTCAAGTCATATACCCGAGACAGTGTCGGGTTATTTCGGGTCTCCATCTCTATATCCCCGTTAGTTACTGGCAAGCGTTCAATTATAGTCGAATAAAATATTTCGACAGGGTCCACTGCTGGTGCTTCCTCCGCCGTAGGCAGTGGCAGGCGTGATACCCCATCAGCGTTTCCATGCTGTTTCATGCCCTTATACTCTATTTCATATTGGTTCGCCCCTAGAAAAAGGGACCATCTTTGTAGCCGTTGCGCAGTCATCACCAGAACGCCCTTCTTTGGATTAAAGATGGAGACAAGTGGTTGGTGGTCAGTCAGCAAGGTGAACTTCTGCCCGTGCAGATAGTGGTTGAACTTTTTCACTCCCCACACTAGGCTGAGGGCCTCCCTGTCAATCTGGGCGTAGTTACGCTCGGCTGAGGTTAGTGACCGAGATGCAAAGGCTACTGGCCTCTCCGAGCCGTCCGGGAATTTGTGCGACAGCACCGCTCCAATACCATAGGGTGATGCATCACACGCCAACCGAATTGGTAGTGCTGGGTTGAAATGAGCCAACACCTCTTTTGATGTGATCAATTCTTTGCACTTCTGGAAAGCTCGTTTACATTCATCATTCCACTTCCATGGTACCCCAGTTTGCAGTAGGGTGTTCAGTGGGTGTAGTACTGTAGACAAATTCGGCAAGAACTTATGGTAGTAGTTCACCAGCCCGAGGAACGACCTCAGTTGTGACACATTTTCCGGTGCTGGAGCCTTGACTACTGCCTCAATCTTTTCAGGGGACTTATGTAACCCCTCTTCATCAATAACGTGGCCACAATATGAGATCTGCTTCTGGAAAAACTCGCATTTGTGGCGATTAGCTCGGAGCCCATATTCCTTCAATCTAGTGAGCACCTGCTCCAGGTTGGCGAGGTGATCACTGTCATTTTCGCCCGTGACCAGGATGTCGTCCAAATAACACTGGGTCCCTGGAATCCCTTGCAGGACGTGATCCATTGCCCTTTGCCAAATAGCCGGAGCTGATGCTACCCCGAACACCAGCCGGTTGTATTGGTAGAGACCTTTATGAGTGTTGATCGTGAGGTACTGTTTCGAGGCTTCTTCTACCTCCATTTGCAGGTACGCCTGGGCCAGATCAATCTTAGTGAAGCGTTTTCCTCCAGATAGCGAGGCGAAAATATCTTCAATCCGCAGAAGCGGATATTGTACCGTGTGAAGGACTGGGTTCACTGTCACCTTAAAGTCCCCACAGATGCGAACCTTCTTTGGTTCCCCAGGCGTATTACTCAACGACCTCTTCATTACAGGAATGATGGGTGTAGCCCACTCGCTCCAGTCCACTTTGGACAGTACTCCAGAACGTTCCAAACCTTCCAGCTCTGCTTTGACGGTTGGGCGGATCGCATAAGGCACCGGTCTGGCCTTAAAAAACTTTGGGCTTGCATTTTCCTCTATTTTGATCGTCGCTGTTATGAATTTTAGTGTTCCGAGTCCCTCCTGGAACACTTCTTGTGCGTCAGTTAGCATTTTTGACAGTCGTCCAGGTATGACGTTGTCATCCTTTTTGGCATCTACAGTCAGTGCTTGTATGGAATGCCAATCTAGCTGTGTCTTCCGGATCCATTCACGTCCTAGTAGTGGTGGTCCTCCATCTGGCAATACATATAGGTCCATTTTTGGTGTTTCCTTGCCGTTATATATAACGTTCACCCTTATTTTTCCTTTGGGGTAGACTTTTTGCCCCGTGTACGTCTTCAAGACAATCTCTGTATCTCTCAAGGGTATATGTGAGAATAGCCGCTTGTAGTCCCTCCGGTTTATGACTGTTAGGGCTGATCCTGTGTCCAATTCCATTTTCACTTGGACTCCGTCTATCTTGAGCGTGACCCAGATAGTTTGGTGATCCTCCATTTTGATTACATTATGTCGTTTCAGACAACCCAGCTCCTTGCTTCCGGAGTCTGTATCACTTTTCTGTTCGTCTGAACTACTCTCCATCACCTTATGTACCTTTTTGTACTTCTCCTGTGGAGATTTCTTGCTGCTGGTTTCCTTTCCCGACCTGCAGACTCTTGCTATGTGTCCTACTTTTCCACACTGTCTGCACACTTGGTCCTTGAACCAGCAATCCTTATGGTCGTGTGTTGTTCTGCCGCAGCGATAACGCTTCACTGCTCCATATGACATTTCATTTGTGCCATATTCTTGCGGTCTCCGTTGTATCTCTGCAGCGCCCCGTGCGGCTTGCTTCGTGTGATACTGCCATGCTGAAAGCCTTGTCCAGCGTAAGATCCTTTTCTGATAGAAGCCGTTTCTGGGTTCCTTCACTTTGAAGCCCACACACAAACTTGTCACTTAAAGTATCTGCTAGTCCCGTTCCAAACTGGCAGTGTTTCGATAGCTTGCGCAGTTCCGTTAAATACTCAGCATTACTTTCGTCTTTATGCTGGTTCCTTTTGTGAAACTTAAATCTTTCTGCTATCAGCAACGGTGTGGGATTTAAGTGGTCCTGTAGGATTGCCACTATGCTTTCAAAATCCTTTTCCACTGGCTTCTCTGGGGTTACTAGGTTTTGCAGTAAGCCATACGTTTTTGCACCCATGGAATTCAACAATACCAGTGCTTTCCTGGCATCTGGCACTTCATTCGCCTTGCAGTACACTTCTATGCGTTCTACATATGTCGCCCAATCTTCGACTTCATTGTCGAACGCTGTGACACTGCCACTCTTCGGCATCCCTGGGTGTGTTTAGACTGGCTAAAAATGGCGTCTCCTGCGCTCTCCCTTCTTCTCCGCTGTGGCTCAAAATGGCGTCTCCCGTGCTCTCCCTTCTTCTCCGCTGCGGCTCAAATGGCGTCTCCCGCGCTTTCCTTTCTTCCCCCGCGGACGCTGCTCGGCCCTTGAACACCGGCCGTGCTCTGCGCGTTTTCCTGCGCGCCTCTCTCGTTGACGCCGCTCGGTCCTGAACCCCGGCTGCGCCCTGTGTGCTTTACCCTCTCTCTCTGCTCCCGTCGACGCTGCTCGGCCTTTTCCTGTGCCGTCGGTCGGCTCTAGCTGCCGCTGTGCAGGAAGGGTCTGCGCCGTACCTGTTGCCAGCCCGCCTCGCTGGAGTCTCCGCCGGATGGTCGACGCCCGTGCCTCTGGAATCGGCCTTCCTCTGCAGAGTTGCAGGTAGGTTCGAATCGCCTCGTTGCCAAAGTTAAATCCGTGAATCTTGATGTATGGTGTCCTTCAAGATATAGACAGAGGCTGCAGAGGAACAATCAACAGGTGTTTACTGGATGAGGGTTACTCTAAAACTAACAGTACAGATGCCTACTCAGGGTTTATATACAGGTGTGGTCACTGCCGGTACTACAGTATACAGGAGCTGTAAAAAGTAGTTCTTCCCTTAAAGGTACATACACTACAACATACAGCACAGAAACAGGCCATTCGGCCCAACCAGTTTATGCTCCACTCGAGCCTTCTCCCACCTTTCCTCATCTAACTCTGTCAGCATAACCCTCTATTCCCTTCTTCCTCATATGCTTATCTAGCTTCCCCTTAAATGCGTCTATACTATTCGCTTCAACCACTTCCTGTGGTAGCGAGTTCCACATTCTCACCACTCTCTGGGTAAAGAAGTTTCTCCTGAATTCCCTATTTGATTTATTGGTGACTATCTTCTATTGATGGCCTCTTGTTTTGCTCTTCTCCACAAGTGGAAACATTCTCTATCTACTCTATCAAAACTTTTCATAATTTTAAAGACCTCTATTAGGGCACCCCTCAGCCGTCTCTTTTCAAGAGAAAAGAGACCCAGCCTGTTCATCCTTTCCTGATAGGCATACCCTCGCATTTCTGGTATCATCCTTGTAAATTTTTATTGCACCCTCTCTAGTGCCTCCACATCCCTCCTATAATATGACAACCAGAATTGCACACAGTACTCCAAGTGTGGTCTAACCAAGGTTTGATACAAGTTTAGCATAACTTCTCTACTTTTCAATTCTATCCCTCCAGAAATAAACCCTAGTGCTTGGTTTGCTTTTCTTATGCTCTTGTTAACCTGCGCCGCTACTTTCAGTGATTTGTGTATTTGTACTCTGAGATCCCTTTGCTCTTCTACCCCACTTATATTCGTATTTTCCAAGTAATATTTTTACCAAAAATACCTCACATTTATCTGTGTTAAAATCTGTGTAAATTTTTTAAAAATAATGAAAAGGGTAAAATGCTGGAGTTGGAGAATGGAAACCTTCTTGGCACCAATCCAAGCATCAAGTGTGAGATTTTACTAGTGTTAACTGTTTTCAGGATATGCAATGCTTTAAAGTTCTTTTATTCAGTTAATTGGAGTAACATTTGGGAAAGAAAAAGTCATATTTTAAAAGCTCAAGTAGGGCCTTAACTAAATACAAGCACTGTTGCTGTAACATTTGCTCGGTACCAATGTTTATTTTTTGTTGTAAAATATCACCAAATACTAATTTTTTGTTTCACAGAATTAAACTTGAGATCAAGTTTTGGCATCAGGCAATAGAGGAAGCAGTATGCCTACATAGTTGTCACCATTTTTAGTAATCATTTTTATTCACATTTTCACTGTTCCTTTGTCCTGCGATCCACAGGTTTGTAAACCCAAGGTTGCATCACATAATTACTGCTTCTTGATTTACCTCATCTTTTCCCTAACTCTCTTCAGCCTTGATGGTATCTTGCACTATGGCCCTTGGCCCTTCACCTGAGTTCCTCAATTTTAAATATAGTTGCCATAAAGACAACCAGAAAGGTAGTGCTCTGAAGACTCTGCCTATTAATTCTGAGATAGTTGTTGTATACTGAGCCAGGCACACAGTGAGTGCATTACGGTTTGGGCTAGTTAGCCAAGATGATTTACACTGTAGTGAATTTGCTAACTACACTGATGTCCTACCAGGAGCTCTCCTCCACATAGCTCTGGGCTAATGTCAGAGAGAGTTCCATGGATTCATTAATCAGCCACTATAGAAATCTGGGGACAACCTCAAGTGGTATTGTGCCTAATGTGTCAATTCCTCCTACACAAGTGCAGTATAGATAATTTTTTTAATAGTTGAACCTCACAGATTCATTCAAATGATCATTTATTAGTGATGTGAACTACTTCTTTAATATTTGCTGCTGCTGTGTAAAAAGCTTAATGTATTGTAACTTTTTTTATTTGAAAACTCTTCCACTTCTCGTAATTTTTTTCTAGATTTACATCGGATATACAGCACAGAAACAAGCCATTCGGCCCAACTGGTCCATGCCAGTATTTATGCTCCACGTGAGCCTCCTCCCACCCTCTTCATCTAACCCTATCAGCATAACCTTCATATATTTATGGCCCCTAGTTTTGGTCTCCCCCACAAGTGGAAACTATCTTATCAAACCCTTTCATAATCTTAAGGTCACCCCTCAGCCTTCTCTTTTCTAGAGAAAAAAGCCCCAATCTGTTCAATCTTTCCTGATAGGTATAACCTCTCAGTTCGAGTATCATCTTTGTAAATCTTTTTTGCACCTTCTCCCGTGCCTCTATATCCTTTTAATAAGATGGAGACCAGATATAAATAGATCGTTGCAACTTCATATTTCAGAAAGAGAAAATAAATGAAAGGTGTAGAGTCCTACACAGAGATTACTACAGATTTCTAAACTCACAAAGCTACATATAGCACTATGATGGAGGCTGGGATTGAGACAAGTTCTTCAAAGCCACTATGGGAATTTTTAAGGTCAGCGCAGTTTCTGGAACAACCAGAAACAGCTTCCTCTAAAAATTATACTTCAAAGGTACCAAATTGGTCATTGTGCTGGAACAGGTATCTTTTCTTGAACAGTTTTCACATATAATAAAAAAAGTTGTGGCACATAATAATGCCACCAGTTGTGTCACTATTTGCTAAACCTGGTAACTTTACTAGGATTAGTTCGGCTTTTACTTTAAACCATCAGAATTTTTCCTGAACTTCTTTCAGGCCTTTCGAGCCTCTACAGTGCACAGAAGAACGCTAATTGCTATTGAAGATACTGATCGTTGTCTTACCATTAGCTCTTCAGAACTTCATTCTTGCCAAGCTTCTCAAAGACAGAAACTGTTTTTCCAAATGGAGGGTGTCATTTCATTATTCCCTATGGATCATCTGAGATATGGAAAGTATTAAGTATGTTCTGGTTTTGGGTGGATTTTGCCAAATGAAAGTAAAAAAGAATTATTTAAACACATTTTCAGTTAAATAGTATCTGATATTCATAAATTTCATGTTTTTAGTGCAGCAATTTTTTTTTAAACATCTTCAGTTAAATCACATTATATCCCCTCTTTAATATGTTCAGTAATCAATTGGAGGGATTTAAACCTGTTGTGCAAAGGTAATCATACTTCTCAGGAAGCAGTCTTTCAGTCTTCAATGGCTCAGCTGTTCTTGCAGAACAATTTATTTCTCCTGGAATGTGCAGGAAAATTTCGCTTTCTGTTACATCTGGGTAACATTAGTTGCTGTGCAGGCGCAACTGAATATCAGAATAATGCACCCATTTACTATCACAATAGGCCTTTCTGCTTTGTGGGAAAGTTTAATCAGATCAATGCATGATGTGGGAGAAAATGTCCCTCACCAGCACAAGGTGAGGAAGGAGCCTGGTACTTTCATGTGGGTGAAAATATTTGTGAACAAAACTTCAAGACTGCATAATTGTTCATTGGTAAGCTCCACTTCAAATCAAATCAAATCAACTTTTATTGTCATTGTTAGTGCACAATTGCAGTACAACGAAATGTAAGCTTTCACCAATCACATTTGCACCTATATCAAAGCATTAGCGAACAATACAATGTAATAATGCCAAGGAAATCTTACTTCATTTCTTCGCCAACACATACTGACAGGCAAGTTTACTCTTCAGGTTTTTAAAGTGTGTGCTAAATTGTAGTTGCTGGAAATAAGTGACGCTGGGTTTGAAACATGATCTAAATAGAGCCAGTATGAAGCCACATAGAGAATGTAAATGGCCTATAAACATCACTCCGTTGCTCCAAGTTACAGAACTTTAAAGCTCTTTTTGGACATAGATGGATAAGCAGTAATGAATATCACATTACGCCTGCTGAAAACAGGAATTTATGTCTCTATTTTATATGATTTAAATTAGAATTAAAAATGGCATCAGACTGGCTGCTTGATATTTTTGTGAAATTTCCTTTCATTTGTGGCTAAGTTAGTTTGTACTAATCAGCTAATGGCCCAGAAATTAGGTTCGGGGGCTTCCCGTGCGTGCAAGCCGCCGATGTGCACTTACCCGGCGCGCCGACAGCTGAAGCCTGGGCCTGCTTGGAATTCCTGTCACTGGCCCGGTTCAGCTGTCGGCGCGCTGTGCTTGCCTGATCCAGCGGCGTAGTTAGTTCGATGTGCCGGCTGGGATCAGGTGAGCACTGGGCAGCCAATCAGGGGAGGGAAAACTTCATTCATGAGTTTGATAGTAAGAACTGTCAAACTCATGAAAACTACGGGCGCCCAAAACACTACTTAAACTTTAAATAAAATTTAAAAAAACATCCCACTAATTAAATTAACTATAAATAACTTTTAAAACACTATTTTAAACAATTAATCAAATTTTTGAAAAAATAATTTTTTAAGAAATTGGGTCTAAAAATACACTTACCTTACTGTAAAGTCCTTAAAATCAATAAAGCTGTGGAAAAAATGTTATAATTTAAAATAATAGACCACTTACCTTAAAGAATCAAGTCCTTACGTCTCCTTTTTACATTTCTAAAAAGTTGAGGCCCTTACACACGGGCAAACCTGTCAAAAAGAAGGAAGTTCAACGCGTGCACGCAGAGTCCTGCGCACACACATTGGACCTCTGAACCCCTTGGAGGAAATGCCGGTTTCCCGCGCATGCGCTGTGCATGCTGAAATCTGGCACTTCCAACGGGCCCACGCGTGAGTACCCCGTCCGTACTCACGCGTTGGGACCGGAATTACTGGGCCAAAATACATGGCTGGCTGCTTGGAATCACCCCTTGATAAAGCCATTTCTGATCACTTCCTTGTACCCCTCTCCACTCAGATCCCCTCTCCCTCTCCTATCCCCACTTCCTCTGTTTTCGTCCCTGGAAAAACTTTCCCCCAAGTTTCTTACAACGGCACTTTCAAATTCCCAACTGTCCAGCCTTTGGCCCTCCATTCACCATGGCATTCCTGGAGCTACCAATCTGCTCAATCACACCCTCACCTCCACCTTTGATGCCCTTGTCCCCATTAAAACCATTACTCTCTCTCACCCTGGCTGTTCCCCCGGTACGGACCCCATCTCCATTCCGTTAAGTCCAAGGGATGCAGACTTGAATGTTTAGGGTGGACAACTGGTTTAGCCATCCTGCCAGATCTGACTGGTCCACATAAAGCACTATTGGATCCTGCTCCCCTCTGCCAAAACTGCTCACTATTCCAGGATCACCCCGGAATGGAAAGTTAACCGCTGGCTTCTCTTTTCCACTACGAACCGTCTTCTTAAACCCTTCTCCTCTGCCCCCTCCACCCTCACCTCCAACAAGTGCAAGGAACTCACGGGCTTCTTCGTCACTAAGATTGAGACTATCCGTTCAGCTGCCTCTGCTGCCAAACTTCCCCTAAGCTTCCTCTTGCCCAAGTCCTAGCATCTTTCTCTAGGTTCCTATCTCCCCTCATGCCCTCTCTGAGCTCATCTTGTCCATGAGATCCACCTCCTGCTCCCTTGACCTTATTCCCACCAAACAATTAAAAAAAAAGCAGTGATGTCACAGGACAGCAGGAGGCACAGTATAAGTCAAGCGGGAGGACCTGAGAGAGCGCAGACTGGAGCAGCAGCAGCAGCGAGGAGGCACAGTATAAATCAAACGGGAGGACCTGAGAGAGCGCAGACCGGAGCAGCGAGGAGGTGGAGTACCTCCAGCGAAAACAACAACCACAAAAGCAACAACTGAAAAACAGCTAAAGTGACGTCACAACCAGGAAAGGAGCTGATTGGTGAGTAGCTGGTAAGTGTGGAGGAGGAATTCCTGGAGTGTGTACAGGATGGTTTCCTGGACCAATATGTCGAGGAACCAACCAGAGATCAGGCCATCTTAGACTGGGTATTATGTAATGAGAAAGGATTAATTAGCAATCTTGTTGTACGAGGCCCCTTGGGTCTGAGCGATCATAATATGATCGAATTCTTCATTAAGATGGAGAATGAAGTAGTTGACTCAGAGACTAGGGTCCTCAATTTAAATAAAGGAAACTACGATAGTCTGAGAAGCGAGTTGGGTAGGATTGATTGGGGAATGGCACTCAAAGGGTTGACGGTGGATAGGCAATGGCAAACATTCAAAGACCGAATGGATGAGCTACAGAATTTGTTCATCCCAGTTTGGCATAAAAATAAAACAAAAAGGGTGACTCAACTGTGGCTAACAAGGGAAATTAGGGATAGCATAAGATCCAAGGAGACGACATATAAATTGGCCAGAAAAAGCAATAATCCTGAGGATTGGGAACAGTTTAGGATTCAACAAAGGAGGACAAAGGGATTAATTAAGAAAGGGAAAATAGAATATGAGAGTAAGCTAGCTGGGAACATAAAAACTGACTGTAAAAGCTTTTATAGATATGTGAAGAGAAAAAGATTGGTGAAGTCAAGCGTAGGTCCCTTACAGTCAGAATCAGGGGAATTTATAATGGGAAACAAAGAAATGGCAGACCAACTAAATTCATACTTTGGTTCTGTCTTCACAAAGGAGGACACAAATAACCTCCCAGAGATGCCGGGGAACATAGGGCCTGATGAAAGTGTGGAACTGAAAGAAATCAGTATTTGTAGGGAAATGGTGTTAGGAAAATTGATGGGACTGAAGGCTGATAAATCCCCAGGGCCTGATAATCTACATCCCAGGGTCTTACGTTCATTAATAAATAGACATTCTTATTATGAACACAGCTAGCTTTTGCTAGTTACTTTATTGAGCACATGTGGACTAGGTACTGTATCTGTAGAGGCTTCCATCTTGACTGCTGCCTTGTGGGTAGCCTAGTGCCTCATGGGTAATGTAGTCTTAATATCTATACAGCTGGGTAGTGTAGTCTTATACATACAACTATATACAGCTCTACGGCTCCACCTAGTGTCCACTATAGAATGACATGTTATTGATCATTACATCCCCCTTTCTTTGAGGTTTAACAAAATCAATATCAATCAACTTTCAAGAAAACAATAAAGATAATATCAGTAACACTTTTGTTAGTGCTCTATAAACATAAACATTTTCAAAACAGTCAACACATTTTCAAAGCTTTACATTGTACCCAAAGATTAAGTCTATCAGGCTCTTTTACTTCACATGTGGATCTTCTCAACACGGGTAAGTCTGATGTGTCTTCATGAGATTGTTCTGGCGGTGAATGACAAGATGCAGTTGCGGCATTGTCATCAATCTGCTCTTGAATAGTCTCTTGTGTTTTTAGGAGAGAACGGCGGTTCCTCCTGAGAATCTGTCCTTCCTCAGTTCTAACAGTGTATGACCTTGGTCCTACTTCCTCAAGAACTGTAGCTTTCCTGTTCCATGCATCTGGATCCTCAATCCTGACAACATTATCCCTTGTCAATGGTTTCAGAGTTTTGGATGACATCATAGTATGATTTCTGTTTCAGCTTTAACAGTTGAAGTCTCTGTCTCAGTTCCTCACTTTGCTGTTCTTTTGCACAGCAGGGTAGCGTGGTGCGCAACTTACGACCCATTAGTAGTTCAGCAGGTGAAGAACCACAGTCTAAAGGTGAGGCTCGGTAGCTCAGCAGGGCGAGATAAGGATCAGACTTGCTTTCTGTCGCTTTCTTCAGTAGCTGCTTGAGAACTTGAACACCTTTCTCTGCCTTACCATTTGACTGAGCATACAAAGGACTGGATGTGATGTGCTGAAAGTCATACTGTGCTGCAAACTGTTGCCACTCCTTACAGTTGAAGCACGGACCTTTGTCGCTAACGGCAATCCTGGGAATTCCATGTCTGGCGAAGATGGATTTCACATGCATTATGACACTGCTTGCTGTGGTGCTTGAGAGCAGCGCCATCTCAGGATAGTTAGAATAGTAGTCAATCACTATTAGATAGTCTTTACCATTTAAATGAAAAAGGTCCATACCAACCTTTTGCCATGGTGCTGTTGGTATGTGAGCTACTATCATTGGTTCCTTTGCTTGTTTGTTTTGGTGTTTCTGACATGTCTCACATTTGCCTATCATGTTCTCAATGTCCTTATTTATGCCAGGCCAATAAACAGTGTCTCTTGCCCTCCTTTTGCATTTTTCAATTCCGAGGTGTCCCTCATGAATCCTTTTGAGCATGTCTTGACGTAGAGCCTGTGGAATGACTATTCTGTTCTGTTTTAGTAATAGTCCACTTGCGACACTCAATTCTGACCTTATGTGAAAATATTTTGGACAGGAACCTTTTGGCCAACCATGATGAATGTTCTCTATTACTGTTTGTAATACTATATCTTTTACTGTTTCTTCTGCTATTTGCTTTGATTTTGTGTCTGACACAGGCAGCGCAGCAGTGACCATACTCACATGAACATCCACGTCTTCTTCAGTAGAGCTCACATGACTCATTGTGGGTGCTCGGGATAGTGCATCTGCTAACACTATGTATTTGCCTGGTGTGTAGATCAGTTCAAAGTCATATCTTTGCAGCTTCATCATGAGTCGTTGAATCCTTGGAGACATCTCATTCAGGTTTTTTTTTATGATGGCAACCAGAGGGCTGTGGTCTGTCTCAACTGTGAAGGTGGGAAGTCCATATATGTAGCCATGAAACTTTTCTAGTCCAACTACCAAGCCTAGACATTCCTTTTCAATCTGGGCATATCGACACTCAGTATCAGTCATAGACCTGGAGGCATAGGCAACAGGCTTCCAATCTTCACCCTCTGCTTGTAGCAAGACCGCACCTAGGCCATCTTTTGATGCATCCGTTGACACTTTGATTCTTTTTGTTGGGTCAAAGAAGGTGAGTACAGGTATGGTTGTCAGCACTGTTTTGAGGTTTATCCACTCTTGTTCATGTCTTTCTGTCCATGCAAACTCATTTGTTTTGTATAGCAGGTCTCGCAGACAGGCTGTCTTGGCTGACAAGTTAGGAATGAACTTTCCAATGAAGTTTATCATCCCCATGATGCGTAGCACTCCTTTTTTGTCACTGGGTCGGGGCATTTTGAGTATGGCATTTACTTTTTCCATATCTGGCTCTATTCCTTTACCAGATAGATTGTCTCCTAGGAAAGTGACTTCCTGGATGCCAAACTGACACTTGGCTTTGTTGAGCTTCAGTCCATTCCGGTGTATGCTCTGTAGCACTTTAGTCAGTCTCTCATTGTGTTTTTTCAGTGTGGAGTCCCAGATGATGATGTCATCAACATAGACCCGAACTCTTTCCAGACCTTCAATTATGTGTTCCATCACTCTATGAAAGATTTCAGATGCAGATATTATCCCGAAAGGCATTCTGAGGAAACAATACCTGCCAAATGGTGTGTTGAAGGTACAGTATTTGGTGCTCTCTTCATCCAGTTTTAGTTGCCAAAATCCTTGTGAGGCATCGAGCTTTGTAAAGTATCTGGCACCTAACATTTCACTGGTGATTTCTTCTCGCTTGGGAATCTGGTAGTGTTCACGTTTTATGTTTGCATTTAAGTCCTTTGGATCCATGCATATTCTTAGATCATTGTTCTTTTTCTTTACACATACCATGGAGTTAACCCAGTCTGTTGGCTCTTCGACTTTCCTGATGACTCCTAGTGTGGTCATTCTGTCCAGTTCATTCTTGAGCCGGTCACGCAGGGGTGCTGGAACTCTTCGTGGAGCATGTACCACTGGCTGAGCATCCTGCTTTAGCTGGATCTTGTAAGTGAATGGTAGAACTCCAAATCCTTTGAACACATCCTGGAAATTATTCACTACAGAATCCACCGAGTCATCTGGTCTGCTTATGGCACAGTTTATACGGTAGACTCTCTTGACCAGTTCTAAGTTCTCACAGGCTTTGTCACCTAGTAGAGAATCAAGTCTTTCAGCCACAACAGAAAACATGAGATGATGCACTTTGTCTTTGACTGTCACTTTAAGTCTGCATACACCTAAGCTATCTATTTTCTGTCCATTATAGTCCTTCAGTAGTACTGACTTTTTCTGTATTTTGGGCTTTTCTTTCATATTGTTAATGTCACTCATACTGATTAAGTTTGCTTTTGCCCCAGTGTCTAGTTTCAAGGTAACTAATGTTCCATTTACCTGCAGTGGGATCATCCATTTGTCCTCTTTTACTGCATTAACATTATGTTCAGCATTGTCCATTTCTGAGGGCTGCACATTTTCTGTATCCTTTTTGATATTGTCACATGACACCATTCGTACAAAATATGTCTCACTTAAATCAGTGTCCTCAATTACATTAACTCATTGCCCATTCTTAGTTTTTACTTTTGAAAAGCATTGTTTGGCAAAGTGATTCTTTCCATTACACTTTGTGCACATTTTTCCAAACGCTGGGCATTGTTTTAACTGTTGTTTGTAACCACAGCGTTTACAATTAAAAATGTCATCCTCCGATTGCTTTTCATTTCTGTTCTGCCCACGTTTCTTCCCCTTGTAGGACACAGCACCGACAGCAGCATTATCACTCATTACAATCGCATCATTATTGATTTCACTGAAAGTCTTCGCGTGCTTTCGAGCTAGCTCGCTGGCTTGGCATATTTTCACCGCATTTTCCAAATTTAGTTCGGTTTCTCTCAACAGACGTTCCCTGACTTTTTTATCATGAATACCAAACACAATCTGGTCACGAATCATGGATGCTTTGAGCTCAGAGAAATTACATGTCTGTGCTTTCAGTTTCAGATCAGTTATAAAGCTATCAAAATTCTCATTTTGTTGCTGTGTCTGAGAACGGAAGATGTATCTTTAATACGTCTCATTCTTTTTGGGAGAGCAATGTGCATCAAATTTTTTTAGCACATCTTCTAATTTTTCTCTGTTCTCTGGATTAAATACAAATGTATTAAATACCTCTATCGCCTGTGGGCCTGCAACCGTAAGCAGCAACGGTATCTTCCTTGCGTCTGGCTTCGTACCGAATCTGATGGCTGCAATGTAGAGTTCGAATTGTTGTTTAAAGGTCTGCCAATTGTAGTCGATTTTTCCTGTGAGTTTCAAACGCTCTGGTGGCTTCAAATTCTCCATTTCGCTTTTCACAATTTTCAGCAGATCTTCACCATCCTGGTACCATCTTATGTTCATTAATAAATAGACATTCTTATTATGAACACAGCTAGCTTTTGCTAGTTGCTTTATTGAGCACATGTGGACTAGGTACTGTATCTGTAGAGGCTTCCATCTTGACTGCTGCCTTGTGGGTAGCCTAGTGCCTCATGGGTAATGTAGTCTTAATATCTATACAGCTGGGTAGTGTAGTCTTATACATATAGCTATATACAGCTCTACACAGCTCTATGGCTCCACCTAGTGTCCACTATAGAATGACATGTTATTGATCATTACACCAGGGTACTTAAGGAAGTGGCCCTAGAAATAGTAGATGCATTGCTGGTCATCTTCCAGAACTCGATAGACTCTGGAACAGTACCCATGGATTGGAGGGTAGCTAATGTTACCCCACTATTCAAAAAAGGAGGTAGAGAAAAAGCTGGGAATTATAGACTGGTAAGCCTGACATCGGTAGTAGGGAAAATGCTAGAATCTATTATAAAAGATGTAATAGCAGAGCACTTGGTAAGCAGTGACAGGATCGGACAAAGTCAACATGGATTTACAAAAGTTAAATCATGCTTGACTAATCTACTGGAATTTTTTGAGGATGTAACTGGTAAAATAGATAAGGGAGAACCAGTGGATGTGGTGTATTTGGACTTTCAGAAGGCTTTCGATAAGGTCCCACATAAGAGATTAGCGTGCAAAATTAAGGCACATGGGATTGGGGGCAAGGTATTGACTTGGATAGAGAACTGGTTGGCGGACAGAAAGCAAAGTGTTGGAATAAACGGGTCGTTTTCCAAGTGGCAGGCAGTGACTAGTGGGGTACCGCAAGGATCGGTCCTAGGACCCCAGCTGTTCACAATATATATTAATGATCTGGACGAGGGAATTGGATGTAATATCTCCAAGTTTGCAGATGACACAAAGCTGGGTGGGAGGGTAAGCTGTGAGGAGGATGTTGTGAAACTCCAGTACGATTTGGACAGGTTGGGTGATTGGGCAGAAGCATGGCAAATGCACTATAATGTGGATAAATGTGAGGTTATCCATTTTGGTGGCAAAAACAGGAAGGCAGATTATTATTTGAATGGCAATAGATTGGGAGAAGGGGAAGTGCAAAGAGACCTGGGTGTTCTTGTGCATCAGTCGCTGAAGGTAAGCATGCAGGTGCAGCAGGCGGTTAAGAAGGCAAATGGTATGTTGGCCTTTGTAGCAAGAGGGTTCGAGTACAGGAACAAGGATGTCTTGCTACAGTTGTACAGGGCCTTGGTGAGACCGCACCTTGAGTATTGTGTGCAGTTTTGGTCGCCTTACCTCAGGAAAGACGTTCTTGCCATGGAGGGAGTACAGCGAAGATTCACCAGGCTGATACCTGGGATGGCAGGAATGACGTATGAGGAGAGATTGTGTCGCTTGGGATTATACTCACTGGAGTTTAGAAGATTGAGAGAGGATCTCATCGAAACCTATAAAATTCTGTCAGGCCTGGACAGACTAGATGCAGGAAGGATGTTTCTGATGGTCGGGGAGTCCAGAACCAGGGGTCATAGTCTAAGGATAAGGGGTAAGCCATTTAGGACTGAGATGAGGAGGAATTTCTTCACCCAGAGAGTGGTGAACCTGTGGAATTCTCTGCCACAGAGGGCGGTGGAGGCCAGTTCATTAAATATATTCAAGAAAGAGTTGGATATATTTCTTAAGGCTAAAGGGATCAAGGGATATGGGGAGAAGGCAGGGACAGGGTACTGAATTTGGATGATCAGCCATGATCTCATTGAATGGCGGAGCAGGCTCGAAGGGCCGAATGGCCTACTCCTGCTCCTATCTTCTATGTTTCTATGTTTCTAGTTAATAGCCTATTAAATAAAGGCATGGCAGGGCAGCTCAGTCCCGTGGAATGCACATCCTGCACCGTGTGGGGATTCCAGGATGCTTCCCGTGGACAACTACATGTGCAGGAAGCGTTGTCAGCTGGCGGAGCTCGAGCTCCGGGTTTTTGAGCTTAAGCAGCAGCTAGCATCACTGCAATGCATCCGTGAGGCTGAGAGCTTCGTGGATAGCACGTTTCAGGAGGTGGTCATCCCGCAGATAAAGAGTGTACAGGCAGAAAGGGAATGGGTGACCACCAGACAGAAGAGGAGGACCAGGCAGGTAGTGCAAGAGTCCCCTGAGTGCATCTTGCTCTCCGACCAGTATTCAGTTCTGAGTTCTGGTGAGGGCGATGGTTCCTCTGAGGAGTATAGCCAGAGCCAAGTCTGCGGCACCACGGGTGGCTCAGCTGTATAGGGGGGAAGGAAGAAGAGTGGAAAAGCAATAGTGGTAGGGGATTCGATAGTTAGGGGAGCAAACAGGCGTTTCTGTGGCCACAGACTTAACTCCAGGATGGTATGCTGCCTCCCTGGTGCCGGGGTCAAGGATGTCACCGAGCGGCTGCGCAACTTTCTGAGGCAGGAAGGTTAACAGCCAAAGGTTGTGGTCCATATCGGTACCAATGACATAGGTAGAAAGAGGGTTGAGGTCCTGCAGGCAGTTTTCAGGGAACTAGGAAAGAGATTCAAAAGCAGGACCTCAGGTAGTAATCTCCGGATTACTCCCGGTGCCACGCACTAGAGAGTATAGAAATAGAAGGTTAGCACAGATGAATGCGTGGCTGGAGAGATGGTGCAGGAGGGAGGGCTTTAGATTCCTGGGGCATTGGGACTGGTTCTGGGGAGGTGGGACCTGTATAGGCTGGACGGGTTGCACCTCAACAGGGCCGGAAGGTTTGCTAGTGCTGTTGGGGAGGGCTTAAACTAATTTGGCAGGGGGATGGGCACCAGGATGTAACATTAGAAAGGGGAAATAAAGTGCTCAAAGGATTGGGAGAGGCAGAGAGCACTAAAGTAAGAAATAGTAAGGTATCAGGTGGGGTCAAACTAAGAGAGAATACAGGATGGTTTAAGATGGGTTTACAGTGTATGTATGTGAACGCACGAAGCGTAGTAAACAAGGTAAGTGAGCTGCAGACACAAATAGCCATATGGGAATATGTTGTGGCAATAACAGACCTGGCTCAAAAAAGGGCAGGATTCAGTATTATATATTCCTGGTTATAAAGTGTTCAGGAAAGATAGGAGGTGGTGTGGCAGTATTGGTTAAGGAGAATGCTACAGTGCTGGAGAGGGAGGATGTCCTGGAGGGGTTAAGGACAGAATCTATGTGGCTAGAGCTAAGAAATTATAGAGGTGCCATTACACTACTAGGTGTATTCTGTCGACCACCAAATAGTGGGAAAGATATGGAGGAGCAAATTTGCAGAGAAATTACAGAGAGGTGCAAGAACTATAGTGTAGTAATATTGGGGGGACCTCAACTATCCTAATATAGACTGGGATTGTAATAGTGTTCAGGGCAGAGAAGGGGAAGAATTTCTGAAGTGTGTTCAGGAGAACTTTCTTGATCAGTATGCTTCCGGCCCGACGAGGGAGGAGGCATTGCTGGATCTGGTTCTGGGGAATGAGGTGGGTCAAGTGGAGCAAGTCAGTAAGTGAACATTTAGGGAATAGTGATCATAGTATCATAAGGTTTAGATTAGCTGTGGAAAACGACAGGGAGTAACCTAGAGTAAAAAATTTTAACTGGGGGGAAGGCCAATTTCAGTGGGATGAGAACGGATCTGGCCCGGGTAAGCTGGAATCAAAGATTGGCAGGCAAAACTGTAATGGAACAATGGGCTGCCTTTAAAGAGGAAATAGTTCTGGTACAGTTGAGGTACATTTCTACTAGGGGAAAAGGCAGGGCAACTAAAATCAGGGCTCCCTGGATGACAAAAGAGATAGAGAATATGATGAAGCAGAAAAAGAGCGTGTATGACAGATGTCAGGTTGCAAATACATCTGAGAATCAGGCTATGTATAGAGAGGTCAGAGGAGAAGTGAAAAAGAAAATAAGAGTGGCAAAGAGAGGGTATGAGAATAGCATGGCAGCCAACATAAAAGGTAATCCAAAAGTCTTCTATAGGCAGATAAATAGTAAAAGGGTAGTAAGAGTAGGGGTGGGGCTGATTAGGAACCAAAAAGGAGACCTATGCATGGAGACAGAGGGTATGGCTGAGGTACGAAACGAGTACTTTGCATCTGTCTTCACCAAGGAAGAGGATGCTGCCATAGACATAGTGAAGGAGGAGGTAGAGGAGATACTGGATGGGAGAAAAATTGATAAAGAGGAGGTATTAGAAAGGCTGGCTGTACCTAAAGTAGGTAAGTCACCAGGAGCGGATGGGATGCATCCTAGGATGCTGAGGGAATCGAGGAAGGAAATTGCGGAGGTACTGGCCATAATATTCCAATCCTCCTTGGATACGGGGGTGGTGCCAGAGGACTGGAGAATTGCAAATATTTCACCATTGTTCAAAAAAGGGTGTAAAGATAAACCCAGTAACTACAGGCCAGTCAGTTTGACCTTGGTCGTGGGGAAGCTTTTAGAAACAGTAATCAGGGACAAAATTAACAGTCACTTGGACAAGTATGGATTAATTAAGGAAAGCCAGCATGGATTTGTTAAAGGCAAATCGTGTTTAACTAACTTGATTGAGTTCTTTGATGAGGTAACAGAGAGGGTTGATGAAAGTAATGCAGTTCATGTAGTGTACATGGATTTCCAAAAGGCGTTTGACAAAGTGCCACATAATAGGCTTGCCAGCAAAGTTGAAGCCTATGGAATAAAAGGGACAGTGGCAGCATGGATACGGAATTGGCTAAGTGATAGGAAACAGAGAGTAGTGGTGAACGGTTGTTTTTCGGACTTAAGAAAGGTATACAGTGGTGTTCTCCAGGGGGTCGGTTCTAGGACCACTGCTTTTCTTGATATATATTAATGACTTGGACATGGGTGTACAGGGCACAAATTCAAAATTTGCAGGTGACACAAAACTTGGAAGTATAGTGAACAGTGAGGAGGAGAGTGATAGACTTCAGGAAGACAGACAGGCTGGTGAAATGGGCGGACACGTGACAGATGAAATTTAACGCAGAAAAGTGTGAAGTGATACATTTTGGTAGAAAGAATGAGGAGAGGACATAAAAACTATGTCCTATCACCAAGTTCCTGTGCACCCTCAAGACATCCCCAAAACGGCAGAGCCGTGGTCAGCCCGGCAACAGCGCCACCTTACATTTATATCTGAATTTACGACGGATTTACGACATGTGTCTGGCAAAGATAATCTTGTGGCTGATTGCCTTTCGCGTGCCCCAGTCCAGGCAATTCACCTGGGAATCGATTTCGTTGGGTTGGCGAAAGAGCAGCTGGCGGATCCTGAAGTTCAGGCGTATCGGACCATGCCTTCCAGCTTGCAGGTAGCCGATGTTATGTTCCAATCAGCAGGAACCACGCTCTTGTGTGACATATCCATGGGAGTGCCCCGGCCCATTGTGCCAGTCGAATGGCGTAAGAAGATTTTTCAGGTTATACATGGCTTATCACAACCGGGGATGCGAGCTTCACAACGACTTATGTCCCGTAAATTTGTTTGGAAGGGATTGCATTTAGACGTTCGGGACTGGACAAACAATTGCGTGGACTGTCAAAAATCAAAGGTCCACCGTCACGTTAAGGCTCCAGTGGCCATTTTTCCAGTGCCTGAACGCCGGTTTGACCATGTACATGTGGACTTAGTGGGCCCCCTCCCCATTTCACGGGGTTTTATGCATCTCCTGACAATAGTGGACTGTACTACCAGGTGGCCAGAGGCGATTCCCTTGGTTGCTACTACTACAGCGGACGTATCCAGGGCGTTCATTTCGTCGTGGGTGGCCCGGTTTGGAGTGCCATCTGATATCTCCTCTGACCGAGGTCCACAATTTACGTCAGAGTTGTGGAATGCAGTTGCACAGGGTTTGGGGACCAAGCTGCACCGTACCACCGCTTACCATCCGCAAGCAAATGGCTTATGTGAGAGGTTTCATCGGTCTCTAAAGGCGTCCCTCCGTGCCAGCTTGCGTGGTCCCAACTGGGTGGATAGACTCCCTTGGGTGATGCTAGGCCTTCGTACAGCCCCTAAAGATGACCTCCAGGCTTCATCGGCTGAGTTAGTCTACGGTCAAGCACTTCGAGTACCAGGGGATTTCCTCCCTCCACATACAGAATCGTGGTCGCCTGCTCAGCAGCTCCTTCAGCATCAGGAGGTGACAAAGAATTTCCTGCCTATTCCAACCTCGCATCACAACCTACAGAGGCCTCATGTTCCGGCAGAACTTATGAGTTCCGATTATGTTTTTATTCGGCAGGATGCTCATAGAGATACACTCAGACCACCTTATGCTGGACCGTTTCGTGTCATCGCTGCGGGAGAGAAATATTTTATGGTCGAAGTAGGAGGTAAGTCTGATACCATTTCCATCGACCGACTTAAACCAGCCCATCCAGATCGGAGTGAACCAGTGGTTGTTGCTCAGCCGCCTCGTCGTGGACGACCACCGTTGGCTGCTAGACCAATTATGCAGCAGTCTACTATTAAATTGCCTGCTTCAGCTTCATCCTTGTCTACACCTCCTGCTACTGTTTCCTCCACCCCAGATGTACCGCTTCAGACACAACCAAGTATTGGCTCTTCTTCCAACGTTCCATCATCTGAAGTTCGTAGTCGTTCGGGCAGAATCATTAAACCTCCTGCTCGTTTGACGCTGTCTGTTAAAGAGAATTCTGGGGGGCGCCTGTGGTGGAGCCACCAAGAGACACTGAACAATAATCATTCCTTTAACTACTCTGTAGTGCAGTTGAGGACTGCACCTTTAAGTTGTGTGTAGTTTCTTGTATTTCCGCGTGATGACGTCATGACGCCGATCACGTGACCCCCAGTTGGCGCGGAGAACGTGATGACGTCATGACGTCGGGTGGCAGTCTTGGAGAGGCTGTGGAACTGGACAGACCTGCTTACATCTGCTCTTGTAGTTTTATTAGTTAAAGTTGTTTGTATATTAAAGCTTGATTATTTCGTTTCACTGCGTTGGACTTCATTATTCGGATAGGAACCTCCGTTCCTACATCTGTAAATAAATCTGGACAGCTTTATGCTGTAAAATGTTGACTAGTCTACCTTCACTGAGTGTCAAAACTGTTTAAAAGATCTCACTTCAAAGCAACGGACAGAAACTTACATACATCACATTTTATCAAACATATGTCCGTAGTGTATTTAAAGAGACATTGCTGTCCAAGTGAAGTATCTCGCATAAAACTACAGGCATATGTTTACACTGTGCTTGGGGCTTCATCAGAATTGTTCTGGGTGGCACTGGAAATGTTACCTGTCTTTTCTCTTTCTTGACCTGATCTGCTTTTCCAACATTTTCTGCTTCTGTCTCAGATCTCCACTTCTTCACACAAAGGTTATTGGAAATCTGGAACTCGTTCCCCAAAAAAGCTGTTGAGGTGAGGTCAATTGAAAATTTCAAAACTGAGATTGATAGGGTATTAAGGGATATGGAACCAAGCTGGGTAAATACAGTTAAGATACAGATCAGCCGTGGATCTATGTAATAGGCTTGAGGGGCTTGTAGGGGGTTTGTGGCGTGTGCCCAGTCAGCTCTGCCCCTGACTGTCTCTGAGCGGTTCGAATCGCTCCACACCCCCTGGGTTCTAGACACTGGACTTAGGTACAGGCGGCGATACAGAAAAATGAGTAGACAAGTAGTTCGTGTATTGATTCCTTTGTGGGTTCAATGATGAGGCATTTATGAAAGAGAATGTCTTTTAATCTAAAGTCTGTTCAACTCTTTATACAGCATTTCAGGAGACACCATGCTAGTGATCCATCTAGAACGAAACTGAAACTAAACTCCACTGCTTGTCTCTCACATGACCTCTGCTGGTCAGGCATAAGTAATCAATACATGCAAACATGCTGGTAAGGCATCATAATCAAACAGGCAAATAACATCACTATTTGCTGATATCATTACATCTCCCTTTCTTAAAACAAAAGTATTTTACTTTTAACTAACAACATGTTTTCTTTGTATTAATCTGCATTTTAACGGTAACACTTAATGAACTTACATTATCATTATCATGATCAAGGTTTTTTAACCTTGCTTTGTGTGTTCACATGAAATATGTAACTACACTAGAACTTGAAGAAAGAATAAGATAACATTACTTCCTTCTATAACAATAGTCCTTAAATTTGCTCAATGAGTCTCTCAGGAGGCTTCACGTGTCTTGAGGATTTTCTGATTGATTGTCCTTGAATCTGAGTTGTTGCCTCAGATGATGATTTCTCAGCTGTGTGATCAGGTTGTTCAACAGTATCAGTCTTTTGACCTGCTGTGTGATCAGGTTGTTCAACAGTATCAGTCTTTTGACTTGCTGTGGCTGGTCCCATGAGAAGATCTCGACGATTTCTTCGCAGAACAGCACCCTCATCTGTCTGAATGGTGTATGATCTTGGTTGAACTTCACTCAGGACAGTTCCCTTCTGAGTCCATATGTTTGTTTTGTCTTTGAACCTTACTTGGTCACCAGTGTGGAGTTCAGGTAGGTTTTGTGTTCCTCTGTCATAGTAGTACTTTTGCTTTTCTTTCTGTTGCTCTTTGAACTTCCTCACTTTCTCCCCCTCTTTTGTTTTCAGGAGGTTCTCCGGGATGGGTAGGTTTGACCTTAGCATACGTCCCATAAGGAGTTGGGCTGGTGACTTACCACACTCGAGCGGCATTGTGCGGTATACAAGCATGCTCTGGTAGAAGTCAGTTCCACTGTCTTTTGCCTTGTACATCAGTCTTTTCACTGTCTGGACCGATTTTTCCACTAGTCCATTGGACTGTGGATAGTGAGGACTTGACGTTGTGTGGACAAAGTCCCACTCTTTGGCAAAGTGTCGGAAACTTGCATTGTAAAACTGTGCCATGATTTCCTCACGTGTAGGAAGGTTGAAGTGCTCTCTCTTTATTGCTCTGTTTAGATCTCTTGGATCCAGGCAAATTCTGAGCTTTCCATTCTTTTTGTCCACAACGACGAGGGAACTCACCCACTCAGTTGGCTCATCTATCTTCTGAATCACGTTCAGGCTTTCCATCCTGTTCAATTCTGCCTTCAGTTGCTTTTGAAGAGCAAACGGAACTTTTCTACATGGATGTATGACCGTTGGCATACTTTTATCTACTCTGATCGTGTGTTCTCCTAGAATGCAGCCTAGACCTTTAAATAGGTCATTGTACTCTTTCATGAGTTCATCATAGACTGTCTCTCCTTCGCTTTCCACAATGAGGACTCTCTTTACCAGGTTCAGTCTCTCACAGGCTTTTAAACCTAGTATGGCTTGCACATCCTTTGGCACCACGATTAATGCTAGCGTGTGCTCTCTGTCCTTGTGTGTTACTTTGACAATGCATCTTCCTTTCACTGGTATATCAGTACCTGTGTATCCTGTCACTTTCACTTTTATTCCATGTATCTTTGGTCTGGGTCTAATTTTCTTAAAATCAGTCTCTGATATCACATTAACTTGTGCTCCAGTATCCAATTTAAATGGAATATGTATGTCATTCACTTTTAGTGTCAACATCCAGTCTCTTTCTTCTTTTTTGTTTTCAGACACAACATCCACATTGAACTCCTCTATCTCGCTTTCATCCATTGCATGGACCTTGCTTTGTTGCGCTTGGTTCTTACAGCAACGGGCATAATGGTTGTTTTTGTTGCAACTATTGCATGTTTTACCATATGCTGGACACTTTCTTGGTGGATGCTGTGTACCGCATCGACTACATGACTTTTGATTGTCCCTTTCATTTTCGTTCGCTGGCCACGCCTCTTTTTTCACATTGGCGCTCTTTTTGTTAACCGGTTTGTGTCCGTTCATTCTCACTGCATCCACGTTGCAGCTACTGTCACTGAACAGCTCCTTTGCCTGCAACTTCACAGTCTCTGTAGCCCTACACAGTGCTATGGCTTTTCCTAGGTCTAGATCTTGCTCTCTTAGCAGTCTTTCCCTTAGACCATTATCTGGAATACCACACACCAGTCTGTCTTTTATCAGCGAGTCTGTCAGTCCCCCAAATTCACACGATTTGCTTCTGTTTCTCAGTTCAGTCACATACTGATCAATAGTCTCTCCCGTTTTCTGTACACATGTGAAAAATCTGTGCCTCTCAAACGTCACGTTACGTTTAGGTATGCAGTAGGCCTCAAACTGTTCCATTATTTTATTTAGCTTCATTTTGTCTCCATCAGCAGCGAATGTGAAGTTATTATATACCTCCAGCGCTTCATCACCCACGACATGTAAGAACAGTGACGATTTCCTTTTATTACTTTTCTCGTCAGCTCCGATTGCCGCTAAATACAACTCTAAACGTTGTTTGAATCTCCTCCAATTTTCAGCCACGTTACCTGTCAACTGAAGCGTCGCCGGTGGGAGTAAACCTTCCATTTTTCACTTCGTTAGCTATTCTCTAATGGTAAGTAACGATGTTCTCTTTTGGCTTGCTAATCTGTGGAGAGCTGATTTAACTTCAGATTTTTCCTCCTCATCTCTTTCAATCACTTGTGACACCATGTATTGATTTCTTTGTGGGTTCAATGACGAGACATTTATGAAAGAGAATGTCTTTTAATCTAAAGTCTGTTCAACTCTTTATACAGCATTTCAGGAGACACCATGCTAGTGATCCATCTAGAACGAAACTGAAACTAAACTCCACTGCTTGTCTCTCACATGACCTCTGCTAGTCAGGCATAAGTAATCAATACATGCAAACATGCTGGTAAGGCATCATAATCAAACAGGCAATTAACATCACTATTTGCTGATATCATTACAGTTCGGTGCAAGAAAACCGTAATTTTTACTAAAGGCAAAACAAGATCACAATACTGAGAATTGCTAAGCTGATTACAGGCATATAAAATTAATACACTTATTTGGGAATGGGGAACACATGGCACATCGAGGGAAAAAACACATTAAAAAAATCCTTATCCTTATCCCACTCCCTATAGCTAACTAGATTAAGCAATGAGTGGCCAAGGATTTACACTCACCAATTCGAAACCTGCTGACTTTTAACGGTTGTGAGTTTTGGGATCCATTCTTGCTGTCCTTTGGGGTTCTTAGGGTGAAAATTATATAGCTTAAAGCAGCAACATAAAGAGTTAAAGAATGTATTGTAAGAAGTGAACTTGTAAATAAGAAACAATGGCACAAGACAAAACAAACTCAGCTTAAGACGGGGCAGGAATTAACTGTTTGTGTCTGCTCCCATTAAAACCATTGTGCTTGACATTATTGTTGAACAGTTATTGAATGTGGGAAATGTTATGTCCGTGAATAATTGAGACACGGACAGCAGGAGTGAACAAAATAAGTCTTTACTAGTGGAAGTCAATAGTGAAACTAAAAACACAGAGGCTCACTAGCGCCTTTTATACAGGGGTGGTCACTGCCGGTACTGCAGTCTGAAACCAGTTATTCTCTTAAAGGTACATACACAACAATTCCTCCCCTTTTAGATAAACAGTACATAACATTCATTTAACAACTAAATGATAACTAATTACAATCACAATTACTGTTGCTAGATACATTGGTTAAGTTTAAGCAATTATAAGTTCAGTCTTTGAGGAGGCTTCCTGATTCTGTCTGGATAACGCCTCTTTGGGGTATCAGGTTCTTCTGGCAATGTTGAGCCGGGAACAATGTCGTTGTTTGGTTCATCTGCTTCCAATATTACCGGTTCTGCGGTAGCTGCAATTGGAACGTCGATTTCATTACCAGGTGTATCAGATCGTGGTGTGGAGTTGACGTTTTCCAGTGACTCTAGAATCTGGTCAGCATGGCGTCTTACAGTGCTCTCCCCAACGTCCACGGTATACATGAGAGGTCCTTGTCGTGTACAAATCGTTCCTGGCTGCCATTTCTCAGTGCGGTAGTCCCGGGCCAAAACTGGTTAACCTATCTTAAAACTCCTGGTCGGCCTTTCATTCATATTCTGAAACTGCCTGTTCTCCACATCTCTTCGGACGTTTGGCTTAACCAAATCCAAGCGGCATCGTAGTCTTCGATTGAAGAACATGGCTGGAGTTTGGTTGGTAACCGCATGTGTCGCATTCCGGTAGGCAAACAAGAAGTTGTCCACCTTGTGTTGTAGGGGTATATCTTCATTACACATTGCCTTGATAGCCTTCTTGAATGTTTGGACAAACCTCTCGGCCAATCCATTAGTGGCTGGATGATATGGGGCAGATGTGTAATGCTGAACACCATTGTTCTTTAAGAACCTCCGGAACTCTTCAGACACAAACTGTGGTCCATTGTTAGAGCAAATCTGTTCAGGCAGCCCATTCCTGGCGAATATTGTTCGTAAAACTGCGAAGTTTTTTCCGTGGTGGTTGAGGACATTTTTATTACCTCTGGCCACTTTGAATGTGCATCCACCACAATTAAAAACATCGAGTCCATGAAGGGACCAGCAAAATCAATGTGCACCCTTTGCCATGGAGATGAGGGCCACTCCCATGGATGCAGAGGAGCTTGTGGTGGGGCGTTTTGGACCTTCTGGCATCCTGCACAGCTCTTGGTCATCTCTTCGATTTCTCTATCGATTCCCGGCCACCGCACAAACGCTCTGGCTAAGTTCTTCATTTTTACCCCACCCAGATGACCCTCATGAAGCTCATTGAGCACTCTATCCGTCAACTTAGGTGGAATTACTACTCTGGATCCACACATCAAGGTTCCTCTGCACACTGACAGCTGTTCTCTTCTCGGCGAGAATGCTGGCAGCAGTGGTTCGCCATGTGCTGGCCATCCCTTCACCGTTAAATCATAGACCCGTGATAGTGTCGGGTCATTCCATGTTTCCTTTTCTATGTTTGCATTCGTCACAGGGAGACATTCGACTATGGTCGAGTGGAATAACTCCATTGGATCCACTGCAAGGTCTTCTTCTTCCACCGTCGGCAACGGTAGACGTGACAATCCATCAGCATTTCCATGCTGTTTAGTTCCTTTGTACTCGATGTCATATTGGTGTGCCCCGAGGAAAAGGGACCATCTCTGCAGCCGTTGTGCTGTCATTATCGGTACGCCCTTCTGAGGATTGAAAATGGAGACAAGAGGTTGATGATCGGTTAGTAGAGTAAATTTTTGACCGTGCAGGTAGTGATTGAACTTCTTCACCCCCCACACTAGGCTGAGGGCCTCTCTGTCAATCTGGGCGTAGTTACGCTCGGCAGAAGTTAACGAGCGTGACGCAAAAGCTATCGGCCTCTCTAAACCATCAAGGAATTTATGTGACAGTACCGCCCCAATGCCGTAGGGAGACGCATCACACGCCAGCCTGATTGGCAGTGCTGGGTTGTAGTGAGCCAAAACTTCCCTTGAAGTGATTAAGTCCTTACTCTTCTGAAAAGCACGCTTACAATCATCGCTCCATTTCCATGCTACCCCCGTTCGTAGCAGGGCGCTCAGTGGGTGCAGAATTGTTGACAAATTCGGCAAAAACTTATGATAGTAATTCACCAATCCGAGGAATGACCTCAGTTGCGACACATTTTCAGGCGCTGGGGCCTTAACAACCGCTTCAATTTTGTCAGGGGACTTATGTAACCCCTCTTCATCAATCGCGTGGCCACAATACGATATCTGTTTCTTAAAAAATTCGCACTTGGGGCGGTTGGCTCGCAGCCCATGTTCCCGTAGTCTAGTGAGCACCTGTTCTAGGTTGTTAAGGTGTTCACTGTCATCTTCACCTGTTACAAGGATGTCGTCCAAGTAACACTGAGTCCCCGGAATCCCTTGCAGAACTTGTTCCATCGCTCTTTGCCATATCGCCGGAGCCGATGCTACTCCGAATACCAATCGATGATACTGGTAAAGACCTTTGTGAGTGTTTATCGTGAGATACTTCCTAGAGGACTCTTCAACCTCCATCTGCAAATATGCTTGTGCTAGGTCAATTTTTGTAAAACGCTTCCCTCCAGACAGTGAGGCGAAGATGTCTTCTATCCTTGGAAGAGGATATTGTACTGTGTGAAGGACTGGGTCCACCGTCACCTTGAAATCCCCACAGATGCGAATCTTCCTTGGCTCCCCGGACTTATTGCTTAACGTTTTCTTCATGACAGGAACAATGGGTGTCGCCCACTCGCTCCAGTCGACCTTTGACAACACGCCCGCCTTCTCCAGATTCTCCAGCTCTGCCTCGACGGCTGGGCGAATTGCATATGGTACCGGTCTTGCTTTGAAAAACTTGGGAACTGCATTCTCTTCTATTTTTATCGAGGCGGTTACGCCTTTAAGCGTGCCCAGTTCTTGTTGCAATACCTCTTTGGCGTTAGCTAAGATTGTTGACAATCGTCCAGGAGTGACGTCTTCATCTTTTTTACCGTCCACCGTCATTGCATGAATGGAATGCCAATCTAAGTTTATCTTCCTGATCCATTCCCGTCCCAATAACGGTGGTCCACCATTTGGCAGTATGTAGAGATACAATTTCCGTATTTTCTTGCCATTGTATTCGACAGGCACCCTTATTTTTCCTCTGGGGTATACTTTTTGCCCCGTATACGTCGTCAAGATGATGGATGTCTCTCTCAAGGGTATGTGTGAAAATAGCCGCTTGTAGTCTCGTCGATTCATGAAGGTTAGCGCTGATCCTGTATCCAATTCCATTTTAACTTGGGACCCTGCTATCGTGAGGGTGACCCAAATGGTTCGGTGATCCTCTTTTACGATTACATTGTGAAGTTTGAGACAGCTTAGTCTCCTGTTCCCAGATTCACTATCGCTCATCTGGTCTTCGGAACTACTGTCCGTCATCTTTTGTACTTTCTTGTACGGTTCCTTAGTAGCCTTTTTGTTGTCGCTGGTCTTCTTCCCAGACCTGCAAACTCGTGCAATGTGTCCCATCTTACCGCATTGCCTGCATATTTTGTCTTTGGACCAGCAGTCCTTCTGGTCATGGTTAGTTTTGCCGCAGCGATAACATTTTGCAAATCCCCGTGTCATTTCGTGGGTGCCGTATTCCTGTGGTTTTTGTTGAATTTCTGCAGCTCCCCTGGCTGCTGCTTCATACGATACTGCCACGCTGAAAGCCTTATCTAGCGTCAGCTCTTTCTCTGAGAGTAACTTCTTCTGTGTTCCTTCACTCAGGCGTTGTGGTAAACCACTGTTTGTATTCCACTGTGTACATGCCTGGACATGCCTCGGCTGACTCCTCCCACAAGTCCTAGTATAAAGGTGACTGCTCCCCTGCCCTTTGTATTTCTGGACCGGTCGACCACTCGAGGCAGACCTTCATTCTTTTGTTAATAAAAGCCTTTAGTTACTCTCTTAACTCTCAGTCTTTTATGAGTAATTGATAGCGCATCAATTTTATTAACAAAATTTTTATAATGGAGAAGATCCTCACACCAGCATGCCTGGACTTAGATCATCGGGAGGCGGACTCATCCACCAAGTTTACTCACTGGCTTAAGTGTTTCGAAAAATTCCTGACCGCCTCCGCAGCAATCAAATCGGACGAGGACAAACTGGATGTCCTGACCTCCAAAGTGAACCACCGAGTGTACTCGGTCATCCAAGACGCGACCTCGTACGCGGACGCTATCAAGCTCCTCAAGGACCAGTACACGCGCCCAGTGAACGAAGTGTACGCCAGGCACCTTCTGGGGAGTCGTAAACAACAACCTGGGGAATCGACCGTGGAATACCTCCAGGCACTGTCTGTGCTTGGCCGGGCCTGTGGTTGTAAGGATGTAAAGGCCGCCGTGTACACAGAGGAACTTATCCGGGACGCTTTTGTAGCGGGCCACAGATCCAATTACACCCGACAGCGACTGTTGGAGCAGAGTGACCTCGACCTCAACAAGGCCTCTGAACTCGCACTATCATTGGATGCAGCCTACCGGGGCATGGATGCCTACTCCTCTGCACTGTGGATGCCGCGGGGAATGACAGCCTGGGACACGGTAGGACCGCCTCATAGCGCCGTGCCACCCCAGCCACACCCCAGCAACGGCCCAACTACCGCAGCAGTGTCCCAAGGCCAGAAATGCTACTTCTGTGGCCAGGCAAAACACCCCAGAGCGCTCTGCCCGGCGAAAAACGCGATCTGCTCGGGCTGCGGGAAGAAGGGACACTACGCTAGCGTCTGCAGGGTCAAAGCCACCCCGAACCCCAGCAGCGCCGCGTGTGGGCCATGCGGGCCGCCATCTTGGGCCTCCCCAGCCATGTGCGAACCACCGGTACAGCAGCCATTTTGGATGCCTCCAGCCACATGGGGATCATGGACGCCGCCATCTTGGACGACAGCCGGAATGCAGCAGGCCCCCAACACCGCCTCATCTGATACCCGCAGCGACACACCGACCCCTACGCTGGCATCCGTTACACTGGACCAAGCGAGACCGCACCAGCTGGCCAGTTCCACAATGGACATTAAGGTAAATGGTCACGATACAATCTGCCTTTTTGACTCTGGGAGCACGGAGAGCTTCATCCACCCCGACACGGTGCGGCGTTGCTCTCTCCCAGTCCTGCCTGTGCACCAGCGGATTTCTATGGCCTCCGAGTCCCAGTCGGCAGACATCGGCGGCTACTGCGTGGTGACACTCGTAGTAGACGGGACTGTGTACGATCATTTTAAACTTCTGGTCCTGCCCGACCTCTGTGCTGCCGTCCTGCTGGGGTTAGATTTTCAGTGCCACCTTAAAAGTGTTACGATGGCGTACGGTGGACCCCTACCCCCACTCACAGTCCGCAGCCAGCAGCTTCCAAATTGCCCGCCGCGCACCAGGTGCAACCTCTCCACACTCAGAGTCACCCCCCCCCAACTGTTTGCTAACCTCACCCCCGACTGTAAGCCCATCGCCACAAAGAGCAGGCGATACAGTGCCGGGGACAGGGTTTTCATTAAAACCGAAGTGGAGCGGCTCCTGAAGGAAGGGATTATTGAGGGCAGCACCAGCCCCTGGCGAGCCCAGGTTGTGGTCGTTAAGACCGGCGAGAAGCAGCGCCTGGTCGTCGACTACAGCCAGACAATAAATCGCTACACCCTGCTGGACGCCTACCCACTCCCCCGCATAGCTGATATGGTCAACCAGATCGCGCAGTACCGCGTCTTCTTGACCATTGACCTGAAATCAGCGTACCACCAGCTCCCTATCCGCCCTGAGGACCGCCAGTATACCGCCTTTGAGGCAAACGGCCGCCTCTATCACTTCCTTAGGGTTCCCTTTGGCGTCACCAACGGGGTCTCCGTCTTCCAAAGGGAGATGGACCGGATGGTAGATCAAAATGCGTTGCAGGCCACTTTCCCATATCTGGACAATGTGACCATCTGCAGCCGTGACTTGCAGGACCATGACGCAAACCTCGAAAAATTCCTCCGCACCGCCCAACTCCTGAACCTGACATATAACAAGGAGAAGTGCATATTCCGCACAAACCGCCTCGCCATCCTTGGCTGTGTTGTGGAACACGGAGTCATCGGCCCCGACCCCGACCGGATGCGTCCCCTTATGGAACTCCCACTGCCCCACTGCCTCAAGGCCCTGAAGAGGTGCCTAGGGTTTTTCTCCTATTACGCCCAGTGGGTCCCCTACTATGCGGACAAGGCCCGTCCGCTGATCAAGTCCACCTCTTTTCCCTTGACGGCAGAGGCCCGCTTAGCCTTCCACCGTATCAAGGAGGACATTGCCAAAGCCACCATGCATGCAGTGGACGAATCCATCCCCTTCCAGGTGGAAAGCGACGCGTCCGACTTTGCCCTGGCCGCTACCCTCAATCAGGCGGGGAGACCCGTGGCCTTCTTTTCACGAACCCTCCAAGGCCCGGAGACCAGACACTCCGCTGTTGAGAAGGAGGCCCAGGCGATTGTGGAGGCTGTGCGTCATTGGAGGCACTACCTGGCCGGAAAACAATTTACCCTGCTCACTGACCAGCGTTCAGTTGCTTTCATGTTTAACAACAAGCAGAGGGGCAAAATCAAAAATGACAAGATCTTGAGGTGGAGAATCGAACTTTCCACCTACAATTACGAGATCTTGTACCGGCCCGGGAAGCTCAATGAACCCCCGGATGCGCTATCACGTGGCACCTGCGCCAGCGCGCAGAACGATAGACTGCGGGCCCTCCACAATGACCTCTGCCACCCGGGGGTCACCAGGTTCTTCCACTTCATCAAGGCCCGCAACCTGCCTTACTCTATTGAGGAGGTCAGGACCATGACCAGGAACTGCCAAGTCTGCGCTGAGTGCAAACCACACTTTTATAGACCAGACAGGGCCCACCTGATAAAAGCCACTCGCCCCTTCAAGCGCCTGAGCGTTGATTTTAAAGGGCCTCTCCCCTCCTCCGACCGCAATGTGTACTTCCTCAATATTATTGATGAGTACTCCCGTTTCCCGTTCGCCATCCCCTGCCCGGACATGACCAGTGCCACGGTCATTAAATGTCTGAACGACCTCTTCACCCTGTTCGGTTTCCCCAGCTATATCCATAGCGACCGGGGCTCATCGTTTATGAGCGACGAACTCCGTCAGTACCTGCTAACTAGGGGTATTGCCTCAAGCAGGACCACCAGTTACAACCCCCGGGGGAACGGACAGGTGGAAAGAGAAAATGCGACAGTTTGGAAGGCCGCCCTGCTAGCCTTAAAGTCTAGGGGCCTTCCAACCTCCCGCTGGCAGGATGTGCTCCCCGATGCGCTCCACTCTATTCGGTCACTGCTCTGCACTGCCACTAACGCCACCCCTCATGAGAAAATGTTTGTCTTCCCAAGGAAGTCCACATCGGGGACATCGCTACCGCCATGGCTGACGTCCCCAGGGCCGGTCCTACTGAGAAGACACGTGAGGACCCATAAAACGGACCCCCTGGTCGAGAGGGTCGACCTCCTCCACGCCAACCCCCAGTATGCTTACATTGCATACCCGGACGGGTGGGAGGACACAGTCTCCATAAGAGACCTTGCACCCTCGGGGGCCGCAGTAACCCACTACTCACTACCACCCCCCCCCCCCCCACGATCCGATATCCAGCCCCAGCGGACGGCAGGCCTGGGCCCCGCGACCCGCTCGACATCTACGAGGACGACACGCCTGTGCCACAGCCTACGCAGGACTCGACGCCGGAAGTTCCACTACCCCTGCCGTCGCCACGCTGATCACAGCGGCAGACAAGACCTCCGGAGAGACTCCAATACACTAACTTTTAATACACTTCACCCCGCCGGACTCAATTTTAAACAAGGGGTGAATGTGGTAAACCACTGTTTGTATTCCACTGTGTACATGCCTGGACATGCCTCGGCTGACTCCTCCCACAAGTCCTAGTAGAAAGGTGACTGCTCCCCAGCCCTTTGTATTTCTGGACCGGTCGACCACTCGAGGCAGACCTTCATTCTTTTGTTAATAAAAGCCTTTAGTTACTCTCTTAACTCTCAGTCTTTTATGAGTAATTGATAGCGCATCAGGCGTCCACAGACAAATTTATCCCGTAGGGTATCTGCCAGTCCTGCTCCGAACTGGCAGTGCTTTGATAGCTTGCGTAGTTCCGTAAGATAATCAGCATTGCTCTCATCTTTGTGCTGAGTTCTCCTGTGGAATTTAAATCTTTCTGCTATCAACAGCGGTGCAGGGTTTAAGTGTTCCTGTAGGACAGCAACAATTTCGTTAAAACTCTTCGCCTTCGGTTTGGCTGGAGTAATCAGGTCCCGCAATAGGCCGCACGTTCTAGCGCCCATTAAGTTTAGCAATATCGATGCCTTTTTCCCCTCCGCTATTTCGTTTGCCTCGAAATATACCTCGACTCTTCCCACATACGTGGTCCAGTCCTCTATTGTATTATCAAAAGCAGTGATACAGCCAGCCTTCGGCATCTTGCAAATCTAAAATGGCGCCTCCCGCGCTTTGCCTTCTTCCCCGATTTAACAAAATGGCGCCTCCCGTGCTTTGCCTTCTTCCCCGCTGTTGTTAGCGCTGCTTTCCACGGTTTCTTGCGTGTTTAATATTGATTTTTTTTCTTTTATTATTTTCCCGTCGTGGAGCGGACCCTCTGGGACACTTCCCTCCCTCTTCTTAGGTCCGAACGCTGCCCGGCTTCGAAGCACCGGCCGCGCCCTGTGTGCTCCACCCTCTCTCTCTCTCTTTGCTTCCCGACTCGCTGCCCGGCCCCGTTGAAAAGCCACCCGATCGAGCTCTAGCCCGCCGCAGCCCAGGAAGGTTCAGTGCACTACCTGCCACCAGCCCGATTAGCTGGGAAACCACAGACCGAGGAACCAAGCCTGGCTCTGGACAGTCTCTCCTGCAAGTTTTCAATCTGACGATTTGGAGGGCGGTTGCCCACGGTCGACGCCCGTTTCTCGAGTTTCTTTGGATTTTATTTATTTATTTATTTATTTTTCTTTCTTTCTTCTGGCTTCGACCTTCAATAACGTCATCTGAGGTGCTGCCGAGTTGCAGGTAAGTTCGTTTCTTACTCGTCGCCAGTGTTACGTCCGTGAATAATTGAGACACGGACAGCAGGAGTGAACAAAATAAGTCTTTACTGGTGGAAGTCAATAGTGAAACTAAAAACACAGAGGCTCACTAGCGCCTTTTATACAGGGGTGGTCACTGCCGGTACTGCAGTCTGAGACCAGTTATTCTCTTAAAGGTACATACACAACAGGAAACACTAAATATTTCACAATTATTCAGTGGTGCAGCCTTCTGCAAACTATTTGCTGGAAGCCCTTTGGATGTATTAATGTAATTCTACTATTCTATAATGCAAAGTAGATGAATCAAAATTGTGTGTATTGATGAGTTACAGTAACTGGTAGCTGCAAAACAGCCCATTTTGTAATTAACTATTAAAAACCGCCCAAAGTTCTAGAAGGTTCCATATCATTCCTGTGAGGACAGGGGAGTTGTTGCTGGGGGAGCGTGATTGGTTGAAGACACCTGTGTGTAATATTTTGCTATAATGTATAAAAGAAGTTTCAATATCTTGTTGCTGGGGGAACGTGATTGGATGAGGACAAGAGAATTGTTGCTGGGGGAACATAATTGGGTGAACACATTTGTGTGTAGTGTTTTGCCTGTATAAAAGAAGTTTGATATCACTGTAATGGTGAGAAGCTTATCACTAGACCACGGGGTCTATGGTTCTTCTCCCAGAACATTCTGTTAATAAACTGTGTACTTTTACTTTAAGACAGACTCGAGCGAATCTATTTTTCACCAACAGGGTACCTCGTCGCCACATGGTCACAGGGCGCGGCGGTGGAGTTGTTTATGCGAATCACTCTCCTTTTCCTCAGCTAACGTCGTCGTCGAGTCACGTCTTCGTCGAGTCGCGATGTGTCTTCTTCTTCTTCCTCGGGTGGTTTAGTCGCTGACGAGTTTTTAAAACGGTTGGGGCTCGGTTGGCGGTTTATACTGTCAAACTGATTTTTCTACCCATTCTTTGAACGCCAGTTTATTTGTCATGGACACTGCTATCCATGCTTGAAACGCCAGTTTATTCGTCAAACGCCAGCTTATAACTAGGCGTTTGGCCCCCAACGCGTCTTTCTGCTGCCCTTCTCTGCCTTTATCGGTTTACCGTATTCTTCGTCTCGCCTCATCTGCCCGTTTGTGGCCTGTGTGTCCTGTGTGTTTTCGAATTCGGGTCTCGTTCTCCTCCCGCGTTCGGCCCTCGATGTAGTAATGGGCGTCCTTGGTATTGAGCGGCGCGGGGAGCAAGAAGAGAGCCCGCCACGATGCCAGGGCACGAGAACGAGAGGTAGGAGGCCACGGGCCAAGCGATAAGAGGCAAGAGCAAGAGAGCGATCACTGCCGATGGGCCTACAATTATACCCGGTTCTTCATCCCTTATCTGCGCGCCGAATCAGGTCAGTCCTTTGTCTAACTTTTGGTGGGCTCGTTTAAAATGATTACAGCCATTTACTTTAACGACTTCTGGAGTGGTTGTCTCTGTGCTTAATGGCTTCAATGTCCTGGCTGTTTGTTATTTATGAAATGTAATTGTCCTCACCCTGGCTTGATGGCTACTGTGAGCTGTTACTGATTAAATATGCAGAAACCTAATGGCCTCGATTAGGCCCATTCTGACCTGATCAGTTCCAAGGTGAATGAATGCATATTCTGTGTTTGCTTAGCTGTCTGGCTCCACAAAGTCTCTTCACAGATTCATGCATTTTAGGTTTCGTTTCAGGTTTTGAAAAGTGCCTACCTTTTTGCAGGGCCTTGCTTTTTAAAATCCTGTACTTTTGGTCATGAGGTTGCAGAAGCCATTTTGGGTACCCTTTTTAACAACTTGTCCATACAGGGTCCCCTTATCCATAACTTTTGGGGAATGTGGGAATTTTGAGAACCCTACAGGCTGAATGGACTACTTCTGTTCCTACATTTGTGGGGGGTGGGGGTTCTATCTCAAAGATAATGCAAATTTTCATTTTCAGTAGATGCTTCTCTTGAGCCAGTTCGAAATACCAACCAACAGTTTGGAAAGCTTAACGCCTCATCACAAATATAGATTTTTTTAAATACTGCTGTAAGTACCACTGCTTTGTGGAAAGTTTAAAAATTAAGATATTGGTATAACAATGATTATGTGAAAGCTTGTGCTGTGGCAGATTTAGAAACATAGAAACATAGAAGATAGGAGCAGGAGAAGGCCATTCGGCTCCTCGAGCCTGCTCCACCATTCAATGAGATCATGGCTGATCATCCAAATTCAGTACCCTGTCCCTGCTTTCTTCCCATATCCCTTGATCCCTTTAGCCTTAAGAAATATATCTAACTCCTTCTTGAATATATTTAATGAATTTGCCTCCACTGCCTTCTGTGGTAGAGAATTCCACAGGTTCACCACTCTCTAGGTGAAGTAATTCCTCCTTGGCTATCTAACAGAAGGCAGAGTGTTGGGATAAATGGTTCATTCTCAGACTGGCAATCAGTAACTAGTGGTGTTCCGCAGGGGTCAGTGCTGGGTCCCCAACTCTTTACAATCTATATTAACGATTTGGAGGAGGGGACCGAGTGTAACATATCAAAGTTTGCAGATGATACTAAGATGGGAGGGAAAGTAGTGAGTGAGGAGGACATAAAAAACCTGCAAGGGGACATAGACAGGCTAAGTAAGTGGGCAGAGATTTGGCAGATGGAATACAATACTGGAAAGTGTGAGGTTATGCACTTTGGCAGGAAAAATCGTAGAGCAAGTTATTATCTTAATGGCAAGAAACTAGAAAGTACTGAAGTACAAAGGGATCTGGGGGTCCTGGTGCACGAAACTCAAAAGGTTAGTATGCAGGTGCAGCAAGTGATTAAGAAGGCCAATGGAATGTTGGCTTTCATTGCTAGGGGGATAGAATATAAAAATAGGGAGGTATTGCTTCAGTTGTACAACGTATTGGTGAGACCGCACCTGGAATACTGCGTACAGTTTTGGTGTCCATACTTAAGAAAGGACATACTTGCTCTCGAGTCAGTACAAAGAAGGTTCACTCGGTTAATCTCGGGGATGAGGGGATGGACATATGAGGAGAGGTTGAGTAGATTGGGACTCTACTCATTGGAGTTCAGAAGAATGAGAGGCGATCTTATTGAAACATATAAGATTGTGAAGTGGTTGGATCGGGTGGGTGCGGGGAGGATGTTCCCGATGATGGGTGAAACTAGAACTAGGGGGCATAGCCTTAGAATAAGGGGCTGCTCTTTCAAGACTGAGATGAGGAGGGACTACTTCACTCAGAGGGTGGTAGGTCCATGGAATATGCTGCCCCAAAAAGCTGTAGAAGCTACATCATTACATAAATTTAAAACAGAAATAGACAGTTTCCTAGAAGTAAAGGGAATTAAGGGTTATGGGGAGCGGGCAGGAATTTGGACATGAGTCTAGGTTCGGATCGGTCATGGCCCTGTGGGTAGCGGAGCGGGCCCAGGGGCCGTGTAGCCTGATCCTGCTCCTATTTTGTGTGTCTAATTCTGTTAGATTCAGGAGATGGTTCTGTGATAGTGGATTGGCGGTTAGGATCAGATCAGCCATGATCTTATTGAATGGCGGAGCAGGCTCGAGGGGCCGATTGGCCTACTCCTGCTCCTATTTCTTATGTTCTTATGTTCCTCATCTCTGTCCTAAATGGCTTACCCCTTATCCTTAGACTATGACCCCTGGTTCTGGACTCCCCGGCCATCGGGAACATCCTTCCTGCATCTAGTCTGTCCAGGCCTGTTAGAATTTTATAAGTTTCAATGAGATCCCCTCTCATTCTTCTAAACTCCAGCGAGTATTAGCCCAATCGACCCAAGCTCTCCTCATACGTCATTCCTGCCGTCCCAGGTATCAGTCTGGTGAATCTTCGCTGCACTCCCTCCATGGCAAGAACATCCTTCCTCAGATAAGGCGACCAAAACTGCACACAATACTCAAGATGTGGTCTCACCAAAGCCCTGTACAACTGCCACAAGACATCTTTGTTCCTGTACTCGTACCCTCTCGCTACGAAGGCCAACATACCATTTGTCTTCTTAACTGCCTGCTGCACCTGCATGCTTACCTTCAGCGACTGGTGCACAAGGACACCCAGGTCTCGTTGCACTTCCCCTTCTCCCAATCTATTGCCGTTCAGATAATAATCTGCCTTCCTGTTTTTGCCACCAAAGTGGATAACCTCACATTTATCCACATTATACTGCATCTGCCATGCTTCTGCCCAATCACCCAACCTGTCCAAATCATACTGGAGTTTCTCGGCATCCTCCTCACAGCACACACGCCCACCCAGCTTTGTGTCATCTGCAAACTTGGAGATATTACATCTAGTTCCCTCGTCTAGATCATTTAAGTGTAAATGTTCCCCAGCTTTGCAGCTCAGCATTCCAGATGCTTCTGGAAGCCTCGTCTGTTGGTAAAACCTCCTAAGCCAATGACTATGCCACTTTAAAGAAGATGTGCCATTATATCTGTGAGAGCAACAAGAACAGCAGATACAATAACAGCTTGGGACATTTTGTTCTATTGCCAATAGCAATATGTGTGTTCATCTAGGTTCCTTATATTTAAAAAAAATTGAGGAGCCTAGCCAAGGCCCATAGTACTGCCACCAGAGTTAAAGAGAAGGGGAGCTAAATCAAGAGTTAGAGGTTAGGTGACAGCAAGGTTGAATTTTAAAAGTCTTTACATTAATTAATAGTTTTAGTTAGTTGAGGTGTGCAGTCCATATGAAACCCAAGATGTAGATTACTTTTAAGATATTTGAAAATGATATTTAATAGATCACAAGACACAGCATGTCTGCTGCTATATTCAATACTCTAGAATCAAAAATTAAGAGGGGTGTGATTTTAAGCATACCCACTGACGTAATAAAACTCACTACGCACTTCATTCGAGTATAAAGCAAGGCTTTAATCAACTTGTTTCAGAGCATGGAGGTCTAGTTGTACTTCACTAGTTCCTGTCTTACAAAATGTCCCTGGACAAGCTGGGCCACGCCCGAGTGTTTATACTCCTTGGACGGCGCCACCAGCTGGCCGTCCAGTGTTATTTCATGAGTCATTTTTTTCATGATGATGAGATTTATAACATTCTTCCTGCCTAAAAGATTTGGAAGTCCGATGACTTCCTCCTAACGGATTAGGCGGACCACGAATAGCCGCAGTCTTTTAGATCTTTGTTTATGGCTGGCAGGCACGTCTCCCCGGACCGTGTCTTGGTCCCTGGGCTGCTTGATCCGTACTGGTGGATCAACAGGGCCCGTGTCACCTTGATTGACCTGAGGGAGGCTGGGGAGATCGTGACTCCGGGTGTGGGTCCCCACAGGTGCAGGGACATTTTGTAAGACAGGAACTAGTGAATTACAACTAGACCTCCATGTTTTGAAACAAGTTGATTAAATTGACGTAATAAAACTCACTACGCATTTGGTTCGAGTATAAAGCAAGGCGGGAGTCATTTTGGTAAATCAATTAGAGTCATAGAGTCACAGAATCACAGAATCACAGAATCTACAGTGCAGATAGAGGCCATTTCAGCCCATCGAGCCTGCACCGACACATATCCCACCCTATCCCCGTAACCCCATGTATTTAATCCCCTAACACTAAGGGTCAATTTATCATAGCCAAATCAACCTAACCCGCACATCTTTGGACTGTGGGAGGAAACCGGAGCACCCGGAGTCATAGAGTTATACAGCACAGAAAGAGGCCCTTCGGCCCATCGTGTCCACACCGGCCATCAAGCCCTGTCTAATCTAATCCCATTTTCCAGCATTTGGTCCATAGCCTTGTATGCTATGGCATTTCAAGTGCTCATCCAAATGCTTCTTGAATGTTGTGAGTGTTCCTGCCTCTACCACCCTTTCAGGCAGTGAGTTCCAGATTCCAACCACCCTCTGGGTGAAAAAGTTTTTCCTCAAATCCCCTCTAAACCTCCCGCCCCTTACCTTGAAACTATACCCCCTTGTTATTGACCCCTCTACTAAGGGGAAAAGTTCCTTTCTATCCACCCTATCTATGCCCCTCATAATTTTGTATACCTCAATCAGGTCCCCCCTCAGCCTTCTCTGCTCCAAGGAAAACAACCCCAGCCTGTCCAGTCTTCATAGCTGAAGCGCTCCAGCCCAGGTAACATCCTGGTAAATCTCCTCTGCACCCTCTCCAAAGCAATCACATCCTTCCTATAGTGTGGCGACCAGAACTGCACACAGTACTCCAGCTGTGGCCTTACCAGCGTTCTGTACAGCTCCATCATAACCTCCCTGCTCTTATATTCTATGCCTCGGCTAATGAAGGCAAGTATCCCATATGCCTTTTTAACCACCTTATCCACCTGTTCTGCTGCCTTCAGGGATCTATGTACATGCACACCAAGGTCCCTCTGATCCTCTGTCTTTCCTAGGGTCTTACCATTCATTGTGTATTCCCTTGCCTTGTTAGTCTGTCCAAAATGCATCACCTCACACTTTTCAGGGTTAAATTCCATTTGCCACTGTTCCGCCCATCTGACCAACCCATCTATATCGTCCTGTAGCCTGAGGCTTCCCGCCTCGCTATTTACCACCCCACCAATTTTCGTGTCATCTGCGAACTTACTGATCATACCTTTTACATTCACATCCAAATCATTAATGTAGACCACAAACAGCAAGGGACCCAGCACCGATCCCTGCGGTACCCCACTGGACACAGGCTTCCAGTCACAAAAACAACCTTCCACCATCACCCTCTGCCTTCTGCCACTAAGCCAGTTTTGGATCCAATGTGCCAAGGCACCCTGGATCCCATGGGCTCTTACCTTCCTGACCAGTCCCCTATGCGGGACTTTATCAAAAGCCTTACTGAAATCCATGTAAACCACATCCACTGCACTACCCTCATCCACACATTGGTATCAATGATACAAAAGAATAGCGAATTGTGCTGTAGATTGATAAGGCATAGAGAAAGGATAGAAGTATTGGAACAGGAAACTGAGTTCCTGAAAAATGGAACACAATGGAAAGATGGATATAGGATGGACAGGTCAGAACTTTGGAATGAAATAAATGTGGGACTATGCGCCGCAGGAAGGGGGGTTGAGGAAAGGCCCCCACCTTACAACAAGGCAGAAGCCACTGCACCACTAGAGGACTCAGAAAGTGAGGACGACATTAAGACCATCAAGGCGGCACCATTTAGACGCACACAGAATGCCCAAAACCCTTTGACGTACAAGGCTTTCACGCCTGCTGAGAAACAGATGATTAATCAAGATTTAGGAGAGATGAAGGCGAGGACCCGGAACGTCCAGTTCTGGCAGAAATTACAGGAACTCTACGAGATCCATGACATGCACGAGAGAGATATACATCAGTTGGTACGGGCTAAATGCCCCAGAGATAAGTGGGAACAAGTAGCTGACTTATATAAAAGTGGGGATTGGATACCCCAAATTAACAAAACCGAAGCCAATCGAAACACAGCTAGGAATAACTTTAAGAATGCAGTACAACTTGTAATAGGGGCAGCAACAGCCAACTGGGGATTGATCATGCAAATAAGGCAAAAGAAAGGTGAGAACACAAACACCTATGGAGAACGGCTGTGGTATCAGTATCAAGAGTCATCAGGACAAGATAATCCCCTGCGGGATGATGCCGTGTTCATAAAAATGTTTAAAGATGGGTTATCCGCAGAACATCAGAAAATATTGAAAATGGGTGTGGTGGTGGGCGACACGTACGACACAACCGTAAGATGGGCTTGCCAGATAGATGGGAAGGATGACCAGCCGCATGAAAGACAGATAAAACAGGAACGGGTAGGTGCTGCTGGCACCCAGTCAGGACAGGCACCACAAAGGAAGAAAGGGGTCTGTTTTAACTGCGGGAAAATGGGACATATAGCTAAAGAATGTAGGGGCCCAAAACAGAACCTCCTCAGTTGTATTAACTGCGGAAAATTGGGCCATACCACTAACCATTGTTGGACAAAACGGGAGACCCAAGTGAACACAACTACCCCAAGTACCCCAGGGGATTACCAACAGTTGCTCGACTTCCTAAAAGCACAGAGAACCAAATGACGAGCAGCGGCCCCCGTTAGGAGGGAGGCAGATGAGAACCGGGTCTATGTACCAGCATTGTTAGGGGGCCAACAGTGTGATATGTTAATAGATACCGGAGCGACAGTGTCTCTCACGAATCTACCATTACCCGTCACTAAACACAAAATGTATATAATAGGTCTGGGAGGAACCAAGATCCCAGCATATCGAAGTGAAGTGCAAACATTGGAAATAGCCGGGAAGTTACTACCGGCACAATTTTATGTATGTCCCAATAACGAAGGAACAATAATGGGCATTGATTTACTAAGAGAGTTTAACTTACTAGTGGATCCCGGACAGAGTAAGATCATTTGGCCTCTGCCGGATGGGAATAAGGCAAAAACAACCAAACCCTTGTCCCATTTGGCAAAGGTAGGGAGTGCCGGGGTATTGACCCAAGATTGGAACCAGGTGAAACAGCCATATAAGGTAATATGTGAAGCAGTAAAGGCAGTATGGGCAGAATCAAAACAAGACACGGGTTTGGCAAAAACGCCCCCTATAGTAGTACCTGGCCCAAGTCACAAACCACATAAACAGTATCCAATTAAGTCAGAGGCTCAGACAGCAATAGTTAAGATAGTACGTGATCTGGAAGAAAAAGGAATAGTTAGGGTTACAGAAAGCACTACTAATTCCCCAGTGTGGCCCGTCACGAAACCGGATGGGTCATTTAGATTAACTATTGACTACACGGAACTAAATAAGGTAACCCCAAAACTGCACCCAATAGTGGCTAGTCCCGCCACGATTCTCAACGGACTGAGCCCAGAACATAAGGTATTTACAGTTCTGGACATAGCAAACGGTTTCTGGTCCTTACCCTTGGACCCAGAATCGCAGGAAAAATTTGCTTTTACAATCGGGGATAAACAGTATACTTGGACCCGATTGCCTCAGGGGTTCCACAACAGTCCGGCAATATTTCACCGGGTGATGAGTTCTTTATTGGAGCCGATCGACCTCACCCCATACCGGAGAACGATCTGTTGATAGCGTCAGAGGACGAAGAGGGACATGCCGCAGCCCTGATCGTAACTTTACAGGCACTAGCAGAAGGTGGTTTTAAGGCAAACCCAAAGAAAGCACAGAGCACAGTAGCATATTTGGGGCAACAGCTGTCCCAAGGGGACAGATCTATGCCCGAAGACCGTAAGAAAGCCATACAGGACATGCCAAAGCCAGTAACAGTAAGAGGAGTCAGGAGGTCTTGGGGTTGTTTAATTACAGCAGGAATTTCATCCCAAACTTTGCAGCAATAGCAGAGCCAATTCAGAGACTGGTAAAAGGAGGGAACCCCGGTAATGCCGGGATTGACTGGGGACCTGAGCAGGAGAGCGTATATGGGGATTTGAAACAAGCCTTAATGGCGGCCCCCGGGCTGGGATTACCCGATATGGAGAAACCCTTCCATCTCCACTGTGAGAATGAGGGAGGATTCTCCACAGCAGTGGTGACCCAGCAACATGGGGACAGAAGACGCCCAGTAGCGTATTATTCTACGCAACAGTCACCAGTTGTGGCAGGACCAGCACGGTGTGTGGCGGCACTGGATTGTGCGGCCTGGGCAGTAAAAGTGAGTGAACCAACTGTGATGACCGGGGATATTATTTTACACACTAAGCACACTTTGGTAGAAATGTTAAACAATAACAAATTACGGTCAGTGTCCAACATGCGCAGAGCGCGTTGGGAGGCGGTCCTGATTCCCTGAGACAAGTCAGTTTTGATTGTCCGTGATACAGGGGAAAACCCGGCGGAAGGTATGTTGGGAATAGGCAACCCCCATAGATGCGCTGAGGTAGACGAGGAAGTAGGGGAAGGAAAAATACGAGATGAACCGTTGGAAGGAGCACAAGTCACCTTGTACGTTGATGGATCTAGAAAGTACATTGAGGGGGCCCCATGTACAGGATGGGCGGTGGTCAATGGGCAGTTGAAAACCGAGGCGTCAGGACGACTCGATGGTGGGTTATCGGCGCAGGTAGCGGAGATAGTAGCTTTAACTAAGGCGTTGGAATTGGCAAAGGGGAAAACAGCCAACATATATACAGATAGTAGATACGCCTTCGGAGTAGTACACGATTATATGACCGCTTGGGGGAGAAGGGGGTTTCTGACAGCTGGGGGGGATTCCATCAAACATGAGGAACAGATAAAGGCTCTCTTGGAAGCCGCAGAGGCTCCCTTACAAGCAGCAGTGGTAACAATAAAGGCACACCAGAAGGTGGAAAGCCCAGAGCAAAAAGGGAATCAGGCTGCAGATTTAGCAGCAAGACAAGCCCTTGAACAAGAACTAGTTGAGGAGAGAGTGTCAAGCGTCCAGGTAGAACACATAGACATCAGTGAGTTGCACAAGGATACCTCTGAAGGAGAAAGACAAGAGTGGCATCGCGCAGGGGGCAGGCCAGATTCCGGGGGAATCTGGTGAAAGGATGCAAAGGTGGTGGCTCCGACATGTATCCGACAGATACTCCTGGAATTGCACCATGGGGATACCCACACAGGAAGGGGAGCAATGATTGAGTTATTAAGTAAAGAATGGTGGTGGCCGGGTTTGGGAAAGGACGCGGCAAAGTACTGTCAATGGTGCCTGAGGTGTGCACAGTATAACCCAGGGCGACCGATAAAGATACGATTAGCCCACCAACCCTGACCACGGGGGCCGTGGGAAAATATACAGATAGACTTCACGGGTCCACTTCCCACTTCCAGGGGATGAAAATATTGTTTGGTAATCATAGATCAATTCACCAGATGGGTTGAGGCGTTTGCGTCTCGGGATTGTACAGCCACCACTGTAGCTAAAATCATGGCAGAAGAAGTAATTCCCAGATGGGGAGTGCCAGTACAGATCGATTCCAACCAAGGGACACATTTTACAGGAGCTGTAGTGAAAAAGATATGTGAATGGATGGGAATAAAACAAAAATTCCACATCCCCTATCATCCCCAAAGTTCCGGGATGGTGGAACGAATGAATCGAACTTTAAAAACAGCCCTAGCCAAGGCCCTAGGAGAAAGGCAGCAACAATGGGTAGATGTGCTGCCAGCCGTATTAATGAAGTTGCGGGCAATCCCGAATCGAACGACGGGCTTATCCCCGTACGAATTAATGACGGGAAGGGCAATGCGGCTTCCCCGTGGAATAATAACTGGTGGGGAAGAGGTAGGTCCCCTCAAGGACAAAATCCGTAGATACATATTGGAATTAAGTGACCAGTTGAAAGAAATGAGGCAACAAACTCTGGATCGGCAGGACAACGATTTGGAGTTAACTGCGCTCCCGTACATTCCTCCGGCGGGGAACTAAGGTAATGGTTAAAAATCTACCTGAGAAACCCGGATTTGCACCAAAGTGGTCAGGGCCATACCAAATTCTAATTAGTGGGGATACGTGTGCTTGCATTGATATGAAGGGCATGGGACGATGGAAGCACTGGACGCAGTTGAAAGTCTATGACCCTTCATCAGCTTAGCAATGGCTACACCAGAACAGATACCCTTTACAGATAGCGAAGAATATATCAGGCAATACAAAGAATGGGAATGGATGATAGTACGAACATTGGTATGGATAATATGTATTATCCTAATGGGATACACCTTGGGGCGCATCCTGAAGTATGTATGGGAACAATCCCGCCGACCCCAACTAGCCCCAAGGCGGGAGGAAGTCCAAATGGTTATGTTCGAGGACTTAAGCTAATGATGATATTTTATCCATCCCCACAGGAGAATAGAATCTACAAGCAACAAACAGTTAGGGTTGGCGATATAGCCTTTGGGAAGTTGTTAACATAAAGTGATAAGAATTGTTCGATGTTAATGCAAGCGTAATGCGTGCATGATTTCTGGTTCTTGTTAAAAAAAAAGGGGGACAACTGTTGTAATAATGGAAAAAGGGATACTGTTGTTATGTGCGTGTGTAGTGGGTGCCTGCCTAATTGTTATGAGACAGGTCCCCGGACCAGAGAATGATAACAAGCGACATAGAGAACTGAAGGTGAATACCTTTTTGTATATGTCCCACAAATATGCTACGGAAAACAATAAGGAAGGAGGTTGTTGGGTATGTACCCAAATCCGTATCCACTCTAAAGGAGGGATTCCTCTTAGACCTGTCCCACTTAATCTGTCAAAAGTAGTAGAGTGGTATATATACCAGAATGACACACGCCAATCCCCCAGGATGATAAGAGTTGCGTCTGTGGTAACAGACGGAAAGAGAGAGGCATCCTCTAGTTTGTCATTTTACCCCATATCTGCAGAGCCCTGGGAAGCGGGGGGATATTATATGAATACCTTCAAAGGGTGGTACCAACCAGGGTACAACCGCTCCCAACAGCCTCCCTTCCTCACCCTCACCAAGGCCACAGGTATGGGAAGGCTACCGGGGACAATATGTTTAGTAAGGAATTTGACTGGGGGAATATTTGTAGGCACTAGTCGGTGCGCGTATAATTTTACAGTAACTGGTACTGCTGACGGGTTTCCCCTTTATACATCCTCTCAGTATTATGGTTGTACACTGGAAGTCCCATACGCCAACCAGACAGGTACTTTCAACTACTCCCTGGTATCTGCAGGATTTGATGTTGATAAAACCACTTCGTACAATGGGATATACTTTATTTGTGGCCACAAGGCATACACCTGGTTGCCACGGGGCTGGACAGGATCGTGTTACCTGGCATATGTGGTGCCATACATTTATCACTTGCCCTCTCTAGCGAATCATTATCATTATCGATCCAAAAGAGCTATTACTGAAACAGAACGATTCTTCGCTATCCTATTCCCCGGGTATGGAACGGCCAGGGCAATAAAAGAAATTTGGCTTGTAGCCTCGATTCTTGAGGAAGTAGCCAATGATACAGCTGAGTCACTGTGTAAAATTAACACTGAGATGGTGGCAATACGCACAGTTGCCTTACAGAATAGAATGGTTCTAGATTATCTGCTAGCGGAGAAGGGTAGAACATGTGCCCTGATAGGATCTGAGTGTTGCACATACATTCCTGACAGTTCAGAAAATATAACTAATTTGTTCGAACATATTCGGAAGGAGGTGGGAAAACTTAGACAACCACCTGAATCGACTCTGTGGAATTGGACAACTGGGTGGTTGGGATCAATCGGACCCTCATTGTTACATGGATTGATGTTGGTCTTTGTTATAATAATCCTAATGCACTGTGCATTCTTAGCAATAAAATGTTGTTGTGCCCAATTGGCAAAAGATGATGTACCTGCCGCACCAGTCGGACAGGAGTATTGTAACGTTCGAGAGAGAGCTTTGTTTATTTAGGAGTACAAACAGTTAGATGGAAAATGCTTATGCGCAGGTAACGTTTGTATGAATATTTGTATAAGAAATGTCTTAGAGATAGAGTAGGGTTCAACCAGTGGTTATGGCATAAGGCACAAGAAGAAAGAGATAAACAGATGAAGAAGGAAACACGAACAAAAGAAAAGGAGAAAATGGATATCAAAGAGAAGGACATGTTTTCGACACATCAGATAAGAATGAAGGATCAAAATGGACAATAGCCAATAATGGCATAAAGGAATCATCAAGAGTGTCATAAACAATTGTGATCGTTGTTGGATTTCATAAATGGATAACAAGGAGCTGCGTGCCACCATTTTTACCCTGGTACATTGGTTTCCAGGACAAATCAAGTTTTGATCAGGGACCAACAGGAGGGACTGTTAGGGTGAAAATTATATAGCTTAAAGCAGCAACATAAAGAGTTAAAGAATGTATTGTAAGAAGTGAACTTGTAAATAAGAAACAATGGCGCAAGACAAAACAAACTCACCTTAAGACGGGGCAGGAATTAACTGTTTGTGTCTGCTCCCATTAAAACCATTGTGCTTGACATTATTGTTGAACAGTTATTGAATGTGGGAAACACTAAATATTTCACAATTATTCAGTGGTGCAGCCTTCTGCAAACTATTTGCTGGAAGCCCTTTGGATGTATTAATGTAATTCTACTATTCTATAATGCAAAGTAGATGAATCAAAATTGTGTGTATTGATGAGTTACAGTAATTGATAGCTGCCCATTTTGTAATTAACTATTAAAAACCGCCCAAAGTTCTAGAAGGTTCCATATCATTCCTGTGAGGACAGGGGAGTTGTTGTTGGGGGAACGTGAGTGGTTGAAGACACCTGTGTGTAATATTTTGCTATAATGTATAAAAGAAGTTTCAATATCTTGTTGCTGGGGGAACGTGATTGGATGAGGACAAGAGAATTGTTGCTGGGGGAACATAATTGGGTGAACACATTTGTGTGTAGTGTTTTGCCTGTATAAAAGAAGTTTGATATCACTGTAACGGTGAGAAGCTTATCACTAGACCACGGGGTCTATGGTTCTTCTCCCAGAACGTTCTGTTAATAAACTGTGTACTTTTACTTTAAGACAGACTCGAGCGAATCTATTTTTCACCAACAGGGTACCTCGTCGCCACATGGTCACAGGGCGCGGCGGTGGAGTTGTTTATGCGAATCACCCTCCTTTTCCTCAGCTAACGTCGTCGTCGAGTCGCGTCTTCGTCGAGTCGCGATGGGTCTTCTTCTTCTTCCTCGGGCAGTTTAGTCGCTGACGAGTTTTTAAAATGGTTGGGGCTCGGTTGGCGGTTTATACTGTCAAACTGATTTTTCTACTCATTCTTTGAACGCCAGTTTATTCGTCATGGAGGCTGCTATCCATGCTTGAAACGCTAGTTTATTCGTCAAATGCCAGCTTATAGCTAAGCGTTTGGCCCCCAATGCGTCTTTCTGCTGCCCTTCTCTGCCTTTATCGGTTTACCGTATTCTTCGTCTCGCCTCATCTGCCCGTTTGTGGCCTGTGTGTCCTGTGTGTTTTCGAATTCGGGTCTCGTTCTCCTCCCGCGTTCGGCCCTCGATGTAGTAATGGGCGTCCTTGGTATTGAGCGGCGCGGGGAGCAAGAAGAGAGCCCGCCACGATGCCAGGGCACGAGAACGAGAGGTAGGAGGCCACGGGCCAAGCGATAAGAGGCAAGAGCAAGAGAGCGATCACTGCCGATGGGCCTACAATTATACCCGGTTCTTCATCCCTTATCTGCGCGCCGAATCAGGTCAGTCCTTTGTCTAACTTTTGGTGGGCTCGTTTAAAATGATTACAGCCATTTACTTTAACGACTTCTGGAGTGGTTGTCTCTGTGCTTAATGGCTTCAATGTCCTGGCTGTTTGTTATTTATGAAATGTAATTGTCCTCACCCTGGCTTGATGGCTACTGTGAGCTGTTACTGATTAAATATGCAGAAACCTAATGGCCTCGATTAGGCCCATTCTGACCTGATCAGTTCCAAGGTGAATGAATGCATATTCTGTGTTTGCTTAGCTGTCTGGCTCCACAAAGTCTCTTCACAGATTCATGCATTTTAGGTTTCGTTTCAGGTTTTGAAAAGTGCCTGCCTTTTAAAGTTAGAAATTTTTTTCCACAGGTTTATTATTTTTAAAGAATTTACAGTAAGGTAAGTGTATTTTTGGACCCGATTTCTTGAAAAAAAAATTTTTTGCAGAAATTTGAACAATTGTTTAAAATAGTTTTTACAGTTATTAATAGTTCATTTAATTAGTGGGATTTTTAAAAACTTTTATTTGAAGTTTAAGTACTGTTTTGGGTGCCTGGAGTTTTCATGAGTTTGACAGGTCTTATGTCTAACTCATCAATGGACTTTTGCAAACTCCCATTGGTTGCCCAGTGCTCACGTGATCCCAGCCGGCTCATCGCACTAAGTACGCCACTGGATCACGCACGCACAGCGCGCCGGGAGCTGAACTGGGCCACAGACCGGAAATCCACGCAGGCCCAGTCTTCAAATGTCAGCGCGATATGTAAGTGTAGGTCGGGGGCTTGCACCCGCGGGAAGCCCCCGACCCGAATTTCTGGGCCACAGTAATTAATCAAGCTGATTGTATCTGTACAGAGAAAACTCAGATTTTGGGTGTAGGCCCTTCATTGGAATTGGAAGGTGAAGAAAAGAAGCCCCTTAATAGGACTAAACAAATAGTAGGGCAAGAGAACAATAGGTAAAAATCAAGAATTGAAACCCATGGGATAAAAGGGCCAGTAGCAGCTTGGATACAAAATTGGCTACGGGATGGAAAACAGAGATGTGGTGAGTGGCTGTATTTCAGACTGGAGGGAGGTATACAGTGGATTTCCCCAAGGTTCTGTACTAGGACCACTGCAGTTTTTGATATACATTCATGACTTGGACCTGGGGGTACAGGTCATAATTTCAAAATTTGCAGATGACACGAAACTTGGAAGTGTAGTAAATAGTGAGGAAGATAGTAATAGCCTTCAAGAGGACATAGGTAGGCTGGTGGAATGAGCAGACAGATGGCAGACGAAATTCAATGCAAAAAAGTGTGAGGTGATGCATTTGGTACAATTTTAAAGGGGGTGCAAGAAGAGAGAGACCTGGGGGTGCTTGTGCACAAATCTTTGAAGGTGGCAGGACAGGTTAACAAAGCAGTTAATGAAACATATGGGATCCTGGGCTTTATAAATAGAGGCACTGGGTATAAAAGCCAGGAATTTATGCTAAACCTATATAAAACACTAATTCGGCCCCAATTCTAAGCACCATACTTTAGGAAGGACGTGAAGACTTTGGAGAGGAGACAGAGAGATTTACTAGAATGGTTCCAGGGATGAGGGATTACAGTTACGTGGATAGACTGGAGAAGCTGGGGTTGTTCTCCTTAGAGCAGAGAAGGCCAAGAGGAGATTTGGTAGAGGTCTTTAAAATCATGAACAGTTTAGATAGAGTAAATAAAGAGAAACTGCTTCCAATGACTGAAGAGTCGATAACCAGAGGGCACAGATTTAAGGTGATTGGCAAAAGAACCAGAGGCGACAGGAGGAAAAACTTTTTTAAGCAACGAGTGGTTCGGATTTTGAATGCACTGCCTGATGGGGTGGTGGATACAGATTCAATAGTAGCCTTCAAAAGGGAATTGGATAAATACTTGAAGGAGAAAAAATTGCAAGGATATGGGGAAAGAGCGGGGGAGTGGGACTAACTGGATTGCTCTTCGAAAGAGCCAGCGCAGACTCTCAATGGCCTCCCTCTGTGCAGTGCTATTCTATGATTCTAAGAATTAGAGAGTGGCTAATCAAATGACCAGCAAGCACACCTTTCTGGAAAGCAGTGAAAACGGTGGATGATACAGGAAGTAAAAAGCAAAATTCTGCCACAGATACTGGAAATCTTAAACAAAAACAGGCGGCAGAACTTTCAACTTTGGTGATATCGGAAAGTCAATACGAAGGAAAATCGGGCAGCCAATCCAATATCGCCTGTTTTTCACCTCCACTGAAATTGAAAGATCACCGCCCCCCCCCCCCCCAGAAATTGCTGGAAACCCACAGCAGGACAGTCAGCATCAAGAGAATAGACGAGATAAGATTTTGGGTATGGATGCTTCTTCAAAATTGAAAAATAAGAAGTGGACAGACATATTAAGAGGAATAGAAACTGAACTTCTCCCTAGCTAGCATACCTGGAAGAGAATTGGCAGTAAATAAAACAATACAAGTAATAGGTAAAATACTGCAGATACTGGAAATCAGAAACAAAAAAACAGAACTAGCTAGAAACATCATTTCAATGAGGCAATGAAAAGACATTAAAAGAAAAAAAGGTGTGAAAACAGCTGAAATGGTGAAACGTACAAAGAAAAAATATTCCAGAAACTCCAAATTGGAAGGAAGTGGGAGAAACAGGAAAGAGAATATGGGAAATAAAATTTCAATTATAGAAATTTCCTTATATGTTATTTAAATAGCTGGGGTGCTGGGATCTATAAATAAATCACAGTATTATTTACCCATAAAATGTTCTTTTGTTCTATTCCGTGGTTGTTGAGAACACATCATACTGTAAATGTACTTACATGTTGTAAAAAACTGAGATAGTAAATCACAATTTTTGATTCATTTGTGTTCATTTTTTTTCCTGTCTTTTCTGTGTTTATTTCATAACTTCAATTCTGCTGGGTAATGAGTAGTTTCAATTCTGTCTGGAGAATGAATAGTTAACTCAGGATAGTCACGCCAACAGAAACAGACCATGCGATTTAAGAGGTCCCTGATAAGGTTTTATGGCCAAGTTACCAAGACAACTGACTATTTTTGGCTTCTTCTCCCTTTGAACTGAGAGCAGCAAAAAGGAAATGTTGGCAATATAAAAGGAAAGAAGTCCGACCTGAAGATAAACTGAACTGCTGGAGACTGCAAGTTGTAGACCTAATGAAGGTGGGCAGAATCTAAATTGGAGAGCTGGAGAGGGTAAGGTGCAGAATGTGAGTTAGAGTTTGGGAGAAGGCGCATTAGAGAATGGGAGATAGCAAGTTATAGAGCTGGAGGCATGTTGCAGAGCTGGAGAAGGTGAGTGTTGAACTAGAGTGCTAGATAAGGTGAATTGAAAACCTGAAGGGTAAAATCACAAAGATAAATACAGATGGGAGAAGCCATTCAGCCCACTTAACTCATTCGCCCATAGACATCTACAATCCCCAGCACAGAAATCAACTAACCTTTGAATGACTTCAGAGGTTTTGCCTCCTTTACCCTCTTGGAAGACCATTCCAGGTATCAATCGGTCTGTGTTTCTTAACATCAGTCTTAAACTTACCTTTTACCAGTTTGTTAGCTAGAGGTGCAAGTTGGAGAGCTGTAGAAGATGAGCTGAGAGCTAAAGGATGTAAATTGGGCAGCTGTAGAAGGTGAATTGAGAACTCAATGAGGTGAAATGGAAAGCTGTAGAAGGTGAAACGAACATTAGGTCAGATCTACAGCTGGTGTGTTGGACAGCACCACTGAAATGATGGGAAACTATCCTGAAAGGAAAAATTATAATGAACAGACAGCTAGGAACAGATATGATATGGTTGTTTAAATGAACAATAATTTTGAGGTAAAAACAGAAAGTTGCCACTTTAATTCAACATCCCACTCTGACATCGGCCTCCCACACTGTCCCAATGAAGCTCAGCGCAAGCTCAAGGAACAGGACCTCATCCTTTGATTAGGCACTTTACAGCCTTTCAGCCTCAACATTGAGTTCAACAACTTCAGATCATAACCACCACTCCCATTTTCTCGGACACTCTTGCCCTCCACCCTATCACAGACCTTCCCTTTTGTTCTTTTCTTCCGCCCACCCTCCCTTTTTCCCTGCCTTTGTACTTGCTTAAAAACTGTTAAACTCTAACTTATTCCAGTTCTGATGAAAGATCATTGACCTGAAACATTGGGCTGGATTTTACAGGGGATCAGCGGGGGCGGGTCAGGTGGGAAAGTGTTTTTTCCCCCCAACGGGTCGGGACCCCACCGTGAACCCACCGCCACACGCTTTTAACAAATGTCGGGTCTGTCAGTGCTGAGCAAACCCGACACGCAGCAGCGGGGGAGACAATTAAAATCATCAGTGGCTTCTTTACAGACACTTATCAATGGTTTTTTCCCAGCTTTTTGGATTTGACAGATCGCCCACTGGTTTCCTGCTGTGCCTAAACCTTGTCTGTGAAGCTGAGGGGGGAGTTCAGAGACCATTGAATCAGCTGATGAGTTGACAGCTTCAAATGTCAAGTCAAAGCTCCCAGCTGATTGAGAAATGTTCCCTTAACCACTAGCTTCTCTAAACTGCATTTCCACTACAGATTCAGGATGCTGCAAGTCTTTACACAAGTCTCCATCCAGTCTGACCTAATTACCTCTCCCACCATTGACAGATCGCTTCTGTCATCTCTACCTCACCTGCTATCTATTCCATCAGCATGGGTGCCCTTGAAACTCTCTCACCTTGGTCCTCGGAATCCCACCACGTTCAGCCCCAACACCAGCATCACCAGGCACACCAGCAGCACCAAAAACAACACCAAACTTCTCCACAATCAACTAATGCTGCACAAGACACAGGGCATCAGCACCTGACCACATTGCTTCCCGGGAGGCCAGGGATGGCCTCACCATGGCCAGATTTACTTCACTTGATGCTGTACACCCTGGCTGCCACATGATGCGCCAGGTTGGCACCACCCCACACCAACACCATAAAGCATCCCTACAATGCCCAAGCCACTCCTTTCACACTCATCACCATTGCGGGGGTTACCCTTATGTCTCACCATTCACTGCAACTCACGAAGCCACTTCCAAAGATGCACACAAATCTGTCCAATAATGGAAAGTGTTGAAAATAAAGGTTTCAATGTTTGACGCAACATTAACAGAAACTTTACATGAACATTGGATAAAAGACCCAAGTGGCTACCCTTGTTGTTAGTTGGTATGATTACACTAGGATGAGGTTGAGTGTGAGAGGAGGCTAGTGAGTTGGGGATGTGATAATGTAGATAGAGAGGGATGGGTGGAGGTGCAAGGTAAGTTGGCGTGAGTAAGGATGTGCAGGAGTAGGGTAGGGAAGGCAGAGTGATGAGAGGCACATAAGAACATAAGAACATAAGAAATAAGAGCAGGAGTAGGCCAATCGGCCCCTCGAGCCTGCTCCACCATTCAATAAGATCATGGCTGATCTGATCCTAACCTCAAATCTTCTATCACTCTCCATCCCACCCGAACCCATGTGATCTCCCGGGAGAGGCAAAAAACCAGATAAAAAACCCAATGGCCAATTTGGGAGAAAAAATCTGGGAAATTCCTCTCCGACCCATCTAGGCGATCGAAACTCTTCCAGGAGATCACTCTGTCCCTATATTTTCTACAGTACTTACCTTCTGTAAAGGCGATCTCCACCCCAGCCAGGAACAGGAATAAAACCATCTCCTGAAATCTAACACAGAATTAGAACACAAGAAGTAGAAGCAGAACCAGGCTACACGGCCCCTGGGCCCACTCCACTACCCACAGGGCCATGACCATTCCGAACCTAGACTCATGTCCAATTTCCTGCCCGCTCCCCATAACCCTTAATTCCCTTTACTTCTAGGAAACTATCTATTTCTGTTTTAAATTTATTTAATGATGTTGAGGTGAGGTTGAGTGTGGCTTTCTACTAACGTTTCGTGATCTAATGAGATCATTGAAACATTTGCGCCACTGCACCCAGGTCCTCCTGACCACATCCCTGCTTGTGCCCTCCTCTGCAATGTGCAACCAGGCTGTGCTGATCTCCTAGAGACGTCTCTTCCACCCATGGGATATGTAGATTTGTTAAATGTAGTAATTATATACCATGATTAAATAAATAATGAAATATCAGGAGAAATTTCAATATAGTGAGAATTTTAATGAGATATTGAATGTAAAAGTTAATGAGTAGGTTCACTAAACATAAAATAGAGCAAGTGCAACGTGGTCGAGATGATTCCAATAATGTAAATTCAAAATGCCAGGATATAAAAGTGCTGTACGTAAGTATTGGGGGTTCAGGGTAATTAAGATGAGGGTGGACAATGGAAAAACACTGCAGCATATGGTAGATAACATTTAAATAATATGATAGTGTAGCGATTCGTGTGCATCGCACTAAATAATCGAGTTCGACTTCGACGAACTATAAATAAGTTGTTTATTTACAGGAACAGGTTAAATACAACAGGTAAGGTAGCAGGTAAGATGGCTGACTGTAGGAGCACCGTGGTGTAGGTTTTTCCCCAGCGGGGATGCCACGAGGACTGACTAGAAGTTTCTGAGCTCAACTGCTAGCAGGTTCCGAGCTCAACTGCCAGCAGGTTCCAAGCTCTGACGTCATCACGCAGAGTACAGGAATGAAGCCTGAGTGCAGTAACAGATACATTTAAAGGTAAGTTAAAGGGAATTATGTATCTCAATGTAAGGGACAACCGGTGGTACCGCCACAATAGTTGATTATGAATTGAGATTTTATTCATTTATTAGTCTTGCCATTGAATGGATTGCAAGTCTAATCGTGATGATTTGGAGCCACAGATTAGGGATTGGCCAGCGGAGAAAGTGGCCAGCATTAGAGGGCAGTGGAAGAATAAAGAATTAATTTATAAATATTCCTTGAAGCACTTCAACAACTGCTCCACTAGCCCAAGAGATGAATTCAGCATTAATGAATTGAGTAAGAATAGTTATACCTCTATCAGTGAATCAGAGATTAATAGAAGATATTTCCATAAATTATAATACATTTGGGCATAGGTATGATAAATTTGAGGATTAAGAGTGATTTTTCAGACTTTGTGCTCCGAATGGGGAGTGCTGAGCCCAGGAGTGCATAGGAGAAATTCAGGTATGTACTGCACAGGATGGAAGGATGGATGGACACCGGGAGAACTATCCTGTTCTTCTTCGAATAGTGCTGTGGGATCTTTCACGTCTACCTGAGAGGGCAGACGGGGCCTCGGTTTAATGTCTCATCTGAAAGACGACACCTCCAACAGTGCAGCATTCCCTCAGTACTGCACTGGAGTGTCAGCCTCGATTATGCACTCAAGTCTCTGAAACCACAACCACCTGACTCAGAGGCGAGAGTGCTACCACCAAGCCAAGGGACCACATTTGCATCGACTGTGTATGCATGGCTATGCTGCTGATTTACTGTCTGAAATATAGCTTAATATTAAAATTCTAATTGCTATTACAATTTACTGCTCACAACACTGCACTGTCATTTGTAGCTAAAGCCTTTCAAATGGTAAGTTTCCCTTTATCTAATGAATTTGCATAAGCAATTGAAATTCATTTTAAAACAGTTCATTTTCAGTTCAATATTCTAAATGCATACAATTTGAAAATAAGGCACTAAAGATATGTTCTAAATCATCTGCCCTTGTGGTCAGTTGGCAATTAGAATGTGCTCTAAATGAATCCTTTTATAGTGTTTACATGGTGAGGTTTCATTCCAAAACACATACTGATTAAACCATAATGGCCTTCATTATCTGCATTTTGATGGCTCACTCAAGAGGATGGATTATCAAAAGTTAACCATTGACACAAATTAACCTTAATAATTATCATAACTGAATTGACCGAGTGAACTGAGACAGATAGTTTCAGTGTTCGTTGATGAATAACCAGAAAAACAGGATCTGCCAACAAGGCTGATGCACTCCATTTACAAAGGTGCCAATCTCAACAATAAAATGTAACCGGGTGGGGGTGGGGGCAGGATCAGAGAGACCTGGGGGTGTATGTACACAAATCTTTGAAGGTGGCAGGACAAGTTGAGAAGGCTGTTAAAAAGCATATAAGACCCTTGGCTTTATTAACAGAGACATAGGGCTCGATTTTCCAAGCCCCGAGGAGGCGGGCATGGAGGCGGGACAGCACGTAAAATCGGAGAAATTGGGGGCGGGTGGCAAACCCGCCCCCATCCTGCCTCCGTGCCCTTTTGCCAGGAGGCGGGTGTAATGATCAGTAACCTGTCATTCTGGAATGGTAGAACTCCAAATCCTTTGAACACATCCTAGAAATTATTCACTACAGAATCCACCGAGTCATCTGGTCTGCTTATGGCACAGTTTATACGGTAGACTCTCTTGACCAGTTCTAAGTCCTCACAAGCTTTGTCACCCAGTAGTAAATCAAGTCCTTCAGCCACAACAGAAAACATGAGATGATGCACTTTGTCTTTGACTGTCACTTTAAGTCTGCATACACTTAAGCTATCTATTTTCTGACCATTATAGTCCTTCAGTAGTACTGACTTTTTCTGTATTTTGGGCTTTTCTTTCATATTGTTAATGTCACTCATACTGATTAAGTTTGCTTTTGCCCCAGTGTCTAGTTTCAATGTAACTAATGCTCCATTTACCTGCAGTGGGATCATCCATTTGTCCTCTTTTACTGCATTAACTTTATGTTCAGCATTGTTAATTCCTGAGGGCTGCACATTTTCTGTATCCTTTTTGATATTGTCACATGACACCATTCCTACAAAACATGTTTCACTTAAATCAGTGTCCTCAATTACATTAATTCGTTGCCCTTTCTTAGTTTTTACTTTTGAAAAGCATTGTTTGGCAAAGTGATTCTTTCCATGACATTTTGTGCACATTTTTCCAAACGCTGGACATTGTTTTAACTGGTGTTTGTAACCACAGCGTTTACAATTAAAAATTCCATCCTCCGATTGCTTTTCACTTCTGTTCTGACGATGTTTCTTCCCCTTGTAGGACACAACACCGACAGCAGCATTATCACTCATTACAATCGCATCATTATTGATTTCACTGAAAGTCTTCGTGTGCTTTCGAGCTAGCTCGCTAGCTTGGCATATTTTCACAGCAATTTCCAATGTTAGTTCAGTTTCTCTCAACAGACGTTCCCTGACTTTTTTTATCATGAATACCAAACACAATCTGGTCACGAATCATGGATGCTTTCAGCTCAGAGAAATTACATGTCTGTGCTTTCAGTTTCAGATCAGTCAAAAAGCTATCAAAAGTCTCATTTTGCTGCTGTGTCCGAGAACGGAAGATGTACCTCTCATGGGTTTCATTCTTTTTGGGAGAACAATGTGTATCAAACTTCTTTAGCACATCGTCTAATTTTTCTCTGTTCTCCTCTGGATTAAATACAAATGTATTAAATACCTCTATCATAAGAACATAAGAAATAGGAGGAGTAGGCCAATCGGCCCCTCGAGCCTGCTCCGCCATTCAATAAGATCATGGCTGATCTGATCCTAACCGCCAATCTACTATCACAGAACCATCTCCTGAATCTAACAGAATTAGATCATTATTGATTTCAACGCTATTTTCCTTGCGTCTGGCTTCGTACCGTACCCGATGGCAGCAATGTAGAGTTCGAATTGTTGTTTAAAAGTCTGCCAATTGTAGTCGACATTTCCTGTGAGTTTCAAACGCTCTGGTGGCTTCAAATTCTCCATGTCGCGTTGCACAATATTCAGCAGATCTTACCAATCCTGGTACCATGTTATGTTCATTAATAACTAGTCATTTTTATTAAGAACAGCTAGCTTTTGCTAGACACTTTATTGAGCACATGTGGACTAGGCACAGTACCTGTACAGACCTCTATCTTGACTGCTGCCTTGTCTGTTGCCTAGTGCATCGTGGGTAGCCCACTCTTATATACATACAGCACCACCTAGTGTACCATTCCAGAATGACAGGTTACTGATCATTACAGCGGGAGGATGTGCAGCTTTGGGTCCCGTCTTCTGGAGGTGGGAAAGGCTTTTAATCCTTTTAACTGCCTGTTAACAGATAGTTAACAGGCAGAAAAAGGGATTAGTGCCATTTTACCTTCACAGGTGAAGGCTTCCCGACCTCAGAGAACCCCGCCGGGTTGGAGGAGATGTGGAGGAGGTCTGCAGCGGTCGGAGACACCTGGAAGTAAGGTGTAGAGGTGAGTGATGGGTGCAAGTGTGGAGTGGTAAGTATGCAAGGTGAGCGATAAGTTTAAAAAGGTGTTCACTTACCTTTTTTTACTTCTATAGCCTTTAGCCGTGCTGGATCGGGAGAGCGGACATCCACCTTGTCAATTTCAGGTAATGGCTGATGGACCATCCGATCCATCAGACATCTGAAATTTACTTTTTTACAATGTTTTTTCAGTCCTCACCACAAAAACTAATCAAACTAAAGAGAATGTCAGTGTTTGACAGCTTCACAGAGCTGTCAAACGCTGTCATCTCTTCTTTCAAGAAGTCTTGACAGATAGCACATCTGACGTTGACGTGATCTGTCAGTGACTTCTTCCCTAATTGGCTTGCTGAGCCCGCAGGGCAGGCTTAACAAGCTCAATCAGGGGAAAATCCCTCTGAATGGATAGGCGAGGATGGAGGCAGGACATTGACATGACAAGCAGCAGCCCCGCTTCCAAGTCGCTTCCATTGACAAAATCCAGCCCATAGAGTGCAAAAGCAAGGAGATTATGCTAAACCTTTGTAAAACACTGGCTAGGCCCCAGCTGGAGTATTGTGCCCAATTCTGGACACCACACTTTAGGAAGGATGTGGGAGAGGGTGCAGTAGAGATTTACTAGAATGGTACCAGGGATGAGGGACTTCAGTTATATGGAGAGACTAGAGAAACCAGTGTTGTTCTCCTTAGAGCAGAGAAGGTTAAGAGGAGATTTGATAGAGGTGTTCAAAATCATGAAGGGTTTTGATAGAGTAAATAAAGAGAAACTGTTTCCAATGGCATAAGGGACGGTAACCAGAGGACACAGATTTAAGGTGATTGGCAAAAGAACCAGAGGCACCATGAGGAAACATTTTTTTGACACAGCAAGTTGTTGTGATCTGGAATGCACTGGCTCAAAGGGTGGTGGCAACAGATTGAGCAGTAGCTTTCAAAAGGGAATTGGATAAATACTTGAAGGGAAAAAATTGCAGGGTTATGGGGAAAGAGCAGGGGAGTGGGTCTCGTTGGATAGCTCTACCAAAGAGCTGGCACAGGCACGATGGGCCGAATGGCCTCCTTCTGTACTGTATCATTCCATGATTCTATCGATGGACATGAAACGTACCATAAGTCTGCTCAAATATGGGTTGCTGTATTGCAATCCACCATCTACAAGACACAAGTCAGGAGTGTAATGGAATAAGAACATATGAACATAAGAACATAAGAAATAGGAGCAGGAGTAGGCCATTCGGCTCTTCGAGCCTGCTCTGCCATTCAATGAGATCATGGCTGATCTTCTGCCTCAACTCCATTCACCGGCCCTATCGCCATATCCCTTGATGTCCTTACTAGTCAGAAATCTATCGACTTCTGTTTTGAATATACCCAATAACTGAGCCTCCACAGCCCTCTGGGGTAGAGAATTCCAAAGATTCACCACCACCTGTGTGAAGAAATTTCTTCTCATCTCAGTCCTGAATAGCCTACCCTTTATCCTGAGGCTGTAGCCCCTGGTTCTAGACTCCCCAGCCAAGGGAAACATTCTCCCAGCATCCACCTTATCAAGCCCTGTAATAATTTTGTATGCTTCATTGAGATCCCCTCTCATTCTTCTGAATTCAAGAGAATACAGGCCTACTTTACTCAATCTCTTCTTATATGACAGTCCCGCCATCCTAGGAATAAATCTTGTGAACCTTCGTTGCTCTCCCTCTATGGCAAGTATATCCTTCCTTAGGTAAGGAGACCAAAATTGTACACAGTACTCCAGGTGTGGTCTCACAAAGACCCTATATAATTGGAGTAAGACTTCTTTACTCCTGTACTTAAATCCTCTTGTAATGAAGGCCAGCATACCCTTTGCCTTCCTAATGGCTTGCTGCACCTGCACATTCACTTTCAGTGACTCATGTACAAGGATACCCAGGTCCCTTTGAGTATCTGCATTCCCCAATCTTTCACCATTTAGGAAATATTCTGCCTTTCTGTTTTTTCTACCAAAGTGCATAACCTCACATTTATTCACATTATATTCCATCTGCCATGTTCTCGCCCACTCACTGAGCCTGTCAAGATCCCCTTGAAGCCTCTTCACATCCTCTTCACAACTGCCACTGCCACCTAGCTTTGTATCATCAGGAAATTTGGAAATGTTACATTTAGTCCCCTCATCCAAATCATTGATATAGATTGTGAATAGCTGGGGCCGAAGCACCGATCCTTTCGGTACCCCACTAGTCACAGCCTGCCATCTTGAAAAAGACCCGTTTATCCCTACTCTTTGTTTTCTGTCTGTTAACCAATACTCTCCACTTGCCTTGATGAGTGCAGTTCCAACAACACTCAAGCAGCTTGACACCATCCAGGACAAAACAGCCCGTTTGATTGGCACCCCATCCACCACCTTAAACATTCATTCCCTCCACCACCAGCGCAACATGGCTGCAGTGTGTACCATCTATAAGATGCACTGCAGCAACTCGCCAAGGCTTCTTCGACAGCACCTCCCAAAGCTGTGACTTCTACCAACTAGAAGGACAAGGGCAGCAGGCGCATGGGATCACCACCACCTCCAAGTTCCCCTCCAAGTCATACACCTGTTGCATTTGCAAAGATAATCCAGAGACCGTAAGCAGAGTTCAGTTCATGCTGCTTTTATAATGGCTGCCACACACACACACTTCCAGGCACAAGCAATCGAATACCTATACACAATACAATGATAACAGCACTATCAAACTCCATGTGCTCAGGCCAAGGCAATCGAGTACCTATCACCAAATGTGCATCCCGCCACTCTGGGGGTAAGGCTTGGGGATTAGGTCCATATAATCCCACATCAGGGGGTGCTGGCACCTTCCAAAGGCAGCTGGCATGCCACCGAGAGCCATCAGTGAGGCAGAAAGTGGCTGGTCCAAGTTGGCGGCTGATTTGGAGAGGGGAGGACCAGAATGACGCCATCTTATTGTTGTGGTGAGGCCTGCGGACTCTGACCCAATCGGAGACTGAGATGTTGGGCGCCTTGGCCCTCTTCGACTGGTCGAAGCAGAGTTTCATCTTCTCCTGCTGTCTAGCGACTGTGGCTTGAGCTGGTGGAGCAGGGCTCTGAGCTAGTGAGGGGTGGAGCCTGCCAAGGGGCAGCATGAGCTCACGGCCTAGCATGAGGGATGCAGGTGAGACCCCTGTAGTGGAATGCTGGGAGGCTCTGTAGTGCAGCAGTGTGTGGAGGAGGGCCTTGTCAAACGTACACCCCTGGGATAGGTGTGCTCTGAGGCCATTTTTCAGTGTCTGGTTAAAACGCTCCACCCCCCCATTTGACTTGGGGTGGTAGTATGTGACGGATGCCCTTGCTCTCAAGGTAAGAGGAGAGTTCCGAAGAGACCATTTGGGGGCCATTGTCTGTGGTGATGGCCTTTGGATGCCCCCAGCGGGAGAAGAGGGACTCAAGGATATCGATGATGACCCGAGAGGTGACGGAGCCCACGGCAGTGACCTCTGGCTATTTTGAGTGCAGGTCATAGGTCACCACTAGGAACCGTTGATGGTGGGGGACACCATGAATCTCCCCGCAGACGTCCAGCTGCAGGTGCTCCCAGGGCTGAGAGGGCCAGGCAAGGGGTTGCAGGGGTGGAGGAGCTTGATGGCCAGTCTTGCCACTTACAAGGCAGGCTGCACAGTCCTTGACCAGGGCCTCGATTTCCCTGTCGATACCCAGCCACCACACTAGGTCTCGGCATCGTTGTTTGAGCTTCACTATGCCCAGGTGGCCCTCATGCGCCATGGATAAAACACGCGCGCACGAAGGGCACTTGGGACCACAGTGCAGAGCCCACGTGCAACACAGGAGTCATTCCAGCAGGAGAGCTCCTCTTTAACTCTGGAGTAGGCAGACAGTTCCTCAGGCACCTTGCGAGGCCAGCCATCTCTGATGAAGGTGCATAGCTGGGAGAGGGCCGGATCCTGTTCAGAGGCCTCTTTGAGCTCCTGGAGAGAGACTGTGGTTTGGAGAGGCGTGTGCAGCATCTGGACGATATCCTGTTCCACATGGTCAGACCCGACGAGTGGGGCTGGGGCAGAGACAGTGCGGGAGAGCAGATCTGCAACAAAATTGTCACGTCCTGGTGTGAACTGGAGACTGAAATTGTATTGGCAGAGGCGGTCAGACCAGCGGTGTAGACGCAGTGGTCTGTGGCCCGTGCCGGATGTCGACATCAGGGCAGTGAGAGCCTGGTGATCGGTTCGCAGGGTGAAGGCACGGCCATACGTGTACAGGTGCCACCGCTCACATGCCCAGACGCACGCCAGCGCCTCACGCTCGCCTACTGAGTACTTCTGTTCGGTGGGGCTGAGGGCTCGGGAGGCAAAGGCGATTGGTTTCTCCACACCATTCTGTATCTGCGATAACACCGCCCCCACAGCTGCAGCGGACGCGTCGCAGGTGACAAGGGTGGGGCTGGTGATGTCAAAGTGAGCCAACACTGGAGGCGACGTGAGCTGCGATTTGAGGAGGCGAACAGCTTCCGTACAGGCTTGTGACCACACCCAGGGCTCATCCTTTCGCAGGAGCTGGCGCAGTAGGGCTGTGGTGGCTGAGTACTGGGGCAAAAACTTCAGGTAGTACCCAGTTATGCCAAGGAAGGAGGCAACCTGTGCTGCAGAGCTGGGTTCTGGGATGCTGTGAATAGCATCCACGTTTGACTGGAGTGGGGATATACCATCAGCCGACAACCGAAACCCCACAAATTCGATCTCTGAAACAGCAAAGACACACTTTTCGCCATTCAGTGTGAGCTTGTGTTTTGCGAGAGCCGTGAAAACTCTGCGAAGGCGTTCGTCGTGAGTGGAGGTCAAGGGCCCATGCACGACGATGTCATCCAGGTAGATGAATGCCCGCGAGCACAGAGGACATCACCTTTTGGAAGCAGCTGGGTACAGAGCTAAGTCCAAATGGCATCGTAGTGTACCGAAAGACGCCAGCATGTGTCACAAAAGCAGTGAGGTCCCTGCTGCTGGGGTGGAGGGGAACCTGTAGATAGCCCTGTTGAAGGTCCAGTTTCGAGGAGAACAGGATGGAACCATTGAACTGCGCTGTGAGTTCCTCTGACGTGGGCAGTGGATATTTGTCAGGGATTACGGCCTTATTCACTGCTCGAAGATCGACACAGACGCGTAGACCACCTGACTTTTTTGTTGCGACCACCAGGTTGGAGACCCATGGGGAGGCATCAACTGGTTCGATGATGCCGGCTTCCAGTAGCTGCTTTAGTTCAGCTGTGACCCCGTCACGGAGAGCAAGCGGGATGCGGCGCAGTGGCTGAATGACAGGGGTAACGGTGGAGTCAACCATGGGCTGGTGGGTGAAGGCAGTCAGGCAGCCCAGACCCTCGAAGAGTGCTGGCCATGTTTGGCGCCACGGTGAGGCGACATGCAGAATCGCAGACCCGCCGGTGTCCAAGAGAGAAAAACCCAGGTCAGTGAAAAGATCCAGTTCCATCAGGTTAGCTCCTTGGCGTGCCACATGAAAACAAAAATCTGGCAAAACTTTTGTTCCATAGCGTACAGTGAGGTTGACTGAGCCCACTAGTCCAATTTTCGAATTACCATACCCACAAAGGGCAGTGGAGGGCGCAGAGAGTGGCAGGGAGCTGAAAAAGCGTTTGAATGTGTCCACATTCAGCAGTGAGATGCTGGCACTGGTATCCAATAACAGAGGGATGCACACATCATTCAGGTTAATTGTGCATGACTTGAAAGCCACTACTGGCCCAGAGCTCATGTTGTGAATTATAGGCCAACTGCTTGAGGACTGAGAGTGTTCATCTCTAGCAACAGGGGCAGAGCGGCAGACCTTGGCAAAGTGATTTTGTTTTCCACAATTGCGACAGGCTTGGCCATGCGCGGGGCAATTCTACGCTCTGGTAGCATGTGAATGAGATCCGCAGTTTCCACACTGTTGCCGCGGTAGCGCACGTTGCTGCCGTCGCGCGAGCATTACCGTGTCAGGGCTGTCGGGGCTGAGGGCACCGTCACTGGGTGTGTGTGCTAGTTTCGCTGCACATTCGGCTGCAGACTCCACTTGAAAGGCAATGTTGACTGCCTGTGACAACGACAGATCGTCGGACTCGAGTAACAGTCTTTCACGCACTCTCACGTTGTTGGTGTGCTCTATTAGTTGATCACGCACCATCTCATCTTGTAGCACACCGAACTTGCACGAGCTAGCTAACCCCCTCGAATTAGCCACGTATTGATGCACTGACTCGCCGGGAAGTTGGTGACGCTGTCTAAAAATGAATCGCCACAGGAGGGCACTTTGTGGGGCAGAGAAGTGTGTGCTTAACAGAGCCACAGCCACATCATACGTTTGAATTGAGTCTGCTGTGCATAATGTCCCAAGAACACGCTGGCCCTCCGCTCCCAAGCAATGGGATAACAGTGCCTTTTTCCGAGCCGTACTCACAGTTTCTAGTCCAAGAGCAATGAGGTAGGTTTCAAAGGACTGTAACCAGCGAACCCATGGGATCGGGGGCTCACCTGGTAGTGCAAGGAAGGGAGGAGGTGGTGGAAGAGAGATTTCAGCCATCCTTGTCGCCAAATGTTGCGTTTGCAAAGATAATCCAGAGACTGTAAGCAGAGTTCAGTTCATGCTGCTTTTATAATGGCTGCCACACACACACACTTCCAGGCACAAGCAATCGAATACCTATACACAATACAATGATAACAGCACTATCAAACTCCATGTGCTCAGGCCAAGGCAATCGAGGACCTATCACCAATGTCAGACATAACAACACCATCCTGACTTGGAAAGATATCGCCATTCCTTCATTGTCGCTGGGTCAAAATCCTGGAACTCCCTCCCTAACAGCACTGTGGGAGTACCTTCACCACACAGACTGCAGCAGTCCAAGAAGGCAGCTCACCACCACCTTCTCAAGGGCAATTAGGGATGGGCAATAAATACTGGCAATAAGGTCTTGTTCCCAGCGTTGCTAAGGTTCAAACGATCAGAAGTGTATTGTGTTTCCTATCATTATTTTTATGCGTTCCGGGATGTGGGCGCACTGACAAGGCCAGCAATTATTGCCCATCCCTAATTGCCCCAGAAGGTGGTGGTGAGCCACCTTCTTGAACTGCTGCAGTCCATGTGGTGAAGGTACTCCCATAGTGCTGTTCAGGAGGGAGTTCCTGGTGCTCTGGGTTGCTATGGGCTATATGGGTGAGTTTTAAATTTTAAAGAGTTGCTTTGCCGAGTGCAATAGGTCACGGAGCAAGGAGGTAAAATCAAAATTAAAGAATTAAAAAGTAATTAAGAGCCGCTGGCTATACTGTGGCACCGGAGACCACCCAAATTATTCATTCTACCCTGACCTCGGTAAATTGGCTAAGGTCAGAGCACAGGCATAGCGCACAGACGTCCCATCCTACTTAAGATCTGTTGCTATTATGTCAACAAGGAAAGTTACCCCCGTAATTTTGTCCAGTAAAACTGTCTCCTTTGTGTCACATGATGAGAGCACCATTTCATCCCATTGTATAGTGCGACCATCGCAAAAAGGACTGAGAAAGAACTGCTCAGTTTATTGTATCATTCACGTATTTTTCTGTAATCCAATATGATTTGTTTTCATCTTTTTCCTGTCCAAATCCATATTCCTTTATTATTTTCTGCGTTTGGAATTCATCCGTTTCCCTTTTGAACGGAGTTAGTGTTTACTGCACTAGGTGGCAGTCTTTCCATAAATTGATGGAGGTAATTCTTTATGTTAAACTTAGCATGTATCATCTGGTTCCCCCTATGCTTAGTTTTTTTGTGGGAGGTGTTAGGGGGTCAGGATGTGAAAGACTCATTAAGGAACATTTGGCGGATAGCTTTTTCAGCTAGCAACTGTTAATACCCAGCATTCTCAATGTCACGGTGTCTTCACCCTCATTAGGTTGAAAGGCCTCCTCCCCCGGCAGTTTCACGTGTATTTCACACGACATTTATGCGTCCTGTAACAAACCACATAGATGTGTGACACCTGTCCAGGCACCAGAATCATCGCTTCAAGATTGCTCTGGTGTGCTTGATGATTTCTCCCATAGAAGCATGGACCTTATTGAGTCTATGCCCAGCCAGCGTATGTGGAGGTCACGCAGACATCATGAGCCAGACGAGTTGTGGTTAGATTTGGTCTTCAGGGATCCAACCCTGTCTCTGTTCTACAGCAGCAAAAATAGGGGAATGAAGGACATCTATAAGTTGAAGGCTGCCAGGAGAGCAGGCAGTGATCGGCCTGATCCTACACAGGTAGTCACAGGCCAGCTCCACATTTAGAGAATGTAGTATTGCAGGCATGCGTCCGCAGGGCAACGCGTACACAATCTATGATATCCTGGACGCTGGCAAGCTTTACAATCTGAGCAAAACCCAGGGCCCTGTCCTGCTCTTCCGAGATGTTCAAGGGGAAAGTGATGATGTTGTTTGCTCTGACAAACAAGGGATTAATCACCTGCTTAATACGTGTATTGACTGCAGCTTGGCTGATATTACTGACGTTTCTGTGGCAGTCTGGTGAGCTGGTCTGGAGCTGGAGTGACCAATCAGAATGTATTGTGTTCTATGTGCATATCAAAAGTGTTCTTATACCCCACTCTTCACATCAGATGTAAAGATTTTATATGTACCAGCTAATCTCCTGTGGTATTGCTCACAGGTGGCGTGGCGCACAATAGCGGTATTTCACTGCTGAGCTGGAGTTATATTTAACCTGGCCTATCCTTTTAAGACGACTGCTCAGGTACTAGCAGTGAGGGAACAGTTTTAATAGGCACATACTGAAGTCAATTGCAAAGAAAGAAAAGAAAGACTTGCATTTATATAGCGCCTTTCACAATCTCAGGATGCCCCAAAAGTGCTTTACAGCCGATGAAGTCCCTTTGAAGTGCAGCCAATGTTGTAAATTAGAGGCAAATTGTTAAGAGAAGCTTCTGTAGGTTGTAAATCTCCAGCTGCTGCCTTTGGGAAGCGGCTATGTTATCAAGGTCATAAAAAACCAGCAGGAAATGAAAGGCATTTTGCAGTGTGACGTCTGAAGTATGACAGATGCGCATTGGCTGCAAGACTTTTTTGGCCTTGAAATTCATCTCGGGAGGTGCGAAAAACGGGCGGTATGGGATTGGCCGCCCATTATAGGCAGCGTCTGATATTCAGTTGCATTGACTGCAATAGAACTGAATATCAGACATTGCGTATAACGAGCGGCCGATCCCATACCGCTCGCTTTGCGCCACCGCCCGAGGCGAATTTCTAGCCCCAATGTATACTAGAGGATCATCTGTGGAATTGCTCACGGTGAGTCAGACGAGTGTTTCTCTTACCTGTTTCTGTTAAGTTCATGTTAACTTTAAGTTGGTGCTTCTCCACCTCCTCTACTGTTTTGCTGTCATCTTGTGCTGGTGAATGCACCTCACAGACACAGTTGTAATGTATGTAATGTATATATATACCTTAAGGGAGAGAACTACTTTTTACAGCTCCTGTATACTGTAGTACCGGCAGTGACCACACCTGTATATAAACCCTGAGTAGTGATCTGTACATTTAGTTCTAGAGTAACCCTCATTCAGTAAACACCGGTTGAATCGTTCCCTGCAGTCTGTTGTCTGATTATTGAAGGACACAACATTAAGATACACGGACATAACATTGGCGACGAGGCAGGTTCGAACCTACCTGCAACTCTGCATCACCTCCCGGGGATTCGTTCCTAAAGATCAGTGGAAGAAGGTCGAGTCCAGAAGCACGGGCGTCGACCATGGGCAACCACCCAGTCATCCAGCGGAGATTTGAGCATCGCAGGGGAGGCTGTCCAAAGCCAGGCTTGGCTTTCCAGTCACGGTGGTCCAGCGAAACGGGCTGGCAACTGGTACTGCGCAGACCCTTCCCGGACAGCGGCGGGCTAGAGCCCGACCGAGCGGCACAGAAAAAGGCCGAGCAGCATCGACGGGGGAGAGAGAGAAGGCAGAGCGCACAGGGCGCAGCCGGTGTTCAGGGCCGAGCGGCGTCAACGGGGGAGAGAGACGAGAGAGAGCAGAGCACAGCCGGTGTTGAAGGGCCGAGCAGCGTCAACGGGGGAGAGAGGCGCGCAGGAAAACGTGAGGCGCTGCCATTGCCACGAGGACCACAGAGAGCAGCATTGGCAGCAGCGCAGGAGCAGCGCGCGAAACCCACAGGGCGTCGCCATTTGCCACGAGGACCGCCAAGAGCGGCGTTGGCAGCAGCGCGGGAGACGCCATTTTAAGCCGCAGCGGGGAAGAAAGGAAAGCGCGGGAGACGCCATTTTAAGCCAGTCTAACCACACCCAAAAATGCCGAAGAGTGGCAGTATCACAGCGTTCGCCAATGAAGTCGAAGATTGGACGACATATGTCGAACGCATAGAAGTATACTGCAAGGCGAATGAAGTGCCAGATGACAAGAAAGCACTGGTATTGTTGAATTCAATGGGTGCAAAAACGTATGGCTTACTACGAAACCTAGTAACCCCAGAGAAGCCAGTAGAAAAGGATTTTGAAAACATTGTGTCAATCCTACAGGACCACTTAAACCCCACACCGCTGCTGATAGCAGAAAGATTTAAGTTTCACAAAAGGAACCAGCATAAAGATGAAAGTAATGCTGAGTACTTAACGGAACTGTGCAAGCTATCGAAACGCTGCCAGTTTGGAACGGGACTAGCAGATACTTTAAGGGACAAGTTTGTGTGTGGGCTTCAAAGTGAAGGAACCCAGAAACGGCTTCTATCAGAAAAGGATCTTACGCTGGACAAGGCTTTCAGCATTGCAGTATCACACGAAGCAGCAGCACGGGGCGCTGCAGAGATACAATGGAGACCGCAAGAATATGGCACAAATGAAATGTCATACGGAACAGTGAAGTGCTATCGCTGCGGCAGAACAACACACGACCATAATGATTGCTGGTTCAAGGACAAAGTGTGCAGACAGTGTGGAAAAGTAGGACACATAGCAAGAGTCTGCAGGTTGGGAAAGAAAACCAGCAGCAAGAAATCTCCACAGGAGAAGTACAAGAAGGTACATAAGGTGACGGAGAGTAGTTCAGATGAACAGAAGAGTGATACAGACTCCAGAAGCAAGGAGCTGGGTTGTCTGAAACTACATAATGTGATCAAAACGGAGGATCACCAAACTATCTGGGTCACGCAGATCAGCCCTAACATTCATTAAACCGAAGGGACTACAAGCGGCTATTCTCACATATACTCTTGAGAGATACAAAGATTGTCTTGAAGACGTACACGGGGCAAAAAAGTCTACCCCAAAGGGAAAAATAAGGGTGAACGTTATATATAACGGCAAGGAAACACCAAAAATGGACCTATATGTATTGCCAGATGGAGGACCACCACTACTAGGACGTGAATGGATCCGGAAGATACAGCTAGATTGGCATTCCATACAAGCACTGACTGTAGATGCCAAAAAGGATGACGACGTCACACCTGGACGACTGTCAAAAATGCTAACTGACGCACAAGAAGTGTTCCAGCAGGGACTCGGAACACTAAAAGGCATAACAGCGACGATCAAAATAGAGGAAAATGCAAGCCCAAAGTTTTTAAGGCCAGACCGGTACCTTATGCGATCCGCCCAGCCGTCGAAGCAGAGCTGGAAGGTTTGGAACGTTCAGGAGTACTGTCCAAAGTGGACTGGAGCGAGTGGGCTACACCCATCGTTCCTGTAGTGAAGAGGACATTGAGTAATACGCCTGGGGAACCAAAGAAGGTTCGCATCTGTGGGGACTTTAAGGTGACAGTGAACCCAGTCCTTCACACTGTACAATATCCGCTTCCGCGGATTGAAGATATTTTCACCTCGCTATCTGGAGGGAAACGCTTCACTAAGATTGATCTGGCCCAGGCGTACCTGCAAATGGAGGTAGAAGAAGCCTCGAAACAGTACCTTACGATCAACACTCATAAAGGTCTCTACCAATACAACCGGCTGGTGTTCGGGGTAGCATCAGCTCCGGCTATTTGGCAAAGGGCAATGGAACAAGTCCTGCAAGGGATTCCAGGGACCCAGTGTTATTTGGACGACATCCTGGTCACGGGCGAAAATGACAGTGATCATCTCGCCAACCTGGAGCAGGTGTTCACGAGATTGAAGGAATATGGGCTCCGAGCTAATCGCCACAAATGTGAGTTTTTCCAGAAGCAGATCTCGTATTGTGGCCACATTATTGATAAAGAGGGGTTACATAAGTCCCCTGAAAAGATTGAGGCAGTAGCCAAGGCTCCAGCACCGGAAAATGTGTCACAACTGAGGTCGTTCCTCGGGCTAGTGAACTACTACCATAAGTTCTTGCCGAATTTGTCTACCGTACTACACCCACTGAACACCCTACTGCAAACGGGGGTACCATGGAAGTGGAGTGACGAATGTAAATGAGCTTTCCAGAAGAGCAAAGCATTGATCACATCAAAAGAGGTGTTGGCTCATTTCAACCCAGCACTACCAATTCGGTTGGCGTGTGATGCATCACCCTATGGTATTGGAGCGGCACTGTCGCACAAATTCCCGACGGCTCGGAGAGGCCAGTAGCCTTTGCGTCTTGGTCACTAACCTCAGCCGAGCGTAACTACGCCCAGATTGACAGGGAGGCCCTCAGCCTAGTGTGGTGAGTGAAAAAGTTCAATCACTATCTGCACGGGCAGAAGTTCACCTTGCTGACTGACCACCAACCACTTGTCTCCATCTTTAATCCAAAGAAGGGCGTTTCGGTGATGACTGCGCAACGGCTACAAAGATGGTCCCTTTTTCTAGGGGCGCACCAATATGAAATTGAGTATAAGGGCACGAAACAGCATGGAAACGCTGATGGGCTATCACGCCTGCCACTGCTTACTGCGGAGGAAGCACCAGCAGTGGATCCTGTCGAAATATTTCATTCGACTATAATTGAATGCTTGCCAGTAACTAACGCTGGTATAGAGAAGGAGACCCGAAATGACCCGACACTGTCTCGGGTATATGATTTGATGGTGAAGGGATGGCCAGCACATGGTGACTCACTGTTGCCAGCATTCTCATCCAGAAGAGAACAGCTGTCAGTATGCCAGGGGACCTTGATGTGTTGATCCCGAGTGGTAATTCCACCCAAGTTAAGGGAGAGAGTGCTCAATGAGCTTCATGAAGGTCATCTGAGAGGGGTGAAAATGAAAAGCCTTGCTAGGGCTTATGTGTGGTGGCCGGGGATCGATCAGCAAATCAAGGACCTGACAAAGAGCTGCTCAGGATGCCAGAAGTTCCAAAATGCACCACCACATGCCCCTCTACACCCATGGGAGTGGCCCTCATCTCCATGCCAACGGGTGCATATTGATTTTGCTGGTCCATTCATGGACTCAATGTTTTTAATAGCCGTGGATACGCACTCGAAATGGCCTGAGGTGATCAAAATGTCCTCCACCACCACGGAGAAAACTATTGCAGTCCTATGGACCATTTTTGCCAGGAACGGCTTGCCAGAGCAGATTTGCTCTGATAACGGACCACAGTTTGTGTCTGAAGAGTTTCGAAGATTTATGAAAAGGAATGGGGTAAGGCATTACACATCCGCCCCGTATCATCCAGCCACAAATGGATTGGCTGAGAGGTTCGTACAAACCTTTTAAAACGCAGTAAAGGCCACGTGCGATGACGACATTTCACTGCAACATAAGGTGGACAATTTCCTGTTAGCCTACAGAAATGTGACACATGCAGTCACCAACCAGGCCCCGGCCATGATGTTCTTTAACCGAAGGCTGAGATCTCGTCTGGATTTGCTCAGACCAAATGTACGAAGAGATGTTGAGAGTAAGCAATTCCAGCACATCAATGAGAAGCCGACAAGGAGCTTCAATGTAGGGCAACCAGTCTTGGCCCGCGACTACCGAACAGAGAAATGGCAACCAGGAACGATATGCACATGGCAGGGGCCACTAATGTACACAGTGGATGTTGGGGAGAACATTGTGAGACGCCATGCTGACCAGATCCTAGAGTCACAGGAACGAGTCAACCCCATGTCTCGGCCATACGTACCTGGTGAGGAACCCGACGTACAGGTCGCATCTACCTCAGAAACAATAGCATTGGAAGCTGATCAATCAACTGACGACAGGGTGCTAGAATCGCCTCCGCACCAAGAGCGAGACACTTGGGAAAGGCATTATCCAGAAAGAATCAGGAAGCCTCCCCCAGAGACTGAATATATGAATGGACTATTTTCATATAACATTGTATATTAAAAATGTTAATTGTTAAACGAGTATTATGGTACTGTTAATCTAAAAGGGGAGGAATTGTAATGTATGTAATGTATATATACCTTAAGGGAGAGAACTACTTTTTACAGCTCCTGTATACTGTAGTACCGGCAGTGACCACACTTGTATATAAACCCTGAGTAGTGATCTGTACAGTTAGTTCTAGAGTAACCCTCATTCAGTAAACACCTGTTCAATCGTTCCCTGCAGTCTGTTGTCTGATTATTGAAGGACACAACATTAAGATACACGGACATAACAACAGTATGCAACTGAGTCACAGAGAGCAGAAAGATGCCAAGTTCAAGTCCTTGTCTTAGCAAAAGTGGTGGTAAGGGTGCTATAATTGACCACAGTCCTCCAGGGCTAGGGAGGGGTAAATACCTCATAGAATCATAGAAAGTTACAGCACGGAAGGAAGCCATTTCGGCCCATCGTGTCCGCGCCGGCCAACAAAGAGCTATCCAGCCTAATCCCACTTCCCGGCTCTTGGTTCGTAGCCTGCAGGTTAGAGCATCCCAAGTGCACATCCAAGTACTTTTTAAATGTGGTTAGGGTTCCTGCCTCTACCACCCTTTCAGGCAGTGAGTTCCCGACCCCCACAACCCTCTGGGTGAAGAAATTTCCCCTCAAATCCACCAATTACTTTAAATTTGTGCCCCCTGGTTTTTGACCCCTCTGCTAAGGGAAATAGATCCTTTCTATCCACTTTATCTAGGCCCCTCATAATTTTATACACCTCAATAAGGTCTCCCCTCAGCCTCCTCTGTTCCAAGGAAAACAGACCCAGCCTATCCAGTCTTTCCTCATAGCTAAGATTCTCTACTCCCAGCAACATCCTTGTAAATCTCCTCTGTACCCTCTCCAGTGCAATCACATCTTTCCTGTAATGTGGTGACCAGAACTGCATGCAGTACTCTAGCTGAGGCCTAACTAGTGTTTTATACAGTTGAAGCATAACCCCACTGCTCCTGTATTCTATGCCACGGCTAATAAAGGCAAGCATTCCGTATGCCTTCTTAACCACCTTATCTACCTGGCCTGCTACCTTCAGGGATCTGTGGACATGCACTCCAAGGTCCCTTTGTTCCTCTACACTACTCAGTGTCCTACCATTTAATGTGCATTCCCTTTCCTTGTTAGCCCTCCCCAAATGCATTACCTCACACTTCTCCGGATTGAATTCCATTTGCCACTGTTCTGCCCACCTGACCAATTTATTGATATCTTCCTGCAGTCTACAGCTTCCTTCTTCAGTATCAACCACACAGCCGATTTTAGTATCATCTGCAAACTTCTTAATCATACCCCCTATATTCAAGTCTAGATCATTGATATGTACCATGATGTGCCTCAATGAATCCGAGACTCGACGTTAACGGAGCAAAGCAAGGCTTTTATTAACTCAGAAAGTAATACACATTGGAGAAGTGTCTCTCATCCAGAGATCTGCTGTACTGCTGTGAGACACGCTGGGGCTTGCTTAAGTAGGGGCCAGGTATGGGCGGAGCCCTACACACAATAAAATACAGGTAAGGAAATGAAACTGAAACTAAACTAAACACAGGGAATACAGTGCCTGATGAATGGCATATTTCATCACATACCACATAAAGCAAGGGACCTAGTACTGAGCCCTGCAGAACCCCACTGGAAACAGCCTTCTGTTGAGTCTGTGTTTTCAAATGTAGTTATGCTGAATAACTGGACACAGACTACAGAAATAATTAAACAGGTCTTTAGCAATTGAGGGTCAGGGCTGAACTGGAATACACTTTGTTCCACAGGGTTTATATACCGGTGTGGTCACCACCGGTACTACAATGTACAGGAGCCATCAAAAAGTAGTCCATCACCTTAAGGTATCCTCTTAAGGTGGTACAGGTTACATACACTACAATTCCTCCCCTTTTAGCTTAACAGTGTACACCCCAATTTAAACATTACATGGATAACATATATACAACTTTCACCCAAAACTGTTCAAAGATTCAGCCTCTGAGGAGGCCTCCTGATCCGGGCCAGATAACGCCTTTCAGGGGTCTCTGGTTCTCGTTGCTGGGGTGACTCATCCATTTGATCTCCTATGGATTGAACATCATCATGTACGTTCGAGTCTGAGGTAGATGCTACAGGCTCAATAACTTCTTCAACTGGTGTCTCTGCCGTAGACATGGGGTCGACCCTTGTTCTCGATTCCACAAGTTGGTCAGCATGACGTCATATTATGTTCTCTCCAACGTCTACCATGTACATCAAGGGTCCTTGTCGGGCACGAATTGTTCCGGATTGCCATTTATCATTCCTATAGTCCCTGGCCAACACTGGTTGTCCTATTTCGAAACTCCGAGTGGCCTTGTTATTTACGTGCTGGAATTGCTTGTTTTCGACTTCCCTACGCACATTGGGTTTTAACAAATCCAACCGGGACCGCAACCTCCTGTTATAGAACATTATGACAGGGCTTTGATTTGTCACTGCATGCGTGGCGTTTCGATATGCCATCAGGAAATTGTCCACCTTGTGTTGTAGTGGAATATGATCTTTGCTCATGGCCTTTATCGCTTTTTTGAACGTTTGTACAAATCTCTCGGCCAACCCATTTGTAGCCGGATGATATGGGGCAGATGTATAGTGTTTCACCCTATTCTTTTTCATGAATTTCTGGAATTCTTCTGACACGAACTGTGGTCCGTTGTCTGAACATATTTGTTCCGGCAACCCATTCCTTGCAAATATGGTTCTTAGAACTGCGATCGTCTTTTCCGAGGTAGTGGTCGACATCTTAATCACTTCTGGCCATTTAGAATGTGCATCTACTGCTATCAAAAACATGGAATCCATGAATGGACCTGCAAAATCGATATGCACACGTTGCCATGGGGTTGAAGGCCGTTCCCATGGATGCAGCGGTGCAATTGGAGGTGCGTTTTGAACTTTTTGGCACCCTGAGCAGCTTTTAGTCAGATCCTCTATTTGTTTGTCGATACCTTTCAGTGTTCCCAGTCCCTGTTGGAACACCTCCTTAGCATCGTCCAATATTTTGGACAGTCGTTTAGGTTTGACATCGTCCTCTTTACAGGAATCTACAGTCAGTGCTTGTATGGAATGCCAGTCCACATTTATTCTCCGGATCCATTCCCGTCCCAGTAGTGGCGGACCTCCATCAGGTAACACATACAAGTCCATTTCCTGACTTTCTTTACCATTGTAGACCACATTTACTTTTATCTTTCCGATGGGGTACACTATTTGCCCCGTGTATGTTTTCAATACAATCTCCGTATCCCTCAGGGGAATGTGCGAGAATAACCTTTTGTAATCTTGCTTATTCATGACCGTCAATGCCGATCCAGTGTCCAATTCCATCTTCACTTGGACTCCTGCTATCCGAAGCATGACCCAGATAGTTTGGTGGTCTGCTGTGTTACCCACATTATGTATTTTTAGACAACCCAGTTCCTTACTGCTGGAGTCTGAATCCATCTTCTGTTCATCCGAACTGTTCTCCGTCACCTTGTGTACTTTTTTGTACTTCTCCTGCGGCGACTTTTTGCTGCTGGTCTTCTTTCCTGACCGGCATACTCTCGCTATGTGACCAAGTTTGCCACATTGCCTGCATTCTTTATCTTTGAACCAGCACTGGTTCTGGTCATGCGTTGTCCTTCCACAACGATAGCACTTTACTGCGCCCAATGCCATTTCATTGGTGCTGAATTCCAATGGCCTTTGCTGTATCTCTGCAGTGCCTCGTGCTGCTGCCTCGTGCGATGCTGCAATGCTGAAAGCTTTGTCCAGCGTAAGATCCTTCTCCTCTAGCAGTTGCTTCTGGGTTCCTTCCCTTAGGAGCCCACACACAAACTTATCTCTCAGTGCGTCTGCTAGTCCTGTACCGAACTGACAGTACTTTGATAACTTGCGCAGTTCGATTAAGAATTCAGCGTTGCTTTCCTCTTTAAGTTGAATTCTTTTGTAGAATTTAAATCGTTCCGCTATCAGCAGCGGCGTGGGGTTTAAATGCTCTTGCAGGATAGTAACAATATCCGCGAAACTCTTTCCTACCAGTTTATCTGGTGTTACAAGGTTTCTTAATAACCCATACGTCTTCGCACCCATTGAGTTTAATAGGGTTAGTGCTTTCTTATCCTCCAGTACCTCATTCGTTGTACAGTAAACTTCGACGCGTTCCACATAAGTGGCCCAATCTTCCACATCGCTATCAAAAGCAGTGATGGTACCCGTTTTTGGCATCCTTGTTGAGTTTCCTTTCCTTCGGATATGATTATTATTTTATTTATTTATTTTTTTCAAAATGGCGGCTTCCCGCGCTTGACGGCTTTTCCCGCGCGTGTCTTCTTCCCCCGCTGACTCAAAATGGCGATTACCGCGCTGTTGCCGTTCTCGCCTCCCAGCGGTCCTTTATTTTCCCCTACGCTGCTGCTCTTGTTCCCCGCCGCTCCCGCGGTCCTTGTGGACATAAACGCTTTTCTGGCTGCTGCGCGTCTCTGCCCCGATTGCAGTCCGGCTCCTGACACCGGCTGCGGTCGTGTTCTCCGCCCTTTTCGTCGTTTCCCTCCCCTTCTCTTACTGACAACTCGGCCGACTTCCCCCCCATGCCACTCGATCGGGCTTACCCGCCGCTGTCGTCGAAGGGATGTTCACTGATGTTTGCCTTCGTGGCCAGAAACCAACCCGGGTTCCCGATTGCCTCCCGTGCGATGCAGTGCCCAGCAGGATGTTGAGGGTGGATGTCCTTGATCGACGCCCGTTTCAGAGGCGAAGCTTCCTTTGATGCAACTGCCGCTAGGTAAGATCAGACTCGTCGTCACTGTTGAGTCTGTGTTTTCAAATGTAGTTATGCTGAATAACTGGACACAGACTACAGAAATAATTAAACAGGTCTTTAGTAATTGAGGGTCAGGGCTGAACTGGAATATACTTTGCTCCACAGGGTTTTTATACCAGTGTGATCACCACCGGTACTACAATGTACAGGAGCCATCAAAAAGTAGTCCATCACCTTAAGGTATCCTCTTAAGGTGGTACAGGTTACATACACTACACCTTCCAGTCACAAAAACACCTATCAACCATTACCCTCTGCTTCCTGTCTCTGAGCCAGTTTTGAATCCAACTTGACACTTTGCCCTGGATCCCATGGGCTTTTAACTTCGTGACCAGTCTGCCATGTGGAACCTTATCAAAAGCCTTGCTAAAGTCCATATACACTACATCAAACGCATTACCCTCATCCACTCTCCTTATTACCTCCTCAAAAAATTCAATCAAGTTTGTCAGACAAATCCGTACTGACTATCCTTGATGAATCCGCGTCTTTCTAAATGAAGATTTATCCTGTCCTTCAGAATTCTTTCCAATAATTTTCCCACCACCGAGGTTAAGCTGTCTGGCCTGTAATTACTCAGTCTATCCTTTTCTCCCTTTTTAAACAAGGGTACCACATTAGCAGTCCTCCAGTCCTCCGGCACCACACCTGAAGCCAGAGAGGATTGAAAAATGATGGTCAGGGCGTCTGCTATTTCCTCTTTTGCTTCGCTTAACAACCTGGGATACATTTCATCGGGGCCTGGGGATTTATCCACTTTTAAAGCTGCTAAACCCCTTAATACTTCCTCTCTCACTATGTTTATTTCATCTAATATTTCACACTCCTCCCGCCTGATAGTAATGTCTGCTTCGCCCCTCTCCTCTGTGAAAACAGACACAAAGTATTCATTAAGAACCCTACCGATGTCTCCCGCCTCCACACACAGATTACCCTCATGATCTCTAATAGGCCCTACCCTTTCTTTAGTTATCCTCTTACCCTTAATATATTTATAAAACATCTGAAAGCGTTCTCCATTCCTAGTTGCTGTCCACTGACCAGAATGCGGCAAGTACATGGATGTTGAGATCAGGTGACGGCACAATGTGGCTTGAAATGTGCTGCTCCCTACGGACAAATAGTCTTCTGACAGTCACCGTTTAGGGGCACACATGATAAATGGGCACTTGATCAAGTTGCAGAAGAGTGGCAAGCAACCAGGAAACCATCACCTAGCATAACTCAGTGGGGTGTAAATCTGTCCTGCACAGTAGCGCAAAACGGACGGTAGCCAATCGGCAGCCCTTTTTACACTCTGCCCAATTTCCTTTTCCATTGAAGCCAATGGACAGGAAAATTGGGTGGAGTGCAAAGCAGGCTGCCGATTGGCTACTGCCGATCTTGTGCTACCGCCCAAGGTGAATTTATACCTCAGTGTCTTCAAGAGAAGAATGGTGGAGAAACCCAAAGCAAAACACGCCTGGCAACATTTCAGCCATTGTGGACAAGCCCCAACTCATCATCACTCTCACCACTCACTTTAATTATACAAAAGTAATAAGCTCGATGTAAAGTACTGTATTAGAAAACTGTTTGGTAAGAATAAATGTTTTTACTTTGAGGTCAAAATGGCTGGACTACCCATTTGTAAAATAAATCAGTATCTCAAGACTTGCATTCATGTAAAGTCCATCTATTTGGATTCATCACTATTAGTGGGAAAATCCTGTTCCTGATATTGATAGCGGAAACTTAATATGCAGTCGCTTATAACCACCAGAAATTCCTAAATGGGCCCCTTTAAAGAAACAATACCGGCTTCAATACAATGGAGGGACAAAGCAACCAATCAAAATCTAATTCTAGATTCTTGGCTGTTTTCCTCTGGATTATCCCCAGGGCTCAGCCACAGGCTGATACGAATACTTTCTCACTGATTGAAGTCTTCTCTCTACCAGATTCAAAATGTATTTTATTAAATTGGAAATTAGCTCAGGCCCTAGCTTTTTCCCAGTGGTGCAATGTTTGTGTGGATATTGTTGATTTGAAAAACTGATTCTTTCCAACAGAAACCTAAACCTGATCAGTATGTCCATGTTTAACACTTTATAGAACCTTAGTCTGGATTGAAAGAACTCATTTTCACCTTCACATTCTATAGAAAAACACAGCTGCATAGAAATTTGCGTGTACAAATATAGTAAATTATGTGAATATCACTACTGGCATCCTATAATATGGAAATCCCATTTATTTACTTGTGTTAGTTTTGATTATCAGTTTAAAAATGCCAGTGAAAATACAGTGCAAGGAAATATAAAATCAGTAGCAGTCAAGGCAGATAGGAACTTCCTGAAGTAAAACAAAGGGAAATTTCAGAGACAAGAGTGTCAGAGAACCAGGATATGGCCATAGGGAAAATGCTGACACAGACTGATTGGACCGAATGGCCAGTTCCCACGTTGTAATTTCTATGTACGTCTGTGTGCACTGGATCAATTTAAAATAATATGTAAAGAACTGTAAGAAGCAAAAGTATAGAAAGGTTCACCAAGAACAGAGCAAATAGCTACCACTTAGTTTTTGAAGTCAACATTTAACAGGTTGCAGTTGGATATAACCTAAGGTTCTGTCTCCTCACCCACAATGTCAAGCTCTCGAGACTATACTCCATGATATGCTGGACATGATCCTTCAATCAAACTACATTAATCTGCCTTTGTAAACACCTGAGCACAGGCATAGGAACTGTCCCCAGACACCTGAATTCATGATACCATTGGAAAGCAGTTTCACCAGACAGCACCAAAGCTCTGAAGGTTCCTACCTCAAGGCATATGGCCAATAGTAATTGAGTTAGCAATAATCAAATCATTACAAAAGTCATCAAAGCAGTTCAGGAAATTATAGGATCAACAAAGATATATATTTAGGAAATTTGTTAAATTGAAGATTCCTAAAGTCCTGGTCTTGGAATGTATCCAAGTACCAAAGGATCCATAGGATGAATATGTCAGTCTTCATTCAGTAGTAGCGCTCTTGACTCTGATTCAGAAGGTCATGGATTCAAGCGCCACTCATGAGTCTTAACGTAATTTAGGCTGACACTTCAGTGCAGTACTGAGGGAGTGCTGCATTGTTGGAGGTACTGCCTTTTGGATGAAATGTTACACCGAGACCCCATCTGCTCTCTCAGGTGGATGTAAAAGATCCCATGGCACTATTTTGAAGAAGAGCAGGGGAGTTCTCCTAGTGTCCTGGCTAATATTTATCCCTCAACCAACATCACTAAAACAGATTATCTGGTCATTTACCTCATTGCTGTTTCTGGAACCTTGCTGAGTGCAAATGGGCTGCCGCGATTCCCTACATTACAACAGTAACTGCACTTCAAAAGAACTTTGTTATCTGTAAAGCACTTTGGGGCATCCTGAGATCACGAAAGGCGCTACATAAATGCCAGTTCTTTTCTTTCTTTAGGAATCAATGGGCACTCCAGGTGAAACTTTCCATAGCTCCTTAGATATGGGATAGTGAAGGGGGAAATATTAGAAAATTGGAATTTATATAATAAATGTTATCTCAATCCTCAAAGGGAGAGATGCTAACATGAGAAATGCAAGACAGCCAGCCGGACATCCATATAAATTAGGTGCAGTTGATTACCGAGTGGGATCGAGAGAAATCAAAGGCTAATGAAAAAGAAGCCAAGCCTTATAAACATAGATTTTTTTCCATGATGCAACCAAGTAGGTGGATAAAGGAAATTCAGTTGATATCGTGTACCTCGAGTGCCAACAAGCTGTTCAGAAAGTTCCTCACAAAACGTTTTACAGAATCAATAGTGAAGTGTCAATTTGGCAAAAAATGGCTTGCTAATAGAAAGCAGAGAGTAATAACGAATGTGAGTAGTTCCAGCTGGGTAACAGTGACTTGTGGGATCCCTCAGGGATTAGTCCTGGGACACTCTGTTCTTTGTATTTATTAACACCAATGAAGAGGTAGTAAATAGAGTGTCTGAATTTATTGATGATACTACATTGATGGGAGTAAGATGAGCTGCAGCAAAGGCTAATACGATTAATATTTCAGGAGAGTTCATTTTAAGACAATGAGGGTAGAACTGAAAAAAAAATCATTTATCGAACAACATTAGGTGGGAAACTCAAAGGAAAACACCACAGAGAGTGTAAACTCCAGATTATATCCACAAGCAAGCAGGGAGATATCAATAAACAGACCTAAGTGGTTAGACATGGCAATTAAAGTAAGCATAAAGAAAGGGCAAAAATGTTTCAAAAGATTTAAGGAAATAAGGAAGACGAATTATTAGTAATTGAACAGAGGAACTTGAAAAACCAAACAGACAGGCATAGCAACGTAGATTACTTGGAAGTGTTGTCAGTAGGCATCATATTTAAGAATAAGGGGCCCCTAGTGAAGGAGCTGAGAGAGATATTACAGGGAAGCTAACAGCATGTATGACAAAGGTTTTAAAATAATTGCTTTCATTATAATTGTGATATTGATAGTTTTCCTAGACAAAAAACTGTAAGGAACGTATCCAAATTCATGGAGGAAAGAGTGGTAAGCAAGAAACAAGAAACTAAAGTACTATAAGTTGGTTAAAATGTTAAGCCTAAATTGCGTTACTCTGGCTGCTTCCAGACATCTGATTGCTCAATGGGAGCCATGTAACCAGCCAATCTTGTATATGATTGGCTCAGGCTAGCCGCATGACCATTAATATATTATCAGTCATGTGGGTGCCAGAGACCAAGCCCGTGTGCTCTTGGTCCAGCTCTCACTTTGCAGCCAACCTGTTTCCTTCCTCCAGGCACAGTTCCAAGTTTGTCATTCCCTCCCAACACAGGCTCATACCAAAAGAATTCATTTCCCTATTTGGTCATTCATAATGGCTCTTATCTTGACTTTCACTTATTAATATTTTTTGCTTACATTTTTCTAGGTTTCAAAGAAGCTAGCCACAGAGATTCCACTGCAAAAGCACAAGCCTCCTTGTATCTCCCGGAAACCCCAGTTTCAAGCATGGTCCTGCGGTAATTTCAGTTCCAACGTCATCACAGTGTTATGTAAGTTCAGACAGATACGGAGAGTGGGTTTTGAGTGATTACTGGTAGATTTGTTTTGTCCCGTGGCAGTCAGCTTCGAGTTTCACCACAAATCCTGCATTTTTAGTGTGTAAAAACATTTTGCCTTTACCCATATTTAGAGCCTCTACTTAAATACATTTTTTAAAAATTGTGCAGCACACTGCAAATTAATAATTAACTGGTGGGGGTAGTTACTAAAATAAACATTTCATTTTCATAACATTTATTTCACTGCCTCAGATCAAACAGTAATATGCTAAGTTACCGATCATAGATAAGGTCTTAATTGTTCTTTGAATGCAGGTCAACCTCCACATATGATAAACACTTGCACATCAAATGGAAGAAAAACACCCACTGGAGACATTGCAGGCTAGAAATTCTGATCAATAAAGTTCAAATACAAATTCTCAATGCACTCATACTATATTCCAGTATGCACTATTTTTATACAGGTGTTAACCTGTTTTTTCATACAAACTTTACTGAGCATAATCTCTACTGTTTAAGAGACACAGAGGCCGGAATCTTCCAGGGGGTCAGCAGGCAGGATCGACAGTGGGTTGAGTGGGAAATTTGTTTTTTTTTAAAGCGGGTCAGGACCCCATTGTTAACCCTCCGCAATGCACCTTTCCCAATGTCGGGTCTGTCAGCACTGAGCAGACCCGACAGGCAGCGGTGGGCGACCCAATTAAACTCATTACCATCTAGTTGACAGATCATTAACAGGCTTTTTTAACTTACCTTTTCACTTTAACTTACTGGCCATGGGAACCACACTGTTTGGGGACCCCGGCTGTCAATCTGAGGTGGGAGTTCAGTGGCCATTGCTCCAGCTGATTACTTGACAGCTTAAAATGTACAGTAAAAGCTCCCACCTGACAGATCATCACTTTCCTCAGCCACAAGTTGTTTCTCGGTCCATTTCCAGCACAGATTGTGCAGGCTTTCCACTTTCCACTCTTACCTCATTGGAAGAACTCTCTCACCATTGACAGAATGCTTCTGTCATCGCTACTTCACCTGCCATCTATTCCATCAATATGAGTGCCCTTTATACGGTCTCACCTTGGTCCTCAGAATCCAACCATGTTCAGCCCCAACATCAGGCACACCAGCAGCACCAACAACAACACCAACCTTCTCCGCAATCACCTGATGCCGCACAGGGCATCAGCACCCGAGCACATTGCTGCCCGGGAGGCCAGGGATGGCCTCAACATGGCCAGATTTAGTTAACTTTATGCTGTACACTCATATGGCTGTGACATGATGTGCTAGGTTGGCACCACCCCACACCAACACCACAAAGCATCCCTACAATGCCCAAGTCATTCCTTTCACACACATCACCATTGCGGGGGTTGCCGTTATGTCTCACCATTCACTGCAACTCACTAAGCCACTTCCAAAGAACAGAAAGTGTTAAAAATAAAGGTTTCAATGTTTGACACCACATTACCAGAAAATTTACATGAACATTGCATAAAACACCCAAGTGGCTACCCTTGTGTGTTGTTAGTTGGTATGATTGCACTAGGATGAGGGTGAGTCTGAGGGGTGGCTTGTGAGATAGGGATGTGATAATGTAGATAGAGAGGGATGGGTGGAGGTGCAAGGTAAGTTGGTATAAGAATGTGCAGGGTTAGGGTAGGGAAGGTAGAGTGATGGGGATGTGATGAGAGGCACAGCAGGATGAAGGTGAATGTGGCTTTGTACTAACGTTTCATAATCTAATGAGATCATTGAAAGGTTTGCACCACTGCATCCAGGTCCTCCTGACCACATCCCTGCTTGTGACTTCCTCTGCAATGTGCCAGCAGGCTGTGTTGATCTCCTGCGGAGGTCTCTTCCACCCATTGGAAGAGAAGAGGACCTCCCTGTATAAGATAAGATAAGATAAGATAAGAAATAGGAGCAGGAGTAGGCCATTTGGCCCTTCGAGCCTGCTCTGCCATTCAATGAGATCATGGCTGATCTTCTGCCTCAACTCCATTCAACGGCCCTATCACCATATCCCTTGATGCCTTTACTAGTCAGAAATCTATTGACTTCTGTTTTGAATATGCCCAATGACTGAGCCTCCACAGCCCTCTGGGGTAAAAAATTCCAACGATTCACCACCCTCTGTGTGAAGAAATTTCTTCTCATCTCAGTCCTGAATGGCATTCCCTTTATCCTGAGGCTGTGTCCCTTGGTTCTGGACTCCCCAGCCAAGGGAAACATTCTCTCAGCATCCACGCTATCAAGCCTTGTAATAATTTTGTATGCTTCAATGAGATTCCCCCTCACTCTTCTGAATTCAAGAGAATACAGGCCTAGTTTACTCAATCTCTTCTCAGACGACAGTCCCGTCATCCCAGGAATCAACCTCGTCAACCTTCGTTGCACTCCCTCTATGGCAAGTATATCCTTCCTTAGGTAAGGAGACCAAAATTGTACACAGTACTCAAGGAAATAATGCATAATTTGCAACAAACTGCTCTAGGGCATAAAAACCCAAAAGGAAAAGTGATCCAACCATGGCTAACAAAAGAAATTAAAGCTAGTATTAAGTCAAAAGAGGAAGCTTATAAAGTTGCCAGAAAAAGCAGTCAGCCTGAGGATTGGGATCTTTTTAGAAATCAGGAAAAGGGGACCAAGAACTTGATGAAGAAAGGGACAATAGAATATGAGCACAAACTAGCAAAATATAGAAACAGATTGTAAAAGCTTCTATATGTATGTGAAAAGGAAAAGACTGGCGAAGGTAAATGTAGGTCCTTTACAGTCAGACGGGAGAATTTATAATGGGGAATGAGGAAATGGCTTAGAAATTAAATAAATACTTTGTTTCTGTCTTCACGGAGGAAGATACAAAAAAACCTCAAACGAGAAAACCAAGGGTGTGGCGAGAATGAGGAACTTAAAGAAATTATTAGTAAAAAAAAATCAGCACTAGCAAAATGAATGGGACTAAAAGTCGATAAATCCCGAGGACCGGATGACCTACATCCTAGGGTTTTGAAAGAGGTGGCCATTGGGATAGTGGACGCATTTGGTTGTCATCTTCCAAAATTCTATAGATTCTGGAATGGTTCCTGCAGATTGGAGGATAGCAAATGTAATCCCGCTATTTAAGGAAGGAGGGAGAGAGAAAACGGGGAACGACAGACCTGTTAGCCTCACATCAGTAGTTGGGGAAAATGCTGGAATCTGTTATAAAGGATGCAATGACTGGGCACTTAGAAACTAATAGTAAGATTGGGCAGAGTCAGCATGGATTTATGAAAGGGAAATCCTGTTTAATGATCCTAGTGGAGTTCTTTGAGGATGTAACTAATGGAGTAGATAAAGGGGAACCAGTAGATGTGTATTTGGATTTTCAGAAGGCCTTCGATAAGGTCCCACACAAGGTTGGTGAACAAAATTAGGACACATGGAATTGGGGGTAATATACTAGCATGGATTGAGAATTGGTTAACAGACAGAAAACAAAGAGTAGGGATAAACGGGTCTTTTTCAGGATGGCAGGCTGTGACTAGTGGGGTGCCGCAAGGATCGGTGCTTGGGCCCCAGCTATTCACAGTCCATATCAATGATTTGGATGAGGGGACTAAATGTAACATTTCCAAATTGCTCTGGCTCCCTCCATAAGCATATGGAGGGAGTCATGGGAGAACCTGGGTGCAGCCACGCACCTCTGTGCAGTGATTGTCAGTGTTTGTAGCACCTCAATGCTGTAGAACACTGACAGCACAAACATCGAACGAAAGTTGGCTGTGGTCCCTTGAAGGAAATCGGCTGATAATGCATCATGAATGACATCACCAAACCCGCTTCCTCTAATTGGACCGGGAAACGCGCTGGGCGGGCTTAACAAGCCCAATCAACGGAAAATCATTTTCCAGAGCGGATGGAGCCAGTAGCGGGGTTGGAACCCCCACCGAGGTAAGGAGAATCTCGGCCAGAGTGTTTCCACTTGTGGGGAAGAGCAAAACTAGAGGCCATCGATATAAGATAGTCACCAAGAAATAAAATAGGGAATTCAGCAGAAAATTCTTTACCCAGAGAGTGGTGAGATGAGAATGTGGAACTCGCTACCACAGGGAGTGGTTGAAGCGAATAGTATAGATGCATTTAAGGGGAGGCTAGACAAGCATATGAGCAGGAAAGGGAATAGAGGGTTATGCTGAGGAAAGATGGAATGAGGCTCGAGTGGAGCATAAATGCCGGCATGAACTGGTTGGGTTGAATGGCCTGTTTCTGTGCTGTATAGTCTATGTAATCCTATGTAAAGAGTTTGATGAAGTAACCTCAGTCTGATGGTTTTACCCATTTCTATTATAAGTAAGGCCAGCTTGTTTTGCATCACACCTGACCTAAGATAAACTTCTTTGTGGTTTGCAAAAGCATTTATTTGTGCATCTCTGGATGCAGGAGCTCCTGAACATGTGTAGACTCTGACTGTCCTCAGAGAGTAATCCTTCTGATTCTTGATGGAGACAACATAAAAGTGATTGTAGCCTTCCCTCGTTGTCTCCTTTGCTGAACCATCTGATGAGTCGTGGTCCAACTTGCCCAAAAGTAATTGAATGTGTTCTTCTAATGGCAAACTTGCTAGTATCAGGGGTGATAATAATGGTAGTTTACTGCTGGGGCACAGAGAAGTTAAGAATTGGAATTGCTTTCTTTGTGTGCTTTCTCTGTCCTCCTTAGATCTTTTAAAGCTCTGTTAGCAAATTCAAGAGGGAGCTGAATAGTCTTTTGGGGAAAGTGCAAATGAAAGAAATAAGAGATATAGGGGGAGAAATTCAGTATCGCCCCGTTTGGGGTGCGATTATCGGCCGGGCGCAAAGTTTAGCACCTGGCGCTAATTATCGCCTCTGACTACAAACTTGGCTTTTATCGCCTCTGGAGGTGATTGGAGTGCTAAATCAGGTGCTGCACACCTGTCTTAAGGCGCAAAGGCCGAGGAGCGAGGCGTTAACTCAGAGCGCAGGCGCAGCGCAGGTGATGTCAGTTAGCGATGGAACTCAGACACACTGGCGCCGGCCAGTTCTTAAAGGGGTGGGTTGATCTTGCTCTCCAGCCACACCCTGCTCATTGGAGCCTTGAATCTCGGCCTGGAGAGGCCTGTGACTACATTTTCTAGCCAAGGACTATGGAGAGGGTGAGAGAACGAGCTCAGTGCTTCAGCGAGCAGGCCTTGGAGGCTCTGGTTGGCGTGGTGGAGCACAGAAGATCAATACTCTACCCAGAGAGTGGCAGGAGACCTTTGCCGCGTGAGTACAGAAGTGTGTAGAGGGAGGTGGCACAGAGTGCCTCCTCCAGGAGCATGGTGCCCAGGACCAATATACAATGGCCCTGAAATTAGGATCGGGAGCTTGCCGCGCGTGCAAGCCCCCGATGTTCACTTACCCGGCGCGCTGACATTTTAATCCTGGCCCGCATTGCATTTCCTCTCACTGGCCCGCTTGAGGTCCTGCCGCGCTGTGCGTGCGTGACCCAGCGGCGTACTTAGTGCGATGAGCCGGCTGGGATCACGTGAGCACAGGGCAACCAATGGGAGGTTGCAAAAGTTCATTCATGAGTTTGACAGTAAGAGCTGTCAAACTCATGAAAACTCCTGGCCCCAAAACACTACTTAAACCTGAAAGAAAATTAAAAAAAACATTGCACTGATGTGCCATCAATAACTCAAAGACAAGGAGTTTAAAGGATTCAACTGAAGGCTTTTAATCGCTAAGAACATTGCAGGTCTTTCCACATCGGGTTCGTCTGATAGAATGACTCATACAGCTCTTGAGACCTTTATATGACAAAAGACAGGGGCGTAGCCAATACACACAATAGGAAAAAGGGGGCGGTACACACAATACAAAGCAGGTAAAACACAGGGGCTGATGAAGGCATATATTTCATCACATTCACCCCTTCTACAGATTTAGTCTGTCCGGGGGTGCGATAGTCCTTCCTGAACGTCGCAACAGTACCTCGGGTTCCGACCAGGAGTCCGTGGTGCCCTCCTGGGCATACCCATGTGTTGGGGGTGTTGCAGGTTCTTCTGGGGGTGGTGGTGATGGGTCGTTGTCGTTTCCTGCCGAGGCGAGGTCCTTTATGGACACGGTGTCCTCACGCCCATCGGCGTGCTTGACGTACGCGTACTGTGGGTTTGCGTGGAGTAGGTGTACTGCCTCCATGAGGGGATCCGTTTTGTGGCCCCTCACATGCTTCCGTAATAGGACTGTCCCTGGGGTGGAGAGCCACGAGGGTAGGGACACTCCTGAGGTTGATTTGCGGGGAAAAACAAACATCTTCTCGTGAGGAGTGGCGTTAGTAGCAGTACACAGTAGCGACCTTATCGAGTGGAGTACGTCTGGGAGGACCTCTTGCCAGCGGGAGGTGGGGAGGCCTTTAGACCTTAGTGCTAAGGTGACCGCCTTCCACACTGTCACGTTCTCCCTCTCCACTTGCCCATTACCCCGGGGGTTATAACTAGTGGTCCGACTCGTGGCTATCCCCTTCAACAGCAGGTATTGGCGCAGTTCGTCGCTCATGAACGACGCCCCCCTGTCAGTGTGGATGTAGTTAGGCGTGCCGAACGTGCAAAACAGGTTGCTGAGGCACTTGATGACCGTGGCACTGGTCATGTCTGGGCAGGGGTAGGCGAATGGGAAGCGGGAGTACTCGTCCACAATGTTGAGAAAGTACACATTGCGGTCAGTGGAGGGGAGTGGTCCCTTGAAATCTAAGCTCAGGCGCTCGAATGGCCGTGTAGCTTTGATCAGGTGGGCTCGGTCGGGCCTGAAAAAACGGGGCTTGCATTCCGCACAGGTGCGGCAGTCCCTGGTCATCGACCGGACCTCCTCGATAGAATAGGGGAGGTTACGGGATTTTATAAAGTGAAATAGCCGGGTGACCCCCGGGTGGCAGAGGCCATCGTGGAGGCCCTGTAGCCTGTCCCCCTGGATGCTAGCACACATCCCTCGTGATAGGGCGTCGGGGGATTCATTGAGGGCCCCTGGCCTATATATTATGTCGTACTCAAACGTGGAGAGTTCGATCCGCCACCTGAGAATTTTGTCGTTCTTGATCTTCCCCCTCTGTTTGTTGTTAAACATGAAGGCTACCGGCCGCTGGTCGGTAAGCAGGGTGAAGCGTTTGCCGGCTAGGTAGTGCCTCCAGTGCCGCACTGCCTCCACTATGGCCTGGGCCTCCTTCTCTACCGAGGAGTGCCTGATCTCGGGCCCTTGGAGGGTTCTTGAGAAAAAGGCTACGGGCCACCAATCCTGGTTGAGGGTGGCTGCTAAAGCGAAGTCGGACGCATCGCTTTCGACCTGGAAAGGGATGTTTTCGTCCACTGCCTGCAGCGCGGCCTTCTCAATGTCGTGTTTAATGCTGTTGAAGGCGGCGTGGGCCTCGGCCGTGAGCGGGAAGGACGTTGATTTCAGGAGGGGACGGGCCTTGTCAGAATAATTGGGGACCCATTGGGCGTAATAGGAGAAGAACCCCAGGCACCTTTTCAGGGCCTTGGGAGTGTTTGGTAGGGGTAGCTCCCGTAGGGGGCGCAATCGGTCGGGGTCCGGACCGATTTCCCTGTTTTCCACCACGCAGCCCAGGATACAGAGGCGCGTGGTGCTAAAGACACACTTATCCTCGTTGTAGGTGAGATTGAGTCTGAGGGCGGTTTTCAGAAATCTCGCGAGGTTCGAGTCGTAGTCTTGCTGGTCGTGGCCGCAGATGGTGACGTTGTCTAGGTATGGGTAGGTGGCTGTTAACTGGTTCTCATCGACCATGCGGTCCATCTCCCGCTGGAAGACCGAGACCCCATTCGTTACCCCAAAGGGGACTCTGAGGAAGTGGTAGAGGCGTCCGTTCGCCTCGAAGGCGGTGTTTGGATGGTCCTCCGGCCTAATAGGGAGCTGGTGGTATGCCGATTTTAGGTCGATGGTGGAAAACACCCGGTATTGCACAATTTGGTTAACCATATCCGCTATGCGGGGCAGAGGGTAGGCGTCTAGCTGGGTGTATAGATTAACCGTCTGGCTATAATCTATCACCATCCGCTTCTTTTCGCTACCCTTAACTACTACTACCTGGGTGCGCCACGGGCTGGTACTGCATTCAATGATACCCTCCCGCTTGAGCCTTTCTACTTCCGACGCAATGAACCGTCTATCCTCCCAGCTGTACCGTCTACTCTTGGTCGCTATGGGTCGACAGTTGGGTGCGAGGTTGGCGAACAGAGAGGGCGGTTTGACCTTCAGGGTAGCCAGACCGCACACTGTGAGGGGCGGCTGGGACCCACCGTAGGTAAGCGTGATACTTTGGTGGTGGCACTGGAAGTCCAGACCCAAGATCACGCTCACACAGAGATCTGGCATTATCAATAGTTTAAAATCTCTGTAATCAGTGCCTTTTACCGACAACATAACCGCGCAGAAACCTGTAATTTTTGAGGTATGCGTCTTATCAGCCATGGCGATTTTGCCCTGTGTGGGGACTATCATTAGTGAAAGTCGGTTTACCAGGCTAGGATGAATAAAGCTTTCGGTGCTCCCGCAGTCAATCAAGCATTTAACCTTGTTCCCGTTTACCTCTATGTCCATCATCAATTTAGACAATGGATGCGGCCTGGATTGATCCACTGTGATCGAGGCCACCAGTGGGTCCTGGAGGTCCGTGTAGTCGGGGCAAGATGGTGGACTCCATGAGGTTGGACAAGATGGCGTCCAAGATGGCCGCCCCCACGGCGCACACGCGGCGGTGGTGGAGTTGGAGGCGGGGTTCCCTCTGCAGACTTTGCTGAAATGTCCTTTCTTCCTGCATTTAAAACAGGTGGTGCCCTTCGCTGGGCACAGATGCCTGGAGTGTTTGTCCTGGCCGCAGAAGTAGCATTTCGGGCCCCGATGCATTGCGGCAGTAGTGGGGCTCCTGGGTGGGGGCTGGGGCTCCGATGGTGCTGGGCTGGCCTGAGACCTGGGAGGTGAAGATGGCTTCCAAGATGGCGGCCCCCACGGCGCGCACGAGGCGGAGTGGGCCGCGTGGCCTGAGGAACAGGATTCAGAGTTCCTCTGGCCATATCCAGCGATCGCGCTATACCCATAGCCTGTTTTAAGTCCAGTCCCTCCTTTTCAAACAGTTTCTGCCGAATGTAATTTGAACTGAGGCCCGCAATAAAGGAGTCTCGGATCAGCTCCTTCGTGTACACGATGGCAGACACGGCCTTACAGTTACAGTCTCTGCCCAGTACTTTTAGGCTTAGCATGAAGTCCTCTAGTGACTCACCATGCCGCTGCGTGTGAGTAGTCAGAAGATGTCTGGCGTACACCTCGTTTATTGGCCGCACGTAGTGGGCCTTCAGAATGGTGCAGGCATCCCCGTAGCTGGTGGCATCTTGGATGAGAGGGGAGACCCGATGGCTCACCCAGTTTCGCAGGATTCCCAGTTTCACGTCTCCGGTGGCGGTTGCGGCTGCTGCTGCTATGGCGGTGGATGAGTTTGCGATGAAAAATTCGAAGCATTGGAACCAGTGTCCAAACTGTGTGGCTGTGTCTGAGGCATGGGGGTCCAGATCCAAGCGCTCTGGTTTCAGGAGTCGATCCATCTTGGTGTTTTAGTGATTAAAATTGATGTGCCATCAATAACTCAAAGACAAGGAGTTTAAAGGATTCAACTGAAGGCTTTTAATCACTAAGAACATTGCAGGTCTTTCCACATCGGGTTCGTCTGATAGAATGACTCATACAGCTCTTGAGACCTTTATATGACAAAAGACAGGGGCGTAGCCAATACACACAATAGGAAAAAGGGGGCGGTACACGCAATACAAAGCAGGTAAAACACAGGGACTGATGAAGGCATATATTTCATCACATGCACTACTTAAATGAACCATAAAGAACTCTGAAAAACTATTTTAAACAATAATTTTAAAATTTGAAAAAAAAAATTATATAAAAAATCGGGGCTAAAACTAAACTTACCTTACTGTAAATTCTTTAAAAATAACAAACCTGTGGAAAAAAAAGTCTCAATTGTATTAATAGACCACTTACCTGTAAAACTAAGTACTTATGTGTGGTTTTTCAATGCGTAAATACCGGAGGCCTTTACACACGCGCAACTCTCTAAAAATAGAGAAAATCCAAGTCGCACGCGCTGCCCGATACCGCGCACGCGTTCAGCCTCTTAACCCCTTGGGTCAGAGGACAGGAAATGCCGGTTTTCAGCGCATGCGCTGTGCATGCTGAAAACCGGCAATTCCTCCGGGCACACGCGTGAGTACCCCGTCCTTACTCACGCGTTGGGCCCGGAATTACTGGGCCAATGTCGCAAAAAGTTCAACGACCTCGCTCGGGTCGTCAGGGTGAGTGGCTTTTTTTCAATACCTCTACATCCCTCCATCTCAACCTCACTCTATGGCCAGAGGGTCTTAAAACCCCAATGCCCAACACTCATCCAACACCTATGGCCCTCTCATGAAACACACACGCACATTCCACAATTTGCATACAGTAAGGGCTATTCACCTATGGGAGGCACATCAGGCAAGACCATGGCTGCTTACATTAAGGGCTATTCAACTATGGGAGGTACATCAGGCAAGACCATGGCTGTATATTTACTCAGACGCCGTCCCTTTTCTTGCAGGCCAAGCTATCTCATAATAGGAGATAGCAGCAACGGACGGGTGGAGGGCGGCCTCAGCTGCAACCCCTCAGCGATCTTGAGGAGCGCGTCCACAGGATTGTGGCAAGCCAGGTGATCGGTCCCATCGCCCCTGGAGAGGCCGACCCCGTTCTGGACAGCAATGGTAAGGTCATCACCTTTTTCTCCTCTCTCATTCCACTTGTCCCTCACAACACCAGCCTTTGACACTTTCAATCCAACTTACTAAATCACTGCACTCCTTCCTCCATTTCTGCCCCCCTATCCTCACGCTAAAGTCACTCTTGTACCTCCCAGCTTTCAGATGGTGATTCACCAGCTGAGGAGACGGGCCCTCAAGCTGCCAGTGGGAGTGAAGCTGCAGGCGAGGAGGAAGAGAAAGCCGGAGCATCAGCGCCACCCTCTCCCGAGGAAGCCCATGCCCACACTGGGAACATGCCTTCCCTGGAGGGGAGCAGGGGGGAAGGGTCTGATGAGGGTGAAGCTCCAGGACCCAGCGGGCTGCAGCAACGCGATGGGGGTAGGGAAGCTTGGGGGCCTTCTCCCCGGAGGGAGAGTATGCCAGCGAGTCCTGCTGCACTGGACACAGAGGAGGAGCGGCTGATCGCTGAAATGAACACCCAGGCGGTGCACATGCACACTCAGCTCATGGGTGCAGTGGGAAGGGTGCCCGAATGCATTGATGCACTGGCAAGGAGTGTGGAGCACTTCGCTGTAGCACAGGCGGATGCCATGCTAAAGCTTAGTGCTGCAATTCAGTCACTGGCTGCCGTGATCCCATCTTAGACTGCTCTCATGCAGTCTCAGATTGAGGCCATGCAAGCACTAACTGCTGCCATTGTCACTAGTTTGGACACATTTCCCCGGGGCTCTCACCGCACCGCAGCAGGCCAGCAATCTGTGCTCCAGCAGATTGCTCCGGATGCTGATGTGTTGCCCCGTGGGAGTGCCAGTGTGTCGGTCGAACAGAGAGTTGCTGTCCTCTCTCAAGATGACAGCATTCCTGCTGCGACTACTGTCACTTCCCCATTGCACTTGCCACCACCTGTAGCCCAGACTGCTGCCGCCCATGCAGAGTTGGTGCAGTTTGCAGCCGGGCCGTCCAGGCCCAGAGCTGGCCGAGGCCGCCCTTCAAGTGCATCTGTAGTCTCAGGTTCTGACAATCAGCAGCCTTCCACCAGCCTTGCTGCAGCCACTGGGGCCCCATTACAGGGGAGCAGTAGGGTGGGAAGGGGGGAAGTGCGCAATGGAAGGAGATCACCCTCAAAGGGCAAAAAGTAGGAGGTGTGACGAAATGTTGGTCAATTTTTTATTAAAGGCTGAGGTTCGCGTTCAAACTTTTGTTTAGTGTTTTGGACATTATCTCCAGGTTGTGAGAACCAGTTATATTAATGAATGATTTTTTGTGTTTGTTTCTATTAGTTTTTCATGAAGAAATGACACACACAGAGTTTGTAAAATAAATACATTTTTGTATTCAAAATGTACATGTTTGGTCTTTGGACTCTGTTACATCGTTATATTATTACATCGTTAAATGGAACTGTGGTAAACCACTGTTTGTATTCCTGTTTGTCCTGTTTGTATTCCACTGTGTACATGCCTGGACATGCCTCAGCTGACTCCTCCCACAGGTCCTAGTATAAAGGTGACTGCTCCCCAGCCCTTGGTATCCTGGACCGGTCGACCACTCGAGGCAGACCTCCATTCTGTTGTTAATAAAAGCCTTTAGTTACTCTTCTAACTCTCAGTCTTTTATGAGTAATTGATAGCGCATCAATTTTATTAACAACATTTTTATAATGGAGAAGATCCTCACACCAGCATGCCTGGACTTAGATCATCGGGAGGCGGACTCATCCACCAAGTTTACTCACTGGCTTAAGTGTTTCGAAAAATTCCTGACCGCCTCCGAAGCAATCAAATCGGACGAGGACAAACTGGATGTCCTGACCTCCAAAGTGAACCACCGAGTGTACTCGGTCATCCAAGACGCGACCTCGTACGCGGATGCTATCAAGCTCCTCAAGGACCAGTACACGCGCCCAGTGAACGAAGTGTACGCCAGGCACCTCCTGGGGAGTCGTAAACAACAACCTGGGGAATCGACCGTGGAATACCTTCAGGCACTGTCTGTGCTTGGCCGGGCCTGTGGTTCTAAGGATGTAAAGGCCGCCGTGTATACAGAGGAACTTATCCGGGACGCTTTTGTAGCGGGCCACAGATCCAATTACACCCGACAGCGACTGTTGGAGCAGAGTAACCTCGACCTCAACAAGGCCTCTGAACTCGCACTATCGTTGGATGCAGCCTACCAGGGCATGGATGCCTACTCCTCTGCACCGTGGACGCCGCGGGGAATGACAGCCTGGGACACGGTAGGACCGCCTCATAGCGCCGTGCCACCCCAGCCACACCCCAACAACGGCCCAACTACCGCAGCAGTGTCCCAAGGCCAGACAGCAGTGCCCCAAGGCCAGAAATGCTACTTCTGTGGCCAGGCAAAACACCCCAGAGCGCGCTGCCCGGCGAAAAACGCGATCTGCTCGGGCTGCGGGAAGAAGGGACACTACGCTAGCGTCTGCAGGGCCAAAGCCACCCCGAACCCCAGCAGCGCCGCGTGTGGGCCATGCGGGCCACCATTTTGGACCTCCCCGGCCGTGTGCGAATCACCGGTACAGCAGCCATTTTGGACGCCTCCAGCCACATGGGGATCATGGACGCCGCCATCTTGGACGACAGCCGGGACGCAGCAGGCCCCCGACACCGCCTCATCTGATACCCGCAGCGACACACCGACCCCTACGCTGGCATCCGTTACACTGGACCAAGCGAGACCGCACCAACTGGCCAGTTCCACAATGGACATTAAGGTAAATGGTCACGATACAATCTGCCTTTTTGACTCTGGGAGCACGGAGAGCTTCATCCACCCCGACACGGTGCGGCGTTGCTCTCTCCCAGTCCTGCCTGCGCAACAGCGGATTTCTATGGCCTCCGAGTCCCAGTCGGCGGACATCGGCGGCTACTGCGTGGTGACACTCGTAGTAGACGGGACCGTGTACGATCATTTTAAACTTCTGGTCCTGCCTGACCTCTGCGCTGCCGTCCTGCTGGGGTTAGATTTTCAGTGCCACCTTAAAAGTGTTACGATGGCGTACGGTGGACCCCTACCCCCACTCACAGTCCGCAGCCAGCAGCTTCCAAATTGCCCGCCGCGCACCAGGTGCAACCTCTCCACACTCAGAGTCACCCCCCCACCACTGTTTGCTAACCTCACCCCCGACTGTAAGCCCATCGCCACAAAGAGCAGGCGATACAGTGCCGGGGACAGGGTTTTCATTAAAACCGAAGTGGAGCGGCTCCTGAAAGAAGGGATTATTGAGGGCAGCACCAGCCCCTGGCGAGCCCAGGTTGTGGTCGTTAAGACCGGCGAGAAGCAGCGCCTGGTCATCGACTACAGCCAGACAATAAATCGCTACACCCTGCTGGACGCCTACCCACTCCCCCGTATAGCTGATATGGTCAACCAGATCGCGCAGTACCGCGTCTTCTCGACCATTGACCTGAAATCAGCGTACCACCAGCTCCCCATCCGCCCTGAGGACCGCCAGTACACTGCCTTTGAGGCAAACGGCCGCCTCTATCACTTCCTTAGGGTTCCCTTTGGCGTCACCAACGGGGTCTCCATCTTCCAAAGGGAGATGGACCGGATGGTAGATCAAAATGCGTTGCAGGCCACTTTCCCATATCTGGACAATGTGACCATCTGCGGCCGTGACTTGCAGGGCCGTGACTTGCAGGACCATGACGCAAACCTCGAAAAATTCCTCCGCACCGCCCAACTCCTAAACCTGACATATAACAAGGAGAAGTGCATATTCCGCACAAACCGCCTCGCCATCCTTGGCTGTGTTGTGGAACACGGAGTCATCGGCCCCGACCCCGACCGGATGCGTCCCCTTATGGAACTTCCACTGCCCCACTGCCTCAAGGCCCTGAAGAGGTGCCTAGGGTTTTTCTCCTATTACGCCCAGTGGGTCCCCTACTATGCGGACAAGGCCCGTCCGCTGATCAAGTCCACCTCTTTTCCCTTGACGGCAGAGGCCCGCTTAGCCTTCCACCGTATCAAGGAGGACATTGCCAAAGCCACCATGCACGCAGTGGACGAATCCATCCCCTTCCAGGTGGAAAGCGACGCGTCCGACTTTGCCCTGGCCGCTACCCTCAATCAGGCGGGGAGACCCGTGGCCTTCTTTTCATGAACCCTCCAAGGCCCGGAGACCAGACACTCCGCTGTTGAGAAGGAGGCCCAGGCGATTGTGGAGGCTGTGCGTCATTGGAGGCACTACCTGGCCGGAAAACGATTTACCCTGCTCACTGACCAGCGTTCAGTTGCTTTTATGTTTAACAACAAGCAGAGGGGCAAAATCAAAAATGACAAGATCTTGAGGTGGAGAATCGAACTTTCCACCTACAACTACGAGATCTTGTACCGGCCCAGGAAGCTAAATGAACCCCCGGATGCGCTATCGCGTGGCACCTGCGCCAGCGCGCAGATCGATAGACTACGGGTCCTCCACAATGACCTCTGCCACCCGGGGGTCACCAGGTTCTTCCACCTCATCAAGGCCCGCAACCTGCCTTACTCTATTGAGGAGGTCAGGACCATGACCAGGAACTGCCAAGTCTGCGCTGAGTGCAAACCACACTTTTATAGACCAGACAGGGCCCACCTGATAAAAGCCACTCGCCCCTTCGAGCGCCTGAGCGTTGATTTTAAAGGGCCTCTCCCCTCCTCCGACCGCAATGTGTACTTCCTCAATATTATTGATGAGTACTCCCGTTTCCCGTTCGCCTTCCCCTGCCCGGACATGACCAGTGCCACGGTCATTAAATGTCTGAACAACCTCTTCACCCTGTTCGGCTTCCCCAGCTATATCCATAGCGACCGGGGCTCATCGTTTATGAGCGACGAACTCCGTCAGTACCTGCTAACTAGGGGTATTGCCACAAGCAGGACCACCAGTTACAACCCCCGGGGGAACGGACAGGTGGAAAGAGAAAATGCGACAGTTTGGAAGGCCGTCCTGCTAGCCTTAAAGTCTAGGGGCCTTCCAACCTCCCGCTGGCAGGATGTGCTCCCCGATGCGCTCCACTCTATTCGGTCACTGCTCTGCACTGCCACTAACGCCACCCCTCATGAGAAAATGTTCGTCTTCCCAAGGAAGTCCACATCAGGGACATCGCTACCGCCATGGCTGACGTCCCCAGGACCGGTCCTACTGAGAAGACACGTGAGGACCCATAAAACGGACCCCCTGGTCGAGAGGGTCGACCTCCTCCACGCCAACCCCCAGTATGCTTACATCGCATACCCGGACGGGCGGGAGGACACAGTCTCCATAAGAGACCTTGCACCCTCGGGGACCACAGTAACCCACTACCCACTACCACCCCCCCCCACGATCCGATATCCAGCCCCAGCAGACAGCAGGCCTGGGCCCCACGACCCGCTCGACATCTACGAGGACGACACGCCTGTGCCACAGCCTACGCTGGACTCGACGCCGGAAGCTTCACTACCCCTGCCGTCGCCACGCCGATCACAGCGGCAGACAAGACCTCCGGAGAGACTCCAATACACTAACTTTTAATACACTTCACCCCACCGGACTCAATTTTAAACAAGGGGTGAATGTGGTAAACCACTGTTTGTATTCCTGTTTGTCCTGTTTGTATTCCACTGTGTACATGCCTGGACATGCCTCGGCTGACTCCTCCCACAGGTCCTAGTATAAAGGTGACTGCTCCCCAGCCCTTGGTATCCTGGACCGGTCGACCACTCGAGGCAGACCTCCATTCTGTTGTTAATAAAAGCCTTTAGTTACTCTTCTAACTCTCAGTCTTTTATGAGTAATTGATAGCGCATCAGGAACTACTTGTTACATCGTTATATGGAACTACTTTGGTTGGTGTATTTATATTGCTATGTGGCACACTGTGAAAGGCAGTGCGCAGTGCAAGGTCGGACATCTTGTATCACTCCGCACCATGCGGCAGCAACATCATAAAACCAAGAATACAACTGAGTGAAAGTCACAAACTAAATGAGTTAAAAGTGTCTGTATTACATAGTAATAAGAACACAAGGAGACAACATGGTGGCAGCGGTATAAGTGAGTACAACTTGTGCCATACGAACTACGAATAAGACGAAAAGTGAATATATGAGCTGATCGTGAGTGCTGGTGTCTGTGGTGATTGAGTGTGAATCGTACGGGCAACTAAGATGGCCGCTGCACTGACTGCACAAATGCAACCCCTCATGAACTGGGAAGCCGACGATATAGTAGAGGCATTCCGCAAGTTCAAACAGAAATGTGACTTTACATTCAAAAGCTTCCTGAAGGGTACTGCCAAAGAAGAAAAGGTTAGTTACATTCTATTGTGGACAGGAGAAAAAGGTCTAGATATGTAGAATAGCTGGAGTTTGACTGAAGAGGAAAAGGAAAACCCTGCGACAATCTTTGAGAAATTCAGCAACCATCTAGAGCCTAAATCCAATCACCGTATACACAGATACAAATTTCAGAGTCTAAGACAGGAATCCAGTGAAATAGCTGACAATTTCCTGACAAGGCTGAGAAATGAAGCCAGCAAGTGTGCATTTAAGGAAATGGAGGAAAGGCTTGTGGACCAGCTGATATGGGGGTCAGCGCATGCAGAGGTACAAAAAGCCCTGATAGGGAAAGACAAGCTTGACATAACAGAGGCTATAGATACTGCGAGAGCTCATGAAGCCATGAAGCAGCAAATGAGAACGCTGATTTCTCAAACGGCTGACATGCGGACAGCTTCTGAGACAGACAACAGAGTGGATACAGTGAGAGAAAAGTACAACACACAAAGACATGCACATGACAATGGGAGAAACATGTGCAGAAACTGTGGAAGACCACACGACTATACAGACAGGAGGAAATGTCCAGCATATGGAACAAGCTGCAATGCATGTGGCAAACTAAACCACTGGGAAAAGATGTGTAGAACGAAGAAAGAAGGAACATACATCAAAAACAAAGGCGGACAGCAGAACCAGAGAAAGAAACACAATATCCATGCCATGGATGAACAGGATGATGATGATTATGGTCATGACAATACACCAAACATCGAAACCATAAAGGTACAGCTTCACGAGATGTCCAGAGCGGAAAATACTCCGAAGAGAGAATTGCACACCATCATCCAAATCGAAAAGAGGGTCAAAGGTCAGCCCACAACCATCAACTTAAAGTTGAAACTGGACACAGGGGCTCAGAGCAACATTCTCCCATTGAGACTGTACCAGCAGATCTTTCCCGAAAACTTGAGAGAAGATGGCTACCCGAAAAAGGGTTGTTTAAAAGCAAGTAATGTCACGCTGACAGCATACAGGGGGAGTGAGATTAAACAACTCGGAATAACCTTTGTCAAAGGGACACATAAAAGAAAGAACATCAACTGCATGTTCTATGTCACCGACACTGAGGGGCCAGTGATCCTGGGATTAAACAGCTGCGAGAAGTTGAGATTGATCTCAGTGAATCACAAGCTGACGGAAACGTCACTGAGGATAGACAGCAACACCCCGCTGGAGAATCGCCCACAAATCAAGAGTAAAGAAGACTTGATAGACATGTATCCGGAATGTTTTGATGATACAGTGGGATGTTTCGGAGATTTCCAATACCACATCACCATCGATCCAGAGGTAAAGCCCGTTATCCATGCACCACGAAAAGTACCCATCGAGCTGAAGACAAAGCTTGAAAGAGAGCTAAAGGAGATGGAAGAAAAGGGAGTGATCATAAAGGTCACTGAACCCACAGACTGGGTAAACTCAATTGTGGTACGAGAAAAGCCAAACGGGCGTCTCAGAATATGTTTGGACCCCAAAGATCTAAACCAGGCGATAAAGAGGGACCACTATCCCACCCCAACGCTAGAGGAGATTACGCCATCACTGGCAGGAGCCAAGGTTTTCTCAAAACTAGATGCCAGAAATGGATATTGGAACGTGAAGTTGGATGAGGAATCAACAACACTGACAACATTCAACACACCATTTGGGCATTACAAATTCCTGCGGCTACCATTCGGGTTAAAGGTCAGTCAAGATATCTTTCAACAGAAAGTAGAGGAGACATACAGAGGCTGTGGAGGAGCTATAGGAATAGCTGATGATATTCAGATCTATGGAGCAGATGAAAGAGACCATGATATGCACCTACATGAGGCCATGGAGCGTACCAGGAAGGCTGGCATCAAGTTAAATGCCAATAAGTGCATAGTTAAAGTCAAGGAATGCCAATTCTTCGGTATGATTTACACACCAGAGGGAGTCAAGCCAAGTCCAGAGAAGATTGCGGCGATTGCTGAAATGAAACCACCCAAAGATAAGAAAGAGCTGAGGAGTTACCTCGGCTTGGTCCAATACATGAGTTCTTTCATCCCAAACATGTCGGAACATACAACAAATCTCAGAGAGCTAATGAAAGAAGACGCCGAATACCAGTGGTCTGAATCACATGAAAGGAATTTCAAACAACTTAAAGAATTGTTGTGCAAAGAAACAAGTCTGTCATATTATGACAGAAGAAAACCAGTCACTCTACAAGCAGACGCTTTTACCAGAGGACTAGGGGCAGCTCTTGTGCAGGAAGGAAAGCCAATAGCTTTCGCATCAAAGGCCTTGACGTCAGCCGAGACGAGATATGCCAACATAGAAAGATAACTATTAGCAGTAGTGTATGGATGCGAGAAATTCCATACATACCTGTATGGAAGGCAGTTTACAATAGAGAGTGACCATCGTCCACTAGAACAGATCTACAAGAAGAATCTGTGCAAAGCACCTACAAGACTGCAAAGACTACTTCTAAGGCTCCAAAGCTATGACTTCATGCTTAAATATAAGCCAGGAAAGGAAATGGTGCTAGCAGATGCGTTGTCTCGATTGTCACCATATGAGAAACACGAGGTGGAGGGTCTAACAGTAAAAATCCACCACCTAGTGAGTGTTACCCCTACAAAGCTCAGTCAAATCAGAGATGAGACTAGCAAAGATGAGGAATTGCAACTACTCACACAACAAGTGATACAGGGGCGGCCGGAGAGAATCCAGCAGGTACAGGCGACAATTCGTCAATACTGGACGATTAGAGACGACATCGCAATAGAAGACGGTATTCTCCTTGCTGGATCGAGGATCATCGTGCCAAAGACGATGCAGACAGAACTTCTCCATCTAATACATGAAGGCCACATGGGAATGGAGAAATGCAAGCTGAGAGCCAGATCAGCTGTATACTGGATAGGCATGTACAAAAATATCGAACAGATGGTTTCTGCATGTGGTATATGCCAGAAATGCAGAAAAGCACAACAGAAAGAGATGATACCTAGTGAAACTAAAATGGAAGGGGGTTGGGAACCTGAGCAGGGAGACAGAGGAAAGGGAAACAAGGATAAAAGCAAAAGATAGGAAGGAGAAAAACAAAAGTGGCAGTCAGAGAAATCAACAGTTTAAATCAAACATAGCCACAGTAAATAATAATTCTAATAGGTCTAAGAGCATTAAAAAAACAAGCCTGAAGGCTTTGTGTCTTAATGCGAGGAGCATTTGTAATAAGGTGGATGAATTGGCTGCACAAATAGAGGTAAACGAATATGATTTGGTTGGGATTACGGAAACGTGGCTCAAGGATGGCCAAGACTGGGAACTCAACATCCAGGGGTATTCGATATTCAGGAAAGATAGGCAAAAAGGAAAGGGAGGTGGGGTAGCATTACTGGTTAAAGAAGGGATTAACACAATTGTAATGAAGGATATTAGCTCTGATGATGTGGAATCTGTATGGGTAGAATTGAGAAATACTAAGGGGAAAAAAACATTAGTGGGAGTGGTATATAGACCTCCAAACAGTAAGGCGGAGGTTGGGGATGGCATTAAAAGGGAAATTAAAGAAGCGTGCAATAAGGGCACAGCAGTCATCATGGGTGACTTTAATCTACATATAGATTGGGCTAACCAAATTGGTAACAATACTGTGGAGGAGGAATTCCTGGAGTGTTTACGGGATGGTTTCCTGGACCAATATGTTGAGGAACCAACCAGAGATCAGGCCATCTTAGACTGGGTATTATGTAACGAGAAAGGATTAATTAGCAATCTTGTTGTACGAGGCCCCTTGGGTCGGAGCGATCATAATATGATCGAATTCTTCATTAAGATGGAGAATGAAGTAGCTGACTCAGAAACAAGGGTCCTCAATTTAAATAAAGGAAACTGCGATGGTCTGAGGAGCGAGTTGGGTAGGATTGATTGGGGAATACTTAAGAAAAGACATACTTGCTCTCGAGTCAGTACAAAGAAGGTTCACTCGGTTAATCCCGGGGATGAGGGGATGGACATATGAGAGGTTGAGTAGATTGGGACTCTACTCATTGGAGTTCAGAAGAATGAGAGGCGATTTTATTGAAACATATAAGATTGTGAAGGGGTTGGATCGGGTGGATGCGGGGAGGATGTTCCCGATGATGGGTGAAACTAGAACTAGGGGGCATAGTCTTAGAATAAGGGGCTGCTCTTTCAAAACTGAGATGAGGAGGAACTACTTCACTCAGAGGGTGGTAGGTCCATGGAATATGCTGCCCCAAAAAGCTGTAGAAGCTACATCATTACATAAATTTAAAACAGAAATAGACAGTTTCCTAGAAGTAAAGGGAATTAAGGGTTACGGGGAGCGGGCAGGAATTTGGACATGAGTCATGGCCCTGTGGGTAGCGGAGCGGGCCCAGGGGCCGTGTAGCCTGATCCTGCTCCTATTTCGTGTGTCAAATTCTGTTAGATTCAGGAGATGGTTCTGTGATAGTGGATTGGCGGTTAGGATCAGATCAGCCATGATCTTATTGAATGGCGGAGCAGGCTCGAGGGGCCGATCGGCCTACTCCTGCTCCTATTTCTTATGTTCTTATGTATGGAATGGCACTCAAAGGGGTGACGGTGGATAGGCAATGGCAAACGTTCAAAGACCGAATGGCTGAACTACAGAAGTTGTTCATCCCAGTTTGGCATAAAAATAAAACAAAAAAGGTGACTCAACCGTGGGTAACAAGGGAAATTAGGGATAGCATAAGATCCAAGGAGAAAAAACAATAATCCTGAGGATTGGGAGCAGTTCAGGATTCAACAAAGGAGGACAAAGGGATTAATTAAGAAAGGGAAAATAGAATATGAGAGTAAGCTTTCAGGGAACATAAAGACTAACTGTAAAAGCTTTTATAGATGTGTGAAGAGAAAAAGATTGGTGAAGTCAAACGTAGGTCCCTTGCAGTCAGAATTGGGGGAATTTATAATGGGGAACAAAGAAATGGCAGACCAACTAAATACATATTTTGGTTCTGTCTTCACAAGGGAGGACACAAATAACCTCCCAGAAATACCGGGGAACATAGGGTCTGATGAAAGGGTGGAACTGAAAGAAATCAGTATTTGTAGGGAAATGGTGTTCGGAAAATTGATGGGCCTGAAGGCCGATAAATCCCCAGGGCCTGATAATCTACATCCCAGGGTACTTAAGGAAGTGGCCCTAGAAATAGTAGATGCATTGCTGGTCATCTTCCAGAACACGATAGACTCTGGAACAGTACCCATGGATTGGAGGGTAGCTAATGTTACCCCACTATTCAAAAAAGGTGGCAGAGAAAAAGTGGGGAATTATAGACCGGTAAGCCTGACATCGGTAGTGGGGAAAATGCTAGAGTCCATTATAAAAGATGTAATAGCAGAGCACTTGGAAAGCAGTGACAGGACCGGACAAAGTCAACATGGATTTACAAAAAGTAAATCATGCTTGACTAATCTACTGGAATTTTTTGAGGATGTAACTGGTAAAATAGATAAGGGAGAACCAGTGGATGTGTTGTATTTGGACTTTCAGAAGGCTTTTGATAAGGTCCCGCATAAGAGATTAGCGTGCAAAATTAAGGCACATGGGATTGGGGGCAAGGTATTGACTTGGATAGAGAACTGGTTGGCGGACAGAAAGCAAAGAGTTGGAATAAACGGGTCGTGTTCCGAGTGGCAGGCAGTGACTAGTGGGGTACCACAAGGATCAGTCCTAGGACCCCAGCTGTTCACAATATATATTAATGATCTGGACAAGGGAATTGGATGTAATATCTCCAAATTTGCAGACGACACAAAGCTGGGGGGGAGGGTATGCTGCGAGGAGGATGTTGTGAAACTCCAGTACGATTTGGACAGGTTGGTTGATTGGGCAGAAACATGGCAAATGCACTATAATGTGGATAAATGTGAGGTTATCCACTTTGGTGGCAAAAACAGGAAGGCAGATTATTATTTGAATGGCAATAGATTGGGAGAAGGGGAAGTGCAAAGAGACCTGGGTGTTCTTGTGCACCAGTCGCTGAAGGTAAGCATGCAAGTGCAGCAGGCGGTTAAGAAGGCAAATGGTATGTTGGCCTTCGTAGCAAGAGGGTTCGAGTACAGGAACAAGGATGTCTTGCTACAGTTGTACAGGGCCTTGGTGAGACCGCACCTTGAGTATTGTGTGCAGTTTTGGTCGCCTTATCTGAGGAAGGACGTTATTGCCATGGAAGGAGTGCAGCAAAGATTCACCAGGCTGATACCTGGGATGGCAGGAATGATGTATGAGGAGAGATTGTGTCGATTGGGCTTATACTCACTGGAGTTTAGAAGATTGAGAGGGGATCTCATCGAAACCTATAAAATTCTGTCAGGCCTGGACTGACTAGATGCTGGAAAGATGTTCCCGATGGTCGGGGAGTCCAGAACCAGGGGTCATAGTCTAAGGATAAGGGGTAGGACAATTAGGACTGAAATGAGGAGGAATTTCTTCACCCAGAGAGTGGTGAACCTGTGGAATTCTCTGCCACAGAGGGCGGTGGAGGCCAGTTCATTAAATATATTCAAGAAAGAGTTGGATATATTTCTTGAGGCTAAAGGAATCAAGGGATATGGGGAGAAGGCAGGGACAGGGTACTGAATTTGAATGATCAGCCATGATCTCATTGAATGGCAGAGCAGGCTCGAGGGGCCGAATGGCCTACTCCTGCTCCTATCTTCTATATTTCTATGAAATACCGTCAAGACCATGGCACACTGTTGGGGCAGATCTCTTCATGTGCAATCAAGAATGGTATCTCATAGTGACAGATTACTATTCCAAGTTTCCTTTTGTGAGAAGGATGAAAGATCTGAAAGCCACAACTACCACCAGAATTGCAAAGAGCTTGTTTGCTGAACAAGGAATCCCGGAAAAGTTAATCTGTGACAATGGAACCCAGTTCACATCGAGTGAATTCAGAGCTCTGGCAGAAAAGTATGGGTTCAAAATAGTAACCCCATCCCCACATTTCCCAAGGGGACACGGGTTCATCAAAAGACAGATCCAGACTGTCAAGAGAACTCTCATCAAAAGCAGTGAGATGGGGGAAGACCAAGACCTTGCCCTCCTATCACTTAGATCAACACCACTGAAAGCAGACATGAAATCACCTGCGGAATTGCTGAATGGGAGGAAGTTTAAGACTACCCTACCAGCAAAAATACATCCTCCCCAGGACCAGGAGGACTTCAGACAGAAGCTGGCAGAAGCACAAGTCGTAGGGAGCAAACATTACGACAAACATGCAAAGATGCTACCAGAATTGCTGAATGGGCAATCAGTGCATGTGCAAGACTCGGTGTTGAAAACCTGGAATCCAGCCAAGGTCATTGGAAAAGCTGATACTCCAAGGTCCTACTTCGTAGAGACCGAACCTGGTAACCAATACAGACGGAACAGACTCCACATCAGACCTTCATCTGAACTGGTTAAGCAGCAGACATCAGCAACATTGACAACACCAGCTACCACAAGCAGTACAATGCCAGAAACAAGCGCCACAAATCAAACAACCACGAGCATGCACACTCCAACTCCAAGTGTGACAGCAACAGCAACAACAAGAGCGGAACACACCAAAACACCACAGAGAGGAGTGGTCACCACCAAATCCACAAGATGGAGGGACAATATCCAACCACCAACCACCTGAGCGATATCACGAATAAGAAAAGAAAACTCACGATTCTTTGTATTTGATAATAATAGTTTAGATATAATATTTTTTAAATTAAATTAAATTTCATGTTTTAGTTTTTTTGAGAAAGAGGGATCCAGTACGATTTGGACAGGTTGGGTGATTGGGCAGAAACATGGCACATGCACTATAATGTGGATAAATGTGAGGTTGTGGCGACACGCCACCACTGGACATAATCCGCTCACGGCGGCACAGACAGTCTAAGCAGAAGCCCCCAGCCGGGGGCCCTTTCCTCCAGCAACTTGTTTCCCGCAGGGACAAGCTGCCGGGAGCACTTCCTGTCTGGGAAGTATTTAAGTGGATGTGCGGGCTTTTCTAGTTCCTGTTTGCCATGTGGTCAGAATAAAGCAGTTGTGTTTTCAATAGCTCTGTCTCGACTCCTACGTTTGCCGCGGTATCTCAACACTGGTGACCCCGACGCTCAGGACGAATCCTAAGCTAGCATGGCGGATACAAACGTAGTCACGGTTAAATTACCTGACTTTTGGGAGAACCTCGCCGAAGCCTGGTTCGTTCAAGCTGAGTCCAGATTCCGGCTGAAAGGCATTACAGTCGACGCCACGAAGTATGACTACCTCGTTGCCTCGCTCACCTACGCTACAGTCCCCAAGGTTTGGGCAGCGCTGCAGAATCCACCAACGGAGGGCAAGTACGAGCATCTGAAGGCTGCGCTACTTAAAAAATTTCAAACGTCCTCTTACCAGCGCCACTGCCAACTCCTGGACCTCCCCGGCCTTGGTGACGCTTCACCATCAGACCTGCTTTCCCATATGCTGTCCCTCTCCGACGACAAAAATCCCGGCGCCCTTTTTCGCACGCTTTTCATTCGGCAGCTCCCCGCCAGCATCCGCCCGCTCCTTGTGGAGTCTGACTCCACGGACCTGAATGAGATAGTCGAAAAGGCCGACCGGTTGCTCTCTGCACAGGCCGCTCGCGACGTCGCGCCCGACCTCACGGCAACGACCACGCGGTCTTCCCGAGCCTCTAGGCCCGACCGCCCTACCACTCCGGGTCACTGCTACTACCACACCCGTTTTGGCGCTAGGGCTCAACGCTGCACGCCACCGTGTACCTTCAAACCCCCCCCCGCACCGGCCCCCGCGATGGCCGCGGGGCAGAAGGAGCCCCTACTGTACGTCACTGACGACAGAACCAACCGCCGATTTCTGTGCGACACAGGGGCCCAGCACAGCATCACCCCCGCCTCCGCCCTCGAGATCCAACGCGGCACACGGGGTATCACACTGGCTGCAGCCAACGGCTCTGAAATCCGCACATATGGCACCCGCATGGTCACGCTCGACCTCGCGGGCCGCCGCTACCGCTGGGAGTTCCTGACAGCCAAGGTCCTCTGCCCACTCATTGGCGCCGACTTCCTACGCGCCCATGGCCTCCTTGTCGACATTCCGAGGCACCGCCTCGTCGACATCAACACTATGGCCCCCATCCCCGGCGCCTTTACCCCGGCCCGTTCGGCCGGCCCGACGACCTACTGCCTCGCCAGAGCCACGGACGACTACTCGGCACTCCTAGCTGAGTTTCCCGCCCTCACTAACCCGACCTTTTCGGCCAAAGCCGCCAAGCACGGTGTGGAACACTATATCCCCACCACCGGCCCCCCAGTTTCTGCCCACGCCCGCAGACTCAACCCGGCCAAGCTGGAAATCGCGCGGGCCGAGTTTACCAACATGGAACAACTCGGCATCATCCGCCGCTCCAGCAGCCCTTGGGCCTCGCCCCTCCACATCGCCCCCAAGCCCGGCGGAGGCTGGCGCCCTTGCGGGGACTACCGCCACCTCAACGACGCCACCACCCCCGATCGGTATCCGGTGCCACACATCCAGGACTTCTCAGCCCGACTGGCCGGACGAACCGTCTTTTCCAAAGTCGACCTGATGCGCGGTTACCACCAAGTCCCCGTACACCCCGCGGACATCCCCAAAACGGCCGTCATCACCCCATTCGGCCTGTTCGAGTTCCTGAGGATGCCCTTCGGCCTCAAGAATGCAGCACAGGCTTTCCAGCGCCTTATGGACTCAGTCCTCCGGGACCTGAACTTCCTATTCGTCTATCTAGACGACATTCTCGTGGCCAGCTCCTCCAAACAGGAACACCTCGAACACCTTCGCATCCTGTTCGGGCGCCTAGCCCAACACGGGCTCATCCTCAGCCCGGCGAAGTGCCAATTCGGCCTAACCGAGATCGATTTTCTCGGTCACCACATCACCCCTGCTGGGGCCGTCCCCCTGCCCAACAAGGTGCAGGCCGTCCAGCAATTCCCCCGCCCCACAACCATCAAGGGCCTCCAGGAGTTCCTCAGGATGGTGAACTTCTATAACAGGTTCATCCCCAGAGCCGCAGCCCTTATGAAGCCCCTATACGACTCCCTCCGAGGAAAATCCGGCAAGATGGACGTAGCCTGGACCACTGACACGGCAGCCGCCTTCGACGCCACCAAAAACGCGCTCGCCGACGCCACTCTGCTCGCGCACCCGAGGGCCGATGCCCGGGTCGCGCTCACCACCGACGCCTCCGACCACGCGGTCGGGGCCGTGTTCGAGCAGTGGGTCAATGGCGCGTGGCAGCCACTTGCCTTCTACAGCCGCCAACTGCGCCCCCCGGAGGTCAAATACTCCACTTTCGACCGCGAGCTTCTCGCACTCCACCTGTCAGTCCGCCATTTCAGGTTCCTCCTGGAAGGCCGCCCCTTCACCGCGTATGTGGACCACAAGCCACTCACATACGCGATGGCCAAGCACACCGAACCCTGGTCCGCTAGGCAGCAACGCCAGCTCGTGGCCGTCTCCGAGTTTACTACGGACATTCAGCACGTCTCCGGTAGAGACAACGTGGTCGCCGACTGCCTTTCCCGTCCCGCCGTCTGTGCGAATCACCTCGCGGTCGACTACGCACAACTAGCAGCGGCCCAGCTCACGGACCCAGACCTCCTCTCGGCGGCTACCAGCCTGCCAGGGCTACGCCTAGCCAAGGTCGCGCACGGGCCCGAAGCCATGGCAGTCACGTGCGACGTCTCACTCGGCCAACCCAGGCCGGTCGTCCCTGAGACCTGGCGCCGCCGCGTCTTCGACGCGCTCCACGGGCTCTCTCACCCGGGTTCCCGCGCATCCGTCAAACTCCTCTCCAAGCGCTTTGTCTGGCGCGGCCTTAGCAGAGATGTTCGGACTTGGGCCACCTCCTGCCTCGCCTGCCAACGGGCTAAGGTACAGCTGCACACCAAAGCACCCCGGGAGACTTCGAGGTACCCAGCCGCCGCTTCGACCACGTACACGTCGACATCGTCGGTCCCCTGCCGCCATTGCAAGGCCAAACCTATCTCCTCACGATGGTCGACCGCTACACACGCTGGCCTGAGGCAGTGCCGCTGACCTCCACCACCACAGCCGACATCGCCAGGGCGTTCGTTAACACCTGGGTTGCGAGGTTCGGCGTACCGGCCGACATAACCTCCGACAGAGGCGCCCAGTTCACCTCCGAACTCTGGACGGCCACAGCACGCAACCTCGGGGTGACGCTCCACCGCACCACGGCGTACCACCCGCAGGCCAACGGACTTTGTGAACGCTTCCACAGGTCACTCAAGGCCTCACTCCGCGCCGGCCTGCAGGACAGTACCTGGACTGACCGCCTACCGTGGGTGCTACTCGGCCTACGCACCGCGGTCAAGGAAGACCTCCAGTCCTCGGCAGCGGAGTTAGTCTACGGACAACCGCTGCGCGTCCCAGGCGAATTCCTTCCGGAGCCTACCAAGTCTTGGTCGGCCGAACAGCAGTGGCTCGACTCTTTCTCTTCCGCTCAGCAGTTCGCCCCACTTCCGGTCAACCGACACGGCGAACTCGCACCTCACGTCCCGCCAAATTTACAGCAGGCGCGCTTCGTCTTCGTGTGACACGACGCGCACCGCGGGCCCCTGCGACCCCCGTACGACGGTCCGTACGAGGTACTACAAACCGGGGACAAGGTATTCAAGCTGCGACTCGGCGACAGGGTCGAGACAGTCTCCATCGACCGGCTCAAACCAGCACACACAGAACCAGGGGAACAGGTCCCCGTGGCCCAGCCTCCAGCCAGAGGCCGTCCCCCCGGCAAGCCAGCACAGCCGGCGGCGAACCGCCCGACCCAACCAACCAGACCGGCGACCACTCAGAGCCGCTGCGGCAGAACCATTAGACCACCGTCACGACTCGTCCACTCCTCCTAAGCGGATTCTGGGGGGAGCTCTGTGGCGACACGCCACCACTGGACATAATCCGCTCACGGCGGCACAGACAGTCTAAGCAGAAGCCCCCAGCCGGGGGCCCTTTCCTCCAGCAACTTGTTTCCCGCAGGGACAGGCTGCCCGGAGCACTTCCTGTCTGGGAAGTATTTAAGTGGATGTGCGGGCTTTTCTAGTTCCTGTTTGCCATGTGGTCAGAATAAAGCAGTTGTGTTTTCAATAGCTCTGTCTCGACTCCCACGTTTGCCGCGGTATCTCAACAAGGTTATCCACTTTGGTGGCAAAAACAGGAAGGCAGATTATTATTTGGATGGCAATGGATTGGGAGAAGGGGAAGTGCAAAGAGACCTGGGTGTCCTTGTGCACCAGTCGCTGAAGGTAAGCATGCAGGTGCAGCAGGCGGTTAAGAAGGCAAATGGTATGTTGGCCTTCGTAGCAAGAGGGTTCGAGTACAGGAACAAGGATGTCTTGCTACAGTTGTACAGGGCCTTGGTGAGACCGCACCTTGAGTATTGTGTGCAGTTTTGGTCACCTTACCTGAGGAAGGACGTTCTTGCCATGGAGGGAGTGCAGCGAAGATTCACCAGGCTGATACCTGGGATGGCAGGAATGACGTATGAGGAGAGATTGTGTCGATTGGGCTTATACTCACTGGAGTTTAGAAGATTGAGAGGGGATCTCATCGAAACCTATAAAATTCTGTCAGGTCTGGACAGACTAGATGCAGGAAGGATGTTTCAGATGGCCGGGGAGTCCAGAACCAGGGGTCATAGTCTAAGGATAAGGGGTAAGCCATTTAGGACTGAAATGAGGAGGAATTTCTTCACCCAGAGAGTGGTGAACCTGTGGAATTCTCTGCCACAGAGGACGGTGGAGGCTAGTTCATTAAATATATTCAAGAAAGAGTTGGATATATTTCTTGAGGCTAAAGGGATCAAGGGATATGGGGAAAAGGCAGGGGCAGGGTACTGAATTTGGATGATCAGCCATGATCACATTGAATGGCGGAGCAGGCTCGAAGGGCCGAATGGCCTACTCCTGCTCCTATCTTCTATGTTTCTATGTTTCTATGTTACATCGTTATATTATTACATCGTTAAATGGAACTACTTGTTACATCGTTATATGGAACTACTTTGGTTAGTGTATTTATATTGCTATGTGGCACACTGTGAAAGGCAGTGCGCAGTGCAAGGTCGGACATCTTGTATCATTCCGCACCATGCGGCAGCAACATCATAAAAGCAAGAATACAACTGAGTGAAAGTCGTAAACTAAATGAGTTAAAAGTGTCTGTATTACATAGTAATAAGAACACAAGGAGACACAACAGACTCATTGCTGCCTTGGCCGGCTTAGGGGTTGCGGGTTGGTTTCATTCATGTTGTTCTCCATGGCAGAAGCCATTTCCTCAGCAGGGGCTTAGAAGCAGCTTGCTATCAGCTGTTGACGGATGGCCGTTGCAGTTTCAACATTGTGGGCCTCCCTCCTGCCTTGGTGCTGCTGATGATCATCCTCCTCCTCCTCTTCCGGTGGTGCTCCAAGGCCTGGTGGCGTTGGCTGGGTCCTGAGGATTGCCAGGTTATGCAGCACACAACTATGAAGAGGGAGACTCGCTCAGGCGAGTACTGCAGGGCTCCTCCTGAGTGGTCCAGACAGCGGAACCGTTGCTTGAGCACGCCAATTGTCTGCTCAACGATGTTCCTGGTGGTGAGATGGCTCTCATTGTACTGCAGCTCAACAGGGGTGTTGGGGTAATGGAGCGGTGTCATCAGCCAGGTGAACAGTGGATAACCCTTGTCCCTGAGGAGCCAACCACTTGGGTGATGCGGTGCCTGGAAAAGTTCTGGCACAGCAGTCTGGCACAGGATGAATGCATCGTGGCTGCTGCCAGGATAGCGGGCATTGACAGCGAGTATCAGCTGTCTGTGGTCACAGACCAAATGGACATTTAAGGAGTGGAACCCCTTGCGGTTGCGGAAATCCTCTGCATTCTCATGAGATGCATGCAATGCCACATGCGTGCAGTCAATGGCGCCCTGCACCATGGGGAAGTCCGCTATCCTCGCAAAGCCCAATGCGCGTTCATGCTGTTTGGCCCGGGTCATCGGGAAAGAGATGTACTGGCGTCTCCTTTTATAGAGGGCATTTGTGACCTGACGAATGCAGCAATGGACCGCGAACTGGGAGATATTGGCAATGTCCCCAGTAGCTGCTTGAAAGGAGCCGGTGGCATAAAAGTTCAGAGCCACTAACGCCTCCGAATCTGCAGGGGCAGGACGACGCCCAGAATCAGTGCAGCCCCCACAGTCTCTTGGTAATCAAAGTAATGAAGCCCAAAATCCAAAAGTACCTGCAAAGTGATGCTCAGCAGCAAAAACTACTTCACACAGCGTTGACTCTATGCAGAAGTCTCTCCTTCTCTCTCTCAGAATCTCTCTGTCAGAATGAGTGGTGCAAAAATGTCTACCACAGAAAAAGCCAGGAAGAGGCCGCCTTTAAATAGCGCCCCCCCAGTCCCACAGCGACTGGGAAACATTCCAGTCTACCTGTCGTTGCTTGCGCCAGGCGGAAAGGAGGAGGGCGCCACTCAATATCCGGTCCAGGGCGCCACAAGGGCGTTGCACACTCGGCTGATGTCAAGATCTGCGGGCGCAGGAGATCGGGGCAGTATTGTTTAGCGCCGCCGCAAAATGTCTGGTCAATTACGCGAGCGGCGCAGACATCACCATGCCCGGGCGCTAGTTGCTTTGTGCCCCATTAGCACCCTCTTAAGGTGCTAACGGGAGGCGCAAACCAACCAAATTTTTCCCCCCAAAGTGTTGGGCCTAGAAATTCGGTGGCGCCCCGCGCTGGAAGTGCCGCGAGCACCAGCCGGAAATTCAGTTTTAGCGCCCCAAACGGAAGCGGGGCGCTGCTCAAGGCGCCCCGCATCCCTCTTGGGGCGCTGCAGCTGAAAATCGTGGCGCAACGTGCCGCAGCGCCACACGCTGCGGCACGGCGCGCTGCGGTACTGCAGGCCTTCCTCCCCTTCTTAAAGGGGAGGGGCCTGCAGCAGCGCGATCAGAGATCGCGAGTGCCGGCAAAAGAGCCCGGCACCGAGGAGAAGTGCCGGGCTCTTGGGACACAGCCGGCACAATGCGGTGGGGGGGGGGGGGGGGGGGGCTCAGTAGGCCGGGGACGGCGGCGCGAGGTGGTGCTGGCTGTCGGCCACCAAAAAAATGGCCGCCCCACACCTCCCCTTTAATTAACGCCTCTACCGCCGCAGGTAGGCCCCCCTGAACCGGTCGCAAATTGCGACCGGCGTTACAGCGGGGGGCGCTACCAAATATCGCGATCAGGGCGGTAGCGGGGCGCTGCGCACACCAATGACGTCATCGGTGGTGGCGCAGCGCTACAGACTAACGCCGCCATTAGTGCCCCGCTAAATTTCACAGGAGGCGTGGCCAGTGGCGCTAAACTCACTGAGTGCCCTCTTTGGGCGCTAACTGGTGGCGCAGGCCACCGAATTTCTAGGCCTTGGTGTTTTTTGATGGATGGATCACTATGGCCTTGTACACTCCTATGTCCTCAAGTCCTTCCTGGCATGAAGGAACTCATTCTTTACTGCCACATGTAGCAAGATGTCAAGCCTCATACAGAGCAGTGCACATTCTCTTTGTGCTACACCCGAGATTGCCTTTAGAGTCATAGAGTCATAGAGTAATACAGCACGGATAGAGGCCCTTCGGCCCATCGTGTCCGCGCCGGCCATCAAGCCCTGTCTAATCTAATCCCATATTCCAGCATTTGGCCCGTAGCCTTGTATGCTATGGCATTTCAAGTGCACATCCAAATGCTTCTTAAATGTTGTGAGGGTTTCTGCCTCCACAACCCTTTCAGGCAGTGAGTTCCAGACTCCAACCACCCTCTGGGTGAAAAAGTTCTTTCTCAAATCCCCTCTAAACCTCCCGCCCTTTACCTTGAATCTATGCCCCCTAGTTATCGACCCCTCTACTAAGGGAAAAAGCTCCTCAGCATCCATCCTATCTATGCCCCTCATAATTTTGTACACCTCAATCATGTCCCCCCTCAGCCTCCTCAGCTCCAAGGAAAACAAACCCAACCTGCCCAGTCTCTCTTCATAGCTGAAGCGCTCCAGCCCTGGTAACATCCTGGTGAACCTCCTCTGCACCCTCTCTAACGCGATCACATCCTTCCTGTAGTGTGGCGACCAGAACTGCACACAATATTCCAGCTGTGGCCTAACCAGTGTTTTATACAGCTCCATCATAACCTCCTTGCTCTTATATTCAATGCCTCGGCTAATGAAGGCAAGTATCCCATATGCCTTTTTTACCACCTTATCCACCTGTTCCGCCGCCTTCAGGGATCTGTGTACTTGCACACCCAGATCCCTCTGACCCTCCGTCTTGCCTAGGGTCTTTCCATTCATTGTGTATTCCTTTGCCTTGTTAGTCCCCCCAAAGTGCATCACCTCGCACTTTTCCGGGTTAAATTCCATTTGCCACTGTTCCGCCCATCTGACCAACCCATCTATATCGTCCTGCAGACTGAGGCTACCCTCCTCGCTATTTACCACCCTACCAATTTTTGTATCATCCGCGAACTTACTGATCATACCCTTTACATTCATATCCAAGTCATTAATGTAGACCACAAACAGCAAGGGACCCAGCACCGATCCCTGTGGTACCCCACTGGCCACAGGCTTCCAGTCACAAAAACAACCTTCGACCATCACCCTCTGCCTTCTGCCACTAAGCCAGTTTTGTATCCAATGTGCCAAGGCACCCTGGATTCCATGGGCTCTTACCTTCTTGACCAGTCTCCTGTGCGGGACTTTATCGAAGGCCTTACTGAAATCCATGTATACCACATCCACTGCGTTACCCTCATCCACACACCTAGTCACCCCCTCAAAAAATTCAATCAAATTAGTCAGACATGATCTTCCCTTGACAAAGCCATGTTGACTATCCCTAATTAATCCTTGCCTCTCCAAGTGGAGACACATTTTGTCCCTCAGGATTTTTTCCAATAATTTTCCTACCACTGATGTTAGGCTCACTGGCCTGTAGTTCCCCGGTTTTTCCCTACTACCCTTCTTGAATAATGGTACTACATTAGCGGTTCTCCAGTCCTCTGGCACATCCCCTGTGGCCAGAGAGGTCCTGAATATATGTGTTAGAGCCCCCGCAATCTCCTCCTTTGCCTCACACAGCAGCCTGGGATACATTTCATCCGGGCCTGGGGATTTATCCATTTTTAGGCCAGCTAAAACCGCCAATACCTCCCCCCGCTCGATGTTAATATGTTCGAGCATATCACAGTCCCCCCGCCCTATTTCTATGTCTACATCGTCCTTCTCCATAGTGAAAACAGACGCAAAAAATTCATTCAGAACCCCTCCTACATCTTCCGGCTCCACACACAGATTGCCACTTTTGTCCCTAATGGGCCCTATTTTTTCCCTAGTTATCCTCTTACCCTTAATATACTTATAAAACATCTTCGGATTTTCCTTTATTTTGCTTGCCAGTGTTATTTCATGGCCCCTCCTTGATCTCCTAATTTCTTTTTTAAGTATCCCCCTGCACTTTTTGTACTCCTCTAGGGCTTCCTCCGTCTTTAGCCTTTTGTATCTACCAAAAGCCCTCCTTTTTTTCCTAATCCATTCCCGTATATCCCCTGACATCCAAGGTTCCCTGTGGTTTTTGGAACCACCCTTGACCTTTACGGGAACATGTTGCCATTGTATGTTCTCAATCTCCCTTCTGAAAGCCTCCCATTGCTCCGATGCGGATTTTCCTACAAGTAGCTGATCCCAGTCCATTTTGGCCAGATCCTGCCTTATCCTATTAAAATCGGCCTTCCCCCAATTTAGAACCTTTATTTCCGGCCCATCCCTGTCCTTTTCCATGGCCACCTTAAATCTTACCATATTATGGTCACTATCACCAAAGTGCTCACCTACTAGCACTTTTTCCACTTGGCCGGCCACATTCCCGAGAATTAGGTCCAGTACCGCCCCCTCTCTTGTAGGACTTTCTACATGCTGGCTCAAAAAGCTCTCCTGGATGCACTTTAAGAATTCTACACCCTCTGAGCCTTTCACACTCTGACTATCCCAGTTAATATTGGGGAAGTTGAAATCCCCCATTATTATTACCCTATTATTTGCACATTTCTCTGAGATTTGCCTACATATCTGTTCCTCTATCTCCCCCTGACTGTTTGGAGGCCTATAGTACACTCCCAGCAAAGTGCTTGCCCCCTTTTTGTTTTTAAGCTCCACCCATATGGCCTCATTAGAGGACCCTGCTAATATATCATCCCTCCTTACTGCAGTAATTGACTCCCTAATTAATATTGCGACACCCCCTCCTCTTATACCTCCCCCTCTGTCTCGCCTGAAGATTCTGTACCCCGGAATATTGAGCTGCCAGTCTTGCCCTTCCCTCAACCATGTCTCCGTGATAGCAACAATATCATACTCCCATGTGTTTATCAACACCTTCAGTTCATCCACCTTATTCGCAAGACTCCTTGCATTAAAATAGATGCCATCCAGCCTTGCCCTTATATATTTGCCCTGTCTACCAAGTTGACTTGTTTTTTTCTCTATAATTGGCAGCACATCCCCCCCTATTTCAGCTCCCCTCTGTATCCCATCCCCCTGCCAAGTTAGTTTAAACCCCCCCCAACAGTGCTAGCAAACCTCCCCGCAAGGATATTTGTCCCGCTCTGGTTCAGGTGCAACCCGTCCGACTTGTACAAGTCCCACCTTTCCCAGAAGCAGGCCCAGTGATCCAGGAAAGTAAAACCCTCCCCCCTACACCAACTCTTTAGCCACGCATTCATCTGCTCTATCCTCCCATTCCTATACTTACTAGCACGTGGCACTGGGAGTAATCCAGAGATTACAACCTTTGAGGTCCTGCTCTTTAATCTGTTACCTAGCTCCCTAAATTCTTGATGCAGGACCTCATCCCTCTTTTTACCTATGTCGTTGGTACCAATGTGGACCACGACCATTGCCTGTTCACCCTCCCCCTCCAGAATGCCCTGCAGCCGCTCAGTGACATCCTTGACCCTGGCACCAGGGAGGCAACAAACCATCCTGGATTCACGTCTACGGCCACAGAAACGCCTATCTGTTCCCCTTACTATAGAATCCCCTACCACTATTGCTCTCCCACTCTTTTTCCCCCCTTCCTGGGCAGCAGGAGCACCCCCAGTGCCAGGAAGTTGGCTGCTGCTGCCTTCCCCTGGTGAGTCATCCCCCTCAACAGTATCCAAAGCGGTATACTTGTTTGAAAGGGGGATGCCCGCAGGGGTTCCCTGCACTACCTGCCTGCCTTTGTTGCTCCGCCTGATGGTCACCCCCTGTGCCGCCCTGCCGAGGCGTGAACAACTCGCTAAACGTGCTATCCACGAGCCTCTCAGCATCGCGCATGCTCCAAAATTCATCCACCTGCAGCTCGAGCGCCGCAATGCGGTCTGCAAGTAGCTGCAGCTGGATGCATTTCCCGCACACATGGTCGTCAGGGACACTGGCAGCTTCCCTGATTTCCCACATGGAGCAAGAGGAGCAGAACACGGGTCTGAGCTCTCCTCCCATGACTTACTCCTTTAATTAATTAAAAAATTTATTCAATACCCCAGTTACAGGTATACTCTAGGGCGCTTTATTTACCAACTGTCCCCACAACACCACAGAAATGTAACACCACAGAATTCAAGCTTGTATTGAAAAGAGAGAAATACTCACCAACCAATCACTTACCTGCTCCCTGGTGACGTCACACTTGGATTACTTTTTACCTCGCTCCTCTGCTGTTGATTTGGTGGGCCTCTGCCTTGGCGCCGGTTTTTATACCGGGCTCACCTCCTCCGCTGCTGCTCTCCCCCGAACTGGTCGGGCCTCTGCCTTGGCGCCGGTTTTTATTTTAGGATTGGCGTGTGTTTTTTAAAGGCCTGAATTACAGAAACATTAATGTGTTGCCTGACTGTTGGTGAGTCTGTTGTCAATTGTAGTCAACGGAGTTCCTCTGGGTTACTGTCAATGACTGACATGTCTGGTACTCTTCCACAGCCCTGTGAGGGTATTCTCGGGGTCTGTAATGAGCACTATGCTAAATTGACATCTGACCCAATAAGCCATAGTGAGGGCCCATGTGTATGGAGGCCTGAAAAAAAATGGTGGAGCATGCTGCACAGATAGAAGGTCTTAGTAACAGCCCTATGAGGCTTTAAGTTGATGGGAAGAAGTGGACTCTCTACTGTGCTGCCTAGCTAATGCTAAGGCACCAGATATACAGAGTTCATGTCAAAATCCTAAAAGTTACTTTAAGCTAGAGGTGAGAGACTGGTAAGTCTCCTTGGATAACAGTACTCTGAACCATGGATTCACTTTGGAGCTGTCCTTCTGAGGCTGGTGAATAGGATTCTATTTGAAGTATACATACCCTCGGTGCTTCAAAGCACAATTGTTTGTTTCTAATTACAAGAAGGGAAATCCAAGTGCTCCTGAAAACTACAGAGGAATCTTACTGATACCAGTGACACTTACAGTGGTTCTTTGGGTTGTCACAGCATGTAAATGATGCTCTGGAGCCCTGTGGAGTAATCAGAAAAGAACAGGATGGATTTGACTGTTACAAATGTGTAGGACAGGTTATGGCTTCATAGTGTATTTGCAGCGCATTGTATGATTTATGGAAACTTATTTGCAATTTTTTTCATCTTAGGATCTAGTGTACTCCTCCCACTTTCTTGAACAAGAGTCTTCCGTCTCACTTTAACTTCCTCACACCAACCCCTTCCACATCACCCTGTAAAATGTTCACCAGCAAAACCATCCCCAGTCTCATCCAAATGAATGCATCAAAATCCGAGGCTTAATGAAGCCACTTCACTTGGCTACACATTCTACCATACCCGTCATCAAAACAGTCATGGAGGCAGTGTGGGACTTATCTCCAGGTTGCCCTTGCTCTCGCCCCATTCTTTCCATAGGATTACATAGGATATATGGCACAAAACAGGCCATTCGGCCCAACCAGTCCATGCCGGTGTTTATGCTCCACTCGAGCCTCCTCCCGTCTTTCCTCATCTAAATCTATCAGCATAACCCTCTATTCCCTTCTCCCTCATATGCTTATCTAGCCACCCCTTAAATGCATCTATACTATTCGCTTCAACCACTCCCTGTGGTACCGAGTTCCACATTCTCACCACGCTCTGGGTAAAGAAGTTTCTTCTGAATTCCCTGTTGGCTTTCTTGGTGACTATCTTATATTGATGGCCTCTAGTTATGCTCTTCCCCACAAGTGGAAACATTCTCTCTGTATCCACTCTATAAAACATTTCATAATTTTATAGACCTCTATTAGGTCATCCCTCAGCCTTCCTTTTTTCAAAAGAAAAGAGACCCAGCCTGTTCATCCTTTCCTGATATGTATACCTTCACATTTCTGGTATCATCCTTGTAAATCTTCTCTGTACCCTCTCCAGTGCCTCTATATCATAGAGTCATAGATAGAATCATAGAGTTATACAGCACAGAAAGAGACCATTCAGCCCATCGTGTCCGTGCCGGCCATCAAGCCCTGTCTATTCTAATCCCATTTTCCAGCACTTGGTCCGTAGCCTTGTATGCTATGGCGTTTCAAGTGCTCATCTAAATGCTTCTTGAATGTTGTGAGGGTTCCTGCCTCTACCACCCTTTCAGGCAGTGAGTTCCAGATTCCAACCACCCTCTGGGTGAAAAAGGTTTTCCTCAAATCACCTCTAAACCTCCTGCCCCTTACCTTGAAACTATGCCCCCTGGTTATTTACCCCTCTACTAAGGGGAAAAGTTCCTTTCTATCTACGCCCCTCAATTATGTCCCCCCTCAGCTTTCTCTGCTCCAAGGAAAACAACCCCAGCCTGTCCAGTCTCTCTTCATAGCTGAAGCGCTCCAGCCCAGGTAACATCCTGGGGAATCTCCTCTGCACCCTCTCAATGCAATCACATTCCTCCTATAGTGTGGTGACCAGAACTACACACAGTATTCCAGCTGTGGCCTAACTAGCGTTTTGTACAGCTCCATCATAACCTCCCTGCTCTTATATTCTATGCCTCGGCTAATGAAGGTAAGTATCCCATATGCCTTTTTAACCACCTTATCTACCTGTCCTGCTGATTTCAGGGATCTATGTACATGCACACCAAGGTCCCTCTGATCCTCTGTCCTTCCTAGGGTCCAACCATTCATTGTGTATTCCCTTGCCTTGTTAGTCCTCCCAAAATGCATCACCTCACACTTTTCAGGGCTAAATTCCATTTGTCACTGTTCTGCCCATCTAACCATCCCGTCTATATCGTCCTGTAGCCTGACGTGTGGCGACCAGAACTGCACGCAGTACTCCAAGTGTGGTCTAACCAAGGTTCGATACAGGTTTAGCATAACTTCCCTACTTTTCAATTCTATCCCTCTAGAAATAAACCCTAGTGCTTGGTTTGCATTTTTAATGGCCTTGCTAACCTGTGTCGCAACTTTTTAGTGATTTGTGTATTTGTACTCAAATACTCAATACATTCAAATATCTCATTGTCTATCAACTTTCCCAACTCTCCCTCAATATCCTCAACATTTAACTAACCACCGTGGCTGTCCAAAGTGTCTCCTCATGCTTGGCAACCTTAACCTGCACCTCATCTTGCCCTCCCTCATATTCTCCAATTTCTCCCAATGTCCTCTTCTTAGAAACATAGAAAAATAGAAGGAGTAGGCCATTCGGCCCTTCAAGCCTGCTCCGTCATTCAATATGATCATGGCTGATCCTCTATCTCAATACCATATTCCCGCTCTCTCCCCATACCCCTCGATGCCTTTTGTTTCTAGAAATCTATCTATCTCCTTCTTAAATATAGAAACATCGCCACTTGTGGGGAAGCGCATAGCTAGAGGCCATCAATATAAGATAGTCACCAACTTCTCTCTCAACCTCATCCTGCCTACTAATCTCCCCATCCATTCACTTCATCGCACAGGTCTCAATTACCAACAGGACCATTTCCAATCTCTTCCTCCTCTTTTTCCTTACACATCCCTTTTTCTTCCCTAACCCCACCACCCTTTTATTCTGCACCTTCAAAAACAAAACCTAATTCCTACACAATTGGCCTCTAACTCCCAACATCCTTGCCCCTGGCCTGCTGTGTACATTGACATTAATGCCATCGTCAATCTGCTCCACGACGACTTTACCTTAGTTTTCAGCATGCATAATGTCTCCAGTTGGCCTCCCCTGGTACAATAGCCATCTTCAGTGACTCGGGTCTCTAAGCAGAAGAATAGAGTGCATATGGTGTGACACCTTCCTGCCTGCCCAGAGCCAGATCTGAATTGACTATATCAAGCAGCACCAGAATCTCCCTCGCTCTGGCCAAATCCTATTATTACTCCATGGCCATCCTAGAGAGCAAGAACACTGAAAGCCCTCTTCCTCAGCCTCCTTTTCCCACACTCTCAGTGAGCAGGTGATGGATAGCTTCCTTTCCAAAATCAATGCCAGCTGTGCAGCTTTCACTTGTATTTTGAGCAGGAGAATGGGATTAGGCGAGGTGACTCACGTGGAGCAAAACTGGCACCGACTTCATGAGCCAAATGGCCTCTTTTTGTCTTGCAACATTCTATGATAGATTACATAGGAATGGGCAATAAATGCTGGCATTGCCAGTGACGCCCTGATCCCATAAACGATTAAAAAAAAACATAGGATATACAGCACAGAAACAGACCATTTGGCCCAACCAGTCTATGCCGGCGCTTATGATCCACTCGAGCCTCCTCCCGCCTTTCCTCATCTAACACTGTCAGCATAGCCCTCTATTCCCTTCTCCCTCATATGCTTATCTAGCCTCCCCTTAAATGCATCTATACTATTTGCTTTAACCACTCCCTGTGGTAGCGAGTTCCATATTCTCAGCACTCTCTGGGTAAAGAAGTTTCTTCTGAATTCCTTATTTGATTTCTTCGTGACTAACTTATATTGACAGCCCCTAGTTTTGCTCTTCCCCAAAAGTGGAAATACTCTCTTGTGTCTACTCTATCAAAAACTTCCATAATTTTAAAGACCTCTATTGGGTCACCCCTCAGCCTTCTCTTTTCAAGAGAAAAGAGACCCAGCCAGCTCATCCTTTCCTGATAGGTATAACCTCGCATTTCTGGTACCATCCTTGTAAATCTATTTTTGCACTCTCCAGTGTCTCTATATCCTTTTTATATAAGGCGACCAGAATTGTACACAGTATTCCAAGTGTGGTTTAACCAAAGTTTGATACAAGTTTAGCGTAACTTCTCCACTTTTCAATTCTCTCTCTCTAGAAACAAACCCTAGTACTTGGTTTGCTTTTTTTATGGCCTTAACCTGCATTGCTACTTTGTGATTTGTGTATTTGTACTCTGAGATCCCTTTGCTCTTCTACCCCGTTTAGATTATTATTTTCTAAGTAATATGTGACCTCCTTATTTTCCTTACCAAAATATGCCTCGTGTTGAAATTAATTTGCCAGTTATATGCCCATTCTGCAAGTTTATTAATGTCCCCCTGTAATTTGTTGCAGTCCTCCTCAGTATTGACTATCCCCCCCAATTTGGTGTCATCCATAAATTTAGAAATTGTATTTTTGATTCCAAAGTCGAAATCATTAATATAAATTGTGAACAACATTGGTCCCAGCCCTGATCCTTTTGGGACCCCACTTTCCACCTTCTGCCACTCTGAAGATCTACCCTTAACCCCTGCTTTCTGTCTTGAAGCCAGCTAGCTATCCATTCTGTTACGTGTCCCGACTCCAAATTCTCTGGCCTTAGTCATTAGTCTATTATGTGGTACCTTATCGAAGGCCTCTTGGAAATCTAGATAAATTACATCTACTGCATTACCCTTGTCTGCTCTCTCTGTTAACTCTTCAAAGAATTCAATTAGGTTGGTCAAGCAAGACTTTCCTTTTTGAAATCTATGCTATTCATTATTATATTTTTGGTTTCTAGATGTGTTATTTTTTTCCTTTAGTAGGGATTCCATTATTTTTCCTAACACCGATGTTAAGCTGACTGGTCTATAGTTCCCTGGACATGTTCTATCTCCCTTCTTCAATATAGATATTATGTTAGCTATCTGCCAGTTCTCTGGCACTACACCTTTTTCTAACGAATTATTAAATATGTGTAATAGTGCCTCTGCTATCTCTTCCTTGGATTCTTTTATAATGTGCAGATGCAATCCATCTGTACCAGGGTTTGAGTTTGATTAGGGTTAGGGTTATTTAATAGCTTTTTATTTTAAATGCAGTTATATCATTTCTAATGTTATTCCCACCTGATCTGTCTCCCTGGTAAATACTGAAGCAAAGTAATTATTTACTATTTCTGCCATTTTGCTATTGCGGCCTGTGATTTTATCCTCACCGTCCCTTCGTGGCCCTATTCCCATCTCGACTTCCCTTTTTTTATTTATGTGCCTGTGGAATATTTTACTATTTTGTTTTATGTTTCTTGATAATTTAATTTCATAGTTCCTCTTTGCCTTCCTAATTGTTTTTTGACTGCTCTCCTAATCTCTTATTTATCAGGGAGACAGATCAGATGGATGTGTCATCGGAAGATTAGAAATGATATAACCGCATTTAAAATAAGAGATATATTAAATAAACAATTTTCCCTTGCCGTGCTCTCCCCTGCTGTCCATTTACTTAATGTATGCCTCTTTCCTAACCTTCAATTTTTCCCTTATGTCTTTATTCGTCCATGGTGTCTCATTAGTGTTTTAGCTTGTTCTTGAGCGGAATATATTTTTCCTGGTCTCTGTTGAACACCATTTTAAATGTTTCCCATTGCTGTTCTACATCATTGTTTGCCAATATTGTTGTCCATTTTATTTTCCCAAGTTCTATTCTCAGCCTCCCAAAATTGGCTTTTCTCCAGTCTATTACCCTGGTCTTCGTCATACTTGTGTCCTTCTCAATTATTATCTTAACGCGCACAGACTCTGGTCCTAAAAATAGAATGGGCTCCACAATTCTGAAACTTGGATGATGCTGGTAGACAAAGAGTGAGTATGCTTCAGTCACTGAAAGATCCATTCCAATTCTTGTTGATTCTGAAACTGGGTGGCAGGTTGACTGAAGATCTGCCCAAGGTAGCAAGGGCTTTGACTGACTGAGAATTATAAAAAAGAAAAATGCTCAGAGTTGTAACAACTTTGTAAATTAAAACTTGCTAAAAATTAAGTTAAACTGTGCAGGTACAAAAATCTTCTAAAGAACAGATTAACAGTTTAATTTACATATAAGATCACTGAACTTCCGGTGTGTAGAATTAATAATAGGAACTGATGCAAATGACAAAAGCAATGGAGAGGTGATTAAGACATGGCACAGCAGAGGTTAGCAAGACCAAAGATGACTACCATTTGGCAGCAAACACTTTTAAAGACAACATCCCTAGGGGTTTTAATTCTGGAGTATTAATGAATCGAATGAATGAGAAAAAGTACAAATTTCACTTGTATATCTCTCAAAGTGGCACTAAAGTAACTGGTGAGACCACCAAAAAAAAAAATCACAAAGGGTTACTGTTCTGAAGGGCTTACCTTTACTGTACCTGCCTTTAGAATGGTATAATTTGGGGAATACTACGCTACAGTGATAAGTGGGAAAGTTTTCAAAACAGTCTAGTTTTAATTAGGAGTGTAACTTTTGCAATATCCAACTGAAGTTTTGATCTCTTTATTCAGTTTTAACTCGCAGTGCTAAATTTGTAACTTGTTATTTTCCAAGAGGTAATATTTTTGATTAAATCCTCAATTCAGCCAGCTCATGAGTTTTTGATGAAAAAGTCCCTTCAGCCCATTTAATCTCATCCTTTCATAATACAAATCGACCAATTTCCCATTACAGCATCTAGTTGTTTCTGAAATGAATCCAGTGCCCTGGCTTCAACTACTTTCCTTGCAACCTATTCCAGCTTTTGCTGACCCTCTGTGGAAAGACAAACTTCTCGACATCCTAAGTGTTCATTCAACAAGCCGAAACCCGTTTCCTGTTAGATGCACAAGGGCAGCAGGACAAAATTATTGGTTCGATCCACTTAACTTCTTTAAGTTCCTTCCCTAGATATTTCTTTTTAAGAATGGGAAGCCTATGCTTATCAAGTCATTTCTCATAGTTCCTCTTTCAAACTTTGGGGATCAGTCTCTTTGCACTGTACTGCCTTTAGACCCTTTATCATGGCATAGAACTGTAAGCAGTATAGTGGCCTGAACAGGGCACTGTGTAACTTCAACATGAGCTCTGGGTATTTGAGCTCAAACGTTTGGAAATATAACCCAGCATCTTATTTGCTTTCTTTATTACCACCTCACATTGGTGAATGACTAGCAAATTAACACCCTCCTGTTTCTTGCAAATTCCCCCATAACAAGTCCTATCCTCCCATGGAGTGCACATGCCTATTTTTACTTCAAATATGCAGTGGCTAGAATTTGTCTTGATTTTATCTTCCCCACCCCATTTCAACTGTGAATTTAACTAACATACATTGAGGCCACGTACCAGGAACAGTCCCAGCATGGACTCCAAACTCGCAAAAGCTGCTGATTATAATGTATGTTGTTATATTTGACAAAGATTCTATTGTGTAGGTTATTCTATTATTGTTTGGTCAGACAAATTGAGTCAAACGGCAAGGTTGGGGTGGGAGCGAGAGTCATCTACCATCGATAAATCTTGTGAGAAAACACTTTTGAGAGAGTTTTTAAATACAGCTAAAAGACTGCTGCTGTTGTGAAAGTGAAACCCAATTGTTTCTTCTCAGACTGAATCAACATTGTCAGTGGGTTGCAGTCTCTCAGCTCCTACTGCCCACCTCAGAGTAGTGTTGGTGGAACATTATTCAAGGCCACGAGAGACTAATGAAAAAAAGGGTAAGAAAATTTACTGCAAAGAGTTGTTAAACAGAGGTTACCGCATGTAACCCAGTGTAATACAAGATTTGAGACGACAGGAAGGGACTGCATATCAATGAGTTGTTTAATAAGGATATTCTATTAATACAATGGCTGATATTTTTTTTAATTGGTATAGAAGAAAATTGAAATAAATGGGAGATCTTCCACATTTATGGTCATACAGGAATTCTAGTTAAACGTGGCAATTCGGTAATATACCAGTGCTTCCGTGGCCCGTGGTCTTTCAATCATTTCTGAGGTATTTATACATAATGTGTCTAAAGGATTAACTTCAATGAAGCATTTCTGCTAGAATGGTTGTATTTTAGGGTTTTTTTCGGCCAGCTTTTTAATCACATCTCAATTCCCAAGGACAGCAACACCAATATAAATCTAGTCATATGGGGCCTAACTCACACGGCCAAAAGTACTAAGAAATGTAATACACAAATGTTGTCACACTGTCCTGAAGGTAGCCACTGTATTAAAATCACTATATTAGACAGCCCAGCTTTTAATTAAAACATCTATGAAGCTGTTTGTACCATAAAATTGAATTTATATTTTAAGATCTAATTATGTGTTTTCTGGTCACACTAAATAAAATGAGCACTAATGAAAATCAGGATTGGCAACAATACAACTTTATAGAGCGTCTGTGCTGCTGATGAATCATCCACTCCCATCCATCATTGTGCTGCTACAATCTGTACTTCAGTTCAATGACAGCTCCACAGAAGCTTTGACAAATTAGTCAATGTCCTCGGCCAACTCAGTACCATGAAGGAAAACAATTAAGTTAAAAATCCAATATTAGTTGGATATTGCCTTTCATTGTTCTTAGCTACAAGGTTCAAACAAGTAAATTAATGTACACGACGGTCCTTCTACACGCGTTCTCTCCACTGTGTCTACTGACTGTGCAGAAAATGTGACCACCTCCAATGACAAAGTTCAAGTAATTATACTAGTCATGATAAATTGCAAATGTAATTTTTTTTTAAAAAACTCAATTTGAAAAGAGGTTTAAACATAGGCCTGGTGTACTGCATTAGGATTCCTATTTTACCATGAAATGTTGGTAAAGAATGGCTCCACAAGCAGAAATTCAAGTATGAGTGACCAGTTTTTAATTGTAAAGTAGGTGCAACATTATTAAAAATGTTACAACACTGCACGACCTGTAATGCTCACAATATTTACAATTACTGTCCTTTACATGAAACCATAAAACCCTAAAGAGAATTTGCATGGACTGGAACAAACTACTCCTATCACCCACATAAATGCCATCAACCAATTAAAATCAAGTGCACAAAATACTTTACATATTCTACTAATGTAAAGTATACATGTGAGAAAATACAAATCAATTAGTTAAATGTCAAAACAAAGAGCAAAGTTGGTCATTACACGACAGTTTAGGAGTAAAGCAAAGAAAGGCAAAATTAAATATAAAAGCACGCATCTTTGATGAATAAAACATTTGTTTTGACATAAAACAGCAGAAAAGCTGACTGATAAGAAAACACAGACAACAATACCATCAAAACAGAACACATCAATTCAGAATGGGGAAAAAAAGGTGAGGGGAAAAAGAAAGACTTCATTTCACATGGAGTTTGCATGTGGGACTGTGGTAGACCTCCATGCCATTGCACAAAGGACAGAATTCTAAACAGAATAGAAATGAACATTGGCGGTGTGAAGTGTCTGCCATAATCAAGTTATCACATAACCATGCCTCATCTGCTGTTAAATACAAAAACAGCATCTTGCATATAAAAGCTTTAAGCGGCATTTTTATTTATCCTCTTTACACTGGTAGTCTCTTGTATGTGTACTCAATAGAAACCAAAGAATTTTGTACACTATTTTGTACAAGAAAAGATAAACTGTGCATTAAGTATGCTTGTACATGACAACTTTATACAGTATTTACAATTTGATATTACCATGAAATTTTGCATATCTATATACACAATGAAAATTCATCAGAAACATTTGGACTGTTCAGTTTTTGATATTCTTGATCTTTTAGTACTGTAGAAAATGTCACTTTTTAGGCAAGCAGTAGATAAACTGTAACCATGATCTCACAAGGTTTCTGATGAGCTATCCAGCATATATTTTTTGCTCATTATTGAAGAAACACTGTACCACTGTTCATTAGCACCTTGTAGCCTCGTGGATAATTAAGACTCTATATACACACAGTTCCACCCTATAACTCTATGTCAGTGATGAAGACATTGAACGTTATCTAGAGATTTTTCGCCTCTTGGCTTTTGGTGACTTGACTTGTCTTTCCTTCTGAGGTGTCTGGTGAACCTGTAAAATGTAAATTAAACTACAGATTAAACAACGGAAATGCAGTGAATTTCTTGAATGAGATTAAACAAAATAAGATACAAATCTGTACAGCATGACTATTGAATGTGGAATTATTTTGGTGCCTGAATTACAGAAGTGACCGTCGCATGTGCAGTATGACGATCAGAGTCTTTGGGTATCCTAGCCCACTCAGTAACAGCAGAAAACATTGGACCAATAGTTTACTGCCAATTGATCTCTACTGAGGTGTAGTGTAAGTCTAAGATGGTTGAACTGTCAAAATTGTAGTCTCAAATTCTATTCTTTTCCTACAGGTTGAGCAGATGAGCATAGACTAGACAACGCATACCTGATTAAAGCATAGAATTCCAATATACTGCACCCAATAATTCCCCACTGTATACATTTCTTGATCATAGCACAATACTGGAGTACAAATTCCTGATCCAAGCATAAAAACGGTTTCTCAAATACTTTACTGCTCAACATAAAATTGAAATTTCACTTCAGTTACATATTTTTTAGCAGTGTGTGTAATCTATATTTATGATGTGTTTGTTATTTTATTTTAAGATTAAACTGCTGAATGAATGTTTCCATGGACTATGAACAAAAATTCTGCACATTGGCTGTTTTTATCCAGTTTATGGAAGTCCTGATCCAAGCATAACAAGTCTTGGAAATCTGACACTTACCAGGATTCAACTGTATATACAGGGTACTTCTAATAGCTGCTTAATTCTAAGCAAACAAATCACTTAATTTCATAACCCAAAGAAATAAAGTCACAAGTTGCCAGTGAGTGAAGCATAAATATGAAGTTGAATAGTTTTACTATTTAGCAGGTACCTGGGTAACAATCTATTTATACCATTATTCTAATTTTAATAGGCAGCAGAGTGATGTGTGTGGAGTGCCTATGATTTAGTAGCACATGGCTCATTTCCAGACGTTTAAACAGTCTGTTCAGTCAGCCCATTTTGTGGACTCCAGATTATGGGATTAGCATCACTGTAATCAGCCTGAAGCAAGGGAAAACACTGGTATGAGGGGTGTCCTGTGGTTGTGAAAGGTGCTATATAAATGAAAGTTCTCTTTTTTTTCTTTTTAGACTTGGAGAAAAGCACTTTGGGATATATGTGAACCAGAGAAACATGGACTGGGGTAAAGACCAAAGACTCACATTTATATATTACCTGATCAGATTTCTCAGAAACATCTCCAAACAATGAATTACTTTGAAGTACAGTTACTTATGTTGGTAAAGGCAGCAATCATGTTGCAAACAGTAAGATCTTGCAAACAGCAATAAGAAGAATGACGTTAGCTTGCTTTTGGTGGCATTGATTGAGGAAGGAGTGTTGGCCATTCCACAGAGAATACTTTCATGGGATCTTTAATATTCAAATAACAACGTGTATTTATATAGTGCCTTTAACGTAGTAAAACGTCCCAATGCGCGGCACAGGAGTATTAGAAGACAAAAACATTGACACCAAGGAGAAATTAGGGCAGGTGACCAAAAACTTGGTCAAAGAAGTAGATTTTAAGGGGCGTCTTAAAGGAAGAAAGAGAGGTAGAGAGGCAGAGGGGTTTAGGGAGGGAATTCCAGAGCTTAGGGCCTCGGCAACAGAAGGCACGGCCACCAATGGTTGAGCGATTATAATCAGGGATGCTCAAGAGGGCAGAATTTGAGGAGCGCAGATATCTCGGAGGGTTGTGGGGCTTAAAGAGATTACAGAGATTGGGAGGGGCGAGGCCATGGAGGGATTTTGAAAACAAGGATGAGAATTTTGAAATCGAGGCGTTGCTTAACCGGAGCCAATGTAGGTCAGCCAGCACAGGGGTGTTGGGTGAACGGGACTTGGTGCGAGTTAGGGCATGGGCAGCTGACGTTTACGTAGGGTAAAATGTGGGAGGCCAGCCAGGAGTGCATTGGAATAGAATAGCAAAATACTGCGGATGCTGGAAATCTGAAATAACAACAGAAAATGCTGGAAGCACTCAGCAGGCCAGGCAGCATCCGTGGAGAGAGAAACACCCGAGTTAATGTTTCAGACCCAGGTTCTGATGAAGGGTCACAGACCTGAAACGTTAACTCGTACGTTGGAATAGTCAAGTCTAGAGGTAACAAAAGCATGCACGAGGGTTTCAGCAGATGATGAGCTGAGGCAAGGGTGGAGACGGGCAATGATACGGAGGTGGAAATAGGTGGTCCTAGTTATGCTGCGGATATGTGGTTGGAAGCTCATTTCAGGGTCAAATATGACAAGGTTGCGAACAGTGTGGTTCAGCCTCAGACAGATGTTAGAGAGAGGGATGGAGTCAGTGGCTAGGGAACGGAGTTTGTGGTGGGGACTGAAAACAATGGCTTCAGTCTACCCAATATTTAATTGGAGAAAATTTCTGCTCATCCAGAACTGAATATCGGACAAGCAGTCTGACAATTTAAAGACCATGGAGGGGTTGAGAGAAGTGGTAGTGAGGTAGAGCTGGGTGTCGTCAGCGTACATGTGGAAACTGGCGCTGTGTTTTCGGATGATGTTGCCAAGAGGCAACATGTAAATGAGAAATAGAAGGTTCCAAGGATAGATCCTTGGGGGACACCAGAAGAAACGATGCGGGAGCAGGAGGAAAAGCCATTGCAGGTGATTCTCTGGCTACGATTAGATAGATAATGGAACCGGGCGAGTGCAGTCCCACCCAGCTGGACGACGGTGGAGGCGTTTGAGGAGGATGGAGTGGCCAACCGTGTCAAAGGCTGCAGACAAGTCAAGAAGGATGAGGAGGGATAGTTTACCTTTGTCACAGTCACAAAGGATGTCATTTGTGACTTTGATGAGAGCCGTTTCAGTACTGTGGCAAGGGCAGAAACCTGATTGGAGGGATTTAAACATGGAGTTGCGGTAAAGATGGGCACGGATTTAGGAGGCGACAACACGTTCAAGGACTTGAGAGGAAAGGGAGGTAATAAAGGAAATAAAGCATTAGAACAGCTGGACAAACCCTTGGTTTAATATCTCATCTGAAGAATTACCCCATCAATAATGTAACACTCCCTCAGTACTGCATCACAATGGCAGTCTAGATTATGTGTTTAAATTGGGTTGGGGGTCAAATTTAACACATTTCTGACCCAGAGTGAGAATTCTACTAACAGCCAAGCAGACAATCCAAGATGACCAAGATGTTTGTAGCTACTACAAGGACCAAACAACAGCTGTAAGACAAGTGAACTGGAAGCACAGCAATTGCTACATGGACAGGGCCCAGAGAAAAATGGTTTGTTATTAATTAAGGCAGAGCTGCTTTTAAAAAAAAAAAGTAATGTTTGTAATGTTTTGGGTAGCTTTAATGCTTTTGTTTGAGTCACTTTGGTGCCTTTTGGTTTTACACGAGTAACTGTATGATCAATAATATTCAGATGTATGCATGAGTAATTGGAGGAACTAAAGATCAAGTGCTTTGCATTCGGAACTAAAGAATTCTCAGGTCACTTCAGTTATATTCCTACCAAAATATATATAATAGTACCATAAACCAGTTGTTTGAAAATTATTGGAACCACTTATGTGTCCCCATCTCATAGCAACAGCTGAGCATATACAGAACACAAATACCAACCAAATGCTAGAAAGGCTGCCCTATGTATGGGTTAAAGCCCAATTGTCAACATAGTGCAAATTGTCTGCAAATGCCTTAATTATTCCCGAGTACCAAGCTTCTTTTTAGGGGTTTGGTACGTGGATCTCACTTCTCATAATCTTCAACATGAACTTCAATGAACAAAGCTCAGGACATTAAGATGTTATGGCTCAAATGGCATGAAGAACATTGGAACATACCATAACAACGCATGTCAGACTGCAACCAGGGAAGTTGAGTACGCACTTTAAAATTTCAACTTAAAACATCTCAAAAAATTTCACTGTATAAATAGCATACTCCATGGCCACCAGTGTGATGCAATATACATCCAGTTTATGGATCAAACAGGGCACACATTTGACTTTGTGTTCCTTAGTTGCACTCGCTGTATAATGTTTCACACCAGTAGCTGTGGTATTCTCCATTTATACTGAAACATTTCCAATGTTCCAATTCACTTACCATGTAACTGAATGGAATAACATTCCCATTATGACATTACTGCTTTCACATAGTGAAAATCCAAGTGCTAATCTTTCATCGTTTAGCCCAGAAGGAGCAGCGGAATGTGCTTCACAAATCAATGGCAATCGTTGTCAGAGTCATAATGCACTTTAATCTCTGTCTGCACACTGAGTGAATCTCTTAATTATACTTCTTAAAAGTGTTCATTTCAGTTCAGCTACAGGAATGCGTCTCAGGTGCAGGGTCTTTTTTCTCAAGGTAGGCAGCTCGATTCAGGTCAGGCTCACAACCTGAAGAAGCAGAGAATGCAGTAAGTTGAAATTCAACTACAATTCAGGAAACCGTCTCAGGATCGCAAACTATTTACGAGTGTGTACAGTGTTAGTACACAGTCAGTTTCAGGATCACAACTTGCTGCTTTCTCAGTTTCAACAATTTGTCAGTCAGTAAAACTCAGCCAGCTCCTAATACAGTGACAGCTCTGAAACCCTGATATATTGAAATGGTGTCATTTACAAACAAAATTTCATAATACCTATAATTCTTTATTATTCTATAAAAGTCTAATATATGAAGCAAATGTAGAGAATGGGATACAACCATGGAACACTTATTCAGAACATTAACTGAATTAACTGAAAGATTAGTCTACTACTTTTAGACTTCAGTGTAGAAACATCATTGCCTGTAGTCCAAATGGGGTAAGGCAATTTAATAAAAGGACATCTATTCTTTGACAACGTAAATTGAAATATCAGCCACACTTTAAAAAATATATAAACCAGTACAAGATTGATGATCCAAGACAACATGCAATAATGCACTGAAAGAGGATTAATGGTAAGATGACATTAAAGAGTTATAAAGTTATAAATGCTCAAATTGTTTCAACTATGCGGAGTTCAATCCACTTAAGTAACATTTTTCTTTGCTCCCTAATACATCAGTCATTGTCCTTCATTTATGCACTGAATTTCCAGTATTGCTTTGTGTACCCTTCCCTAAGCATGTCAAGAATACATTAAATTCACCTCAACTGCAGCAAGTGGTTTAGAATATATTCAAAGCTAAAAACTGATGGGAACCCTGTGCTGTTAGTGGAGTAATTTTCTGATTCGATATTTCTGTGCTTTCTCAAGTTACAATATACAAAACACTTACATTTACAGACATCTTATCCAGTTCATCCATGGCCTCTTTTATAGCAGCTTCTAAATGCCTCTTTAGTTTTTGGTTTCTGGGGGGAGGGGGAAGAGAGTAATTTTCTGCTCATCTTATATGCTTGCGTTATATTGTTAAGCTTTTTCAGATCGCTTCCATTAATTAACCTAATTTTTTTAAATTACTCTCTGTAATTGGCCATTTTGAACTTTTTCCAAAGTGTGTGGGAGAATCAACTATCTGATTTGATAAAGTCTTCAGGAAACAAAACTTTTAAAATTTCATGGGAGAAGTTTTTGTTCATTAAAAAAGCACTTTGGAAATTTAATAAAAATTAAATTGTGATGGCAAGAAAAATACAGGCGCATAAATGCCACTAATCTAAAAATTTATCGTCACTAATCTAAAAATGTATTGTCACTGTAATCTAAAAATGTATTGTCACTGTAATCTAAAAATTTATTAGAATGAAGCCTACAATTTGTCATTGAATTCAACAGAGAATTACTTTGAAGACTCAATTAAAAAGTTTATGATATTTAATTTTCTATTCTTAAGTATGATTAGTTGATTAAGAAATTTATCTCATTAAAAGGATACATGGAGCGGACTTGTCAAAGACCTAATGTATCACAATTCAGTTATTGAATAATAAGATGAAGTATAAACTATTGGCTATCTTAATGAATGAAATATTTCAGCAGGATTTTATTTTCAGAGATAACTGGGCTCGACAGTAGTGCAAGTCTACTAAAAAGCTTCGTTTGGTTTAACTTTTAGAAAAACCAGAAACGTAATTTAAGGTCAGCTCAAAAAAGAAACTTGTGTTGATCAATACGAAAAGAAAATCAAAATTAAAAAGTGCTGATTCTACTAATCATCTCCACAGGTGTTTAACTATTGTCTCTAAGCATCTTCAGTTTAATCCACTAAACTAGATTACTCCTCTTAATTTAAATTATGAATGATGATTCATTTCTTTAGTACTAAATTTCCATTTTGCTGTTATTTATGTTGTTTAATTCAAATTATTGGATGTCGATTCTTTTAAAATGCAAAAGTGACATTGAATGATCAGTTGTGTACCTTATTCACTCATGTTTGAAGTTATTCTGTAGATTTGTGCAGCTCTGTCTCTAAAATTAGCAATGAGGAGGCTTTTAACTACAAGTAACCAACTGACAAAGAATAGAATACTCCGGAGTGAGAAAAGGTCATTCAGTCCATTCCATCCAGAGTCCATGTATATGATTATTCAGTCATGTATTTCCCACTGACTCATTAGACTCTTAGTACAAATTAATTCCCTGTCGTCAAGCTGCAGCTTTGCAGGAACTGTGGTGTCTTCAACTCTCAAATGGCAATCCCAACAGATAGCATGTTGTGATCTCCCAGTTATTTGTGTGGTACGGTATTAGAAAGCTAACCAATTCCACACCAGGAAAAGCTTGAATTGAAAAGAGAACTTACTACAGGTATAGTGAATCTCATTCTCTGATGATAATCTCCACTATATAAAGGACATGAGAAAAAGTCAAGAATAAGGCTATTGAGCCCATCTAAGCTTATCCCTCTTTACTGAAACTCACCCAGCCCAACATCCAACTGCAGTTTGAACTTCTGTTGGATTCCATGACCTTAGTTGGTAGATTATTCTAAACATTTATTGTCTAAGTAAAGATTATTCCTCCCCAGGTCACTAATTCAAACTTGCATCCTCTTGCCCCACTGGCCTGACTCTCAAAGCAATTGTTATGCATTCACCTTACTTATATCATTTAGTATTTCATATACCACAATGAAGTCCTCTCTTAATTATCTTTTTGTTTACATGTGGGCAGAGAATTAAATTTAAAAGTGCAGGTATGTAAACTTCCCTTTGTGAGGTTTGTCAACTGTAAGAACTGACTGACTGGGTATGAAGAGAAGTAAAAATAGGATAAAATTGTGGCACACACCCGAGTAAATTTTAGTTACCGAGAAATTAACACTTTATTTTGGAAACCTAACTTTAAAGAGAAAACTGGTTAATAGACCCAACCATACAAAGGCTGAAAGAGGGACATTTAGTAATTAGACTAAATGATTAAAATTTAGTATCACAGATCTTTTGAAAAGAATCACAGGAGTAAAGCAGTCATAGGAGTAAATTGTTCTTAAGTGATTTTAATTAGTTTCCTCCACCCTTTGATCATTCCTTATCCCCTTCTTTCAAAGCTGGCAGTCTATGCTGGTGTACTATTCCACAGGTATTGATATTCCCAAATGGCCAATATATAGTGAGCCTAAACAGCAATCGACAATGAGTTATTTGACCATAGGTCTATCACAGTTGAGCCTAATTCTCAACACCCACACATACTGAATTCCAACAGGAATCAATGGGGCAAGAACCCAAACTGATTTCTTCCCCTCGAGGAGCCAGCTGTGCATCCCCACCACTGTACCCTCAGATTATATCAGATCAGGAATCAAACTTGTGGCCTTTTGTGATCTACATAGCTCAGCACCGCACCACACAGTCACCTTACCCACTGAGCCATTGGGGAACTTTTAAAAAATTTGTTTATGGGATCAGGGCGTCGCTGGCAATGCCAGCATTTATTGCCCATCCCTAGTTGCCCTTGAGAAGGTAGTGGTGAGCCGCCTTCTTGAACCGCTGCAGTCCGTGTGGTGATGGTACTCCCACAGTGCTGTTAGGTAGGGAGTTCCAGGATTTTGACCCAGCGACGATGAAGGATCAGCGATATACTTCTAAATCAGGATGGTGTGTGACTTGGAGGGGAACTTGGAGGTGGTGGTGTTCCCATGTGCCTGCTGCCCTTGTTCTTCTAGGTGGAAGAGGTTGCGGGTTTGGGAGGTGCTGTCGAAGAAACCTTGGGGAGTTGCTGCAGTGCATCTTGTAGATGGTACACCGGTGGTGGAGGAAGTGAATGTTTAAGGTGGTGGATGGGGTGCCAATTGTAGGGGTCGCAAAATCCCCTCAGCCCCCGAAGATAGGGAAATATTAATCCACATCGTGGACGAAGACTTGTGTGATTTAAATTGTCTTTGGGTTGGACAATGTTTTAAAACATACCCAGAACCACAAAAGGCTGCGTTAAAAAGCTCGTAAGCTGGGCAGCACTTGGACACTGGAATCAAAGAACTTTGTGAAAATCGCACACTTTAAGATTGTACATTTTATTAAAAGATGTACTCTTGAGTTTTGGACTGTTTAAATTGCCCAGGGCATAAAAATGGCTGAACAGACCTCATGGAAACAGAATTATAAAAAGGCAGAACAGGACAGACAGGCTGTTAGCATATGAAATGCTCAGCGCTGCCCTGTAGTGGGTTTGAATGGAGCCCGAGCTGTCAGTCACCCTGTGGTATTGGGCGGGTCCAGTAACCTACAAGCTGCTTGTTTACACTGGGGAGTAGTTCGTTTGAGTCAGCCAATCATCAGACAGCAAGCACAATGGGTTGTTTACACACATCCATTCACTGAAATTGACTCTACTACGTGATGTCTCCATGTATGAATGGAGGAAGTTAAAAGCCCTTCTCTTGTGTATTCGGACTTTTCGGCATGAAATTGCGCACGGACCTTTTCGGCGCGAAAACAGCAGGGGCTCCCAGGGTATAAAGATTAAGCCCAGGAAGTCCTCTCTCTCTCTTCTTATGTCTACTCTTTGGACTGCAGGTGAGCAAGGCTTCTGACCCACTAGCAAGACAATCTAGTGAGAAGTAAAGGGGTAGTAATTTAAGGGAACTGTTGCTAAGATTGTACGGTTAACATTGTAGCCATTTATCCCTCGTTTTTGCCATCTACCTTCCCATTAAGCAATTTTACCATGATTACTTTGATCGTGTAGTGTAGTTTCTTTAGTTTTAATAAAATTTGACTTTCTTGCATCCAAACCATTTGTCCGTTTTTAATATATCATTAATTATAAGTTCCTCCAGTCAGAACTGGAGGGGAGAGTTTAGCGATTCGAAACCGCTGATTGGAATTGGTCACAGTGCAGTGGAAAAGGCTGCCTGACCAGGTAAATTACCGTAAACCAGGTAAAGGATGCCCCCCTACACAATCAAGCGGGCTGCTTTGTCCTGGATGGTGTCGAGTTTCTTGAGTGTTGTTGGAGCTGCACTCATCCAGGCAAGTGGAGAGTATTCCATCACACTCCTTACTTGTGCCTTGTAGATGGTGGAAAAGCTTTGGGGAGTCAGTAGGCGAGACACTTGCTGCAGAATACCTAGCCTCTGACCTGCTCTTGTTGCCACAGTATTTATGTGGGTGGTCCAGTTAAGTTTCTGGTTAATGGTGACCCCCAGGTTGTTGATAGTGGGAGATTCAGCGATGGTAATGCCACTGAATGTCAAGGGGAGGTGGTTAGACTCTCGCTTTTGGAGATAGTCATTGCCTGGCACTTCTGTGGCACGAATGTTACCTGCCACTTATCAGCCCAAGCCTGAACATCGTCCAGGTCTTGTTGCATGCGGGCAAGGACTGCTTCATTATCTGTGGAATTGCGATTGGCGCTGAACACTGTGCAGTCATCAGCGAACATCTCTATTTCCGACCTTATGTTGGAGGGAAGGTCATTGATGAAGCAGCTGAGTGGGGTTTTTACCCCCTCAATAAAATCCTCACCTGCCTAGAATGGTGGATGTCAAAAATGGGCTTATTGAGTAAACCTGCATTTCCAAATGATGAGTCTTGCTAGACGTGAGCACAGGTCAGAAAAAGGGTCACAACACTAGCCTTGATTTTCCAAAATGTGCTCCTGTCTATCCAGGCTCCACCTGGGTGTGTGGGGATCACTGCCTTTACTCTATATTTATTGAAATGACTATAAAATGGTTTCAGCTGCATTTTAGACTCAATATAGTCACATTCCCCTTAGTAGGGATGAGTTTGAAACCAAAATTATATTCAATGCCATGTCCTACATGTACAAAATATTTAATATAAAAGTGACAATATCAATTAGCAGTAACTCAAGAAAAGAAGAGCTGTACACTATTTTAAGTTTAGTGACAGCAGCCTTGAAGGAGCAAGTGACTGATGAAACTGTGGGCAGAACAGTGATGGATAAAACTAGATAAATGCAAGTATTGTTGAACAAAAAAAAAAATTGGATAACATATGCGCTCCATGTATGGTGTTGAATAGCAAAGTGTGAAACTCGGATATAGGAATGCAGTATTAATGGATTTGGTGCTAAGCATGTTCAATTACTGTAGAGCAGCAATCATCAAAGCAAACAGAATGCTGATCTACATGGGCAAAATAGACTGCAAGTTGGAGGAAGTCATGCTTCAACTGTACAGTGCTCAGAGCAGACTGCACCCGAGGTTCAGTTCTGATCAAGACACATTCAAACTTGGAGGCAGTGCAAACAAAAGTCACAAAATTGATCTCGAGCATCAGGGGACAAAGTTATGCATGAGAAAAGACTGGGCTTTCAGCCTTGAAATAAGACAACTGAGAGGGGACCCTTAGATGGTTTAGGAAAGGTACATCCTTACCACTTCAAATTAATCAGACACGAGGCCTAAATTAAAACGGTTCAAATTGGGAAAAGACAAATTTAGGTGAATTCAGGAAGTTCACCTTCAAATGATCAATACATAGAATGGACTTCCAGGTAGGTTGGTGGAGACAAAAATCCTGGAATAATTTAACAGCTGGATGCTATAATGGGGTACTTTCTGGATGGATATGCTGGAACAGATTAAATGGCCTTCCTTTTCCTTACCTATCTTCTGAACAGGTATTTTAAAATTTATTCAGCAAACATTGCGTGTTTAAAGGCAGTGGATGAATGGAATATTTCCCTTTTTTGATACTTCGTGTCAGCAGTGAGCACACACCAAAAAGTCAGAGAAAACACTGACTAGGTGCACAGGAAACAACTCTTAACCTTTAGGGTGGCAGCAACTCCAGACTCCCTGGGCTGGCCAATTTTTCTTTTCAGTTAACTCAGTATGATCACAGAACATTTTGTACTTTAACGATGCTATATAAATGCATTATTGTCACATCACCAAAGTGATCAGGTTACGTGATTTTTTTGGAGCACAACACTGCATGTTTTGGTCGCTTAATAACTTGTCAGTAGCCCAGGAAAGCAGATGCCACTGGAACAAGCTGTCTCTTTAGCAGCATCCTAGGAATGAACATCTAAACTTCAGAAGAGCACTATCTTACTATAGTATAAAATTTACATTTTCCCCACAACCTGCTTGCAACCGGAGTGAAATTGCCAATTACAGTGTAGTACCACATTTTAAAGCGTTTTGTAGAATCACCCCATCTTGGAACTAGTCAAATTTAATTATACATTTGGCAGAGTGAGGAGACTTTTATCACATGTCCAATTACTCATAGATAGGATTTAACAAATAGTGTGCTTGGTGTATATAATCCATCCAATTTCCAAGGAGTTTGAGCAACTTTCAGAGAGGTCTTCTTCGGTCTCGGGCTGTCCTACAAATACATACATTATGCTATGAACAGTTTCACTGTATATTTTGAATTGCATTATGTTTTCAGGATCAAAGCAAAGCAAAATGTGCAGTACAATTGTAGATGCAGTAACATGAGTTCAGCTTTTGACATCAGGTTCAAGACCAATGTGGCCTTCTGGTTGTAAAACTAAAACTGGTCAAAGGAATCTCTCCACAAAACACATGAAATGTTGTATTTTCTTAGAATTTTGATTCAAGGGTAGATAAAGGACCAGATCTGAATATTCATCCCTCATAGTAACATTACCAATTATTAAAATTGGTCATTTAGTAGTTTGCTTATATGAGATTGTTGAAGGCATTGAGTGTCACTGACCCCACGTATACCTTTAAAACAATTAAGCAATATTTGGGGAGAAATACTGGGAAAGGGTTAAAATCTCTCTCCTATGTCTGTGCTATTTTGGTTTATGCTGGGTTATGCAAAATATTGGCTAACTACATTTAAAAAGGGAATTTATTTACTGTTAAAGTTACATTATACTGTAAATAAAGACCTTCTGCATACAACATCTTGAACAAAATTACAAGGACTAAAGATAATTACATCTTCAATCTCAAAACTTTTAACACACTTCTTTCATCTTCAAAGAGTTGCCTACAGAAGAAATGGGGGCTTGTATAGTGCTCTGGTTTGCTTTCAAATAAATTAGCATCTTTTACAGATCAGACTTCTGGAAAGAGGTTACTTTTAAAGCTACACACTGCTAGTGATGGAGCTCCACAAGCCTGCAATTTTCCAAACATCTTGAGCACAGTCTGTACAACAAAAGTAGGGTCCACTAAATGAAGTGCAAGGTGGCATAGGATCACTATGCACCTCCTAGTTTCTCTAAAGTAGGAAAGCTCAATTTCAAATACTCAATGAACTCATCACAATGATCAATTCTCAAAGCATCAGCAATAGATATAAACTTTTGTACTGTGGGTGTCTGAACCGGGCCATTCCTTATGACTACAAGCATCCCTGGGCTTCCTGGGAATATAGTTAGGTCTCTGACTGCTAAAATTTGGACTGTACTTAACTTTCTCTAAATAATTCTCCTCTTGTGAAGCATCTGGGAGGTTTTCTATGTCAGAAGAGCTATATAAATGTAAACTGTCGTAGAGAGCCACTTAAGTTGCTTACAATAGAGACAGTTACAATACAAAATAGCACATTCAATGAATCTTTTATTAAAGACAACACTACTTTTGACACTTAGTTATTTTTCATTAGTCAACACAGAGCTGCATGATAACTGTGAAGCACGATACTGGTGCTATCTTCCACCAACTTGTCAATGTTCAGAATCATGCTGGGAATGGCAACTCTTAATAAAGCGCAAGGATTGGTGGTTGTGTACAATGCTTAGATTTTGCCTGCTTCATAAGTGAAAATGTTTGTCTGCAAATGTATGTGCTTCCAAATAGTGAAAATGCGTCGAACGTCAGACTGTCTTGCAAGCAGTAATTTGTAGAAATCCAGCAAAGTGTAATGTTGGAGCTGTTCCTCGAGAATAGAGCTGCTTTTGAAGTTTGAATAATTTCTAATAAGGCATCATTGGGCCCATCAGGATGTGTGTGAAAGGTTTAGAAAACAGGGAGTTTGGCAGAGTCAGCAAATCTTGACTGAAATTTGCCAATTACTGACTTTGCTCCTTCTGTATAGCTGTTGCATATTTCAGTTTTGACAAACTCTGAAACCTCTTTCAAACTATGAAAATGCTCAAACTTTCCCCCCTTCAGTTGCAATTTTGCTTCAAAAGTTGCAACACATTCAAGCATATTGAGCTACAGCCTTGCCATTTTCCTGAAGCTTGAAATTCAGTTCAAGGTAATTTCTCAAATCAACCAGAAAAGTCAAGCCTGTAATAAAGGTAGGATTCACTATTGTATTCCCATTCTATACTTTCAGAAATCCAAGAACTTTTGTATACAGTTCAAAAACTAATTTCTGTATTGTACCCTGGCTAAGTCAGCAAACTTCTATGAAGAACACAACATCTAGATACTAATTTTCCATTTCTTCAAAGAAAATAAGTTAGCAGTGACTTAATGCTCAGGCTCATTTGAAATTAAATAAGAAAAAACAATAGACATCCATGACTAACACCACGTCCTGATGAAAAATGCAATGTAAATGATCACGTTGCTGTTGCCTGCTACTTCAGAAGCACTGGCATTAATTAGGCTTACTGCTCCTGCTCCTTTTCAACTCAAGCTTGGTACAACATGACTGATTATGCCAGCTAGCCTTTTCCAGCTTCTTTTATTTTATCTGCAATATCAAATCCCCTTGTAACGGGATGGAGAAACTTGACGTTAAGTTAGGGTGACCATACGTCCCGTTTTCCGGGAACAGTCCCCGGATTAGGTACTGTCTCTCCGGGCAACAATGTCCTCGGTTCAGGAAACTTGTCCCAGAATAAAACGTTCAGTGATTATAATTAGTTATCACAGGTGCAGCTGATGTTTACAGTCAACCGCCGTGGTCGTCACGTGCTGGGGGTCGCAGCCCGCCATGTCCTCAAACCGGGGTGAGTGATGATTGATGGTGGAACTAACCAATCAAAGCAGGGAGAAATTGAGCTGCATCTACGTCATAAATAAATTAGACGAATAAAGTGGGGGCAAAGGCGCGATCATCCGGTGAAAGATGGAGGGCAAGTGGGTGATGTATTTCTGAAAGAGCAGAGTAAGAATGGAGCAAAGAAAGTGCATCAGATTTAAGAAAGTAAGTTTATTTAACCAGTACCTTTTAAGTACTTGGATAAGTTGTGTTCTTACTAATTGAGATGCTATATTCAACCCCAAGTTCTAAAGAACTCTGGTCCCAAAAATGTTATTTAATTCCATACTGATTGAGCTGTTTTTGTTTCAAATTTCTAGCATATGTAGTTTTTTAAAATCATATCTAACCAATCTTTACCACCCACAGATTCACTTTTTAGGCCCTTTCGACTTTGTTTTTAGCTTGTGTACAGTGATACTGAAATAAACACTATACATTAGTACAACAGTTTAGTGGAAATGGAGTCAAGGGAGCTAGGATGTGGGTCTCATTCACATAGAAAGAGCCGGAGGTAAGAGATAGACTAGAGAAAGACTTGCATTTATACAGCGCATTTCACGACCACCAGACGTCCCAAAGCGCTTTACAGCCAACAAAGTACTTTTTGAAGTGCAGTCACTGTTGTAATGTAGGAAATGTAGCAGCCACTTTGTGCACAGCAAGCTCCCACAAACAGCAATGTGATACTGACCAGATAATCTGTTTTGGTTATGTTGATTGAGATATAAATATTGGCCAGGACACCTTGGATAACTCCCTTGCTCTTCTTCGAAATAGTGTCATGGGATCTTTTACGTCCACCTGAGAAAGCAGACGGGGCCTCGGTTTAATGTCTCATCCAAAAGACGGCACCTCAGACAGTGCAGCACTCCCTCAGTACTGCACTGGAGTGTCAGCCTAGATTTTTGTGCTCAAGTCCCTGGAGTGGGACTTGAACCCACAACCTCAGAGGCGAGGGTGCTACCAACTGAGCCACAGCTGATACTTTGGACATGGTGGACAAGAGAATTGGGGCTGTGTGGCAGAGGCAGATGAACAGATGGTCTTAATCTTCATGACAATCAAGTCTGTAAGCTCCTTCCACGCGTTGTTGATGAGAACATTGGTATTTCCATAATACATACACTGGAGAAAATTCTGAAAGCTATTTTGCTTTTTTTTTGAAGAAAAACTCAGCTATAGGAGGGAAGGTGGGCTGAAGCAGGAGCAGAGTTGGGCAATGTTATGGAGGTGGAAGTGGGCAGTATTTGTGATGGAGATGGAAGCTCAGTTCAGGGATGCTGCGGTGGCAAACCATTTAGATCAATTTGAGATAGTGGCCAGGGAATGGAGAAGGAATTGGTGGCCAAGGAATGGAGTTTGTGGTAGGGCTGAAAACAATGGCTTAGGTGTTCCCAATATATAACTGGAGGAATTTTTGGCTCATCCAGGATTGTATGTTAAGACGAGCAATCTGACAACACAAAGGCAGTGAAGTGTTGACAGTGATGGGGGTGATGGAGAGTTCGAGCTGGGTGTTAGTCAGTGCGCAGAAAGCTTGGAACTAACGGGGGAATGCTGCTTGGTTGTACTTTGTGGTCATCAGTGTGCAAACTAAAGACAGGAACAGAGGTAAACCGTGTAATCATTCATATCCTGGAACTAGTGTACAGCAGAGCACCTGTTCCACATTATCGTTGACTGTGTGATGGTTGATAGAGGTTAATCTCTACACGTATTCCACTAGCAGAAGCAACAAAGTCGTTATGCCGGTTTTCTTGAAATGCAGAGATAGCACAGCAAACATTAACAAATCTGTGAAAAATAAATGACTTAGGCAGTGATGTGAAGAAAGAGATTTTCTGCATAGGCCGTAGAGACAGCGGGCACGAAAAACTGACGTTCCTGAACAGTGTTATTGTATTATTTATAAACGGTGTCTGAATCCGCTTCAATAGTGATATGTCACATCCGCGGTAATCATATGCACATTTGTTTTGCATTTGTAATGTATATGTGCAACTGTTAAAATATAATAGGCTGCTAAAATGTTTTGCCTCGCTATGCTGCGTAACTACATTTTCCAGTGTGGCTACTTTGCTGAGCTCCCACTCTGTGCGTCCCCGGATCCAGTTTAGAAAATATGGTCACCCTACGTTAAGCTGATTGAGCTGCTCATCAATACCTTGCACAAAAAAATAGTAGCCTACTGACTTACCTTCATGAACTTTGCTTTCATCAATAGCTATGGGGAAAAAGACATGTCTGTGCCTTTTGTAATTGCTGCTCATGGATGGAAGTCGCCATGTCTGAGATTTGCCTTTGAGTGAGATCAACTTAGGCTGACAACATTTGAAGTATTCATTGCAGCATAGTGCATTACCACATCCTACAAACATTCCTTGACAAAAATCCCCATTGCTAAATGATTTGCATTGTTGTGCAACTCAATAAGCAACTTCATGACTTGGTTTTGTTGATGATTGACTGGAGGCTGGCGGAGCAGTAAACATTGGCTCCTACGTGTGTATATTTCTCTCCCAACTTTCAGCTTGCCTTCTCATTGAAGTGATCATAGCCAGTCTAATAAAACATTTCATAGTGTCAAGCAACATTTCTCTTCAGCAGTAGATTTACAAACCACATACAATGGAAAGCCACCATGATCCACAAAGAAATATTCCAGAGACAAGTCTAATGAAAAGTGCAACATTCATTTTCATTTTTGCTGTGTTTTGGCTGTTGCAAAACCAGTATTACCAACTGACTCTCAGTCACATTTCACTGACGCTCCCACGCCTTCTTTTGATTTTACATGGACTCTGGCTAATGCAGGAAACCAGGAACAAAATAAAACACTACAGGAAATAATTCGGATTGGGCTTTTGATATCTTTTCCAAAAGAAACTAATTATATGATGTATAGAGAAAGAGATCAGATTCCAGATGTGCCTGGAACATGTGAATTTTTATTTATTCAGATACTTGGTTATTGTGGATGTGGGATACAACTGGTATGGACAATGACTAGTGTTAAAAATAGTAGCTATGAGCGATGTTACAAAACAAACTAACGCTCCTTGCCACTAAAATATATTAATAGCAAGTCACATGGATAGGTCTTAAACTTATTGAAGCACAAAATCTTAAAAAGCACACAGCTATTGCAAAAGATAGGCAGAGCCTGAAAATATTATTTGTAGTATTTTTTCATGATCTTGAGTTAAATATTTCTAAAGCACTAACTTGTCACTTAGGGCAATGAAATAGTCAGACATTACTGGAGCTTGGTCTGGAAAAGCTTCTATTCAGTGGCTTGCTCCATTCCAAAACTGCCTTTACTGTCTGTCTTTTACCTTAATGCCACTATTCTCAAGCAATTCTCATCCAGTGTGTCATTTTTTTGCCCCCTTTAAAACAAAGTCAAATTTGGTTTTGTACTTTTTTTCCTTAAAAAAATATTTTAAAAGCCACACTTTTGTTCAACTGTTGATGACGGTGCTGCCTCCCACAAGTCCCTTAGACTAACATGGCTGTGCAGAGAAATTTCAAAGTCCACATATGAACAACTACTGGCCTGAACCAGGTGCAAAAAATGCATACAGGTAGAGATAGTCATGGAAGTAATGGCTTTGTGAGAGAACAAGGACACATTTTCTCTTTCCCTTTCCAAATTGTCATACCAGAGAATAGAGGTACACTGGGAAGGGTGCTGGCAACTTATGCAGGAATCAGGTTCAGTACTAAAAATAAAAGACTCATTCTCTAAATTAATTCTGAACAGAAATACAATGTTTTTGTACGCTTACTGGAACACTACAAAATCAAAGGTGTTGCAAATGAAATAATAATGCAGGCCTGTAGAGGGAGTGCTATTGAAAGGACACAAGCGTAATTCATGGGATGCATGACACAGCACATTTTTAAAGGGGCAGATGCCAAAAGTAATGATTCTTTAGAACAACGACTCATATTTATATAGCGTCTTTAACATAGTAAAATGTCCCAAGGCACTACAAAGGAGCGTTATCAAACAAAATTTGACACCGTGCCACAAAAGGAGCTATTAGGGCAGATGGTCAAAGAGGTAGGTTTTAAGGAGCGTCTTAAAGGAGGAAAGAGAGGCAAAGGGGTTTAAGGAGGGAATTCCAGAGCTTAGGGCCTTGGCAACTGAAGGCACGGTCGCCAATGGTGGAGTGATTAAAATTAGAGATGCTCAAGAGGCCAGAATTAGAGGAGTGCAGTAGGGCTGGAGAAGATTACAGAGATCGGATGGGGCGAGGCCACAGCGGGATTTGAAAAAAAGTGAGAGAATTTTGAAATCAAGGCGTTGCTTAACCGGGAGCCAATGTAGGTCAACGAGCACAGGGATGATGGGTGAACGGGACTTGGTGCAAGTTAGGGCACGGGCAGATGTTTGGATGACCTCACGTTTACGGAGGGTAGAACGTGGGAGGCCGGCTATGAGTGCATTTGAATAGTCAAGTCTAGAGGTAACAAAGGCATGGATGAAGGTTTCAGCAGCGGATGAACTGAGGCAGGGCGGAGTCGGATGATGTTACTGAGGTAGAAATTGGCGGTCTTTGTGTTGGCACGGAGGAGAGGTCGAGCCTCCTCTCGGGGTCAAATATCACACCAAGGTTGCAAACAGTCTGGTTCAGCCACAGACGTTGCCAGAGAGATTTATTCATTTAGAAAATACCAATGGTATGTAGAAGAGAACAAATGGTGATGAAAGTCCCTTATATATTCATATTACAACCTGCCTTAGAGCTTAATGTGATGCAGAGCAATAAAGTGATAATCAGCAACATTGCATTTATTTTACAATTATACCAAAATATAAACAGCAAATGTTGTTACTGCCAGTTTGTATTCCCGATTCTGTGGTGGCCAAGGAGACTTTCCTACAGTGTTTTCAAGTACTTAGGCTCCACCTGGGTGAAGGCATGATTACCAAAACCAAAAATTACCCAAACCACATTGCATACAATATTTAAGGGCTGCATTATTCTACTGCGTGGCTTCTGCAGCTCTCTCTCATAGAACCTTCCCTGCTGTACTTGTAGAGTGAACCATGTTAATTGCTATATACTATCTGTTTCATCTTCACAGATGCTATGCAACTACTTTACTTACTGTAGTATCGACATGTGTATCTAACAGCTAAAATTATGGTTAATTTTAAGAAATCAATCCTATGGGAAACATCGATGACAGATTGGTATGTACCCCACATTCAGTTCAGTAGGAAACCATTCACAGGATGTCGGCGTCGCTGGCAAGGTCAGCATTTATTACCCATCCCTAATTGCTCGAGGTGGTGAGCCGCCTTCTTGAACCGCTCCAGTCCGTGTGGTGATGGTACTCCCACAGTGCTGATAGGTAGGGAATTCCAGGATATTAACTCAGCTACGATAAAGGAATGGTGATATATTTCCAAGTCAGGATGATATGTGACTTGGAGGGGAACTTGCAGGCGGTGATGTTCCCATGCGTCTGCTGCTCTTGTCCTTCTAGGTGGTAGAGGATGCGCATTTGGGAGGTGCTGTCAAAGAAGCCTTGGTGAGTTGCTGCAGTGCATCTTGTAGATGGTACACACTGCAGCCACGGTACGCTGGTGGTGGAGGGAGTGAATGTTTAAGGTGGTGGATGGGGTACTGATCAAGCGGGCTGCTTTGTCCTGGATGGTGGTGAGCTTCTTGCATGTTGTTGGAGCTGCGCTCATCCAGGCAAGTGGAGAGTATTCCATCACACTCCTGACTTGTGCCTTTTGATGGTGAAAAGGCTTTGGGGAGTCAGGTGGTGAGTCACTCACCGCAGAATACCCAGCCGCTGACCTGCTCTTGTAGCCACAGTATTTATGTGGCTGGTCCAGTTAAGTTTCTGGTCAATGGTGACCCCCCAGGATGCTGATGGTGGAGGATTCGACAATGGTAATGCCACTGAAAGTCAAGGGGAGGTGGCTAGACTCTCTCTTGTTGGAGATGGTCATTGCCTGGCACTTGTGTGGCGTAAATGTTGCTTGCCATTTATCAGCCCAAGCCTGGATGTTGTCCAGGTCTTGCTGCATATGGGCACAGGCTGCTTCATTTTCTGAAGAATTGGAATGGAACTGAACACTTCAATCATCAGCGAACATATCCACTTCTGACCTTATGATGGAGGGTTGTGTCATTGATGAAGCAGCTGAAGATGGTTGGGCCTAGGACACTGCCCTGAGGAACTTCTGCAGTGCTGTCCTGAGGCTGAGATGATTGGCCTCCAACAACCACAACTATCTGCCTTTGTGCTAGGTACGACTCCAGCCAGTGGAGAGCTTTCCCCGATTCCCATTGACTTCAATTTTACTAGGGAACACTCGGTCAAATGCTGCCTTGATGTCAAGGGCAGTCACTCTCACCTCACCTCTGGAATTCAGCCTTTTTGTCCATGTTTGGACAAAGGCTGTAATGAGGTCTGGAGCTGAGTGAGCATTGGTGAGTAGGTTATTGATGAGTAATTGATGTTTGATAGCACTGTCGATCACACCTTCCATCACTTTGCTGATGATTGAAAGTAAACTGATGGGGCGGTAATTGGCCTGATTGGATTTGTCCTGCTTTTTAGTGGGCAGCACATAGCTGGGAAAATTTTCACTTTGTTGGGTAGATGCCAGTGTTGCAGCTGTGCTGGAACAGCTTGGCTAGAGGTGCAGCTAGTTCTGGAGCACAAGTCTTCAGCACTGCAGCCCGGAGTTTGTCGGGGCCCATAGCCTTTGCCGTATCCTGTGTGCTCAGCCATTTCTTGATATCACGTGGAGTGAATCGAATTGGCTGAAGACTGGCATCTGTGATGGTGGGGACCTCAGAAGGAGGCCAAGATGGCTTCTGGCTGAAGGTGCTTGCGAATGCTTCAGCCTTGTCTTTTGCACTTACATGCTGGGCTCCGCCATCACTGAGGATGGGGATGTTCATAGAGCTACTAGCTCCTGTTAGTTATTTAATTTTCCACCACCATTCACGACTGAATGTGGCAGGACTGCAGAGCTTTGATCTGATCAGTTGATTGTGGGATCGCTTAGCTCTGTCTAATAACATGCGGCTTCCGCTGTTTTGCATGCATGTAGTCCTGTATTGTAGCTTCACCGGGTTGGCACCTCATTTTAGGTATGCCTGGTGCTGCTTGTAGCATGTTCTTCTACACTCCTTATTGAACGAGGGTTGGTTCCCTGGAATGGTAGAGAGGGGGATATGCCGGGCTATGAGGTTACAGATTGTGGTGGAATACAATTCTGCTGCTGCTGGTGGCCCACAGCGCCTCACGCATGCCCAGTTTTGAGCTGTTGGATCTGTTCCAAATCTATCCCATTTAGTACTGTGGTAGTGCCACACATGATGCAAGGTGTCCTCAGTGTGAAGATGGGACTTTGTCTCCACAAGGACTGTGAGGCGGTCACTCCTACCAATACGATCATGGACAGATGCATCTGCGAGAGGTAGATTGGTGAGGACGAGGTCAAGTAGGTTTTTCCCTTGTGTGGGTATGTCTAATCGGCGTCAATGTTTTTCTCCATATGAACCACTTGGTCTAAACCCACTCACCTGCTTGTTCTCCATACCCTTTAATGTTATCCCTGTATCAAGTATCTCCAGTCTAATAATAATTCAAAGTTCTTTAAGCTAAAAACGTGTGAATTACCCAGTAATCTGAATTAAGCAATGTAAATAAAACAAAGTGGGATGTATTGTAAACAAATTGAATTATAAAATAATTTGAAGTACCGTTCTATTAAGAGGAGTAAACTGAATCTAATTTCCTTTTAAAAGAAATTATGGACTCTGCTCCGACAGTCAGTCAGTGGTGACAGGCTGTTTCAGTGCTACGGACAAAGTGGAAACCATATTGGAGGATTTCAAACAGGATATGATGGGAAGAGGTTAATGTACAGTTGGATTGCAACGATGCATTGAAGTACTTGGAATAAAAGGGCAGATTGGATACATGGTGGTAGTTGGCAAGAATGGAAGGGTTGAGGGTTTGTTTTGACAAGAGAGAGCCGACGGTGCTTATGAAGGAGGTTGATACAGGGCCAGGGGTTAGGAATAGGTTGATGGAGCTGAGAAGGGGAAGTTGGGTAATCTGGAGATTATGGACAGTAATCTGGACAGATGTGATCAAGGAGGACGGTGCTGGTTTTATGGAGACCAGTGTGTGGAAAATTTAGAAGAAACTGTAGGGGATGGGAGGGTGCAAGCTGGTTTGGCAGGAGGAAGCTGAGGCAGCCACATGAATGGCCTCAATTTTGGACACAAAGAAATCCATAAGCTCCTTGCATTTAATATCTGAAGTGAGGATAGATGGTGCAGTGGAGGGAGGTCAGAGGACATGGTTGGTAGAGGAGTTTCAACATGGGTTCAGCTTTAGGATTAAATAACCTTGATGCAAATACTGCAAACAGATTTGAACACTTAATACAGCAGATGCACAATGTACTGATGGAAAAGTTCATTTAACAAGGATTCAAACTTGGGTTACGCATAGATTAACTTCTTATACATTTTAACGGAAAACTGCTGGATTTTAAGAACTGCTTAGACTGTGCTTACTAATTTATTGTCTGGTGCTACAAGTCCATTTGTAGTAGAAATGAACAAAAGCAAGAGTCAGTGCTCTATTTGCATGGAAAGAACCAAGTGCAGTATACTAAATCTTCATGACAGCAATTAGATATTATAATGATAGAGATACTGGAACTTGAGTCCAATCATTAAGCATGCATTTTTGTCATAGCATTCAAAATAGTTGGCTTCCAGGGACCCATATTGTACTGGGATGAAGGTGGAGAATGTAGTACCTTCTGTGGCGTGCGCTGACCATTCAAGCAGATGGATTGCATGGTCGATAATCTCTTGTTGCCTTTTGATGCACCTAATCTTTGAGAGCTCAAGGAGGTAATTTTGCATTTTGATCTTCTAAACCACTGGAGCTAGCCATTGGTTTAATGGTAGCATTCCCACCTATCAGTTAGAAAGTGCAGGGATCGAATCCGCTCCAATTAGTCCAGGCAAGCGGAGACTGGAGTTCCGGCTCTGAATTCTGGATTGACATCCAGTGGGACACTTGCGTCCAGTGGGTGTGGGTGGCCCCCATCACCCTTTCCCGCACCTCCCCCCCACTATCATATGGGTTGCGAGAGCCTATAAACCCTTCTGTTGTAGAGGACTAACTACCCTATCGAATAGGATAAAGAAGGTAACGGCCATGGAAGGAACGTTCATGTCGTGGTCTGTCAGACCGTTAACCAGCCTGCGAATCCTTCCACTACATGGATCTCCAAGCTCAGAGTGTGAAGAGACAAAACAATAACAACCATCTAAATCAAACCCGCTATTGGGAAGAGTTTGGGGGTCAGAAGGGTGTAATGACTTAATCCTTTGGCAGCAATATGCTTTGTGAGCATTCACTGTAATTAGTACATGTCCTTTTAATTGTTTGCTTAACAGACATGACTTAATAAAGGAAATGCCATGCTCACCGCCTGAGTTTTCTCATTGAAGGGCACACAACCACACTATTGGTATTAATTCTGGAAAATGCAGGTTAATCTGCCTGAATGATTGCGTCTCACTTGCCAACAACCAACATTTAATTGTTGCGAACTATCAATTGAGGAAAACAAAGGTTTTGTGGAACCAAATAGGAAGACCGATATAGCTAAATCCTGATAAATATCTAAACTAGTTTGCCAAGAAGTTCTATGCTTGGATCAAGACCTTGCAAAAATTGAAAGCAGAGTTTTGGAACTCTATGTTGGATCAGGTAAAATGAGTTTTCAAGACAAGTAGATTCTTTTTCGATTAGAAATTGTCAGCACACTATTAGTAAGTCAGTCATGGTTAAACCTAAAGGAGTATTCCAACATTATCCTGCTAAGTTATTTGTTGTTCACAAAATTTCCAAATCCAAAATAGCATGCTACTTTTTCTTATAGAGCCACAATTTTTAACTCTTAGAAGGTTCTCAACTAAAAAATAATTTTTAAAGGTTGAACAAATCAAATCCAAGCATAATGTTTGAAAAAAAATACAGCAAGACGTCCATCTGTGAGGAGAAGCAGGTTAACTTTTCAGATGTGGAATCCTTCAACAGAATATTAACCTGTCCTTTCTCTTTGCCGATGCTGGCTGACCTGCTGTGTCTTTCCGGCATTTTCTATATTTTATTTCACATTTCCAGCATTTGCAGTTCTTTCTCTTTTTACATTCAGTGCAAATCGAGTACCTGTGACCTTTTGTGCTAGTTTAAAAAACATCACGCCAGAAGCCAGCCACGCCGCCGATCAAATTAATCACCATTGCGAGCTTCCGATAATTATGCCTATTTGCGGGCCTATGAGGAGGCTCTTAAAATTAAACCTTTTTTTAAGGCGCAAGGACACTAATAGGCACCTTTTAAAAACGTTTTAGTTTTTTTTTAATTTACCAAGAAACTGACGACTGTATACCAATATATCTAGTACTGTAAATGGTTCAGTATATTTTTTTAAGTCATTTTCAGTTATTTAAAATCAGGTTACTCACAGGTGGTGTACAAGACACTCTGGTTAACAATGCTTATCTTTTGTGATAAACTCATTTCCAGCTGGATTAATAAAACTGCACTCTTAAATATATCAAGGAATATTTTTAAAGCATATTAAAAAAAATTACATTCTAAAACGCTGCCTGATTGCACTGGTTCATGGAAGATTTTAATGTTCTACGATATGCAAATGAACTCGAGTAGAAACCTGAGCAAAGAAAACACCTTAAAACTAGCACAATTTTGAGCACAATTCTTGGCCAGTGTTTTTCAATTAAGTCTAACAAAACAAATACCGGTGCTGTTCAACTAACAGTTCAATTACAATCTACTCATTGGAATTCAGAAGAATGAGAGGCGATCTTATCGAAACATATAAGATTGTGAGGGGGCTTGATCGGGTGGATGCGGTGAGGATGTTTCCACTGATGGGTGAGACGAGAACTAGGGGGCATAATTTTAGAATAAGGGGCTGCCCTTTCAAAACTGAGATGAGGAGAAACTTCTTCACTCAGAGGGTAGTAAATCTATGGAATTTGCTACCTCAGAGTTGTGGAAGCTGCAACATTAAATAAATTTAAAATGGAGACAGACAGTTCCTTAGCTGATAAGGGAATTAGGGGTTACGGGGAGCGGGCAGGGAAGTGGACGTGAGTCTAAGTTCGGATCAGCCATGAGCCTATTGAATGGTGGAGCAGGCCCGAGGGGCCGTATGGCCTACTCCTGCTCCTACTTCTTATGTTCTATCAAACATCTGCAGACAAAAGGCAAATGCAGTATTTACATTGTCAATGATCAATGCTGGAAATCTCTACATTGACACTTGTACTGTTAACACTTTTGCTATAGCTCTGTAAAGTCAAATAAGTTTATATGTCTAATGCATAATTTTAACCAAGTGTGCACGTTGAAATAAATCAAATTTCAATTGTGTATGTTTAAATGTAATCTGAAAGTAATGCATTATATACGCAACAATTTCAACACTAAGCACATTTTGCAACATAGTGTAGCTACTGTATATATATAAATATAATATATATATATATTTTTTAAAATGTGTTAATAAAAACAGTAAGCAAAATGTATTTAAAGTTACATGATATATGCCAAATGTTGTGATCACATCTGTTAAATAAAATTTTTCCTTGGCCTAACAAAATTAAATAAAAAGATGTTATGCTTCCACTCAAAAGCTCCCTCTATTTGAAATATATCGGAGAATGAAAAGAATAATACAGGAAAGCGATGGTAGTTTATAACTACAGTAGGTCTTTTGTGTTTTACATAGAAACATAGAAGATAGGAGCAGGAGTAGGCCATTCGGCCCCTCGAGCCTGCTCCGCCATTCAATGAGATCATGGCTGATCATCCAAATTCAGTACCCTGTCCCTGCCTTCTCCCCATATCCCTTGATCCCTTTAGCCTTAAGAAATATGTCCAACTCTTTCTTGAATATATTTAATGAACTGGCCTCCACCGCCCTCTGTGGCAGAGAATTCCGCAGGTTCACCACTCTCTGGGTGAAGAAATTCCTCCTCATCTCTGTCCTAAATGGCTTACCCCTTATCCTTAGACTGTGACCCCTGGTTCTGGACTCCCCGGCCATCAGAAACATCCTTCCTGCATCTAGTCTGTCCAGACCTGACAGAATTTTATAGGTTTCGATGAGATCCCCTCTCTGATAATTGTTTGCCCCCCACCCCAAACAAAAAAATCCTAATACACTTGACTTTTATTGTACAGAATATGATTCCAGGTTAAATAGTTGCTCTCTTCCAACCTCTCCGCTCTCCTGTTCTCATCTTGCATATTGATTCACCCACCAACATCCATAGTCATCCTTTGGCCTAGCCCTCACATGAGGCCTCACAACTTCCAAGGATTTGATCATTATCAAGGTCATCTATGATCTCAATTCTCTCACCATCTACATCTCCCAGCCAGTACCTCACCTGGAAAGAAATTCTCCAGCTCCCTCACCAACTCCTAATTTTCTCTCCTTTGGCCTGCTACCTTTGTCAATATAGTCAATGGCTCCCGTGGCTCTGCCTTTGATGCTTTCATCCTCACCAATTTATTCACGGTCTCTCATCCCCCGCCATTCCCCTGGTGTAATTCCCACCACTGCACCCTCAAGTGCGCGGGCTTCAGACTTGAGCATGCCTGGTCAACTGTCTGCCATATCTGACTGGATCATTTCATCCAATAATGTGTTACCCTTTCCATTACTAAATTCTCTTATTACTCCAAGACCATCCAGTGGTTAAAAACAATCCCGTTCCATCATCACCTCCAATGCAAGTGCAAGGAGCTAATGCAATTTTTTACCTTAAAAAGTGAGACTATCCATGAACCTGCCCCAACCGCCTCCTCTGTCCTCAACCTCATACACGATGCAGCTTCTCCCATGTACCCCCAGTCCTTACCATGCTGTAAAGAACCAGAGAAGCTTAAAGCACAAAAGGCGGCAATTCATCCCATTGTGTTTATGCCAGCTCTTTGCTAGAGCAATCCAAGACTAATCCCAATGACTTGTCCTCTTCCCAGACATGCATCTTCCTCTGTTTTAAACATTTAGCCTATTTTCCCTTAGTCTCTGCCTCAGCCACTCACTGGCAAATCATTCCGTGCTCCAGCAACCTTCTGTGTAAAGAAATTTCTTCTAACACTCTTAGTGACAATTTTAAATTGGTGACCCCTCATCATGTTCTCCCCCCAACAGAGGAAACAGTCTTTCCCTATTCACTATCAGAACTCTTCATAATCTAAAACAACTCTATTAAATCTATTATCATTTTCTGCTTCAGTGGAAATTATGGTATCTCATCTCACTTCGTAACTACAGTTTCCATATCGGTCATAATCTTGGTGAATCCACGCTGTACAATCTCTATGGCTTTAATGTCCTTTCTATAACAAGGCACTCAGAACTGCAGTCTAACCAATGTTTTCTATAAATTTATTACCTTTTCACTCTTCGAGATTGTGCGCTCTATACTTGCGTCGAAATCAACTATATATACACCGAGAAAAAAGTGGATGTGATAAACCACTTCCAAACCTCCCTCAATCTGAGCAGCAGCCATTTAGTCCAACTCTTCAGTTTCCAGTCATCAATTTTCAATCCATGCTGTTACATTTCCTCTTATACCATACAGATGAAATTTTATAACAAGCTTCTTATAAGGCACATTATTGAAATCTGCCTTCTGAGAATGCATATACACTACATCTATTGCATTCCAATTATCTATCCAATCTACCCAACTCCACTTCTTCAACAACTCTAAAGATGCACTTCCTATTCCCTCAATCCATTCTCCATCCAGCTCCAGACTACTCAACTATCACTCCTTGCCTCAATGCTTGCTGAAATTGTTTATGGTTCCCTTTGTACAGACACTATTCTCTCCATCAAAACCACCATGATTAATCACTTCAAAAAGCTGTAGTTTGATTCCTCGGCCCTTTCCAACTATTGGCCCATATCTATTCTTTCTTTCCTTTCGGTTACAATCCAGCTCCATGTTCACCTCTCGCACAATTACCTGTTTGAATTCTTTCTGTCAGGCTCTGCCCTGCTCACAGCACTCAGACTACTCTGGGTAAAGTCATCAACATCCTCTGTAACTGTGACCATGGTGCATTGTCCCGCCTTGTACTTTGTGACATTCAATATGGTTGACCACCCAATCCTCCGCCATAGCCTTTCCTTCATGGTCCACCTCTATAGAACTTGGTTCCACTCCTACCTACCCTACTGTATCGAGTATATCACTAGCAATGGCTTCCCTACCCAGCCCTACATGGTCACCTTGGGTGCACTGCAAGCTTTCATCCCTAGTCCCCTCCTTTTTCTCACTTACATGTTGCTTCTCAATGACATTTTGCATAGGGATGGGTCAGCTGCTATATGTAAGCTGGAGGTAATTAACCAAACCTCTTGACTATCAGCTTCAATGCCACAATCACCTCGGTTATTAGATTGTCCGACATCAAGCTGTGCATCAGCCAGAACTTTCTCCAAATGGGAAGACCACAGCCATCCAGTTCAGCTCTGAACAAAACCTCCACACTCTTCGCCTAACTCCATCCCCTTCCTTGCTCAGATCGAACCAGGTGGTGCGTTAAACTCATACAGGTAGACTATCCTTTATCCGAACTTCCGAAAACCTCTAAAAAAACGAAAGTTTTTTCGTTCAGCGTAAGTCGTGCGCACGACATGACCAGAGTGGCGCACGACTTACGCTGAGCAGGGCAGAGGGTCACAGAGTTCCCTCCTGGGTAGGAGATTGCAGGCCGAGCCAGGCAGTGTGAAGGAGGTACCGGGAGAGTGAACCCAACAATACCGCGGCCCGTCCGATATTCTTTTCTCTCCCCCCCCCCTCCCCCCTCCCCACCCGATTTGCAGGCCAGCTTAGTAGGAGTCAGCCGATATCCGGCTTTCCGGAGAAGCAGGAAGGGGAATGAGACACGGAACAGTCGCAAGAGGTAGCCTGAACTTTTAAAATTTATATTAAATACAAATTTCCCAGTCTTATAATAATACCTTCTGGAATCCGAAAAATTCCAAAAACCGAAACTCAGCTGGTCCCAAGGCTTTCGGATAAGGGATAGTGTACCTGTATCATTATAAAGATGACTTACTTCCACTTCAGCAGTGTCACCCAACTCTACCTTTACCACTGCCGAAGCTCTTATTCATGCTTTTGTTACCTCCAGAATCAACTGCTCAAATCACTCCTTTGTAGCTCTACCAAAACTTCACTGCCCATGCCCTGTCCTGCATTAAGTTTTGTTTGCTTATCACCTCTGTCCTCGCCAACCTACCCTTTCCCCAATTCAAAATCCTGGTTTACAAATCCCTTCATCACCCATCCCTATGTTCCAACCTGGGTCATTCCGTCAACCATCTCTTGCTCCATGTGCATCCCTCCACCCCACCACTGCTGGCAGAGCCTTCAGGAGTTTTGACCCTATTCTTCAGAATTCACTTCATAAAACCCTCCACCTTGCTAATGCTCTCCCCTCTTCAAAATATAGTTTTTCAACTAGCTTTTAATCATTCTTTTAATTTTTACTGCTTGGTGACCTTTTCTGTGAAGTACCTTGGGACATTTATTATATTAAAGGTTCTTATATAATTGCAAATTATCAGCTTTATTATTTCATGTTTGGCATATTGGCACCGCCACATAACAAGAAAAATAGTAAATTAAAAAAACATTTAAAAATTATATTTAACATATGTTAAAGAACAAATTGCTGACATTAAATTTAGCATGGCTTAAAGTGAAATAGGTAGAGTGGTGGTGTTTGCTAATATTTATAAATCATGTGATAAGTTTAGGACATTAAAAACCCTTCAGCTGAATTACAACTATTTATTATCCTTTATATAAAGAAATTCAGCAGCAGAAACATCAATAAGACCCTCTCCAAAATAATAAACAACTAAAATCGGTATTTTTATTACAACTTGAAGTTAATTGGTTTGTAGAGACCATTTAAGATGATATAAAACAAAACATGAAAATAAATAGGCTACTCTAGGTTACCTCATTCTCAATCATATACCACAATGAAAATTGATATATGCAAAAAACTGATGCTTACTGTATTGTTTACCTTCCCCTCTTCAGAGTTTTGCTGACAAGAATTGTGTACTTCATCTTCCCTCACCAATTTTTCAGGCCATGAAGGAAATCCTTTTATTTGACCCCAGACCAAGTCACCAACATTAAACGTCCTTGGTCTATAGTGTATTAATTCGTTAGATGGAGAATCTGGAATTCTCAAATCATCGTCACTGCTGATGCTTTTAGTGTCTGAAGGACTCGGGGCACATCCATTAATGTTTTCAGAATGATAATCTCCATTGTACTGAATAAAGTCATGTGCCAAAGAACCTGGCATTCCCTCCAAACTAGCTGAGGAGCTTGGAGACTGCTCCTCTATGGCAAGTTCCTGTTTGGGGGCTGTTAGCAACTCGCCAAAGTTCCTGTTCTGTTGAGACCGGTTTCCATTGATGTGTGTACATCTTTCCACAGTGTTCTCTAGTCTTTCTTTAATGTTAACAATGTGTCTTTTTTGACTATTAAACCTAAAGCTGTCCTCAAGAAATCTTTTGTCCAATTGACAATTTTTCTGCTGTAATACTGCATCAGTCTGCTCTCCATGAAATGAAGGTATCCTTTCCACAGAAGGACTATGGTTTACTTGGCCAGAGTGTTCTAGAAACTTCTCACATTTCCACACTGTTGGATCACCAACCGGAAGTTGCTCCGTTTCCCATTGTTTTTTAGGAGTGTTGCGACCTGGTGATTTGAAGTACTCAAATCCTTCCCCATCAGGAGTGATTTTTGCTTGTTCAGAATTTTTCCTCAACCTCACTCCTCTGGCATACCTATTTGCCAGGATGTTTTGACTGTTGATCCGGCTGTCAATCTCCATGCTGGAAAGTCTTTTCCCATGAATCACTGCATTGACTGCATTGGAAAGATTCACAGGATTTGCAATGGAGGCAGTAAAGGCACTCATGGCACTCAGGGCTGGGATTGGGCTCATTTGAGAAGTACTACTCATTGCTGTAGTGATCACAACCTGCATTCCTTTGCTTGCAGCATCTACCACAGCTTTATATATGGCATCAACAGAAGGATCGTGGGGACCCACAGTGGGGACCCCATCTCTGCTTTGTTGACCTTGAGCCTGTTCTATTCGATGTTGGTCACCAGACAGACCGTGAAAAGTGGGAAGGGCAGCGTGGGAGCCCTCAGAGAGTAATATTGTTCCTGGATGGGAGTTTACTGGTGCATTTGAAAGTGAGACATCTTGGGCTGGGCTCACCTGGAGGAAGAAAATTGAATCAATTGCAGCATTATGTTTTTCTCCTCTGTAATTTGTCAGTGCATGCATTAAGTATAGCTACTTTTAAATTGCAATAAACTAATTAAAACTAAACTTTAAACAGAAGCATAAAAAAAATTTGAACAGTCATTCTTGCAAAATGGTTACGACAACTGAAGGTATATTTGGACTGACTTTCTTGTAACCATTGCAGTTTTTCCCCCATAGTGGCTTCCTGTTATTCCACTGGTCTGGGAAATTAATAAAGTCTGCAGGTTTACTTTCTCCTATTTTTCCACCAGAAAGACGGCAATTCAACTTGCTACCCCATTACAGAATTAAAACACATCTTCATCAATACTTTGGTCAATTTGCCACTTTTTCTATTTCCTGAATCCACCCCCCACTCCACAGATGAAAATATTCATAATCCTTACTTACGGTTTAGGTTTTCTTTGTAAGCACCGTTATCATGGTTTGAACATTCAGCTTTGGCAATTTACACATTGAAAAATGTAAGAGCTTTCTACATATGTATTACAATTATAATTTCTAAAGATTTTATTATTTATTTAACGTGTGGGTAACCTTTATGACATTGCTTAGCTATTACAAGGCTCTGAATCATTGGTATTATTTTATATACAGGAGAGACAGGATTCTTTTGTGAAAATAAATCAACTATTCTACCAAGTACTTAGTCAAAACATCAAATTTATATTTTTTTAAAATTCTATTATGAAGAAATCCAAATATTGTTTATCCTTTTTCTGTTTCCTGTTTTTCTCTTTTTTGACCCAAGACAATTGGTCACCTTGATATCCCATTACAGATTCAAAACACACCATTACTAGTACTCTGGCGAATTTGCACTTGAAATGTCCTGCAGATCTGATTTTTTTCCTTCACCATGTGTCTCCTTGTTGGGGTTCAGCACAACATGCAGCTTGGTTGAGTGAGCCTCTATAGAGTGTGCCAGCAGGTTAGCCAACATCACAGCCAAGCCTGATCTGTTCTTCACAACAATACTTATAACATGCATCTCTAGATAGCCACTGGGAGCTTGAAACCTGGCTGATTTTGCCTCTCTAACCAAGGGGTGTCCAGGTCAGTTCCACCATTCCCACCAATGCCCCAACTGGCATCAGCTAACTCAGCACAAGCCAATGACAGAGCCTGGGAACTTCCTGGTCCATATAACTCAGTCACTCACTGGATAAATTTGCTCAGCCACTGCGGGGAGGCGAGGACAGGCTTCAATTTATTGATTGTAACATTGAGTCAAAAACTGAAAATCTGTAACATTGAAAACATTTTTTTCTTAAAAGTTCAGAAACAACTAAAGCAGCAACAACAATTCTGTGTCAGATGTGTGACTATTAAAACTAGGATTGAAAACCAGACTCATTTAGACTGTTAATATTCATCCCAGCGAGAGAAAAACAGATTCCCATTACTTTAGGATGCTTTTGAACCCAGCTCCCAGAGGTGAAAGGGCCATATTCAGACATTGACTGTAAAACTCTCCTATGTGTTCATGTGTTAAATCTTCCATACCTTCACTGTAAATAATAATACTCCCACTCTTACAAGTGACCACTGGATGTAGAAAAAAATGAGAGAAAGGCACCATACAAGTAACCGAGGCAGTGCCCTGGAATAAGTGAATGCAAGTAAGAATCTCAAATCAATAAATATGAGAAAAACACAAACAGCACTTAACTAAGGGAGGGAGCTTATTTCACTATAAATTAGTAGTGATACACTGCTATCAATTCTACCACTAAAATTAATAGGCAGTCAACCAGAAGTAGCTTGTGGTTGCCCTCTAATAGTAGAACAGTTTCGGTTAAAGGAACCTCTGTAAATGGAACTGGAAAAGAAACAAAAAATCTGGAAAAGTCATCAGTTAAGATTTTATTGGAACAATTTGTCTTAATGACATCCACAAGATCCAAGTATTTTGCTTCATTTGCCTTCTTGGTTGTTTTGATTTCATTTTACGACACAGTACATCTGATGTGTTTAGTTCACTTTACAACATTCAGAACAGCAATAAAGGGACAAATGTGATGAAATCACGTGTGGTTAAGGAGGAAGAAATGTCCAGGGTATGTGTTTGTGTGTATAAATTAGGGAGGATGTCTGATGTTCCAGTATTAATTGGGGAGGATGAAAATAAAATACTTCCTGTTAACTGCTACTGAAGACTTTATCTCACTTGATAGTCGAGAAATGTGGCAATTCAGTCATTTGCACACACAAGATTAAAATAGGATGTGCAATTGCTTACCTGAAAGTTTTGAAAAACGCACGCCATAGGGTTTGGTGGGTTACCCGGACCAGAAAATGAAGTGTGACCTTGAAACCCCTGCAGACCCCGAGTCCCTTGCAGACCTTGTAAAAGTTGATGATGACTCTGAGGAAACATCTGGTTGCTGTTGATCAAGGTCTGGAGACGACTTAATTGTGGGTTGTTCAAACTATTGTTGAATGAAGGTACATCACCTGTATACAACAATAAAATGCAAAAGAAAGTGCATCAGTGATGGAATCTGCCTACCTGCTGCATATTTCTGATGCAAATACTTACAATGGCTGGTTAAGAAAAAATTACTTTTCAATTCTTGGTTAATTTATGTATCAAAATCACTGGCCCTCAACAGTGTATTGTAACCACAGAAGATATTTAACACACCAAGACATCACTTCAGAACAGGTAAAAAGTGTGATTTTTGCTGCCTACACTGACTAGGCAGCTATACAAGTGTGGTCATATCTCATCAGTAACACAAAGAAACCAAACTATTTTGATATATTCTCTAAGTAGTTAGAGTAATCACCAAATATGGTATCATTTGGTGATCAAGGGACTGCATTTAACTGATTTTCCTCATTTCAGACTTGCTAGTATCTATACCAGTAAGTTAATTCAAGGATGAATTCTAATTTTCCAAGTGGTTTAAAAAGATATTGCCAGTTTCATTTCCTGTCATTTTGTTCAGTTGGTAGTGATCTTTTTTCTGGACTTAAAACAGCCAGCTCCTTAATGGTTATTAATGACCTGTATTTTCCGATGCCTACGGGTGTGTACGAGATGTGTACACACCTGTAGGGACACCGGAAACGCCGGTTTCAGACATGTGAAGCGCATGCGCTGAAAATCGGCATTTCCGATCTAGCAAGAATCTTCTTGACAGATCAGATGCCTGCCCTGGAGAAGGGCCTCTGCGGAGGGAGAGTTCCAATTTCTGCAGAACCTCCGCCCGCTGAAAACCCTTAGAAATCTTACGCCTGGTAAAAGCAGCGTAAGGCCTGCTTTTACCAGCATAAGAGTTAAAAAAACGTTTTTTTCCCCACTCATTTATAATTTAAAAATACTTTTTAAAAAGTTTATTTTTAGCCCCGTAAAAAACCTTAATTATTTTTCTCAAATTTTTTTTAATTTGTTAAATATTTAATTTAATCTAATTTTAACTCATTTTAAAAACGTGATGGTTTTTTAAAAATGTATTTAATGTTTTAGTGTCTGTTTTCAGTGATCCCCATTCATATTTTTGACGGGTCTGTCAAAAGTATGAAGGGCGATTCCCTTCTTTCATTGGCTCGCCTGGCCCACGTGAGCCCAGCGACGCATGCAAACCGCATGCGCCCCTTGGATACGTGGACCCTGCGCATTTCGGCTGTGGAGAGGCCCAGGATCGGAAGTGTCCGGACCTCGGGGGCCCTCGGGTAAGTGCGTAGATTTTTTTCCGATAGGAGGCCTCCGCACGCAGGAAGCCTATTGGAAATTACGGGCTATTGATTCTGCGTCACTGGAGGCATCATCATTAAGACATTAAACAGTAATTCCTGGACTACCAGTCCTGGTGTGGGACAAAGGCAGATTGTAATCTTCTGAACTCTCAATTCTTATCAGAACATCGATGAGGATCATTTAATTTCACCATACTGGTTAAATATCTTGGAGATCTAGGTTCAAATCCGGCCTCGGGTGACTGTCTGTGTGGAGTTTGTACATTCTCCCCGTGTTTGCGTGGGTTTCCTCCGGGTGCTCCGGTTTCCTCCCACAGTCCAAAGATGTGTGGGTTAGGTTGATTGGCCATGATAAAAATTGGCCCTTAGTGTTAGGGGGGATTAAATACGTGGGGTTACGGGGTAGGGCTTGGGTGGGATGGCTGTCGGTGTAGGGACCGGGTGCTAGGGTTTGGATGATCAGCCATGATCTCGTTGAATGGCGGAGCAGGCGCGAAGGGCCGAATGGCCTACTCCTGCTCCTATCTTCAATGTTTCTAATAGTGTTCATTTAACCTTTGTCCCAGATTTTGAAAGAATATATTATCGTGCCAAACCATTTCAAATGATCATAATCTATTAAAAATGATAGTGATTGTTACAAAAGTGCAGAGAGGATTAAGGGTCTTTCTAGAACAAGAAAGCTGCAAAATATGTCTGAAAAATATCAGAACCAAATTTACAAGATTGCAGCCAGATTGAAATACCAAAAAAACATGGATTATACTTGGTAATTGTCAAAAGTGAAAATAGTCACAAGGGGAAAAAATGAATTTTCAAATTAATGCCACATCCATTGGCAGAACCTGTGCTTCTAAGTCAGAAGGATGAGGATTCAAGAGACCACAGTGGTGTCCCCCAGGGGTGAATTATTAGGACCACTGCTCTTTTTGATATACATTAATGTCCTGGATTTGGGTATAATGGGTTTTGATAGAGTAAATAAGAAACTGTTTCCAGTGGCAGAAAGGTCAGTAACCAGAGGACACAGATTTAAGATAACTGGCAGAAGAACCAGAGGTGAGATGAGGAGAATTTTCTTTACACAGCGAGTTATGATGATCCGGAATGCACTGCAGATTCAATAATAACTTTCCAAAGGGAACTGGATAAATACTTGAAGGGAAAATTTGATAGCTCTTTCAAAGAGCCAGCACAGGCACGATGGGTCAAATGGCCTCCTTCTGTGCTGTATCATTCTATGATTCACTCTAGGGCTTCAGCACTTAATCTAAGCACTGATGCAATGTTGCATTGTTAGAGAGGTCATCCTTTAGTTTAAGGCATTAAATTGAGGTCTCATCTGTCTACTTCAGTGGTTCAAGTAGATGTTAAAGAACGCATGGTATCTGAGGAATTCAAAAAGTGTCCTGGCCAACATCCCTTCCCTCCAACACCAATAAAAATGACCAACTTGTTATTCATCACATTGCTGTTTGACTGCATGACAGGAGTCACAGGACTTCAAAGTAATTTGTATGTGAAATGCTTTAGGGAGTTTGAGAGACATCCTTTATTATTTTGGGATTCCAGGCCAATCCAATTGACTAGTCTTGAAACCAAATAGTGACACTTTTAACATCACTTACTACAGGTAAATGTGCAGATAATTAGAAAGTTAAAAACACTGATTTTGAAGCTGGATTGTCATTTTGCACGTGTGTACCTCTTAGATGCTATCTCGCACAATCAAAAAACTCCTTTGCTTTACCTTTCCTATTCAATATACAAGGGCGTGGAGAGAAGGGACGAGGAATTGTGGTTGCTGATGCAAATCCAACAAATGTTTCAATTGCACGGTCTGTAAATTAGTCTAGACACTAAATTAATCCAATGGTTAGGTAAGTTATGAACATGTGAAAAGGAAGACAAGAAGTTGGAGGATGACAAACCAGAGAAAAAGACCTGTGGCCAATTTCAAGAAAATTTCTTGATAAATCAATCAAGAAAGCTCCAGGAGACCATGGTTACCATGATATGTCAGTTAAAATCAAACACCCCACCACCCCAATATGTCCTAAAGTCCATCTTCTTCAGAAATTGTCAAGTCAGTTTATCTAAAAGGACTGTAGTGCACCAACACATACCACATCCACTCATAACCTTTTGAAGAGCATATTAACCCTCACAGAAAATTACTTTCTGCCATCTAACCTGGCTCTTACTAATATTCTATAGTCTTGCTACTTCTACATTACATCATCCTTGAATTTTAAAAATCTTAAATCATATCCCCCCTAAAGCCTATGTTTTCCCAAAATGAATAATCATAACTCTTAAGAATATTCTCAATAAGAGAAATATCTAAATTTAGGCATTATTTGCACCCTCTCTAGCACCTTGATATCCATCACCAAATTGGAGGTTCAAAACTGGACACAATATTCAAAGTGAGATTGCACCAAAGTCTTATATAGTCAAACTTCAAGTTCTTAGTTTTGTGCTTCATTGACCTAGCAATATTTACGAGAACCCCATTTGCCTTCTCTATAGTTACGTCATATTGCTCTTTCCGCCTCCATTACATTTAATAGCCACCCATGTACAGACCCCAAGTGGCCTTTTAATACTAACATACAGTGCCTACTGGCTCTCTGGATACCTTCCATGATCAGTGGGTTCGCCATGTAATGTTTTGTTCGATTTTGCCTGACCCCATCGCTCTAATTTGGCGCCTATTAAGAGGCAGCACCTAAACCTCCTTGAATCACCACCCCATCTGACTCAGAACAATGCCACATTAAGTATTAGCCATTTATGAGCTAATTAACTTAAATTCTCAAATTAGTTTGAACCCGATTCATCATCTCCTTATTGCTAACCCTTGCACATTTTTATCTAAAACTTTACTACAATATTTATTCCCTCAAGGTCGTTAATAAAAGTATTGAACAGTAAAGTACTCCATTAGTTCCCAAGCCTCATGTGAACTCCTTCTGTTCACAACCTCTCTATATATAGATAGTAAGAGAGAGAGAGAGATGTATATAGTCTTTAACAGAAATAACTTCCCAAGGCCCTTGCATCCCTATCCTTACAATGATCTCCAGGCCTACACCCCTGTCCCCCGCCACCCTCTGAATTTTCATTCCACTAACTCTGGCCTCTTGCACAACTTCACAGAGGCGCAAGGAAAATATGAATGCTGAGCCAAATGAGTTATTGGAGGTCAAAGAGGGGTTTTTAAGGAGCAGGAGGTGGAGAGGTTTTTAAGGTGGGTTAGGGTTAGGTATGAGGCCCAGGCGGCTGAAGACATGGCCGCCAATTGTGGGGCTATGCGAGGGAGGGGATGCACAAGTGGCCAGAGTTAGAGGAATGAAAATTCAGGGGGGTGGGGTGGCAAGGGTGTAGGCCTGGAGATCATTGTAAGGATAGGGATGCAAGGGCATAAAGTGATTTCAAAACAATGATGAGAATTTTACATTCGAGGCATTGGGGGGACGAGGAGCCAAAGATAAGGGTAAGTGAGCGGGATAGGATATGGGCAGCAGAGTTTTGGATGAGCTGAAGTTTAAAGAGGGTGGAGGATTTGGAGGCCAACCAGGGGATCATTGGAAGAATCAAGTCTGAAGGCGACAATGGCATGGATGAGGGTTTCAGCAGCAGATGAGCTGAGGAAGAGGCAAAGGTGGATAATGTTAGAGGTGCGACGGAGTGGATATGGGGTCGGAAGCTCAGCTAAAGGTAGAATAGGACGCAGAGGTTGTAAACAGTCTGAATTAGCTTGAAAGAGTGGCCAGGCCCAAAGATAATGACTTTGGCCTGACCAATTTTTAGCTAGAGGAAATTGCAGCTCATCCAAGAATAGATGTTGAACAAGCAGCCTGACAACACAGAGGCAGGACAAGAGTCCAGAGTGGTGGTGGAGAGATAGAGATGGGTGTTGCCAGCGTATATATGGAAGCTGACCCCATGATTGTGCACGATGTTGCCAAGGGGCAGCATGTAGATGAGGTAGAAGAGCAGGCCAAGAATAGATCTTTGGAGGACTCTGGAAGCAATGATGCAGGGATGGGAAGAGAAACATTGTTGGAGAAGTTTTAGCTACAATCAGATAGGTAAGAGTGGAAACAAGTAAGGGTAGCCCCACTGAGCTGGACAATGGAGGAGAGGCATTGGAGAAGGATGGTGTGGTCAAACATGCCAAAAGCTGCAGTGAGGTTAAGGAGGAAAGAGGGCTAGTGCATCAAGGCCACAGTCACTGAGGATGCCGATTTTGACTTTGGTTAGGACAGTTTCAGTGCTGTGGCTGGGGCGGAAATCTAATTGGAGAGATTCAATCGGAGTTGTGGGTAAGATGGGCAAATTTGGGAAGTGACACCACATTCAAGGACTTGGGAGATGAAAGGAAGATTGGAGATGATGCAGTAGTTTGCAAAGATAGAGGAATTAAGGTTTTTTTTTGAAGAGGGAGTGATGATAAGAACATAAGAAATAGGAGCAGGAGTAGGCCATTCGGCCCTTCGAGCCTGCGCCGCCATTCAATGAGATCATGGCTGATCTTCTGCCTCAACTCCATTCACCGGCCCTATCGCCATATCCCTTGATGCCTTTACTAGTCAGAAATCTATCGACTTCTGTTTTGAATATACCCAATGACTGAGCCTCCACGGCCCTCTGGGGTAGAGAATTCCAAAGATTCACCACCCTCTGTGTGAAGAAATTTCTTATCTCAGTCCTGAATGGCCTACCCTTTATCCTGAGGCTGTGGCCCCTGGTTCTAGACTCCCCAGCCAAGGGAAACATTCTCCCAGCATCCACCCTATCAAGCCCTGTAATAATTTTGTATGCTTCAATGAGATCCCCTCTCATTCTTCTGAATTCAAGAGAATACAGGCCTACTTTACTCAATCTCTTCTCATACGACAGTCTCACCATTCCAGGAATCAATCTTGTGAACCTCCGTTGCACTCCCTCTATGGCAAGTATATCCTTCCTTAGGTAAGGAGACCAAAATTATACACAGTACTCCAGGTGTGGTCTCACCAAGGCCCTATATAATTGGAGTAAGACTTCTTTACTCCTGTACTCAAATCCTCTTGTAATGAAGGCCAGCATACCATTTGCCTTCCTAATGGCTTGCTGCACCTGCACATTCACTTTCAGTGACTCATGTACAAGGATACCCAGGTCCCTTTGAGCATCTGCATTCCCCAATCTTTCACCATTTAGGAAATACTCTGCCTTTCTGTTTTTTCTACCAAAGTGGATAACTTCACATTATATTCCATCTGCCATGTTCTCGCTCACTCACTGAGCCTGTCGAGATCCCCTTGAAGCCTCTTTACATCCTCTTCACAACTGACACTGCCACCTAGCTTTGTATCATCAGGAAATTTGGAAATGTTACATTTAGTCCCCTCATCCAAATCATTGATACAGATTGTGAATAGCTGGGGCCCAAGCACCTATCCTTGCGGTACCCCACCTGCCATCTCTTTCTTTTTTTGTCTGTTAACCAATTCTCAATCCATGCTAGTATATTACCCCCCCCAATTCCATGTGCCCTAATTTGTACCAACCTCTTATGTGGTACCTTATCGAAGACCTTCTGAAAATCCAGATACACCACATCTACCGGTTCCCCTTTGTCTACTCCACTAGTTACATCCTCAAAGAACTCCAATAGGTTTGTTAAACAGGATTTCCCTTTCATAAATCCATACTGACTCTGCCCAATCTTAGTATTAGTTTCTAAGTGCCCAGTTATTGCATCCTTTATAATAGATGGTGGTTTTGAAAGAGAGGGGTACAGTACCTGAGAAGAGGAAATCCTTTGCAATGCCAGCAAGCATGAAGACAAGGAAAGGAAAGGAAATTGGGTGGTCAGCAGTTTTGTGGGAGCAAGGAGGTGGGTCTTGTGGAGGAGATGGGCTTGGAGAGCGCATGAGGGGAGATGTGGGTCCAAGGTTAGAGTACAAAGGAACCCGAGGGTGGTTTGTATGGTGCGAATGCAGAAGTGGAGGAAGCAACTGAATGGGCTGACTCAATTTTAATGATAAATAAGTCCATGATCTCCGTGCGCTTGTTGTTGGAGAGGAGGGTGGAGATGGCAGAAGACTATGGTTTAAAGAAATGGCTGATAGCGAAGAAAAAAGCCAGGACTTATCTTTGCTCTCCAGGATGATCCTGGAGCAGTGGGTGGATTTGGCAGAGGAGAATGAGGCCCGATGGTGCTCGATATGATCCAGTCAGATCATATGGCAGATCATATCCTCTACCTAAACGTTGGTAAGGCCGAAGTCATTGGCCCCGATTTTCCCGAAGGTGCGGGGAATAGTCAGGTTCCGACCCGAATCTAAATGGGTCAGCCAGCTGCACGCAATTTTCCCTCAAGTGGCCAATTAAGTTCCAGCATGTGGGCACCCTTGCTAATTGTCCATTTCCAGTCAGAAAGCCCACAGTATGATGTCATCATTCGTGGTGCTTTTAAAGCTTATTTAAGGCTTCTCAACCTCTGCAGGCTTCCCAACCAGTCTTGCAGAATGGCAGAGGAGCCTGCACCAGCTGCTGCCAGCGGCAGAGGCCGAGCTGCCACCAAATTCGACGAGACGTCACTCCAGACATTGGTGGATGGGGTAAGGGCCCACAGGGAGGTCCTCTTCCCTCGCTCAGGGAGGAAGAGGCCTCCCAAAGAGACCAGGGCTGCCTGGATGGAGGTGGCAGCAGATGTCAACTCTCTGGGAGTCACCCGTCGGACCTGGATACAGTGCAGGAAGCGCTTCCATGACCTTCACCGTACAGGAAAAGTAAGTACGAAGTTTCCATCACCCTCAACCTGATTCCCATTGCCTTTCCCCAACAGCACTCAGCTTCAGCAATCTCTTCCTCCACATCCCACTTCACAGTCACATCCATGCACCCTTACCCATTCCCGATCTCTCTATGCTCACATTCACATAACTATTCCACCATGCAGCCCTCACACTGCCTCTCACTCTGATGCTTGGAACACAACTGACAACACATAAGGAGGGCCCTTGGTTTTGCAGCCTCACACCATTTTTGTCTCCTTCTAATTATCTATGCTATGCAATCTCTACTCACTCCTGCACTCTCACTCAAACTCCACTTGTCTCCCTCATTGCAGGAAAAGAGAGCTCACAATAGGAAAGAGCATGCGAGGACTGGAGGAGGACCACCCTCAAATCGCCCACCTGAGCCCCTGGGAGGAAGCTGTGATGGAGATTGCTGGGGCTGACGTGCCTGTGGAAGCTGGGGCAGGAGAGACAGGAGCAAGCCCGCAAGCTGGTGACAGAATAGTTTCCCATCTCTCTCATTGACATAGCATGAGTTGCTGATATGATTCTGAAGCCACATCATTTGGACTTATGAGCATATGCCAAATCCAATGTGCAAGTAGCCTTGGCATCACATCTCTAACTCTTTCCTTTACTCCCCCACAGGACCATCCGGAGCCCCCGTCGCTCAGCTGCATGTCGACCCTGTGCCTCTGGGTCCATCCGCAAGAGAGGAGGTGATGGATCTGCAGATGCAGGAGTCTCTGGCAGGTTTTGTTTCCAGGGTTGCTGCGAGTGTGGAGCGAATGGAGCAGTCCATGGCGAGCATGAGCAGAGCCTTATTGGAGTCATTGGCGCATGAAAGCATCACCACAGAAAGGATGGCTACCTCCGTGGTAAGGCTGGCTACCGCCGAGGAGAGGAGGGCTGCAGCCGAGGAGGAGGGCTGCGGCCGAGGAGAGGAGGGCTGCGGCCATGGAGGAGCTTAGTCGCCAGGGTATCGAAAACATGGTGAGTGCTCTGAATAGAATGGCATCTCTTGAGGAGCGATGGGCATCTATTGAGCACCTCTGAGCAGGACTTCCAGTGCAGAGACGGGTCCCCATGGCCTCCCTGATGTGCAGCAAGGTGCTCTCCAGCCACTTGCAGGTGCTGAGGGGGAGCTGACCCATGAGAGGGAGGTTGTTGGCACACCTCAAGGAAGTGGGGGCTCCTCTCCACGCGCTCACACTTCCATGTCACTTCAGAGCCCTCGGTCAGAGCCCCGCCGGAGTCCACACCCCAGTGAGATAGGAGTCTCGAGCCCTGCACAGCCGCAGGAGCAGCAGGAAAGTGAGCAAGGGGCCTCCACATCTGCTGAAGCCATAGGGGTATCACTACGTAGGAGCACGCGTAAGAGAAAAATAAAGCGCCACTAATCACAAGGGTAGTCACTTGGGTGAAAAGTCTTGTAAATAGTTTTAATGCCATCAGTTTCCTGTACATTAAAAATCTGGTGGCAACCGCTGCAGTTATGGCGTCTGTCATTTGGCGAATGGGGATATCACAGAGGCCTTAGGATAACTTGCAGATGTCAGCAAGCTGGTCAAAATAGGTAGGAATGTGCAGGCATGGGCCACTGTCCATGGTCAGTTAAGAAGCAGTGAGGCTGCAGTGTTTGATGTACCAGGCTACGCAAATCTGCCCAGGATGAGTGCGTTCCTTGCATTCCGCCCAGCAATGTTCTCGCGCACTGGTGCCGCTGGTTGACGGGTCTCTGCAGGATGCTCGTTTCCGTCCTCCTCCTCCGCATCATCCTCATCCGAGGCGGCTCTGTGAGGAGCCTCTTGGTCCTGTGGAATCGGCAAGCCACGACGCTGTGCCATGTTGTGAAGCACACAGCATACCACGACGATTTGAGACCCTGGCTGATGAGTACTTTAGGGCTCCACCTGATCTATCGAGGCATCTGAAGCGCATGTTCAGCAATCCGATGGTTTGCTAGATAATGCATCTGGTGGTAATGTGGCTGGAGTTGTAGCGCTCCTCAGCTTCGCTGGCTGGTCTCCTCAACGGCGTCATTAGCCAAGAACGCAGGGGATATCCCTTGTCTCCAAGTAGCCATCCTTGAAGTTCATTTGGCGGACTGAATAGCGGAGGCACAGTAGACTGGCGCAGTATGAAGGAGTCATGGCATCTGCCAGGGTACTTGGCACAAACATGCAAAATCACCTTCTTGTGGTCACACACCAGCTGAACGTTAAGGGAGTGGAAGCCCTTGCGGTTGACAAAAACTCCTGGATTGCGGTGGGGTGCCCTAAGGGCCACATGTGTGCAGTCAATGATGCCCTGCACCCTGGAAAGTCTGCCAGCTGAGCTAATCCAAGCGCTCGCGCCCTCGCACTTGCGCCCTCGCACTTGCGCGATCCCTGGTGAAATGGATGTGATTGCGCGCGAGGGCAAAGGTGACCTGTTTGATGCAAGTGTGTGCGGCCGCCTGGGAGATGCCGCTGATGTCTGCTGCTGATCCCTGGAAGGAGCCTGAGGCACAAAAGTTGAGTGCGGTGGTGACTTTGATGGCCACTGGTAAGGAGTGTCGACCTGGTGCTCTGGGCTCCAGGTCTTGCTGCAGCATTGTGCAGATGTTAGTCACAACCTCGCGCGAAAGTCGGAGCCGCCTCTGGCACTGCTGCTCAGTCATGTTGAAGTAGCTCACCCTGTGTCTGTAGACCCTGTTTGGGGGGTATCTCCTGCGCCGACAGCCTTCCATGCGCTGGCCCCTAATGGCCTGTGCTGCCTCAGGTGGCTGAGCCGCAGCCTGTCGCTCCTGCTGTTGCTGCTATTGCAGGTGCTGTTGTTGCTGGAGTTGCTCCAGCCTCCTCTGCTGTTGGAGATCCTCTAATGCCAGGAAGGGAAAGAACAAAAGGCCTCCCATGCTTCTGGCAGATGCCTCCGTTGAGGAGGCGCTGAGTTAGGGTGGTGAGAGGGGCTTCCCAGGAGCTCACACTGGAGAAGTGTGTGAGGCTCCAACCTTCCACAGCTGTGCCTAAGCCTTCAACAAGTTGCCCCAAGCCTTCAGCAACAAGGTCCTGCAGCCTACAAATGCTGTCTGATTAAATCTCTTCAGTCCTGATTGACCTGCAGCTGAAAGCAAGCAAGCCAACTTTGTTCACGCCAGGTTTCATCAGCGGTGTTCCCAGCAGGCGTGTTTTACGTGGGGAAAGGCTGAAAATTGCAAGGGACCCTGAAAATAGGATTAAACACGCCAATTATTGATCATTAGGCTCCTGCCGACCATTCCTGCCTGCTGCAGGCAGGACTGATTCGGGTTGCGCTGAAACATGGGGGTGAAAGTCGGGCGGGGCGGGGGGGGTCGCGACCCCCTATTTCTGCGATTCTCAGCCCCCGACTGCCTGAAAACCCGCCCGACGGCTGGGGGAAAATCGGGGCCATTATCTTTGGACCCGGCCACTATTCCAGCCAGGTGTTGGATAGCTAAACCATTTATGCGCCAGATAAGCTCAAGCCTGCACCCCTTGGACTTGAGAGAGCAAAGATGGGGGCCATACCAGAGGGATTGACCAGGACGGGAGAGAGTAAAAGTTTTGCTGGGGATAAGGGCACCATAGGTGGAGGTGAAGGAGTGGTTGAACAAATCGACAGCTGCAAAAAGTATCATGGTCAATGAAAGGCCAAAGGCTGGGCAGCAGTTGGGAGTGCAATCGTAAATGACTTAGGGGAGAGGTTTTGCCGAAGATGGTAGTAGAAGGAAAGGTTAGGAGGAGGTAGGGATGATGTGAGTGATGTGGGGTACAATGGGCCAACTCAATCCATTGCACTATCTTCCCAATAATACCACAATATTTTTTTCTAATAGCCACCTGGAAATTCAAGTGGACAATACTCACTGGATTTCATTCATCCTCCGTTTTAGTCACTTCCTCAAAATATTCACTTAAGTTAGTGAGGCATGACTGTTGCCTTCTAAAGCCATACTGGATATCCTCAGTGACTGCAGCACCCTGCAAGTGTTTATTTGTAGCATGTTGTACAATACTTACTAATATCTTCTCTACAACTGAAATTAAGCACATTAGCCTACAGTTCCCACATTTGGATTTCCCCCCTTTTTAAACAACAGGATTATAGGAGCTACTCTAGCCCTCAGGAACTCTCTCAGGCCACAGCAAGCTATTGAAAATGTCAACTAGCATCTCCCATATGACTTTCTTCTTCTGCCATTTCCTTATGCACTCTAGGGTAAACTGAATCAGGTCCTGTTGCCTTTTAAACCTTAAATCCATTAAATTTGGAAGGGATCAATTTGCGACGCAAAATGTGTCATATCTGTGTAACCAGTTAGAAATTAACGTGGCAAAATTAAACTTTGAATTGCCAGTATAGATTAAACTTTTGAATAATCAGTTACAATTATTTGACTTATCAGTCTAAAAAAGGGGAACAGGTGACAGTCATTTTGAAAGCTCAATATAGAAATAAGGTAAGTCATAAGTTAAAGTTAAGGGGGGAAAAATTCAGTATCGCCCCGTTTGGGGCGCCATTATCGGCCGTGCGCAAAGTTTAGCGCCTGGCGCTAATTATCGCCTCCGACAGCAAACTTGGCTTTTATCGCCCCTGGAGGTGATTGGAACACTAAATCAGGCGCTTCACACCTGTCTTAAGGCGCAAAGGCCAAGGAGCGAGGCACTACCTCAGAGTGCTGGCGAAGCAAGGAAGGGCAAATCAAAATAAACCTGCAAAGTGCTGCTCAGTACTCAAAACTCCTTCACACAGCGTTGAATCTCTCCAGAAGTCTCTCTCTCTCTCTCTCTCTCTCAGAATGCGTGGTGCAAAAATGTCACCGACAAAAAAAGGCAGGAAGCGGTCGCCTTTAAATAGCACTCCCCTAGTCCCTTTCTGACAGCATAACGCTCCCCTCAACCTGTCGTTGCTAGCGGCAGGCGGTAAGGCAGGGGGCGCCACTCTATCCGGTCCGGGGCGCTAACGGGGTGTTGCGCACTCGACTGACGTCACAATCTGCCGGCGCAGGAGATCGTGGCAGTAGTGTTTAGCGCCACCGCAAAATGTCTAGTTAATTTCGCGAGCGGCGCAAACATCGCCGCGCCCGGTTGCTAGTTACTTTACGCCCCATTAGCGCCCTAACGGGAGGTGCAAACAACTGAATTTTTCCCTCCAAAACGTTTAGACAAATACAGTAGCTGCTACTGTAGGTTTATGAAACTTATGAAGGTACAAAGAGCTATTTTCATTCAACAATTTTAAAATCTTAAGAAATTATTGCTTTAGGCTATTTCCGCTGTCTTATCGTAAACTATGTTAGTTATTTATGAAAACAACACTAAATTTAAGCACTTTTTAAGTCTGTTCAAAGCAACTGAAGAGAGCACACTGCAATTTTTCTTTCTTGTATGAAAAAGGCAGATGATTGGTAATTTAATACAATCTGGTGCATGATCTGAATCTCAGCAGCTTTTAAATATGAATCTTGAGAGATCACATTTATTTTGGATCATTTGCAACAGATTCTTCAACATGGGCTATGGATAAAAGCAGTATAAATGTAGTACAAGGAAAATGCAGTGTGTTGTGGAATATTTTTATGGCAAAGCAGAAGATTTATGACACTTATAATTGAACAGCAACATAGTCTTAAATAAGCAAACAAAACGAGCAAACCACGATAGACCAGCAATGGCATTTAAAAACAGGACCCCAGAAACAGTATCATCACCAAACTTTGCGAATTTTACTCAGGATAACTTCATTCAAGTCACTAATATATACGGAAAATGGCAAGAACTGCCCCGACACCCGAGTTTGGCAAATGTAGTGCTTAGCTGTGCTACATAGACCAGCAGCTCCCAGGCTTGATTTACAATCCAGCTGATCACAATTGTAAGAGAGAGTAGGGGCATTGCAACAACCTCAGTGTCCCAGGCCAGTGAGAGATAAAATATGGCAAATTCTAGAGAACAGGAACATGTGGCTGGCAGATAAAGACAGAATTAGTCTCGACTGCAATGTCCTCATAAGGTGGTACAGGATACCTACAGAAATGTTGTTCTCATTAGCTGTTTACATACGCTCACTAATAGGAGTCACTGGAATGTAACCAGGAGCAGGAAATCTGGTTGAATGTTTTCCACTCCCTAGCTTAGGGATGCTGAGGCTAATTATCGAATCAAATTGGTGGCCTGGCGGAGAACCTAAACCCTTCTGGTCTGTTATGGCATAACACAACATAGGTGGTGCATTTATCCACAAGGTCGTTCTGGGAAATGTTATTTCATTATCTTCATAGTTTATCTAATCTTAACAACTTGTAGGTCAGCAAGCACAGGGGTGATGGGTGAACGAGACTTGGTGCAAGTTAGGACATGGGCAGCAGAGTTTTGGATGATCTTAAAGTTTATGGTGGGTGGAAGATGGGAGGCCGGCCAGGAGTGCGTTAGAATAGTCAAGTCTAGAGATAACAAAGGCATGGATGAAGGTTTTAGTAGCAGATGAGCTGAGGCATTGGCAGAGTCAGGTGATGTTAAAGAGGTGGAAGTAGGCGGTCTTAGTGATTGCGCGGATATGTGGTCGGAAGCTCATCTCAGCATCAATACGACACCAAGGTTATGAACAGTCTGGTTCAGCCTCAGATGGTTGCCAGGAAGAGGGATGGAGTTGGTGGCTAGGGAACGGAGTTGTGGCAGGGACTGAAGACAGTGGCTTCAGTCTTAATAAACGCTTTGTCTATTTTGGAAGCTGCTGTCTTATCCTGACCACCATTCCATATCTCAATATGATCACAATGGCGTCTGTTCTTCCTTCAATCTGTTCCGATTTGCCTGGAATGAATTAGGGCATAGTCTTATGAATAAATTTTTTTTTAAATGGTTCCCTCAATGTTTCATACCCTTCACCTCAGAACATCATCTCCGATTGCACCATGTGACATTTTTAGTTTCTATGCCAGCCAGCCCAAGTGAAGCAGCAAATTTTGCCAGTTGCAGCAATTTTATGCTTTGGATGCATGTCCTCATGGAATTAGTTTGAGACTGCCCAAACTCATTTCATATAGGCCATTTCATCCAGAGAGACACCATTAGTCTGGCCTGAACTAAGATCCCATTGGTGAAAGGTTAGTATGCTAATGCATCCAGCTGTAGCTAAGATTGCTGTACAAGGGAGGTGCAAAGCATTGTTACTTCAATTACGTGCATAGATTTCACTAAATGAACGAAGAAACCTATAGTGACACCTTCAGAGGAAAAACAGAGCATCTAGCTTTGTTCATCATTTCACGCAACTGCGCACAATGAAATCTTCTTACTCTCATGTTTACTGGCATAAGGTTATTACAAGTTTTCTCTTTACTTTTGGGGATATTGCCATCATTGCTCCCCTACACTTCTCCATCTTGTTCTTCCTAACTGCCAAAAATTCCATCCTACATGTTCTTCTTCTGACAATGTTGAAATCAAGACTCTTGCTACCATCTTTTACTGTAACAATTCTTTCCAAGGACTTAAAAACTGGAACTCCTTATCTCTCGTCAGTTTTTCTTTCCTCATACAACCTACATGCTTTTAAAATCCAAGCTTGGCTTTGGGTAACCAATTAATATACATCATTTTCTTTCCTATTGTATTTGACCCTTCAACCAGGCTTCTCAAAATATAAAATCAGGCGTTCAGACTCTAGACTTATAAATGCCCTATGGCGCTTCACAGAGATGTAACCAGAAAAAATGGATGCCAAGCCAAAGAAGGAGGATATTAGGAGGGATGACCAAAAGCTTGATCAAAGAGGTAGGTTAAACAGAGGGTCTTAAAGGAGACGGAGGTGGAGCAGCAGAGGGGTTTTGAGAGCTTAAAGGAGATGGAGGTGGAGCAGCAGAGGGGTTTTGAGAGGGAACTCCAGAGTGTGTACTCTGAAGGTATGGCTGTCAATGGTGGGCTAAGGGAAGTGTGTGTGGGGGGTGGCAATGATGGAATACATAACAGACCAGAGTTAGAGGAATGGAGAAATAACAGAAAATGCTGGAAAAACTCAGCAGGCCAGGCAACATCCGTGGAGAGAGAATACAGTCAACGTTTCGGGTCAAACCCTTTGTCAAGACTGAAGGCCAGGCTGGGAGAGAACAAAAGAGAAATGAAGAGACATTAAGAGGTATTCAAAACGAGACGAGATGGTGATAGGACTAGTGGAGACAAAAGACGGCTCTAGATTAGGTGTGAAATGCGCTGGCAGAATGGGAGACAGCTGCCATGTGGGAGAGGAAAAAAAGGGCCAAAACAAAGGTGTGGATAAAAAATAAGTAAAAATGTAATGGGGGCCGAGGTTATGATCTGAAATTGTTGAACTCAATACTGAGTCCGGAAGGCTGTAAAGTGCCTAATCGGAAGATGAGGTGCTGTTCCTCGAGCTTACGTTTAGAGGAATGGAGAGTTTAGGGGGGTGCGTGGTTGTAGGCCCGGAGAAGGTTGCAGGGATAGGGAGGGCAGAGCCATTAAGAGATTCAAACACAACAATGAGATTTTTAAATTTGAGATGCTGGGAAACTGAAAGATAACGTGGTTCAGCGAAGACAAGGGTGATGGATGAGCAGGACTTGTACGGGATAGGATATGGGCAGCAGAGTTTTGGATGAACTAAAGTTTACAGAGAGTGGAGTACGAGAGGCCGACCAGGGGAGCACTGGAAGTCAAGTCTAGAGGTGACAAAGATATAGATGAGGGTTTCAGTCGAAGATAGGTTGAAGTAAGGGCCGGGTGTTGATATTACCAAGATGGAGGTAGGCTGTCATATTGATTGAAAGGATACGAGGTCAGAAACTCTGCGGAGTAACAGCAAACTCCTCTAGAATTACTGGACATTAAAACCACCAATAAAGTCTGTAACTTGACATGGGAAAATGAAATTACTGTGCCAGTCTGGGGAATATTGTAATGCACAATGTTGTTTGTTACTTTGATGTACAACTAGATTACAAAGTAATTTTTATTAAAGATCCTAGGATACAGTATTGGATATGAAAAATACCTGAAATATTTTAAAATATATTTTTTAATTACTAAATGATTCAATCTGCATCATTTAAAAAAATGATATTACTGTACATGTGTCCTGCATTGTTATGGCCTTCACCACATTTGCAGTAATCCTGTACTGAACAGCAAACCAGCCAAAAGTCCCTACTGAAATCAGCTCTATTGCCAACTGTAGAAAATGCTAGAAATACACAGCAGGTTTGTCACCATTTGGAGAGAAGAATGTTTCAACTATGTAACACTGAATGCAGAATTGACCTGTTGTCTATTTCCAGCATTTTATGTTTTATTTCAGATTTCCAGCATTTGTGCTTCATTTTTTGTTTTTATCACTATGCTTAATCATACTGAAGTGTACATTGGTCATCTGCAAGTGAATAAACATATTCTGTTTTGATTAAAATTGCACCAGCTGTCTACTTTTCCCTAAATTAGGAATGGGGGAAGGGGTTGACTCCCAACATTCGCAGTCCTCTCTTTTGAAACTGTGCCCTACATTTTTAACTTGTTATTGAAGTGTGGGCAATGCTGACAGCTGTATATATTACCCATTACCATTTGCCCCAAGGTGGACCACCTTCTTGAAGCAATTGTTAGACCACTTCAGAGGGTATTAAGAGCTAATCATGTAGGCCAAGATTTTCTGGGGGGTTAGCGGGCACAATCGGTGGTGGGTCGGGTGGGAATGTGTTTTTTCGCCCCCCCCATCGGGTCTGGACTCCGCTGTGAACGCGCCACCACGCGTCTTTCCCAAAGTCAGGTCTGTCAGTGCCGAGCAGACCCGACAAGCAAGCGGCGGGGACCCAATTCAGGTAATTATGACCTTGTTTAGAGATCATTAAAAATAAATTTGAGCTCACCTTTTGATTTTACATGCTGGTCATGAACCATGTCTGTCAAGCTGAGGCGGGAGTTCAGTGGCCATTGAATCAGCAGCTGAGTTGACAGCTTCAAATGTACAATAAAAGCTCCCACCTTAGAGATATCTTCCCTTAGCCTCAAGCTCTTCCTCACTGCATTTCCACAGCAGATTCACCATGCTGCAAGTCTTTACATAAATCTCTATCCAGTGTGACCTCATCACCTCTCTCACCATTGACAGATCGCTTCTGTCATCTCTACTTCACCTGCCATCTATTCCATCAGCATGGGTGCGCTTTATGCTCTCACCTTGGTCCTCAGAATCCCACCACGATCAGCCACAACACCAGCAACACCACCAAACTTCTCCGCAATCACCTGATGCTGCACAGGACAGACGGCATCAGCATCCAACCACACCGCTGCCCGGGAGGCCTGGGATGGCCTCATCATGGCCAGATTTACTTCACTTGACGTTGTACACCCTGGCTGCCACATGATGTGCCAGGTTGGCACCACCCCACACAATAAAGCATCCCTACAATGCCCAATCCATTCCTTTCACATTCATCACCATTGCAGGGGGTACCGTTGTGCCTCACCATTCACTGCAACTCACTAAGCCACTTCCAAAGGTGCACACAAATCTGTCCAAGACCAGAAAGTGTAGAAGATAAAGATTTTTATATTTGACACCGCATTAACAGAAACTTTACAGAAACATTGGATCAAATACCCAAGTGGATACCCTTGTGTGTTGTTAGTTGGTATGATTGCACTAGGATGAGGGTGAGTGTGAGGCTAGTGAGATGGGGATGTGATAATGTAGATAGAGAGGGGGGCTGGGTGGAGGTGCAAGGTATGTTGGTGTGAGTAAGGATATGCAGGAGTAGGGTGGGGAAGGCAGAATGATGGGGATGACGCCCGCCACGGACCCGCCGAGGTTAGTAAAATCTTGGCCGCAGTGTGGGACCGGAGTCAGTGAACCAGTTAGGTTTTTAAAATGGCAATCCGGCAGCTTTCATGGTGATTTTTTCGGCTGTCTGTACACACATTACCAAATTGATTTAAAATCAATCTGGGGTGATAGTCCAGGAACATAAGGAATTGTATATTAACATAAAAACATAGAAGATAGGAGCAGGAGTAGGCCCCTCGAGCCTACTCCGCCATTCAATGAGATCATGGCTGATCATCCAATTCAGTACCCTGTCCCTGCCTTCTCCCCATATCCCTTGATCCCTTTCGCCTTAAGAAATATATCCAACTCTTTCTTGAATATACATAATGAACTGGCCTCCACCACCCTCTGTGGCAGAGAATTCCACAGGTTCACCACTCTCTGGGTGAAGAAATTCCTCTTCATCTCAGTCCTAAATGGCTTACCCCTTATCCTTGATCAGCCATGATCTCATTGAATGGCGGAGCAGGCTCGAAGGGCCGAATGGCCTACTCCTGTTCCTATCTCTATGTTTCTTAGACTATGACCCCTGGTCCTGGACTCCCCGGCCATCAGAAACATCCTTCCTGCATCTAGTCTGTCCAGACCTGACAGAATTTTATAGGTTTCGATGAGATCCCCTCTCAATCTTCTAAACTCGTGAGTATAAGCCCAATCGACACAATCTCTCCTCATACGTCATTCCTGCCATCCCAGGTATCAGCCTGGTGAATCTTCGCTGCACTCCCTCCATGGCAAGAACGTCCTTCCTCAGGTAAGGTGACCAAAACTGCACACAATACTCAAGGTGTGGTCTCACCAAGGCCCTGTACAACTGCAGCAAGACATCCTTGTTCTTGTACTCAAACCCTCTTGCTACGAAGGCCAACACACCATTTGCCTTCTTAACCGCCTGCTGCACCTGCATGCTTACCTTCAGCGACTGGTGCACAACACCACCCAGGTCTCTTTGCACTTCCCCTTCTCCCAATCTATTGCCATTCAAATAATCTGCCTTCCTGTTTTTGCCACCAAAGTGGATAACCTCACATTTATCCACTGTGGTAAACCACTGTTAACCCTGTACATGTCTGTGTGGTAAACCACTGTTAACTCTGTACAAGTCCAGGCATGTCTCCGCCCCTGGCTCCACCCCTAAGCCCGGGTATAAAGGTGACTCACCACCCTTCCCCCGGGAGCTCTTAGGATGGATCCACTAGCAGAGGCATGCTCCAGTTCTTAGTCAATAAAAGCCTACTTCGTATAAGTTCAACTCGTAGTCTTTGGTGTTGTTGATAGTGCATCAATTTTATTGACTAAATTTTCGACATGGAGCAAATCTTGAAGCCGGAACGTTTAGACCTGGATCCTCAAGCAGCAGATGCAGCCAATAACTTTGAACACTGGCTGAGCTGTTTCGAAGCCTTCCTGGAGGCCTCCAGCACTACCGTCACTACAGATGACGCGAAACGGCTTGTCTTGAACTCACGGGTGAGCCACCGAGTCTACTCGATCATCCGAGATGCCACAACTTACGCGGCCGCCATCGCGACGCTAAAGGAACAATACGTGAGGCCTGTTAACGAGGTCTACGCCAGACACCTCCTGGCTACCCGAAAACAGCGCCCCGGGGAATCGGGCGCCGAATATTTACTGACACGGAGAGTCCTCGGCCGGGACTGTAATTGCAAAGCGGTGACGGCCAAGGAATGCACGGAAGACCTGATCCGAGACGCCTACGTAGCCGGCATCAGGTCCAACTATACTTGGCAGAGGCTGCTGGAACAGAGGGGGCTCGACCTGCAGAAGACAGTGGCCCTCGCTAACTCGTTAGACGTGGCCCTCCAGAACATGGACGCCTACCCCCCTGACCGGATGGCCACGTGGATGTCACGGGAGCAGCCATCTTGGGACCCGGTAAGGCCACAAGCCGCCAGCAGCCCAACTACAGCTGCAATGACCAGAGGCCAGAAATGCTACTTCTGCGGCCAGGCCAAGCATCCCAGACAGCAATGCCCAGCAAAGAACGCGACCTGCTCCAAATGCAGCAAGAAAGGCCACTACGCGAGAGTGTGCAGGGCGAAATCGACCCCCAATTCCAACAGCGCCGCGTGTGAACCGTACAGGCCGCCATTTTGGACCCCACCAACCACGTGTGAGCCGTGCGGGCCGCCATTTTGGGCACCACCAGCCGCGGGGGAGCCGCCATCTTGGACACCATTTCGGGACCAGGCCCCCGGCGCGGGCGAATACTACAGCGGCCCACCGACCTCGACGATGGCCTCCAACACCCTGGACCAATCTAGGCCCCATCAACTAGCCAGGTCCATGATGAACGTAAAGGTAAATGGCCGTGCCACAAATTGCCTTTTCGACTGCGGAAGCACGGAGAGCTTCATCCACCCCGACACGGTGCGACGCCACTCCCTATCGGTTATGCACACACGCCACCAGGTCTTTATGGCCTCAAAGTCCCATACGGCGGACGTCGGCGGCTACTGTGTAGCGACTCTGACAGTGAACGGCGTGGAGTACAGAGATTTTAAATTCCTCGTCCTGCCACAGCTCTGCGCTCCCGTACTGCTAGGATTAGACTTCCAGTGCCATCTGGAGAGCGTCACGATCGCATATGCGGGCCCCTGCCCCCACTTACAGTCTGCAGCCGGTAGAATTTAAACACGGCGCCGCGCAAAGTACGCAGCCTGTCCACCCTGAAGGTCAAACCCCCCCCCGTTGTTCGCTAACCTTGCCAAAGACTGCAAGCCAATTGCTACTAAAAGCAGGCGGTACAGTGCCGGGGATAGGAGCTTTATTAAATCAGAAGTAGAACGACTCCCGAGGGAAGGGATTATCGAGGGCAGCACGAGCCGATGGCGAGCCCAAGTGGTGGTAGTAAAGACCGGCAAAAAACAGCGCCTGGTTATTGATTACAGCCAGACGATCAATCGATACACGCAATTAGACGCATACCCACTTCCCCGCATATCTGACATGGTCAACCAGATAGCACAATACCGGGTATTCTCGACGATTGATCTGAAGTCGGCATACCACCAGCTCCCCATCAGGCCTGAGGACCGCCAGTACACGGCCTTCGAGGCTGACGGTCGCCTCTACCACTTCCTCCGAGTCCCCTTCGGCGTCACCAACGGGGTCTCGGTCTTCCAAAGGGAGATGGACCGGATGGTTGACCAGAACGCGCTGCAGGCCACCTTCCCCTATCTAGACAACGTCACCATCTGCGGCCATGACCGGCAGGACCACGACGCCAACCTAGAAAAATTCCTCCGTACGGCCCAACGGCTGAATCTGACATACAACAGAGAAAAATGTATGTTCCGCACCGCACGCCTCGCTATTCTTGGCTGCGTGGTGGAAAACGGAATCATCGGCCCCGACCCCGACCGAATGCGCCCCCTCCTGGAACTACCCCCCCCCCCACTGCCTAAAAGCCCTGAAGAGATGCCTAGGGTTCTTCTCTTACTACGCCCAGTGGGTGCCCAACTATGCGGACAAAGCCCGGCCCCTCATCAAGTCAACCTCCTTCCCCGACGGCAGAGGCCCGTGCGGCCTTCACCCTCATAAAAGAGGGCGTTCACCCCACAAACGCCACCCCTCACGAGAAGATGTTCGTCTTCCCCAGGAAATCCACCTCGGGGACATCACTACAACCATGGCTGACGTCTCCGGGACCCGTCCTGCTCAGGAAACACGTGAGGAGCCATAAGACGGACCCCTGGTCGAAAAGGTTCACCTCCTCCATGCCAACCCACAGTACGCCTACGTGGCGTATCCTGACGGGCGGGAGGACACAGTCTCAATTCGAGACCTCGCACCCTCAGGTACCACCCGAAACACCATCGATCACCATCCACTACCTCCACCCACCACGCATCACCGGGGTGTCTACCACGAACTGACGACATGCCGGTGCCATCCCTACCCCGAGAGGACGACACGCCAGTGCTCCGTCCCACGCGAGAAGCGGCCGTGGGCAAAGAACCGCCGCAACCGGCACCACGAAGATCATTACGGCAGACAAGACCCCCGGAGAGACTTTCGTATACGAACTTTTGAAACACTTCACCCCGCCGGACTCTTTTTTAAACAAGGGGTGAATGTGGTAAACCACTGTTAACCCTGTACTTGTCTGTGTGGTAAACCACTGTTAACTCTGTACAAGTCCAGGCATGTCTCCGCCCCTGGCTCCACCCCTAAGCCCGGGTATAAAGGTGACTCACCACCCTTCCCCCGGGAGCTCTTAGGATGGATCCACTAGCAGAGGCATGCTCCAGTTCTTAGTCAATAAAAGCCTACTTCGTATAAGTTCAACTCGTAGTCTTTGGTGTTGTTGATAGTGCATCATCCACATTATAGTGCATTTGCCATGTTTCTGCCCAATCACCCAACCTGTCCAAATCGTACTGGAGTTTCACAACATCCTCCTCACAGCATACCCTCCCACCCAGCTTTGTGTCATCTGCAAATTTGGAGATATTACATCCAATTCCCTCATCCAGATCATTAATATATATTGTGAACAGCTGGGGTCCTAGGACCGATCCTTGCGGTACCCCACTAGTCACTGCCTGCCACTCGGAAAACGACCCGTTTATTCCAACTCTTAGCTTTCTGTCCAAGTCAATACCTTGCCCCCAATCCCATGTGCCTTAATTTTGCACGCTAATCTCTTATGCAGGACCTTATCGAAAGCCTTCTGAAAGCCCAAATACACCACATCCACTGGTTCTCCCTTATCTATTTTACCAGTTACATCCTCAAAAAATTCCAGTAGATTAGTCAAGCATGATTTACCTTTTGTAAATCCATGTTGACTTTGTCCGATCCAGTCACTGCTTTCCAAGTGCTCTGCTATTACATCTTTTATAATGGACTCTAGCATTTTCCCCACTACCGATGTCAAGCTTACCGGTCTATAATTCCCCGCTTTTTCTCTACCACCTTTTTTGAATAGTGGGGTAACATTAGCTACCCGCCAATCCATGGGTACCGTTCCAGAGTCTATCGAGTTCTGGAAGATGACCAGCAATGCATCTACTATTTCTAGGGCCACTTCCTTAAGTACCCTGGGATGTAGATTATCAGGCCCCGGGGATTTATCAGCCTTCAGTCCCATCAATTTTCCTAACACCATTTCCCTACAAATACTGATTTCTTTCAGTTCCACCCTTTCATCAGACCCTATGTTCCCCGGCATCTCTGGGAGGTTATTTGTGTCCTCCTTTGTAAAGACAGAACCAAAATATGTATTTAGTTGGTCTGCCATTTCTTTGTTCCCCATTATAAATTCCCCCGATTCTGACTGCAAGGGACCTACACTTGACTTCACCAATCTTTTTCTCTTCACATATCTATAAAAGCTTTGAGTCAGTTTTTATGTTCCCTGCAGGCTTACTCTCATAGTCTATTTTCCCTTTCTTTAATAATCCCTTTGTCCTCCTTTGCTGAATCCTAAACTGCTCCCAATCCTCAGGATTATTGCTTTTTCTGGCCAATTTATATGCCCTCTCCTTGGACCTTATGCTATCCCTAATTTCCCTTGTTAGCCATGGTTGGGTCACCTTTTTTGTTTTATTTTTATGCCAAACTGGGATGAACAAATTCTGTAGTTCATCCATTCGGTCTTTGAATGTTTGCCATTGCCTATCCACCGTCAACCCTTTGAGTGCAATTCCCCAATCAATCCTACCCAACTCGCTCCTCAGACCATCATAGTTTCCTTTATTTAAATTGAGGACCCTAGTCTCCGAGTCAACTACTTCATTCTCCATCTCAGTGAAGAATTCGATCATATTATGATCGCTCCGACCCAAGGGGCCTCGTACAACAAGATTGCTAATTAATCCTTCCTCGTTACATAATACCCAGTCTAAGATGGCCTGATCTCTGGTTGGATCCTCGACATATTGGTCCAGGAAACCATCCCGTAAACACTCCAGGAATTCCTCCTCCACAGTATTGTTACTAATTTGGTTGGCCCAATCTATATGTAGATTGAAGTCACCCATGATGACTGCTGTGCCCTTATTGCACGCTTCTTTAATTTCCCTTTTAATGCCATCCCCAACCTCCGCCTTACTGTTTGGAAGTCTATAAACCACTCCCAATAACGTTTTTTTCCCCTTAGTATTTCTCAATTCTACCCATACAGATTCCACCTCATCAGAGCTAATATCCTTCATTACAATTGTGTTAATCCCTTCTTTAACCAGTAATGCTACCCCACCTCCTTTTCCTTTTTGCCTATCTTTCCTGAATATCGAATACCCCTGGATGTTGAGTTCCCAGTCCTGGCCTTCCTTGAGCCACGTTTCCGTAATCCCAACCAAATCGTATTTGTTTACTTCTATTTGCGCAGCCAATTCATCCACCTTATTACAAATGCTCCTCGCATTAAGACACAAAGCCTTCAGGCTTGTTTTTTTAACACTCTTAGACCTATTACAATTATTATTTGCTGTGGCCATGTTTGATTTAAACCGTTGATTTCTCTGACTGCCACTTTTGTTTTTCTCCTTCCTATCTTTTGCTTTTATCCTCGTTTCCCTTTCCTCTGTCTTCCTGCTCAGGTTCCCAACCCACTGCCATTTTAGTTTAATCCCTCCCCCACAGCACTAGCAAACACTCCCCCTAGGACATCGGTTCCAGCCCTGCCCAGGTGCAAACCGTCCGGTTTGAACTGGTCCCACCTCCCCCAGAACCGGTTCCAATGTCCCAGGAACTTGAATCCCTCCCCCTGGCACCATTCCTCTAGCCACGTATTCATCTGAAGTATCCTTCTATTTCTACTCTGACTAGCACGTGGCACTGGTAGCAATCCTGAGATTACTACCTTTGAGGTCCTGTTTTTTAATTTATCTCCTAACTCCCTATATTCCGCTTTTAGGACCTCATCCCGATTTTTACCTATATCGTTGGTGCCTATATGCACCACGACAACTGGCTGTTCACCCTCCCCTTCCAAGATGTTCTGCAGCCGCTCGGAAACATCCTTGACCCTTGCACCAGGGAGGCAACACACCATCCTGGAGTCTCGTTGTATATTTTATATTCACAACACAAATGCTGTAATTCAAGCACAAAAGCGATAAGCTTCAAAATAACAGGCCCAGAAATAATTTTATAGTCTAAACTACATAACATTACAGACCTATTAGACTTTTCAAATGCAACTGGTTGATTAGGTCTTGGAGTGAAGAGAAAACATCTGCAACACATGAACTTCGGAATCAAGATGTCTCTCTCCAGTACTTCAACCAAATTACACTGGAAAAAATGTGCAGCTAGAGGATATTGCAACAAGGACAGCTATTGCATAAGGCTAATGGCTGATGGGAGATGGGAGCTCATAGGCTGATGGGAGATCATAAAGAATTGGAAAAATGTTACTGGTTACAAACAGCAAAAAAGTGATTTTTCATAGCCTAATTCAAACTGCAACAGCTCCAGTTCAGGAAGTGGTTAATAAGCTCTGAACATAAGCTCTGAGCAGCACGGTGGCATAGTGGTTAGCACTGTTGCCTCACAGCGCCAGGGACCCGGGTTCAAATCCGGCCTCGGGTGACTGTCTGTGTGGAGTTTGCACATTCTCCCCGTGTTTGCGTGGGTTTCCTCTGGGTGCTCCGGTTTCCTCCCACAGTCCAAAGATGTGCGGGTTAGGTTGATTGGCCATGACAAAAATTGGCCCTTAGTGTTAGGGGGGAGATTAAATACATGGGGTTACGGGGATAGGGCTTGGGTGGGATGGCTGTCGGTGTAGGGACCGGGTGCTAGGGTTTGGATGATCAGCCATGATCTCGTTGAATGGCGGAGCAGGCTCGAAGGGCCGAATGGCCTACTCCTGCTCCTATCTTCTATAAACTTCTATGTATTGATATACCTATCAATTCCTCCAATAAAAGGCGAAGAGTTACGAAGGTGACTAAAGGTTTTTATTGACTAAATAACAGCCCACTCTCGTGGGTGATCCGATCCAAGCAGGAGGAATACCAGCCAGTCGCTCACCTTTATACCTGGCCTGGTGGGTGGAGCCAAGGCGGAGTCGGCAGTGGTCATCCCAGGTATAGCAGTGTGGCAAGAGGCGACCTCGTACCGTGATACAATAGTGGTCAGTGATACAGTTATAACGAACAGTGGTGAACAGTGCTAACGATAGTGAACGTGGTTTACCACATTCACCCCTTGTTTAGAATTAAGTCCGGCGGGGTGAAGTGTACTACCAATTCTGGTAGGTCAGTCTGTCCGGAGGCTTCGTAAGCCTCTCCGATCGCCGCAGCGGTGGTGTTGCCTTATCCGGTGCTGGTGCCTTATCCGGTGTTGATGCTGGTGTTTGCGTGGTCGGCGAGGGCTCGTGGGGTTCCGGCATGCCGTCTACCTGGACTGAGGTTGGGGGGGGTGGTGGCGGTGTTTCCGGATCGGCTGAGGGTGCGAGGTCTCGTAGGGAGACAGTGTCCTCCCGCCCGTCTGGGTACGCCACGTAGGCGTACTGGGGGTTGGCGTGCAGGAGGTTCACCCTCTCGACCAGGGGGTCCGTTTTATGGGTCCTCACGTGTTTCCGCAGCCAGACCGGCCCCGGGGCGGTCAGCCAGGTTGGTAGAGTGGTTCCCGTAGTCGACTTCCTGGGGAAAACGAACATTCGTTCATGGGGGGTGGTGTTAGTGGCCGTGCAAAGTAATGACCGGATGGAGTGCAGCGCTGTCGGGAGGACTTCTTGCCAGCGGGAGGTTGGGAGGCCCTTAGACTTTAAGGCTAAGAGGACGGCCTTCCATACCGTCGCGTTCTCTCTTTCCACCTGACCGTTACCTCTGGGGTTGTAGCTGGTGGTCCTGCTTGCTGCAATACCTCTCTCTAGGAGGAATTGCCGGAGTTCCTCGCTCATGAAGGAGGAGCCCCGGTCGCTGTGTATATAGTTCGGGAACCCGAACAAGGCGAAGAGGGCATTCAGGCACTTAATGACCGTGCTACTGGTCATGTCGGGGCAGGGGAAGGCAAAGGGGAAGCGGGAGTACTCATCAACGATGTTGAGGAAGTACACATTACGGTCAGAGGACGGGAGGGGCCCCTTAAAGTCGATGCTCAGGCGCTCGAAGGGGCGGGTGGCCTTGATCAGGCTTGCTCGGTCCGGCCTATAGAAGTGCGGTTTGCACTCCGCACAGGTCTGGCAGTTCCTGGTCATGGTCCTGACCTCCTCGATGGAGTAGGTCAGGTTGCGGGCCTTAATGAAATGGTAGAGTCTGGTGACTCCGGGGTGGCAGAGCTGGTCGTGGAGGGTCTGAAGCCTATCGATATGCGCGCTGGCGCATGTCATTCGTGAAAGGGCATCAGGGGATTCGTTCAGCTTGCCTGGCCGGTACAAGATCTCATAATCGTAGGTGGAGAGCTCGATTCTCCATCTCAAAATCTTGTCATTCTTGATTTTGCCCTTCAGCTTGTTATTAAACATGAAAGCCACCGAACGCTGGTCGGTGAGGAGGGTAAATCGTTTGCCTGCCAGGTAGTGCCTCCAGCGCCGTACTGCCTCCACGATCGCCTGGGCCTCTTTCTCGACCGACGAATGTCGGATCTCGGGGCCCTGTAGGGTCCTTGAGAAGAAGGCCACTGGCCTCCCCTCCTGGTTTAGGGTGGCGGCTAAGGCGAAGTCGGAGGCGTCGCTCTCCACCTGAAAGGGGATGGACTCGTCCACTGCGTGCATCGTGGCCTTGGCTATGTCTCCCTTAATGAGGGAGAAGGCCGCGCACGCCTCCTCCGTGAGGGGGAAGGAAGTGGCTTTCAGGAGGGGTCTGGCTTTGTCCGCGTAATTGGGTACCCATTGGGCATAGTAGGCGAAAAGCCCCAGGGTTCTCCTAAGTGCTTTAGGGCAGTGGGGGAGGGGTAGCTCCATGAGGGGGCGCATTCTTTCTGGGTCGGGGCCGATGATTCCTTTCTCCACTACGCAGCCGAGGATGGCAAGGCGCGTGGTGTTAAACACGCATTTCTCCTTATTGTAGGTGAGGTTCAGCCGTTGGGCCGTACGGAGGAATTTCTCCAGATTCGCGTCATGTTCCTGCTGGTCGCGGCCGCAGATAGTGACGTTATCTAGGTAGGGGAATGTAGCCTGCAGTTCGTTCTGGTCAACCATCTGGTCCATCTCCCTTTGGAAGACCGAGACCCCATTAGTGACACCGAAGGGGACCCTAAGGAAGTGGTATAGGCGCCCATTCGCCTCGAAGGCGGTATACTGGCGGTCCTCAGGGTGGATAGGGAGTTGGTGGTAGGCCGACTTCAGGTCGATGGTCGAGAATACTTTATACTGTGCAATCTGATTGACCATGTCAGATATGCGGGGGAGGGGGTATGCGTCCAGCTGGGTATATCTGTTTATGGTCTGGCTGTAGTCGATGACCAGGCGGTTTTTATCGCCGGTCTTTACGACTACGACCTGGGCACGCCAGGGGCTGCTGCTCCCCTCGATAATGCCCTCTTTCAGGAGGCGCCGCACCTCAGAGCTAATGAAGGCTCTGTCCCCGGCGCTATACCGCCTGCTTTTGGTAGCGACGGGTTTGCAGTCAGGGGTAAGGTTAGCAAACAGAGAGGGTGGCGGGACCTTGAGGGTGGAGAGGCTGCAGGTGTTACGCGGTGGGCGGTTTAACGTTTGCTGGTTGTTGACTGTGAGTGGGGGGAGGGGTCCACCGTATGCTAGGGTTACGCTTTGGAGGTGGGATTGGAAGTCCAGCCCTAGTAGGACGGCAGCGCAGAGATGGGGGAGGACGAGGAGTTTAAAGTTTTTATACTCCGTGCCCTTAACCGACAGGGTCACGACACAGTAGCCGCTGATGTCCGTGGCGTGGGACCTCGATGCCATCGAGATTCGGCTGCGCGTTGGTAGGACAGAGAGGGAGTAGTGGCTCACCGTGTCTGGGTGGATGAAGCTCTCCGTGCTTCCGCTGTCGAACAGGCAGGTCGTGGCGTGGCCGTTCACTTTGATGTCCATCATTGACTTGGACAGATGGTGCGGGCGGGCTTGGTCCAGGGTGACGGAAGCTAGTGTGTAGCTGAGCGAGTCGTTGTCATCTGCGGGCGAGGCGGTCGGGCGTGGTGAGTAAAATGGCGTCTCCCACGAGGTAGGGCCCCATGAGGCACTATTGGGGTCGGTTGCCTTAATCAAAGATGGCCGCCCCCATGACTCATGTGTGGGGATGCTGGCCTCAGTTGCCCTAAACAAAGATGGCCGCCCCCATGACTCATGTGTGGGGATGCTGGCCTCAGTTGCCCTAAACGAAGATGGCCGCCCCCATAGTTCGCATGCGGCACTGCTGGCCTCTGAGGATCCGCTCCTGCAGGCCTTGGAGAAGTGGCCTTTCTTCAGGCAGGTTCTACATATGGAGTTCTTGGCTGGGCAGCGCGACCTCGGGTGCTTCTCCTGGCCACAAAAAAAAGCCGGCGGCCCGATCGCGGATGCCCGATGTCGGGGCCGGTGCCGGGGGTGGCGGGGCCGGTCGGGTCCGGGACGCCGACGCAGAGGTAGGTCCCGGGGGCGGCGCTGGGAAGGGTGCTGTGGTAGGGGTCGGGCCCGAGTCCCAGGGTCGCGAGCAGTACCTGGTGAATGCTTCCTGATCTTGGTGGGCCACTTCCAGGGAGATAGCGAGGGCTTCAGCTTTTTCCATGCTGAGGTCTTTAGCTTCCAGCAGTCTTTGCCGTGAGTACTCGGACCGTAGGCCTTTCAGGAATGCGTCGCGGATATTATCTTCAGTATTTTCGGCTGCCGACACCGATTTAAAGTCACAGTTCCTGGCGAGTGCATATAGCGCCTGTGAGAATTCGGCTACTGATTCTCCTGGCTGTTGCGGCCGTGATCTTAGGAGGTGCCTAGCGTACATGTAGTTTACCGGGGTCCGGTACTTCTGTTTCAGCAGGTTGATGGCGGTCTCGTAGGTAGTCATGTCCTCGATGAGAGTGTATACTCTCGGGCTCAGTTGTGCCTGCAGGACACTTAGTTTGGATGCCTGAGGGACGCTGGATTCTCTCAGGTATGATTCGAAGCAGACCAGCCAGTGTTTAAAGTCTGCGGCTGAGTTTGCTGCTCGTGGGTTCAGGTCCAGGTACGGCGGTCTGAGGGCTCGCAGCCAAGCTGGCTGGTGTGGCTGTGCTCCTGGGAGCTGCGCTGGTGGCTCCTCCGCCGGTTGTGACTCGTTGTCGGACATCATTAAATTTAGTCAATAAAATTGATATACCTATCAATTCCTCCAATAAAAGGCGAAGAGTTACGAAGGTGACTAAAGGTTTTTATTGACTAAATAACAGCCCACTCTCGTGGGTGATCCGATCCAAGCAGGAGGAATACCAGCCAGTCGCTCACCTTTATACCTGGCCTGGTGGGTGGAGCCAAGGCGGAGTCGGCAGTGGTCATCCCAGGTATAGCAGTGTGGCAAGAGGCGACCTCGTACCGTGATACAATAGTGGTCAGTGATACAGTTATAACGAACAGTGGTGAACAGTGCTAACGATAGTGAACGTGGTTTACCACATGTATAAGGAGCAAAGCTGCAGGCAATGGCAGAGTTTCATAGGCAGGAGAAATGGTGTGGAAGCTTCGCTGCTTGGATTCTATGCAAACCATTTGGACTGATGCAGAATATTTAATAGTCGCAGGCTCCTGGCAATTCATACTTACGACAGAACAATTATTGATTGATACAATTAAAAATGATTAGGCTGGCAGCAAAACAATAGAACACACAATTCTGTGCGCAATTTCAAAACAGCAATCATGGCCATGCCATGAGGAGAAGGTACCAGCACATCTTGCCAGGGAAGCAAAATTGGAAGCAGCATCTTATTCTGGATGAAACCTTGTAGCCAACTCAATCAGCCAAGGCCCTCTCATCAACAAATGCTGCATGGGATCTGCAAGGGGAAGAGGGAGTACTTCTAAAGAGGGGGACAAAAATAACATCTAAAATATAAGCTTGAAAGCAAATGAGTATCCAGTTGCATTGCACCGATATATCTTTTGATGCATTACTAAACAAGTTTTGTACCATTAAAGACAATAATACTTTTACTGGCCTGATTACTCTAATTTTAAACTATTTGAAAAATGCATCGACATACTCAAAAAATATTTTTTGGATCATAAAATACCAAATTATTCAACACTTTGAACAAAAGTTTTTTTTTTTAACAATTCCCCTGTCGATAAAGATAATGTACCTGCACAATTTGGTGTTTGTAAGCTATGACTATTTCATACTTTTGAGTTCTGCATAATTTCCAAAATGCAATCATCATACTTCAGTTTGGTTTAGACAGACATGAGTATAAAGAAAGCCGTTAGTAAAGACTTCCTTTATCCAAATTCCAAACAAAAATTCTTAGTCAAAGAAATAAAAAAGGGCTGTAAAAATAGCCGAAGACGCAATTTATCATTAATGGTTATTTATTTTAAAATAGATTTTGCGTATTTGAGTATAGGCTAGAAATAAGTTGAAGCTCTTGAATGCAGCATTGTCTTCCTCTGGCTCATATTGGCTCATCGTTATTTATGCTCAAATACCACAGCAACTTCAGGCGAGGGCAGATGCACAATTAAACTCAGAAATCAAAAAGCTGCTGTCCAAGATGCACCGCTCCACCCTTAGCTTCACGAAAATGGCATCTCGCTGTCTGGCTCACCATTGAAATGCATCGAGCGGTGTGAAGTTGCTATATTTGCACGGTAGTTACGGACTAAACTTGCTACAGAAAGTTATAGCTGGTCTGAAGTGACAGAAGGAGCCTGCTTTGGAGCCATTTAAGGTCCGTGCATATTTAATTAAATCTGGATTAGCTGTCAGATTCTTTTAATGATGTGCTAATTGTTAATTACTGCCAATGAACCTCTCTGAGACTGAATATTAACGATTACAAGTGTGGAGTCTTGTTCCTTTTAGGTTTTAATTGTTGTTGGAGATTTGAAAGATGTGAAATTTAAAACTAAAAGGTTTTCACAGAATCACAGAAACCCCACAGTGCAGATAGAGGCCATTTCGGCCCATCGAGCCTGCACCGACACATATCCCACCCGATCCCCGTAACCCCTACACCAACACATATCCCACCCTATCCCCGTAACCCCACGTATTTAATCCCCCTAACACTAAGGGTCAATTTATCATAGCCAATCAACCTAACCCGCACATCTTTGGACTGTGGGAGGAAACCGGAGCACCCGGAGAAAACCCACGCAAACACGGGGAGAATGTGCAAACTCCACACAGACAGTCACCTGAGGCCGGATTCGAACCTGGGTCCCTGGCGCTGTGAGGCAACAGTGCTAACCACTATGCCACCGTCTCTTGATCCAATATTTCTTCCCCTCTCTATTTCTCTTTCTGTACCGGATTTGACAATGAACTCACCCATTTTAACTCACACTTTCTTGTCAGCCCTTGTACTGTTAATGTCACAATCCTTCAATCTGATAACATAAGAAATAGGAGCAGGAGTAGGCCATTCGGCCCTTCGAGCCTGCTCCGCCATTCAATGAGATCATGGCTTATCTTCTGCCTCAACTCCATTCACCGATTGGTTAAGGAGATGCACAGTTGCTTGCCCTGTTCACTCAGGTCCCAGATACCCTGTTTTCCCTCGCTGCGACATTATCAGCTCACAGTTTCAGCAACTTGCGGCGCAAAATACCATTGAGATTAAACGGGCAAGGGCAAGTCTAACTAATGGCAGCCACCATTAGATTCACTCACAGCAAATTATGGCCCATTGTATTTTCATCATTAGACTGCTCTAAATGTTTACAAAGAAAAAGTAAACAAAATAGCAAACATTTCACGTCACTAAAAATGTTGCGCACTATCTTCTCACGTCAACCTAAGCAGTCTATAAGATGTATACACGTTTTATTGAAAAACCACCCAATACTTACACAGTACTCCATAATAATTTCTCCGCAAAGTAAACTTACCCAGAAATTTGAATATAAATTTGGAGACGGCTGTGGAAGTAGCTGAAATATTAATAAGTGGAGTCCCTCAACACAAATACTTTTTGCATACATTTCAAAATGTACCAGGCTATGAAGAGCAACATTCCTGACCAAAATATTTCTTCCGTTACCCTTGGACATTTATGGGTATTTCTTTAATTAAAGAACTACTAATGTTTTAAACAGGGAGTAAAATTTACATTGCAGAAATGTTTGTTGCATTCCTTAATAAAAGTAAAATAATATTTAATGTACCAATCACTTGGCAAATTCAAAACTTACCAAGAAGGCTGGCTCCCAGCAAAGGGAGGTGTGGTAGCAGAGAGTTGTTCAGTTTTGTAGGTCCTGTTGCATGCCCAGCAGCTGAAATGGGTAGCAGCGATTCTGCCATTGACATAACTGCTGTCCCACCAAGAGTTGAGACGGCAAGTGCTGCTACTGATGATGATGTGGTGGTGGTTGTGGTTGCCTGGGATGAGGTTGCTATGGAAACCTCAGAATGATTAGCAGCACGGTCCAAGGGAGAGTGCAGAACACTTCTCAACAGATGGGGATTCAAGGCCATCAGTCCTGGGGCTGCTGTGACAGCTGGGAGGAGGAGGGGGTTTGAAGTGGTGTCATTGCTTGAAAGGCTTGGTAAAGGGTTCCCCAGAGGGTTTGTCAAAAGGGTTTCTGGCCTGTTACGAACTAACTGATTGGTATGCAAATGATCTGGCAAGGGCTGGATCTGTGTCACTGAAGGTGAAGGGTGGTTTTGCTGCTGTAATAAATCTGGGAGCGTTAAGTTAAAAGATGTAAGGGGGAGCATGGTAGCTTGTGCTTGATTTTGAAACAATGTTGCCAAAAGTTGAACAGGTTGCAGAGTCTGTCCAGCCATATCACCAGGGAGCAAAGTCAAAGCTGCATTTAAATTTGGGTTCAGAATTCCCAAAGGGTTAAGAGAGACTTCTCCTTTGCCATCTCCCGATGTAGGTAACATGTTCAGCATATTCTGGTTCAGGAGCTGTTGTTGGTTCATTGCTAAAGGGATGGACAGCGAGCCGAGGAGGTTTGGGTTCAAAGGGTGGGTGAGATTGCTACTTGTCGGGACAGCATGTCCAAACTGAAAAGCTTGGTCCTGACCAATGAAGGGAAGAGTGCTCCCCATGGGAAGCTGACCATGCAATGCATTTCCAGCCGCTGTTGTAACTATAACTCCATCTTGTAGAACGGATGTTGTCTTGGTAATGGCAAGTTGGTTGGTGCCAGCAACGGCCATGGATGCTGACTGGCCAGAACTACCTGAAACCCACACAGACAGGTTAAAGATGAGTAAAGTATCTCAACTCTCTGGGTTAGCATTTACAGTGAATGCAGATCACATATCTATGTTTACATTAACAATTCAGCACAGGAACCAACATCACAAAAATATTTAACTACTAGAAGGCTTCAAAAGCTAGTTTAATTAACCAGTTGTGACATAAACTGTCAATTTCCAAAAGATCTCAAGGGGAAGATTGCCAGATTACTCTTCAACTCATCTGTTGCCAGTTGGGCATACTAAATGCATTCCTTTAGAATCATAATCAAAATATTTCAACCTAAAACAAAGATCCATAAAATCAACACTCAAATAATTAGAATCAATATTAAATATTACACTGAAAAAACAAGAATTTGAGATAGATACTTTTCTTATTATATGGGACAGAAAGGCATGTTATTCTATCTCTTCCCCCACCCCCTGCCCCACTGAGAAAAGTGGGCAAATACAACCAAGTAGGCAATTTATCATGAGTGAAAAGCTACATCACTAGACCTTACAGAAGACACTGGGAATAGACATCTCAGTTCAAATCAAAATGTTGCCTTAAAAACAGAAAATTTAATACACTGATTACATTTGCTCGAGCTTATGGAATTAAAAGGTATGTTTCTCAACAAATGAAAGCATGTTCTATAGAAGTATTATACACTTATCAGGATAAATGTAATGCGAAATTGTAGGCTGCCCCAATAGTTAAAAATTTATAGTATGGTCAATACTTCACATTGGTTTAATTTGTCAGTTCTAAACTCTCTTTTTTGAATCCCAGGCAAGCAGTTTAAGTTTTCAAACCTTTTTGTTATAGCGATCAATCTTTCCCTCCCCCTCCTTTTACATTCGCATGTTTGTTGCTTTTCCATTTCAGCAAGGAGGGCGGGACTATTTAGGTAGAGTATGTCTCTAGGTCAGTGCTGCCATTTATCATTTAACATGAAGGTCCTTTGTGAGACAGAATAGGTCCTCCTGCTGTTCTTTTCCTGCCCCACTTGCAACCGAGCATGCAGCCACTGTGAGGCAAGTTAGTGGTCCAGCACACACCAAAAAAGAAGAAATTTCAATGGTAAGCAACAGCCAAGTTAAGATATCAGGTTTTAGAAAACTTGGTGCTTGGGCAGGTAGCACAAGACAACCAAGGAAACGAGACACAAAAAAAGCCAGCCATGAAATTTTGATGCAAAAAGTTTAAAATGAAGAATTTGAAATAACCGATCATATATTTCCAGTTGGCATTAGAAACCTGTGAAATATGGATGCGTGAAGTATCAGTGCATAATATCAACATGCTACTGCAAACATTCGCTTAATTGGCACAGAATTTGGAGTTGTCCAAATATGCGTCTGCCAGACTCAAAGCTCATCCTTAATATATTGTATTAATTTTAAAGAATGATTTTATTAACTTTAGGCATAGCATCAAGGTGCTATTGAAGGTGCCCAATACCTTTATATCTTCTTCCTTGTTTTCTTTATGGTGTAATGAACATTTTTGAGCAGTCAGTGGAGTTCACCTGCTAACCAGATTTATTATGTGCCGTTGTCTGAATGACTTGTAAAAAAAACCACACAAAAAGCTTCCTTTCCCACTAAGAAAAAAGGATTGCGGTGGTTTAAAAAAATTGCGACAAATGACCAGGTAATTACTTGTAATTCTACATTTTTTGGCAAAGTGGTACCAGATCAGTACAAAGTTACCAGCACCAGTTTGATGATTCTATTCAACTGCAGCAATACTACAAAGACTGTAAACATATTATACACAGCCATTGCTTAAAACCATTTGATCTGCTTATCCAACAATATTTTTATGGTATTTACTTAACTGAAATAAATTTTGGCTATCAGTTTATTTATTACATTTGAATGGTCCAAATCAGTTCCTTGATACTTGGCTTTGATGCTTGAGGTTTTATAATATTAATGTACCACCTTAACTGTGAAGAATGATTCCAAGCATTTATACCTAAAATGATTGAGTTAGAAAATTAGGTATAAAATTACATCTGTTTTAAACACATTTAAGTAAATATTAAATAAGCATAACTTAAATTTCCTTAATGAAGAGTAATGTGAATCAATGAAAAACCTTTTTCCAATCTCACAGATCTACTGCATATGCAAGGCACAAGACCTTGGTTGCTATATGCTCCTGTAACTACAACAGAATTTCCCAGTTAAACTGCATGCCTGTGACAGTTTTGTTGTTACAGTTTAAAACTACATATCTGGAGCTTCAAAAAAAGGGATTTAAAAAATGCCCAAGTAGCCCGATAAGATAACTGTTTACCTACTCTTTGGTTTTCAGTTTTCTATTTAATGGTATTTTGACACTTATGTTATACCATTGTGAAAGATAGTGTAAAGATAGAATGTAACTGATCACATCTGTATGGGAGGGAAGCCAGAAATATGTTCCATATTTCCAGTTTTAAAATATCACAATAGCTTACTAAAAGATCGCCCTTTTAAAATATTGAACAGCTTTTAAATATGCACAGTAAATAAAATATTCAATGTCTCCTTGTGAAATGTTAATTTTATATTCATGAAAATTACCATAACTCGCCCAGAAACAAACACCTGCCTCATGATAGGTTGAGCCCATTTGTCTGGCTGCTTACAATATTCATGTCTTGCTCCTGGCTGCTGCACAATTCAAAACCAGTCAGAGCAATAGACTGGATAAGAATAATCAACTCAAGCTAAAGTACAGCTGTGACCAGGTTTCCAATGCTGTACAAAATTACAACCTGAGCAACACCACAAGAGTCACTGATGGCTAAAGCAGACCTGCTTGTGCCACACAAGCACCTCAATGCGGTGTCAAGTGAAAATCCATACAGAATCTCAGTGCTAAGCTTCAATTACCACTTGCCCTGCCTGTGGAACCCACTCCCAGAGTGTTGTCTAAAATTCTGTTCCTTCCAAGCAGAAGTACAAAACTGCAGTATGTTAGCAAGCAGCAGTTGAAAGCATTACTACATTATAGGAATGCTCTGGGACCTAGTAAATTTTCAGGACACTTTTTAAATAAATGTAAACGTCAAGACATATCTGACAAATTCAACAGAGTGCTTTGAAGTAGGAAATGCAGTGAATGTTGTGCACGTGGATTTTCTAAAGGTATTTCATAAGGTGCCACTTAGTGATAAAATTAAGGCTCATGGTATTGAAGGTAATGTGGCAGCATGGATAGGACGTTGGTTAAAGGACAGTAACCAGAGATTGGTGATTGATGCCGATGTTTTTTAGACTGGAAGGATATAAACAATTATTTTTGCCAGGAATCAGTATTGGGATTATTGCTCTTAATACATATAAATGACCTGAGGGGCACAACATCAAAATTTTCAATGACACAAAATTAGGCAGTGTGGTTAACTGTGAAGAGGATTCAACTTCAAGAGGTCACAAACAAGTTAGTAGATTGTGCAGTTAGATGTCTGGAGAAAGGTGAGGTGATACATTTGGGAGGAACTATGAGAGGACATATATACTAAATGATAAACTTTAAAAGTAGAGGAGCAGAATCATGGGGTTCAAAATACAAATCATTAAAGATGGAAGAAAAAGTTGTTAAAGCTGTAAAAATAGCAGATGGGATCCTAGATTTTATGAACAGCAGTATAGAGTACAAGGTACTAAACATAGACAAATCACCGCTTAGGCTGCTGTCAGAATATTGTGTCCAGTTCTGGGTACTTTACTTTAGGAAGGATATTAGGAAGGAGCTCCGACATGGCAAGAGAGCCCCAGGTGGGCAGAGGAAACACTTCATGGACACCCTCAAAGCCTCCTTGGAAAAAGTGCAACATCTCCACTGACACCTGGGAATCCCTGGCCCAAGGTCGCACAAAGTGGAGGAGAAGCATCCGGGAAGGCGTCGAACACCTCGAGTCTCTTCGCCGGGAGCAAGAGGAAGCCAAGCGCAAGCAGCACAAGGAGGGCACGTCAACCCAAGCACCCTACCCACCCGTCTCTTCAACCACCGTCTGCCCCAGCTGTGATAAACTGTAGATCCCACATTGGACTCATCAGTCACCTGCAAACTCATTTTTAATGTGGAAGCAAGTCATCCTCGGTTCTGAGGGACTGCCTAAGGAGGAGGAGCAGGTGCAAGTGAATCATTATGATGATATCAGGGTTGGAAAGCTTTAGTTTTGAGGAAAGATTAGAGATACTGGGGTTTAGAACAAAGAAAGTTAAGAAAAGATCCGATAGCAATGTTCAAACTTGAGGTGTTTTGGCAAGGTGAATCATGAACGATATCATTCTAGTCAGTGAGTTGTTAACTAAAGACTATGGGCCAGTAATTCCAGTCCCAACGCGTGAGTATGGGCGGGGTACTCACGCGTGGGCCCATTGGAAGTGCCGGATTTCAGCATGCACAGCGCATGCGCGGGAAACCGGCATTTCCTTCAAGGGGTTCAGAGGTCCAACGCATGCGCGCAGGACTCTGCGCGCACGCGTTGAACTTCCTTCTTTTTGACAGGTTTGCCCGTGTGTAAGGGCCTCAACTTTTTAGAAATGTAAAAAGGAGACGCAAGGACTTGATTCTTTAAGGTAAGTGGTCTATTATTTAAAATTATAACATTTTTTCCACAGCTTTATTGATTTTAAGGACTTTACAGTAAGGTAAGTGTATTTTTAGACCCGATTTCTTAAAAAATTATTTTTTCCAAAAATTTGATTAATTGTTTAAAGTAGTTTTTTAAAGTTATAGTTAATTTAATTAGTGGGATTTTTAAAAATTTTTATTTAAAGTTTAAGGAGTGTTTTGGGTGCCCGTAGTTTTCATGAGTTTGACAGTTCTTACTATCAAACTCATGAATGAAGTTTTCCCTCCCCTGATTGGCTGCCCAGTGCTCACCTGATCCCAGCCGGCACATCGAACTAACTACGCCGCTGGATCAGGCAAGCACAGCGCGCCGACATCTGAACCGGGCCAGTGACAGGAATTCCAAGCAGGCCCAGGCTTCAGCTGTCGGCGCGCCGGGTAAGTGCACATCGGGGGTTTGCACGCGCAGCAAGCCCCCGAACCTAATCTCTGGGCCAAAAAATTTAGATCATGACCAAAAGAAGGGAAAGGTTAGATTTTATTTTTCAACGCAGATCATAGTTAGGGTGTGGAATGTCCCACCAGAAACAATGGTGGAAGCTGAATTCATAGTGGCTTTAAAAAGAGAAATACTTTTATATAAAAAACATTTAAAATTAAATGGCATGGGCAGGGGAATGGGCTAAGCGGATAGCTCTTTGAGAGAGCCGGCACAGGTGCAATAGGTTGAATGACCTCTTTTTGTGCTGCAAAATTCTACAGTTTCATGATAAATAGCAGGATGAATTTTGAGAGACATATGTCCTTGTTACAGCTCTCTTTAGCTACATTATCAGGTGGTCTTGTAAATAAAAACAATTCACTGGGAGGTTTTAAGATCAAATTCAGAACAGATGGAGCCCAAACTCCAATATGACTGAGGTTGTTTAGTTCCTGTTGGCAGTCCCAAATGTTTATACCCTGCATCTAAATGATACTAATACTGCTTTTCTATTAAAAAAAAGTAAATTCTATGCATCATTTCTAAATCATAGTTAAATTAAGGTAGCCATTATATCAACAAATCTTGGAATGCTCAGATTTGCCATTTTTCATAATTCAGCATTAGACAGTAATTCAACAGCCATAAGTACTAACTTCACAATGGAGCCAGGCAGGTAATCTCTTTCAGTCTCCCTAGCCTTAATTTCCTGGTACAGGTTAGATCATAATTCAAAAATATGCATGATAAAAAAAAAAAAAAAACTTTTCATATTCTAATGGTTTTCTCTGTGCTTCCATAGACTTAGGATATGACAGCATACTGTTGCAACTTGGACCTCATGATTTTCCTTGGAGCGGGTGGATAAAGGGGAAGAAGCCACTCAATATGGAATATAGATATTTGTGAAACATACAGAATTCTCACTTCTTTGCTTTGCCCCATGGATACTCGAGGGACTCATCTGTTAAGTCCAGATGTTGCCACCAACAGTTACAAATGGTAGCGTAGTGGTAATGTCACTGGGCTAGTAATCCAGAGGCCTGGACTAATAATCCAGAGACGTGAGTTCAAAACCCACCACGACAGCTGGGGAATGTAAATTCAGTTAATTAAATAAATCTGGAATAAAAAGCTAGTATCAGTAATGGCAACCATGAAACTATTGGCTTGTCGTAAAAATCCATCTGGTTCACTAATGTCCTTCAGGAAAGGAAATCTGCCGTCCTTACCTGGTCTGGCCTATATGTGACTCCAGTCCCACAACAATGTGGTTGACTCTTAACTGCCCTCTGAAATGGCCTAGCAAGCCACTCAGTTGCAACAAACCGCTACGAAACACAAGAATAAAACCGGACAGACCACCCGGCATCGAACTCGGCACCAGCTAGGCAATGGCACACCCAGCCCAGTCGACCTTGCAAAGTCCTCCTCACCAACATCTGGGGACTTGTGCCAAAATTGGGAGAGCTGTCCCACAGGCTAGTCAAGCAACAGCCTGACAGTCATACTCTCAGCCAATGCCCCAAACTCCTCCATCACCATCCCTGGGTATATCCTGTCCCACCGGCAGGACAGACCCAGCAGGGGTGGCGGCACAGTGGTACACAGTCGGGAAGAAGTGGCCCTGGGAGTCCTCAACATTGACTCCGGACCCCATGAAGTCTCATGGTTTCGGGTCAAGCGTGGGCAAGGAAACCGCCTGCTGATTACCACCTACTGCCCTCCCTCAGCTGATGAATCAGTACTCCTCCATGTTGAACACCATTTAGAAGAAGCACTGAGAGTAGCAAGGGGACAGAATGTACTCTGGGTGGAGAACTTCAATGTCCATCACCAAGAGTGGCTCGGTAGCACCACTACTGACCGAACTGGCCGAGTCCTGAAGGACATAGCTGCCAGTCTGGGCCTGCGACAGGTGGTGAGAGAACCAACACGAGGGAAAAACCTACTTGACCTCATTCTCACCAATCTAGCTGTCGCAGATGTATCTGTCCATGACAGCATTGGTAGCAGTGACCACCGCAGAGTCATTGCGGAAACGAAGTCCTGTCTTCACACTGAGGACACCCTCCATCGTGTTGTGTGGCACTACCACTGTGCTAAATGGGATAGATTCAGAACAGATCTAGCAGCTCAAAATTGGGCATCTGAGCAGCAGCAGAATTGTATTCCACCACAATCTGTAACCTCAATGCCCGGCACATCCCTCATTCTACCATTAACATCAAGCCAGGGGACCACCCCTTGGTTCAATAAGGAGTGTAGAAGAGCATGCCAGGAGCAGCACCAGGTGCTAAAAATGAGGTGCTAACCTGGTGAAGCTGCAACACACGACTACATACATGCTAAAAAGCAGAAGCAGCATGCTATAGTCTGGGGTAAGCAATCCCACAATCAACAGATCAGATCAAAGCTTTGCAGTCCTGCCACATCCAGTCGTGAATGGTGGTGGACCATTAAACAACTAATGGGAGGAGGAGGCTCCATGAATATCCCCATCCTCAATGATGGTGGAGCCCAGCACGTGAGTGCAAAGGACAAGGCTGAAGCGTTTGCAACCATCTTCAGCCAGAAGTGCCGAGTGGGTGATCCATATCAGCCTACTCCCGAGGTCCTCGCCATCACAGAAGCCAGTCTTCAGCCAATTTGATTCACACCACGTGATACCAAGAAACGGCTAAGCGCACTGGATACAGCAAAGGCTATGGGCCCCGACAACATCCTGGCTATTGTGTGGAAGACTTGTTCTCCAGAACTAGCCGCGCCTCTAGCCAAGCAGTTTCAGTACAGCTGCAACACTAGCATCTATCCAACAATGTGGAAAACCGCCCAGGTATGTCCTGTCCACAAAAAAGACAAATCCAACCTGGCCAATTACCACCCCATTAGTCTACTCGCAATCATCAGCAAAGTTATGGAAGGTGTCATCGACAGTGCCATCAAGCGGCACTTACTCACCAATAGCCTGCTCACTGATGCCCAGTTTGGGTTCCGCCAAGACCACTCGGCTCCCGACCTCATTGCAGCCTTGGTCCAAACATGGACAGAAGAGCTGAATTCCAGAGGTGAGGCGAGTGTGACTGCCCTTGACATCAAGGCAGCATTTGACCGAGTGTGGCAGCAAGGAGCCCTAATAAAATTGAAGTCAATGGGAATCGGGGGGGGGGGGGGGGAAACGCTCCACTGGCTGGAGTCATACCTAGCACAAAGGAAGATGGTTGTGGTGGTTGGTGGTCAATCATCACAGCCCTAGGACAATTTGATTGAATTTTGAGAGTGGGTGACTAGGTGTGTGGATGAGGGTAGTGCAGTTGATGTCGTCTACATGGACTTCAGTAAGGCTTTTGACAAAGTCCCACATGGGAGACTGGTCAGGAAGGTAAGAGCCCATGGGATCCAGAGCAATTTAGCACATTGGATCCAAAATTGGCTTAGTGGCAGGAGGCAGAGGGTGATGGTCGAAGGTTGTTTTTGTGATTGGAAGCCGGTGTCCAGTGGTGTACCGCAGGGATCGGTGCTGGGTCCTTTGCTGTTTGTAGTGTACATTAATGATTTCGATATGAATGTAGGAGGTATGATCAGTAAGTTCGCAGATGACACGAAAATTGGGGAAGTGCTAAATAGCGAGAAGGGAAGCCTCAGGCTACAGGATGATATAGATGGGTTGGTCAGATGGGCGGAACAGTGGCAAATGGAATTTAACCCTGAAAAGTGTGAGGTGATGCATTTTGGGAGGACTAACAAGGCAAGGAAATACACAATGAATTGTAGGATCCGAGGGAGGACAGAGGATCCTTGGTGTGCATGTACATAGATCCCTGAAGGCAGCAGGACAGGTAGACAAGGTGGTTAAAAAGGCATATGGGATACTTGCCTTCATTAGCCGAGGCATAGAATGTAAGAGCAGGGAGGTTATGATGGAGCTGTACAAAATGCTAGTTAGGCCACAGCTGGAATACTGTGTGCAATTCTGGTCGCCACACTATAGGAAGGATGTGATTGCATTGGAGAGGGTGCAGAGGAGATTCACCAGGATGTTACCTGGGCTGAAGCGCTTCAGCTATGAAGAGAGACTGGACAGGCTGGGGTTGTTTTCCTTAGAGCAGAGAAGGCTGAGGGGGGACCTGATTGAGGTGTACAAAATTATGAGGGGCATAGATAGGGTAGATAGAAAGGAACTTTTCCCCTTAGTAGAGGGGTCAATAACCAGGGGGCATAGTTTCAAGATAAGGGGCAGGAGGTTTAGAGGGGATTTGAGGAAAAACTTTTTCACCCAGAGGGTGGTTGGAATCTGGAACTCGCTGCCTGAAAGGGTGGTAGAGGCAGGAACCCTCAACATTCAAGAAGCATTTAGATGAGCACTTGAAACGCCATAGCATACAAGGCTACGGACCAAGTGCTGGAAAATGGGATTAGAATAGATCGATTTCTTAATCTCTCCTGCTTTCTATCCTATCACTGACCTTCCCTGTTGTTATTTCATCCCCTCCCCTTTTCCCCAGCCCCTAAACTTGCTTTCCATTTCCTGCTTGTTTCCAGTTCTGACGAAAGGTCTTCGACCTGAACCGTTAACTCTGTTTCTCTCTCCACGGATGCTGCCTGGCCTGCTGAGTTTTTCCAGCATTTTCTGTTGTTATTTAGAATAGATAGGGCTTGTTGGCTGGCGCGGACACGATGGGCCGAAGGGCCTCTTTCTGTGCTGTATAAATCTATGACATCGCTGCAGGAGTTCCTCAGGGCAGTGTCCTAGGCCCAACCATCTTCAACTGTTTCCTCAAAGACCTTCCCTCCAACATAAGGTCAGAAATGGGGATGTTCGCTGATGACTGCACAGTGTTCAGCGCCATTCACAACTCCTCAGATAATGAAGCAGTCCATGCCCGCATGCAACAAGACCTGGATGACATTCAGGCTTGAGCTGATAAGTGGCAGGTAACATTCGCACCACACAAGTGCCAGGCAATGACTATCTCCAAAAAGCGAGAGTCTAACCACCTCCCCTTGACATTCAACCACATTATCATTGCCGAATCCCCTACCATCAACATCCTGGGGGACACCATTGACCAGAAACTTAACTGGACCAGCCACATAAATACTGTGGCAACAAGAGCAGGTAAGAGGCTAGGTATTCTGCAGCAAGTGTTTCACCTCCTGACTCCCCAAAGCCTTTCTACCATCTACATGGCACAAGTCAGGAGAGTGATGGAATACTCTCCACTTGCCTGGATGAGTGCAGCTCCAACAACACTCAAGAAGCTTAACACCATCCAGGACAAAGCAGCCCACTTGATTGGCATCCCATCCAGCACCTTAAACATTCACTCCCTCCACCAGCATACCATGGCTGCAGTATGTACCATCTGCAAGATGCACTGCAGCACCTTCCAAACCCGCAACCTCTTCCACCTAGAAGGACAAGGGCAGCAGGCGCATGGGAACACCACTACCTCCAAGTTCCCCTCCAAGTCACACACCATCCCAACTTAGAAGTATATCGCCGATCCTTCATCGTCGCTGGGTCAAATTCCTGGAACTCCCTACCTAACGGCACTGTGGGAGTACCTTCACCACGCGGACTTCAGCGGTTCAAGAAGTTGGCTCACCAACACCTTCTCGAGGGCAATTAGGGATGGGCAATAAATGCTGGCCTTGCAAGCGATGCCCACATCCCATAAACGAATAAAATAAAAACATTGTTTCCTACTAGCCGCATGTTTTCATCATGTAGATGCACAATAATTTTAGATAATTGTAAAATTACAAACTGAGAATGATATAAGCCTGCAAAAAGTTCTGGTTTATTTTGTATGTCAATTTATACATTTTTCTGGCTTGACATCCATTTTTCCTCATACCTATCCGTGAATCATTTTGGGACATCAGTTACGTTAAAAGGCAGTACAAAAATGCAAGTTGTTGTTAAAAGTAAATAGCAAGTTTTTGTATATCAAAACAAAACAAAAAGCTGAAATTGGGCGCTCAAGAGCAAAAATGTCATTTAGCCTCAGAGGATCAAATGTTTTTTCCAGCTTGCAAAATATCGATATTTCCTGTCCCAGCTACAAGAGCCCCCTTTGGTAAAGCACATTTATAATGTTGATTATCAAGTACAGTAGAAGCAGAACAATGTACATGCTCAAATCTCAGTATCAAATTAGCCAGATCTGAGAGTTTATTGAAAAAAGCAACATAAAATACTATAGGCTCCAAAATAACATGTGACAATTAAAATTGCTGGCCTGCTCTACAAGTAACTTTTCTTATGTGTGACATGCTTGGTTCAGCCTAAATGCTGACGGTGCTTGCATGAAGAGTACTATTGAGGAGGGTTTGAATGTTTGCGTGCACATATCTACAGAAAAGAATAAGCAAGGGATTACTCTTATTGGAGTGAAAATTGGGATAATAGCCTCGGCACCCAGACGCCAAATTGTGACCTATCCCATTGGTGTGCATACATTGCGGTGACAGACTCAGGGAATCTTAGAGGAAGAGACTGCAGAGAGTAAATACTCCTGCATCCAAATTTATCTTAAAAAATTTTAGCAATAAAAATACATAAGCAATATATCCACTGAAAGGCTAAATATTTTCCAAGAATTGTCATTTGCAAAAATATACCTGGTATCTTTGGCTTATATCATGTGCCTTGAGAATTGCATTCTGTGGTACATTTTAATATATAAGTAAATCATGCTATTTGGAAGAAATGACTCAAAGACCCCATTTATAATAAAATATTTTCCAGCTATACACAAAAATAATTTCCACGTACAGCCTTGTTTTAAAAAAAGTGTTGAGTACAGACTCAATGGCCGCTGACCTTGAAGAAAGCTATCCGAAGAGATCACATACATGGGATATATGGCACAGAAAAAGGCAATTCGGCACAACCAATCCATGCCGGCGTTTATGCTCCACTCGAACCTCCTCCCGTCTTTCCTCATCTAAACCTATCAGCATAACCCTCTATCCCCTTAAATGCATCTATACTATTCGCTTCAACCACTCCCTGTGGTAGCAAGTTTCACATTCTCACCACTCTTTGGGTAAAGAAGTTTCTTCTGAATTCCCTATTGGATTTCTTGGTGACTATCTTATATTGATGGCCTCCAGTTATGCTCTTCCCCACAAGTGGAAACATTCTCTCTGTATCCACTCTATCAAAACCATTCATAATTTTAAAGGCCTCTATTAGGTCACCCCTCATCCTTCTTTTTTTCCCCCAAGAGAAAAGAGACCCAGTCTGTTCATCCTTTCCTGATATGTATACCCTTGCATTTCTGGTATCATCCTTGTAAATCTTCTCTGCACCCTCTCCAGCACCTCTATATCCCTTTTAGAATATGGCGACCAGACTGCATGCAGTACTCCAAGTGTGGTCTAACCAAGGTTCGATACAGATTTAGCATAACTTCCCTACTTTTCAATTCTATCCCATTGAAAAGTAGGGAAGTTATGCTAAATCTGTATTGAACCTTGGTTAGGACACACTTGGAGCACTGCGTGCAGTTCTGGTCGCCATATTCCCATATTCCAACAGTGACTACACTCCAAAAGTACTTCATTGGCTGTAAAGCGCTTTGCGACATCCGGTGGTCGTGAAAGGTGCTATATAAATGCAAGTCTTTCTTCCTTTCTAGAAATAAACCCGTGTGCTTGGTTTGCTTTTTTTTTATGGCCTTGCTAACCTGTCGCAACTTTAAGTGATTTGTACTCCGAGATTCCTTTGTTCCTCTACTCCACCTAGACTTGCACCCTCCAAGTGATAAGTGACCTCCCTATTCTTCCTACCAAAATACCTCACATTTATCTGTGTTGAACTTCATTTGCCAATTATTTGCCCATTCTACAAGTTTATTAATGTCCTCCTGTAATTTGTTACAGTCCTCCTCAGTATTGACTATCTCCCCCAATTTGGTATCATCCACAAATTTAGAAATTGTGTATTTGATTTCAAAGTCTAAATCGTTAATGTAAATTGTGAACAGCCGTAGTCCCAGCACTGATCCTTGAGGAATACCACTACCCACCTTCTGCCACTGTGAATAGCTACCCTTTACTCTCTGCTTTCTGTCTTGAAGCCAGCTAGCAATCCATTCTGCTACTTGTCCCCTGACTCCACATCTCTGACCTTATTCATTGGTCTATTATGGGGTATCTTATTGAAGGCCTTTTGAAAATCTAGATAAATTACATCTACTGCATTACCATTGTCTACTCTCCCTGTTACCTCTTCAAAAAAATTCAGTAAGGTTGGTCAAGCAAGATTTTCCCTTTTGAAATCCATGCTAACTATTCATTATTATACTTTTCATTTCTAGATGTTCTTCTATTCTCTCCTTTAGTAGGGATTCCATTATTTTTCCTACTACCGATGTTAAGCTGACTGGACATGTTCTATCCCCGTTCATAAATATAGGTATCACGTTAGCTATACGCCAGTCCTCTGGCATGACACCCTTTTCTAATCAATTATTAAATTTGTGTAGTAATGCTTCTGCTACCTCTTCCCTCGATTCTTTTAAAATGCGTAGATGCAATCCATCCGGGCCATTGGTTTTATTCTCTTTGAGTTTGATTAGTTTATTTAATAAATCCCCTTTTTTATTTTAAATGTACTTATCTCATTGCTCATCATCCAATGTTATGTCCACCTGTTCTATCTCCTTGGTAAATACCGATGCGAAATAATGATTTAATATTTCTGCCATTTCCCTATCATTGCTTGTGGTATTGTTTTGTCCATTCCCTTAATGACCCTATTCCCATCCCAACCTTCCTTTTTTTTATTGATGTGCCTGTCAAATATTTTACTATTTTGTTTTATGTTCCTTGATAATTTAATTTCATAGTTCCTCTTTGCCTTCCTAATTGTTTGACTTCTCTCCTACTCCCTTTGCATTCTCTCTTATCATACATTAAGTACATAGACAGCAAAGGAGTGAATGCCTCTTTCCTTACCATCAATTGCTCCCTTATGTCTTTATTCATCCAAGGAGTCTCATTAGTGTTTAGTTTATTCTTTCCTTTTAGTGGAATATATTTTTCCAGCACTCTGTTGAACACCATTTTAAATGTTTCCCAGTCGTTCTACATCATTGCCAATATTGTTGCCCATTTTATCTTCCTAAGTTCTATTCTCAGCCCCTCAAAATCAGCTTTTCTCCAATCTATTAACCTGTTTTTTGTCATTCTTATGTCCTTCTTTATCATCTTAAAGTGTATATATCTCGCGATCTTGGTTATGAAAACTTTAGTTTCGCGACGTGTTATTGATTGTAGTGCTGTCAATAGGGGATCCCTCGTGCGATGCAGCAGTGACGTCATCAAGCTGTCTAAGCAGCCAATCACATTGAAGAATTCTCACAGACAGCAAACCAGGAAATGAAAAGCACTGATTATCTGCACTTTTTAAAAATGTTAGAGAACAAAAGAGAGATTGGGACATACAAATGAGGTTAAGGTATAAACTATGAACAAACTTTATATATTTTTTTAAATATCTAGTAATTTTTTTTTTTTTAATCAGACTGGAGAAATTTGTCATGCCACAAATATAAATTATTTTTTCTGGGCCAGAACGGTTGTTTAGCAGTCAATATGCTGTTAAAACCCTAGTTACACCTATTCCAACAAGGCTGAACATTTAATGGGGGTATTTAACAGTGATATTAGCACTGAAAGAGTAAATTTTTCAGCAGTTCCACTGATTTCACGGATTGCCAACTATGGGGGGGGGGGGGGCGGTGTCCACAGCGCAGCCGGTGTTGGAACAGTGCATGACTTCAGAATTTCTGCGTTTAGATGCGTATGCGCCAAATCCTGAAGTTAGTCAGTTTCAGAGGGATAATGACAGCGAATACTGACAGTTCACCAAGGAGGAGATTATTTATTTACTTCTAATTTTGCTATTGTGCGTCAGTAGGATGAGATAAATGAAAAGATAACTCAGTTGAGATTAATAAAGATGGTGATTCTTTCAACAGTAGATAAGACTAATAATTTAGAAACCACAAAATTAAACACCATCTCTTTCACATCGCCCGACTCTGCCCGTCTCAGTTCATCTGCTGTTGAAACCCTATTCAATGCCTTTGTTGCCGCTAGACTTGACTAATCCAATGCTCTCCTGGCCATCCTACCATCTTCCACCTTACATAAAAACTTAAGCTCATCTAAAACTCTGCAGCCCGTATCTTAACTCGCACCGAGTCCTGTTTGTACATCATGCCTGTGCTCATTGGCCTACATTGGTTCCCAGTCCTGCAATGCCTCAATTTAAAAATTCTCATCCTTGTTTTCAAATCTCTACATGGCCTCGTCCTCTCATTATCTCTGAATCCTCCTCCAACCCTACAAGCCTTCGAGATTCTCTGTGCCCCTCCAATTCTAGCATCTTGCGCATTCCCGATTTTAATCGCTCCACCATTGGCGGCAGTGCTTTCAGCTGCCAGGGTCCCAAGCTCTGGAATTCCCTCCATAAACCTCTCTGCCTCTTTACCTCTCTCTCCTCCTTTAAGACACCCCTTAAAACCTACCTCTTATCTGTCCGGATAGCTCCTTCTGTGGCTCAGTGTCAAATTTTGATCATTAATGCTCGTGAAGTGTCTTGGAACATTTTGTGACATTAAAGGCCCTATATAAATGTAAGTTCTTGTTGCTCTGGACTCTGATCTTAGCTATGTTTGGCTTATTCTATGTGAAATTTCAGTAAGCATGCTAACTTCTTAACTAAGTTAAATGGTACTCATATAATAAAGTTATTCCTCATACACAATTGTTTACTTATGATAATATGACATAACATTATTTTTGAGCCATAGAATCATCATACATTTTGTCCTTGGGTTGGTCTAGTCTAGGGAGAACATTCTGAGTTATATAAATCTAAGGTGAAGTACTGGTGGTTATAGTTCTAGCACTGGTGGTGGCACTGATAAATGAAGAGTGCTGCAGCACTTGTTTACCAAACAACATTAAAGTGTATTGGCTTAAGTGTGAGTTATCCTAAAGCATATTGGTACGAGTATGCTAAATAAGCCCTCTGACAACACTTGCCTGGTTAGGAACAATTCAGATTTCCTTCAGCACATTCCATTCTTGCTATTGTTAGATATACAAAAGTCAAATAAACTGCATGCATCAAATTTGTCAAACAACACAAGTGCAGAGGTTGCACATTTTTCTGTCAACAACCTGCATTATTCTGATATTTATTAAAATGTTTGAGCATAGTTTTCAATTCTGAACCTATATGTGCATTAACTTGAAAATAGGCATAATCATGAGCTACCCAGTGCATAATATATTTAAACAGGTTACTTAGTTATTTGTCATAGCTACAGTGCACATACAAATCACCTATTACCAGTGGTAAAGAATTCACAATACCAAAATAGCAGACAACATACAATCTGAAGATATTGCTGAAGCAAATGCCTTTAGAATTCAGGATTGTAGTGATTAATTTGGCAAATCATAAATGGAGACTATATAATATATATCCTTTAAAAATACTACAACTAATACCATGAACTCCAGGTCATAGTATTATGTGGTGGGAAAGGAATCAGAGGATAGCTAGGCAACAATGAATCACAAATGAAACACATTCTTTGATGTTATTGTGGCCTAGTAATTTAAAATGAAAAAGGTATTGTAGAGAAATGATTATGCATCCTAAATCAAGTTACCTGCTGCATTGTGGAACAAGTAAAGGAAGGGTAATTGTATTAGATTAGATAGCTCCAATGTGGAGCCAGCACAGATACATTCCTGAGAGGCTGAATTCTAGGCAATGCACGATGCTTTTGAATCATTTTGTTTAAAGTTTGAGTGCTGATGTAAATGAGAGAATGGTTATTGAGCTCAACTCTAAAGGAACTGAATTTTCATGATGGCATGTGATTTGCACACGTGTGCAGTTCAATTTTCTAGTCATGTTCTGCAAGTTTGCACAAAAAGTCCAGGAGGGAGTGAAAATGTCAGTTTGAGCAGATAATGAGTGCTAACAAATTACCTGTGCTAATTATCACAATTTTGTGTAACACATGTTTAATTTATAGAAGTGGTTTATACCACATTCAACTTCTACCAGAACCTTTTCAAGCCATTCAGAACATGAACACTTGCATAACAAATCTGAAAGCATCTTTTTTAAAAATCCTGAACAACCTTTATTTTATTAGGTTTATATGTTAGCCTCAAGTAGAAAACCGACTAGGACTAGACAGATAGCATTTTGGCAGTCTTAGGAAACTTTCTAAACAAATTCATCCTTCAAGCTTCAGCCTCCATGTTACCATGCAGCACCTGCAGAAAGGTCATCACATGACATTTTAATGTATGTCATGCCACACAGTTCAACGACAAATATAATCCTAAATCTAATGAAGTAGGTAGTGTTTTGAAAATTTTAACATATATGAAATAGGATCCACATTACATATTATATAAATAGAATACATACAAGAAGCCAATGATTGACACAAATTAAACCAGTGTGTTGTTCTGACAGTTACCACATGATTTTGTTTAGCCCATCAGTTCCCACTATGTATCTATAGATACAATAAATAATCCAGGATATTTCATCAATCATCATCATTTCAGTACTTCAGTCTCTTCCCTAGTATTGTTGGGGCACAATAACTGCTTCAGATCAGGTTCTTTAATGATATACGGTCAGCATTTTGGGCATTTTTTCTTCATTTTTTGTAAAGGCCAAGTTGCAGAGAGCATCACTAGATGCAGAGAAAAACTCCCTTTACATTGCCCAACAGATGAACAAACTTTTAACGCCATCTATCTATACTAATTTAAATCTAGGACCTGGAGATGAAAGGATAATGCACCATTATGTTAACAAAATATATCCAAGAAATCAACAGAAATAGAAAATCATAAGAATGTAAAAGGCAAGGTTCTTAAGGGGTACTGTCATCTAGCAAACATTTTTTTTCCCCCAACATGAGTCTGTTTCAGCAATATTTTCATACTTAGAGTGGTCTATCTTCTTTTACTCTGCTTAAGTTCTTTATGGAAGGAGTGTTTTTCTTCATTCAGACTTTGCTTTGGCTAGAATTATTTATTTGGTTGGGGTGACAGGGAAAGGAAAATGGTTCCTGTTCCTACAACACTCAAGCGTACCTCCTGACAGGTTGACCAAGGAACAACGTTGTCGTCTGTGGAGATGTCCATGGGATGGACCATCCTGCCCTCCTGACAGAGGATAGCATTGATGAGGGCAAGAAAATGGAGGAAAAAGGTGTTACAAAATAAACTACACACACACACACAAAATATTAGCAAATAGTTCTGTAGCAAAGGAAAAACATTTCCTTTTATCCAGTGGAATCACTACATCTCCTGTCATGCAGTTATAATTTAATTAAGCAAACTGGCTATTATTTATTACTGTAAATAAAGTGCACATTTCTCTCCCTATTTTTGCCAGCTTTCATGCAGCTTCTTTCCACAACTGCCTTGCCTTGAGCTAGAAACCTAAGAGTGTCATACAGATTTCTCTGTCATTTTACAACATGTTACGTCTTCTTTCTGCAATGCAATCCAGCTAGCCTGTGCTTTTAACTATCCCAAACAAAGTCCCACAACAGTTTGGCTTATTTGAGCCAAAATGTTGCAAGAAATTATGTTGTGCAGCTACACAGCAAATTGGTCATAATGTAGTCATCCTTCCCAGAATACACCAAGCTGAATCTGCCAACAATACAACATATGTTTCACAGTGCTTGGCAGAATATTCAGTTTGTATGTAAACCACTTGCGTTTTTAATTTTTTTAAAAACAAGTACAATAGAAATTTGCATTTCTTTTCAATGCAGAAAATATTATTCAAGGGTCAAAATGGTCAGTTTAATAATTTTTGTACTGTATTTTAATGGAGGATACTTTATAAAATCATAGAAATTTACAGCACAGAAGGAGGCCATTCGGCCCATCATGTCCGCGCCGGCTGAAAAGAGCTATCCAGCCTAATCCCACTTTCCAGAAATGCGATGCGGGTTTCTGTCTCTACTGCCCTTTCAGGCAGAGAGTTCCCCCACCACCCTCTGGGTAAAAAAGGTTCTCCTCATCTCCCCTTTAATCCTTCTACCGATTACTTTATATCTATGCCCCCTGGTTATTGACCTCTCTGCTAAGGGAAATAGGTCCTTCTTATCCACTCTATCTAGGCCCTGCATCATTTTATACATCCCAACTGTGTCTCCTCTCAGTTTCCTCTGTTTCAAAGAAAACAACCCCAGCCTATCCAATCTTTCTTCACAGCTAAAATTCTTCAGTCCTGGCAACATCCTCGTAAATCTCCTCTGTATCCCCTCTAGTGCAATCACATCTTTCCTATAATGTGGTGACCAGAACTGTACACAATACTCTAGCTGTGGCCTAACTAGTGTTTTATACAGTTCCAGCATAACCTCCCTGCTCTTATATTCTATGCCTCGGCTAATAAAGGAAAACATCCTGTATACCTTCTTAATCACCTTATCTACTTGTCCTGCTACCTTCAGGGATCTGTGGACATGCACTCTGTTCCTCTACATTTTTCAGTATCCTACCATTTATTGTGTATTCCCTTGCCTTGTTAGCCTTCCCCAAATCCATTACCCCTCAGTTCTCTGGATTGAATTCCATTTGCCACTTTTCTGCCCACCTGACCAGTCCATTGATATCTTCCTGCAGTCTACAACTTTCTTCCTCACGATCAACCACACGGCCAATTTTTGTATCATCTGCAAACTTCTTAATCATGCCACCTACATTGAAGTCTAAATCATTGATATATACCACAAAAAGCAAGGGACCTAGCACTGAGCTCTGTGGAACCCCACTGGAAACAGCCTTCCAGTCACAAAAACACCCATCGACCATGACCCTTTGCTTCCTGCCACTGAGCCAATTCTGGATCCAACTTGCCACATTCCCTTGGGATCCCATGGGCTTTTACTTTTCAGACCAGTCAGCCATGTGGGACCTTGTCAAAAGCCTTGCTAAAATCTATGTAGACTACATCAAATGCACTACCCTCATCAACCCTCCTGGTTAACCTCTGCAAAAATGTTTTTAATCTAGTAATGACATGACCGTCCCATAACAAATCCATGCTGACTGCCCTTGATTAATCCATGCCTTTCTAAATGACAATTTATACTGTCCTTCAGAATTTTTTCCAATAATTTGCCCACCACCGAGGCTAGGCTGACTGGCCTGTAATTACTCGGTCTATCCCTTTCTCCCTTGTTAGATAACGGTGCAACATTCGCAGTCCTCCAGTACCACACCTGTAGCCAGAGAGGGTTGGAAAATGGTCAAAGCCTCCGCTATTTCCTCCCTTGCTTCTTTTAACAGCCTGGGATACATTTCATCCAGGCCTGGTGATTTATCTTCTTTCAAAGATGCTAAACCCCTTAATATTTACTCTCTACGTTTATCTCATCTAATATTTCACACTCCCCCTACAATGTCTGCATCGTCCCTCACTTTGTTAAACAGATTTCTGGCTCCAAATGACTTCCAAGTCTAAAAAAGGTCGAATTCAATTCTTCATTAAAAACAAGAATATTTTTGTTCAATAACTCAATTGAAATGTGTATTCATGTTTCTAATTTATTTTCCTCCTCAAAATCACACCATTAAGAAGGGGAGATAATCTTCCTGAGGCTTCACAAACATTCTGTAAACTTAGCTATAATGGTACGTCAGTTTTTACTGATTATATTCCAATCAGTTGGTCACACACATGAAAACTGGGAAAGGTGTATGATAAAGAAAAACAATTAGGAGAAATGCATCAATCATTCAAGGATCAAGAGCACTGAAGTACTATTCTTGTAAGCTTGAAGAAATGAACATTTAAATCATACATGCGTCAGTGAAGAGAAATTTTTGCAATGACAGTATACCAGAATAAAACTTGGTTACATGACACAATTTTGTAATTTGCAAAACAGCACTTGCCCAATATTCAACGAAAGCTTACGATGTAGCATACATCACAGTCCTTGGGCCAAAATTGCAAAAGACTTATTAAAAATTATAAATGTACCCAGAGCTGAAGTTTGAAACAAAATCTTAAAACAATGGATTAGTGAAAAGTTCATCACTGTAAAACCATACCTGTGTCAGCACTGGTTTGGCTACAAATGCCACTGCTGTTTGGTACCATTACTGAAGAGGCTGCAATTCTTGAATGATGGTTGGAATGCAAACTATTTCCCAAAGTCATTGCAGACTGATGAAGCAGCCCACAATTGCCACTACCATGGAGCTGTCCGACTAACCCAACAAATTGATTATTTGGGCCCGGACAACTGTGGATTAAATTAGTACTTGTATTTTGGCAAGAAATACCTTCCCCTCTTGTTAAATTTTGAGCCGATAGGTTATGAATGGAACCTGAGTTCAAATTGGTATTTGAAAAGTTATGTTGGTTGGACGAACAAGAAATACCTGTAGTGGAACTACCACAACTAATGCTGCTATTGCCACTGATTTGTGAACTCTGTGAACTCATAGATTGAAGTAACTGAGACATGGTGTTATTCATAGTTATGGATGAATTTTGTCCTTGTTTCCTTAGAGAGTCAATCACAGACTTTGGGACTCCTGAGTTGCCCATCTGAGACTGTTTCAGCATACTCAATACTGTCGGCGTTGCTTGTTTCCGTTTCCTCAAAGGGTCCTTTTGCTGTGCCATGAGCTTGTCTCTCAGTGCTGCACGACCACTCTGACCCTCATTAACTGAAAGAAGCATGTTGGCTGTTGGAGGAAACATGGTTTTTAAAGTGCCGTGTCCTTCACTATTGCCACCACTGCCAACTCCACCACTACTGTTACTACCAGACAGTTTGTTTTGATTAGCTAGCTGTGCTTTGGCTGCTGCTGAAAGTAAACTGCTTGCTGGAAATGAGGCAGCATTATGCTGGTTCAAAATCTGATTTAAGGGCATTCCTAGCAAACCTGGCTGACCCTTTTGTTGTTGTACATTTCCAACAGATACAGATGAAAACAAAGGGTTACTTTGAGGATTTAGAACATTGTTCATCCCAACCAACAATGGATTAGGAATATCTTTGTATTGATGAAGAAGCCCATCAGGCTTGGTAGATGGACTGGATGGCATAGATGGTCGTGGAGAACCCATAGATGACCTTGGTGACCTTGGAGGAACCTTTATCCCGCTGCAGCTTGACTGAGGACCTGCAGGTGGCATCATTAAGCTTCCATGATCAGAGGATGTGGAAGATGACCTTGACCTCTGTGGTGATGCTTCAATTCTTCCCATTACAGGTCCCATCATGTGTACAGGGGAGGTGACCGGAACAGGAGATACAGATGTGGAAGTTGAATGTTGAACCCTTGGTACATGAGTTCCATGGTTTACAGGGCCAGGCTTGACTGTTGGCAATGGTAGGTTGCTTGGCAAAGGGACAACAGCAGGAGGCATGTTTACATTCATCATAGGTACCTGAGAGTGCATGGTTGTCTGGAAATTAGATGTGTTCATAAGTACTGGGTTAGGTTTACTAGGTATGGGGTCAAGGATGCCTAATGGATCCTTCTCTGAGGGCAATGGCTTTTTCTGGAGAGCACATGATGCTGGGGGTCCTTGGGGAGGTTTGTGAAACATAATTCGTGGCATATCCATGTTTGATGAATAATTACAAGAAGGTTTTTTCATTACAGGGCTTTTTGTAGTCATTGTTGGTGAAAGAGGTATAGAAGTCCTACCAGCCATAGCACAGGATGAGTGGGATGAAGAATTCTGCATCAAAACTGTAGGTGGGGAATGGGGAATTCTATTTATGTGAATAGGACTGGAGTTTGGCCCAGCATGAAAGCCTGGATTATTTCTTGTAAACACATCAGGACTTCCCATTGTATCAGTCCTAGGAGAAATAGAACCATCTCCATAGATCTGTGATCCTGATGATGCTGGGCTGGATAGACCACCATGACTTCCACGATATGGAGACTTCTGTCCTTGATCATTACTACCCAGTCTCTGCCTAGAATAACCATGATGCTCCTGTTGGGGGCTTCCACACAGCTCCTGTTGATAAAGCCGCGTTGCAGAATTTGGAATCCCCATCATCGATTTAGGCAGAAATGTATTCTTGTAATCTGGCACTGTAGAATTTGCCATTACTTCTTGTGATTTATTCCTCATTGCTCTTGGAGTTGCAGCCCGTGACTGTACCATAGGAGTTCCACCTAAAAAAACAGAAAAGTAGATTAATCATATACAAGAACATAAAGTCCAGAGTAAGAAAAGACCATTCAACCCATTAAACATGGTTAATACAGTCCTCCACCACCACCTATTGATCCTTACTTTGAGGAACACTATGCTTCTTCTCCTGAAAAAATAGTGCCGTTAATATCTCTATAATCCCAGTAATGCCAACTCTCGCGAATTAACTTTGATTTTCTTTTTCCTCGCCATTGTTTAAATCAGGAAGTTGGAGCAAAGGGAGGATTTCAAGCCAATAGCCAATCATAGACAGACTTCCAGGTGGGGGACCAGATCTTTGTAGTCACATGACAGTGCTGCATTGATTGGTGGTTTCAGGAAGGACATTTTTCCCCGTTGGAACGGAACGCGTCACTTGTAGTTGTACCAGTGAAGCCACCTCTAACGGATGGGCCACAGAAAGTAGCACCAGAGCAAGTGAGCGCGTGCATGGTGCTAACCCGGCTCTATGTCTGTCCCCCTCTCTCTCTCTCTCTGCACAAGCAGCCCGTCCCGCATCAACCCTTCCCCCGCTCCGCCATGCCTGACTTCAGTTGTAAGACACCACAAGTACAACAGCATTTGTTTTTCCCCTCTCCCCACGAAGTTAGCTCGAAGACAGAGTGCTGGTTCTTGGATTGCGTCACTAATATGCATGCTGGCACCCTCCCTCGCTCGCCCCTCTCAAATGGAGATTCGGGTGTGTGTTTTTATTTTTTAACATTTCTTTTCTCAAACGAACCAGAGGGCTCCAGACTAACAGCTCAGGCGGCAGAAAAGGTGTCCAGCACCCTTTACAAATACGCCAGTAAAGAGGGGTCTGGGAGGCAGAATGGATTTTTTTGGAGCAAAAAACATGGGATTTAAAAAATAAAAGTGTGCAGAAATTCCCTTTTAACTTTCAAAAGGGAATTGGATCTATCCTTAAAAGGAAAAAAGATTGCAGGGCTATGGGGAAAAGAGATGGGGGGAGTGGGACTAATTGGATAGCTCTTTCAAAGAGCCGGCGTAGGCACGATGGGCTGAACGGCCTCCTCCTGCGCCATACGATCCTAAAACAATACTTAAATTCATTTAGGTGTGAAACGCAAGAAGTATGGTCATAAAAAAACCCGAAAAAGGCGTTTCCTCCTTTTCCCACATTACAACAGTGACTCCACTTCAAAAGTACTTCATTGGCTGTAAAGCGCTTTGAGACGTCTGGTGATCGTGAAAGGTGCTATATAAATGCAAGTCTTCCTTTCTTTCTTAAATGCCCAGTGAGGCAGGTGCGAAAACTTTGGAGCTTCTTCCATTTATTATTGTACGTTGATCATGCATCCCAGGTTTGTTGCTCTCGTGAGCGCTTCGCTGCACTGCATAATGCAACATTACTTGTCTGCACACCCGCAACAACGTGGACCTCAATCTTATTCAATAGTAGTGGAAGCATCTAAACCACAAAGGGAGCTGAAGCACTTCTGGAATACAACAGGAATTTGGTAAAATTTAATTTTGCTATGTAAACATTACAGGGCTGTCACCATCAGGAAGTGAAAGATTGCACGCCCATTTGAAAATATGGGAGGTGTTTTGTCCATGTAAATGGTGCACACTTTTAAACCAACAGTGGGCACACCTCTCCTGGTTTTTGCTTGCACTTAGTGCCAGTTCTGGAGCACGTTTGTGTTATTTAGCTGCAAACCTGGCCTGTGTCTGTTCTAAAAAGGTCAAATCCAAATAACTGCAGCTATTTATTACATAGACTATATCTATTACATAGACTTACTGCCCAAGAAGAAAAGACTATACAACACTCACAAATTAATCGCAAGATACCTGATTTTTAATGAAAGTTTATCCCAATGATAATGGGTAGGATTTTTAAAACGTTTTTTGTAAAGCATTTTTTGATGCAGTAGTATAATTTTTGCAAAGTGCTGTGTGACCTGTTAAAGATTAAATAAAGCCATTAATGAGTTTTTTAAACCAAACAAACAGCAACTCATGATTTCTTACCAAATCTCATGATTTTTTTTTTTATATAAAGAGTTTCTCTCAATTTATGAGACGGTGGGGTTGGCATTAATGTAATCCTGATTGATCCTGTGCCCTTTAATTGACTCTGAATAAATTTCCTTCTTTGGGAGTCTATTCCAGCAAAGGGGATGGGGAGGAGAGGTGTTACAATTGGCTTCAAAGCTAAAGAAATGTGGGTGCAGGGGGAGGTTTGGGAGAAAGAAAACCAGCTACAATTCTCACTCATGATTGTTAGACAGCAATTCCCGTTGGAAGCGTGGGTGCATAGGCACCAGGTAAGGGCAGGGTTGTGCTTGGATGTGACGGCCTCATGCTTGAATATCCTATGACATTTATTATGCTAGCTTACACATGAAGAATGACCACTTAAGTTGAGGAACTGGATGGCTGCAGCTGCTTCCTGTGGAACTATCACAAACATGAGTTACTCTTTTCAGGAGTGGGGGAGGGGGACATTAAAAAAGAAAAACTAGATAGAAAAAGAAAGAAAATACACAACACAGTATTTTGCTTAAGTAGCCAGAACAGAGCAATAGTCAAAAGGTCTGTAAAAAGTGCATGTCAGTGAAATAAATGGCCAATGAAAAACTCCCATTTGTGGCAGCAATGGGAGTTATCTGACAAAGGTTAAATACAGCCCGCCCCCCAAAAAATCATGATCAGGTAACTTCACTTAGAATATTCTTTTCAATTTTGCAAAGTTTATAACAATGGAACGGTTAGAAAATTAAAATTGGAAATGAAACTAGATTACAAAAACCACACAAATCAAGGCTTCAAAGATATCATTTAGTATAAATAATCTCATTTAGTATAAATAATCACCTCCCTCCTGGTTTTCCTGTAATATCACACTGGTCACTCGCCTTAACAGAACCTCCTTTAGCAGACAGTGGGACAAACAAGCTACAGATATTCCCATACCCTTATCTGTCAACAACACTGAATGCATATTGCAATACCAGCTGCTGCTTTCTCTCATAACCCCCTCCCCATCCGTCAATTTGGGTACAATAGCCTAGTGATTATCCTAGAGGCCGTGAGTTCAAATCCCACTGTGGCAAGCTGGAAAATGAATTCAATAAATCTGTTAACTTGTGGGTTTGCACCAGAAAATGAGCACAAAACCTGCTGGATCGTTGTAAAAACCCAACTGGTTCACTAATGTCCTTCAAGGAAGCAAACCTGCCACGACTATCCAATCTGGCTTTTATGCGACTTCAGTCACTCACTACGCAGTTGATTCTTAATGCCCTCAGGGAAACTGGAGTTGGGCAATAAATACTGGTTTGTCAGCGTCGTCCATATCCCAAGAACAAATGTTTAAAAAAAAGAGACATTTTGCTGTCACTTGTTCCTCCTAGTGGCCAAGAACAGATGGAAATTAACAAACAATTTCAAAATGTTCAAAGTCAGGCAAACCTGGGATTCAAACATGCAGAATCTGGACCATGGGGTTAATATTCTTATTGCTATAGTAAGCAACATCTCAGACTTAAGCATACTTTGATTGAAACTAATACAAACAGAGCTTTCTTCAATTCCAAACAGGTGAAAATGTGTAACTGCAGCAATCACTTTTTTTTTAAACCAACAGCAATTTAAATCTTCATTTTACGTTTTAGCTTTAGTGTCAGCTATTAATATTACATGTTTGGGAGTTTAAAAATAAAGGTTGACAGCAATGCAGATTGTATTTTGGAAATATAAACTAAAATATCACTCAAGGCACAGAGTAATATTAAAAAGTGAAAATGTAAAATGATGGGACTATGTAGCTTTTGGATAATGTAAATCACAATCACACTCACTCCTAAAAGAGCTGGATAATATTTCAGTTTTTGAAAACTTACTTGTTCCACCCCCTGGGCTGGTTAGAAGCAGGGAAGGATGTGGTGCCTCAATACTTTTATGTAGTGTAGCTACTGCAATGATTTTCCGTTTATGGATGCAAAGTTTTGTCAAATCTTCATCAGCTTTGACATCCTCTGCTGTTCTCTGTTTGACAGTTGCTCCAGGATCAAAAGTGAAGACCTAAAAACAGGACAACACTTCTGTTGTTACTACAGTCAGTTACAACATGAATGTTAGAATTGCTGTTGGCCTCAAAAGTAAATTACTTAGGGACACCGTCATTTCATGTACAACCTTTAACAACCATTCAGGCAATCTTGCCCCACTCCATTGCAGATGTGCTCTTGTGCAAAACTACACCCTAGTTTTCTTTCATCAGAGGCTGGAAGCAACATGAGTGATTCAACATACAAACATTTTTTAACCAACTGCTGCAAGCTGACAACTTCTTATTGGCTAAGGGAAATCTAGCTAGCCTGTGTATTAATCAACTGAAGTGGAATTATACGGACAATCTGTAAAAACAGATGGAGACAGATCTGGCACAGTTACCCACAAAGACAATTGATACAGTTGCTCTAAAGGGAACCAGGTCAGAGGAAAAAAATCAACAGTTTGCTTGCATGGTAGCTTTGCATGTGGAGGTTAAACTTTTTAAAATAAAGTGAAGACCACCACTTCTATACTATGTAATCTAATATTCTTCCTTGTCTGTTCAACTTCCATGTACAATTAGGATTACACCAAAGCAGTACAAAAGTTGGTAGTGTTCAGGCACACTTGTAGTACAGCTACACCAAAGCACTAGTTAATCTGAGCTCTAAGATATAAACAATGATGCTTGGTGAAAGTATATCTCAAGTACTTTCTTGCAGATAATTTGAAGAGGAACTTGGCTCATGAAGCACCCACAGCATGAGTAAATTGAATTCTAACTTTCGTGGTGGTTGCTGTTCTGTAAGCTAACTTTAAAAAAAAATTTCCTCAGGATATAGACAACATCAAAAAAGTTACATTTATTCTGTATCCCCAGTTACTCTAAAACGGTGGTAGTGGGCTGCTTTCTTGAACCGGTGTCGTCCTCGTGATAATGGTGCTTCCACAGTGGTGTTAGGTAGGCAATTCTAAAATGTTGATCCAACGATGAACACCACTCGGTGAAAGTATCTCAAATACTAATATATCAAGACAGAAAACGGAAAGGCTTGCGTTGATGTAGCATCTTTCACATCATCAGGATGTCCCAAAGCACTTCACAGCCAATGAAGTACTTTTGAAGTGTGATCACCGTTGTAATGATGGGAAACACAGCAGCCAATTTGTACTCAGCGAGAACTCCGCAGTAATGAGATTAATGACCAGGTAATTTTTTTTAAAGTTGCATGATAGATATTGTCCAGAACACCAGGAGAACTCTCTTGACCTATTTTTGAATAGTGTCACAGAATCTTTGGTGGAGTTGATCGCTGCTTGGACTACAATGTACAAGTGTCATCAGAATCACAATGATTTCCCAGTTAAAAAGGGAAAGTGGAAGGTGGCCTAGGAAAGAAAAAGGAATCAACAAGCTGTGAGTTTTAGCCCAGATGTCTCGATTCCAGCCTCAGATCCTCAACAATCTCTTGTAGGTTGACATCAGATGCATCTCTGGATAAACTCACTTGTTTACAAGGAAATGGACTGCTTTGTGCAGGACAATTATGCATAATGTTGGACCTATTCGTTGATGAGGCTTCTCTCGAGATCCTCCAACTGAGGAGCCTCTTCTCAATCCTCCAACTGGGGAGGTTCTTCTAAATACCCTCTCTCAATGCTGGACAGGAAAAGTCTCATCATCTAATGAGCACTCAGTCTCACCTTTATCCATGGGGTTTCAAGGAAGATAGGTCACTCTAAAGGAGATATTGGTCGCCAGCAGGAAATGGAGGCAGAGGCTGAAGCCTCCATTTTCACTGCATGATTTGGATCATCGTATTAGGCAATCCCCACCTCCTGGTGAGTTTGTCTTCTGATAATGGAATGTGCATCAACGCTATAGTGTGAACACATTTTACTTAGTGGTTTTATGAAGAGCCTTGTGCCAGCACTATAAAAATATGGGTTTCAGCTATTTGCTATTGGCGTAGCATGTAAAGTTGAGCCTGAATCTCGCTTTGAGGTGGAAGCATTTAAGCTGGAAGACTCTGGAGTGCTCAGCACAAGCGATCAGGATCAGGTCCAGGTAAATGTTACATCCTCGAAAAAGCCCAACACCTGTTGAGGGGTTGCCTATGCTTTGATCATCAATAGAAGGGCAGACATGCAGGTACCTCATGCTGAGAATTCTGCTACGACAGAAAGGTACTCTGTAGCTTGCGGCCTTGAATTTCCTCCATTTTTGCACCCAGAGATATGCACATCATGGGCGCATGTTAATTATGTGGCTCAACAGATAGCGGAATTTTGGATGCAAGTGAATGACTACAACATGCTCAAATCTCCTCTAACCTTTGTGGCCGTCTATCGATTTCTGTCCAAACACATCTCCACCCATAAAACTGACCACACCCCAAGTTACAGAGCCTCACATATGAGTTTCCTGCAATTACGCTTGCTCAGAGGCTCTCAAACTTAGGCCAGATTTTCAGCCACAGCAGGAAACAAGTCATTTTTCTGGTGTTTTATTGCAATTTTTGAGTGTTTAAAAAAAAAAAATATCCTCAGAGACCGGCACTGCATTTTCTGCTTCTTTTAAAATATTTTTTATGGCGTAAGTATACAAGTCACATTAAAAACTGAAAAGTTTGTTCAATACATGTGCCTAATGTGCATGAATGATGGTTGGCTGAGTTGAAAATTCAATTTTAAGCTTAAGGAAATAAAGAAAGACTTGCATTTATATAGTGCCTTTCATGACCTCAGGAAGTCCCAAAGCGCTTTACAGGCAATGAAGTACGATTGTTTACGCCCATTTTTTGCGCGTATTCTAATTAGATGGACAGGGAATTGCAGCGTATCTTGAGATTGGGAGAATGGATGCATTTTTGAGTCTATCTTCTGGGATGCGTCCATGCAGGAAATTCAAGGGCTTTATTTGTAGCTATACTCCTGTCACGTTGAACCTCAGGAATCGTATAATGGGCTCTTGAATTCTTTCATGAAAGTATGCATTACCCAAGATGCATCACCTGAAATGTCTGTGGTTATGTCAACACTTAGAACTCTAAATTTTTCTGGCTTAAGGAAACTTCGTCTACACCCAGTGAAAGTAACTGTTTCCATACTATGTTAGGCAAAGGCGCTCTGGTCTTTTTTGAGAAAATTCACTAAATTTTGAGGAATCCCAAGAAATTGGAGACAGCCCTCCTCAACAATGTTTTTATCTGGTATCAAACAAGGCGGCCCAACTCACTTAAAAACTGTAGGCTGCAGTCCCATCCTTTAGACCTTCTACTAATATTGAAGTCTGCATTGACCTAAAAGCAGACTTTATTTTCTGGCTGTCTGCAATTCACCCTCCAATCCAACGAAAAACTGCTTGGCTTTGAAGGCAAGAACTGCGCTTGGTGCAGTTTTTGAATGCCAACATGGTTGCTCCAACTTGCTCTTTTTCCCTAAGGAAGGTAGTTTTAGAACTTAAGAGGACCACAGGTTGAACACTTCCAATTCTAGTCATGGGTGTCCTGAAAAGGAACTGAGATTCAGCAGGTTTGTGACTTTGCTGGAGGTTGTGAGCTATGAAGGAGCTCAATGCCTTCTCTCTAGTCCCAATAGTCAGTAAGTGACAGTACTCAGCTACTCTCTCTCTTGGGAGTGTATTCTACCCAAATCCAACTTCTTCCTGGACCTGGAGCTATGCTTTTTGGAAGCGTCAGAGATTTGGGGACTCTTTGCATTTTGAAGTATCATGCTTGGACATTCTGGTCAGTAGGACAACCTTCCAACACATCAGATGATTATATGCCCTTCTGTACGGTTTGGGACAGGTTCTACAGTTTTGGAAGTCATGACATGTAGGAAACAGGTGCTGATATAATCAGTCATGAGGAAGGTTCTAAGGCATTTGAAGCAAATCTTGAAGCTGAAAGCTGACAATGAGCCAAGACCAAAGATTTGCCAATTGAAACCTGGGGCTTATACTGATGGAGCAAATATACAGTGTCTACTGACTGAGATAATGAGTAATTTTTGAAATTAGAACTTCATTAAAAACTCAATAAACTTTTGAAAAACTTTTAAAGGACTAGCGAAATGTACATTGTAAAACACCATAGTGTAGTAAAATACTAAAATGTGGCAAAAACAAATACTTTAATTAATGTATAGACAGCAATCAACTGTTGTCAACAATAGGAAAGCAAGACTTCAGTTCAATAACAAGGTCTTATAAACAAAATGATAAAAGGTTATGAATTTCTTAAATGGATGGTGTGCCTCTGATATTTTCCCACCATCAAGGGTGAACTAAAACTCCTATTTCTATGTGCAGATTGAATGAAGAATTATCAACATACAATGAAAGTTACCATGGATTGCTCAGATTGCTGTGAGCATGGCATTTTCTGCATGGATAAATGTAAACAGTTCATTCACAAAAAGTGAGTCTTATTTTTGAACTTCTCCCTGATCAGGAGAGTTGGATGGTCTAACCGGCCTTCATGGGCATCATCAAAACTGTTCAACGTTTAGCAGCTAAGTGCTGTGGCAATGAGAGATAGGGCCTCCCTGTCCAATTATCCCCTCCCTTCCCATCATGGCTTCCTGCTGTAACTGAGGATTCAGTCAAGATTTTTTTTTTTTATAACTTACTTATAAATCTGTCAATATGAAAAATGCATTTTGGATAGAATGTTGGAAGAACAATGTACTTTTATCATAAAATAGCTCTATCTACCATATCCAGTAACTTAGGAGACTACATGCAAATACTCTGCCTGATCTGACCAATTATCTGAACTACACAGGCAGGCTGTAGAGGAGGCTCTGCAGTCTATTTCGACACACAGTTGTGGTACGTAATATATACAATGTTTACAGTTTATGTGACGAATAATTAAATGTTCTTGCTTTTCTGGTAAAGTTATTGCATTATAAATACATCTGATTAGCTGTCAAAGATGAGGAATGTTTCCAATTTCCTATTACCTTTGAAAGAATAAGAGGACACTCCAAGCCACACTTGCAAGTTCCATCGGTAAGTAGATATGTTTTAACTTGCTCGACACAGGCCAACACTGAGCCACTTGGACTAAAGATAAAAAGGAAAAACAAAGATATTGTAAAGTGCTGTATAAAAGTTACTATTTAGAGTTTTATGATGAGCTAGTTCAACAGTTTAATAATCAAAATGCTAGCATGAAATTCTTTGTACGCGCGCTGTCACATCTGAACAGAACTGTACGAGATACCAGATTTAATCTTTCCCCCCCAAATTATCAGTAAATAAGGTAGATGCTTCAACTGAATGAACCACAGCACTGAAGTCATAAATAGCAACGTGTACTTGTACTTATGTAGCAACTCCTGACATATCAAAGTGTTCCATGGTGCTTCACAAAATGGGGATCGGACCAGACAAATTAGTGGAAGTGGTCAAAGTAGGTGCTGAGGAGTTTTTTTTGAAGGTGGCAAGAGATGTCTGGGGGGAGAATTCCAGAATGTGGGTGAAATGACTGAAAGCTCTGCCACCAGTGGAGGAGGATTAATATGCTGTGGATTAGAGTTAGAAGATTGGAAGTCGAGAGTGTGGACATAGAGAAGGTTGCAGAGGCTAGGTTGAATGGAGTGGTGGAGGGATTTTAAGCAAGGACAACATATGAACAAATCAATACACAGGAAATGGGGAAATAGATCAGAGAATGGGAAGGTAGGCAAATGGAATTTAGTATGGGACCGGACGAACATCATTCAGTTCTAAATCAGTTAGAGTTAAAAGGAGGACACAGCTGGCTACAAAATTGAGACGTCAAGCCTGCAGAATACAAAGGGAAAATTACCAAAACTTCAAACGTGATGGTTAAATAGCACAAATCACTTGAAACAGAATTGCGTAGTATATAGAATAAGAAAAAGACTAAAGTTCATCAATTTATCAACTTCATAAAAATATGGATCTCATTCCCTCTTCACCCTCAGATAAAGCAAGTTGAATTAGTGAAATACTCCCTCCTCATTTGCTAGATGAACTCTTCCCGTTTGCTGATCAGTCTTCTTTTTCAAATTTCCAGATGCTGGTACAGGAAACTTTGGTTTATCTGGAGGTTGTATGTCCGGAAACCTCGATCTACCGGCAGAAATCAGGAGCCGTTTTGTTAGGTTTTTTCTTCTCGTGACTTTTTTTCTTCTAACAGTCAGGCCTGCAAAGTCTCTCTGAAGCTGTTGCTAAGCTACAGAGACGCTTCTAAGGTACGGGCCGACTGTTTAGAAGCTGTTGCAGTGTTTGTTGTCAGATACAAAGATGAAAACCTCCGTATGCTTCAACATTAACGCTGGTATGTCCGGCAGTTTTGATAGATCGGCAACAGCTCGGTCCCGTCGGTGCCGGCTATAACAAAGTTTCCTGTAGTTCTATGTTCACTTTCTTGTCTGAACAACTTTAAAATGCACTCCAGTCGCAATCATACGAAACATCAAAAATGAGCTTGGTCTTGGCCTTATACCAAACCAAATTGTTGCGTGTACATTAGATCAATGATTGCTACTGCTGCTAGTGTGACCTCATGACAGCCACTGTTCTACCAACTTCAGAGCACAAAATCATTGTGATTATATGTGAAGCAAAACCTACCATTAACTACTACTACAACTTGGCATTGCGCCTTTAACGCAGAAAAATGCCACAAGCTGCTTCACAGAGGTGAGAGGAAAAAAAAAAAAAATGTATGAACCAAAGGAGAGTTTAGAACTTTTTTGGGGTTCTTAAAGGAAGAGAGAGAAGTGTAGCAGCAGAAATCGTGTGTCAATCTCCCTCCCTTGGCCACACCATTGGTGACAAATCCTTTAGCTGCCTCGGTCTTGCTCTCTGCAACTCTATTCATAACCTTTACATTTATCTGCCTCTTGTTCCCACCTTTAAATCTTCAAAATCCATCTCTACAACTGAGCCTTTGGTCACCTCTCCCAACCCCACTACGTGACGCAGCATCAGTTTTCCTCATGTTTAGTTGCAAAGCACCTTGGCACATTAAAGGCACCATATAAATGCAAGATGTTGTTAATAGAGCCTATTCAGTAATTTAAAGGTTATGACACTGTCGTCATTGTTACACACAATTAAAATGGCAATTTTACTTTGGAAGAGCAACAGGATCATGGGTAGAAAGGAAGAACACAGAAAAAAACAGGAGATGTCCAAAATTGGATGAAGAGACAATTAAAGGTGCATGGGAAGTGGCTATCAAGTGACCACATATAGATTAGAGAGAAGAAGAAACACAGAAACAGGCCATTAGCCCCAACCAGTCCGAGCTGGTGCTCATCGTCCATAGGAGCAATCATCTTAATCCCACATGTTTGCCCTTTATTCCACTTGCCTTCAAACACCTATCTAATGTTGGCATGGGTCTCTACTTCAATCAATAACTTCGGTAGTGCATCCCACAGCCTCACAACTATATAAAAACGTTTACCTTGCTCGTTGTCTCAAATACACAGACCACGTGGCAAATTCAACGGCTTGTCCTTTGTCGGTGAAAAGTTGTGAAATTGTAGTTTTTCCCCTCACTGCTACCTACCTTTTCCCCCTCAATTCTACGTTCCCACGTCAAGCATTCAAATGCTGTTGCACAGTAGTTTCATGTTCTGGGGCTTAAACACAGCATATTTTAAAAGGATATAAATTGTGTCATGGATTATCTTTGGTAACAATTGGGTGGTCACCTTTTAGATCCAGTTAAAGGACAAGAAATATAGTAAACATGCCAGTCAAAGAAAAAAGACTTGCATTTATATAACACCTTTCATGACCACCGGATGTCCCAAAGTGCTTTACAGCCAATGAAGTACTTTAAAAAAAGTGTAGACGCGGTTGTAATGTAGGAAACGCGGCAGCCAATTTGCGCACAGCAAGCTCCCACAAACAGCAATGTGATATTGACCAGATAATCTGTTTTTGTTATGTTAATTGAGGGATTAATATTGGCCAGGGCACCAGGAATAACTCCTCTACTCTTATTCAAAATAGCGCCATGGGATCTTTTACATTCCCAAGAGAGCAGACGGGGCCTCGATTTAATGTCTCATCCAAAAGACGGCACCGCCGATAGTGCAGCACTCCCTCAGCACTGCACTGGAGTGTCAGCCGAGATTTTTGTGCTCAAAGTCTCTGGAGTGGGATTTGAACCCACAACCTTCTGACTCAGAGGCAAGAGTGCTGAAAAACAGAAAGCAACTTTAAAATTAATAGGTCATCAATTTGTTTCAAAACATTTGAATGTGAATAAAAAATAGCATCCTAGTGAATTTAGAAAATTCATTAATTTATAGAATTGTTTTTTTGAATAAACCTGAGTTTATGTTGGTCAAGCATAAAATAATTGACCTGGAGTAAAATAACTGGTCTGCTTGATTTAAACCACACTTGTCAGATTGTCAGCTTGGCTCATTAGTAGTACCATCGTCTTTGAGTCAGAAGGTCGTGGGTTGAAGTCCACTCAGGACTGCCAAGACTCGGTTTCCTTAACCTGCCCCATTTCCACCTCCCCTTGCCTTGAATATCTCTTAATGTTTCTCAATGTCTCTCTATCTCTCCTGCTTTCTATCCCATCACTGACCTTCCCTTTTGTTCTTTCATCCCCTCCCCCTTTTCCCAGCCCCCAAACTTGCTTTCCATTTTCTGCTTTTTTCCCAGTTCTGACAAAAGGTCATCCACCTGAAACATTAACTCTGTTTCTCTCTCCACCAATGCTGCCTGGCCTGCTGAGTTTTTCCAGGGTTTCCTGTTGTTATTTCAGATTTCCAGCATCCGCAGTACTTTGCTATTGAGATCATAATGTAGGCTGACACTGCGGCATAATATTGACGAAGTGCTGCACTGTTGGAGGCGCCAGCTTTTAGAGGAGATGTTAAATCGAGTCCCCATCTATCTGTTCAGGTGGATGTAAAAAATGCCGCAGCACTATTCAAAGAAGAGCTGGGGAGTTCTCCCCATCTCCTGACCAACATTTAGCCCTCAAACAATATCAGCAAAAAAAAAATCAACACGTCATTCATCTCTATGCTGCCCTTGGAACATTTCTGGACCTTGCTGTGTGCAAATTAGCTGCTGTTTTTGCCGACATAACAATAGTGAACATAAGAACATAAGAAATAGGAGCAGGAGTCGGCTATTTGGCCCTTCGAGCCTGCTCCGCCATTCAATAAGATCATGGTTGATCTACTACCACATCCCCACTTTCCTGCACTATTCCCATATCCCTTGATTCCCTTAATATTCAAAAATCTATCGATCTCTGTCTTGAACATACTCAATGACTGAGCCTCCACAGCCCTCTGGGGTAGAGAATTCCAAAGATTCACCACCCTCTGAGTGAAGAAATTTCTCCTCATCTCAGCCCTAAATGGCCGACCCCTTCTTCTGAGACTGTGACCCCTGGTTCTAGACTCCCCAGCCAGGGGAAACATCCTCCCTGCATCTACCCTGTCAAGCCCTGTAAGAATTTTGTATGTTTCAATGAGATCATCTCTCATTCTTCTAAACTCCAGAGAATATAGGCCTCGTCTACTCAATCTCTCCTCATAGGACAATCCCCCCCATCCCACGAATCAGTCTGGTGAACCTTCGTTGCACTCCCTCTATGGCAAGTATATCCTTCCTTAGGTAAGGATACCAAAACTGTACACAATACTCCAGGTGTGGTCTCAACAGGGCCCTATATAATTGCAGTAAGACGTCTTTACTCTTATGCTCAAATCTTCTTGTAATAAAGGCCAACATACCATTTGCTTTCCTAATTGCTTACTGTATCTGCATGTTAACTTTGATTCGTGTACAAGGACACCCAGGTCCCTCTGAACACCAGCATTTCCCAATCTCTCACCATTAAAAAACACTCTGCTTTTCTATTTTTCCTACCAAAGTGGATAACTTCACATTTCTCCACATTATATTCCATTTGCCATGTTCTTGCCCACTCACTTAGCCTGTCCATATCCCCTTGAAGCCTTCTTGCATCCTCCTCACAACTTGGATATATTACATTTGGTCCCCTCATCCAAATCATTGATGTACATTGTGAATAGCTGAAGCCCAAGCTCTGATCCTTGCGGTACCCCACTAGTTACAGCCTGCCAACCCCGAAATGACCCATTTATTTCTACTCTCTATTTTCTGTCCGTTAACCAATCCTCAATCCATGCTAGTGTCAGCTGTGTCTCAGCCTCTGAATCAGAAGGTTGTGGGTTCAAGTCCCACTCAGGGACTTGAGCACATAAAAAAAGCTAGGCTGACACGCCAATGCAGTGCTGAGGGAGTGCTGCACTTTCAGAGGTGCTGTCTTTCGGATGGGACGTTAAACCGAGGCCCCGTCTGCTCTCTCAGGTGGACGTAAAAGATCCCATGGCACTATTTTGAAGAAGAGCAGGGGAGTTATCCCAGGTGTCCTGGCCAATATCTATCCCTCAACCAACATACCAAAAAACAGATTATCTGGTCATTATCACATTGCTGTTTGTGGGACCTTGCTGCGCGCAAATTGGCTGCCGCGTTTCCCACATTACAACAGTAACTCCACTTCAAAAAGTACTTAATTGGCTGTAAAGTGCTTTGAGACGTCCGGTGGTCGTGAAAAGCGTTATATAAATGCAAGTCTTTCTTTCTTTTAGTAGATTACCACCAATCCCATGAGCCCTAATTTTGTTTAATAACCTTTTGTGTGGCACCTTATCAAATGGCTTCTGAAAATCCAAATACAGGAAACTTTGGTTTATCCGGAGGTTAACTGTCCGGAATGCTCGATCCACCGGCAAAATTCAGGAGTCGGTTCAGTAAGTTTTTTTTTTTTCGTTGCTTTTTTTTCACCAGTCAGGCTCTGCAAAGTCTAGCTAAAGCTGTTGATTAGCTACAGAGACGCTTGCAAGCTATGGCCGACTGTTTAGAAGCTGTAGGGTTTGTTGCAAGATACGGAGCTCAAAAGCTCCATATGTTTTAACATTAGCGCTGGTTTGTCCAGCAGTTTTGATGGGACGGCAACAGCTCGGTCCCGTCGGTGCCAGATAGCACAAAGTTTCCTGTACACCACATCCACTGATTCCCCCTTATCTATTCTGCTAGTTACAACCTCAAAATATTCCAACAGATTTGTCGAACACAATTTCCCTTTCATAAATCCGTGATGACTCTGCCCAATCCTATTATTATTTTCTAAGTGCCCTGTGACTACACTTCCCATGTAAGTAATTGGCTGTGAAGCACTTCGGGATAAGGAAGCACTTTTGGATAAGGAAATGAAAAGTGCTATAAAAGCAAGTTGTTTCTTTCTAGAGGTGGAAGGGAAAGAGGAGAATTAAAAAAAAAAAAACCTTTTTACCAAGTAAAATATCTTGTTTCAGAGTTTAAAGGAACTGCATGAATGTTATTTCCTAATGTATTTGTTTCATCTTCCGATTGCTGTTGCATTTGCACACATCTTGAAATGTACAAATAAATATTTCAAAAATATTTGTACAAGTGTTAGTTAAGAAGATAAAACTAGTATTCAATTACTGAAGTGGATTAAAAATAATCTTGATGGTGTCTTGCACGCCTTCTAATCAGTAACGCGCACAGGTTCGGTAATCCCACCAATGCCATCAAAAGTTTTTGAACAAGTCAAGAAATCTACTGTACAGCAAATCACTATAATCTTAGAAGCAATGAAATAGTACTTTAGAAATGCTCTTCTCTGGTTGTTAACTACAGGTTTAGTTGAAGTTTGCAGTTACCAGGTTTATAACATTGCTCTCTAAAGAAACATCTTCCTCACTGCAGCGTGCTCAACCCTTCTCTTCTTTCTGAAGTTACCAGTTCGAAGCTCAAAGGTGTCAGCCAAATGTTTGGCTTCTTTCAGGCTTCACCTCACAGTAAACTTACCAGGCTCCCGCTGTTCTCCAAAACTAAATACTCCGTGCATTCTTCTGTAACTTATCAAGAACTACGTTAGGTCAAGTAGTGTATAATTAGTAAGTTAGTCCCTTCTCACCCACAAATGTGGATACTGGGGAATAGTTTAAATACTCCCAAAAAATATTTTACAATAACCCAAAAGTAAGAGTTGTAAAATTCTCTCTCATGTGAAATAAACTGGGCATCATACTGGACCTCGATAGGTATTATTTTTATTTTCAAGTTATTTTGAATTCCACTGCTTCCTGTTTTACACTTGTAACATTTCACAGTCGCAAAGAAAAATTCTGCTTTCAGTCCTACGCTCTGGCAGCTCCTTTCCTGCAACAGAGCACACTGGCGCAATGTGCCACCACACCACCGTTCACATATATTCGGTTTCTAAAATCAGAGCTGAAGGTTTGATGTTCTCCTCAGTTTTAATGCAGACTACTATTATAATTGCATGTGTCCTCGAGTACTTAGAGTCCAAAGCTAGAGCTCCCTGGAAGACAAAAGGAAATAGAGGATAAAATTCCTTTTTCTGTTTAATTTTAATGACAAGTGTCAGGTACAGGATACAGTAGAAACCCAGGCAGAACACAGCATGCAGGGGGGAATTGAAAAAGGATACTTGAAGGGCAAAGAGAGAGAGTATGAGAAAATATTAGCGGGTAACATAAAAGGGAACCCAAAAATATTTTATAAGCATATTAAAAAGTAAAAGGATAGTTAAAAGGAATGGCGGGGCTGATTAGGGACAAAAAAGGAAATCTTCTCGTGGAGGCAGAACGCATGCCTGAGGTACTGAATGAGTACTTTGCATCTGTCTTCACAAAAGAGAATGAAGTTAATGTTGCAGTAGACGAGGGAGAATTGGAGATATTGGATAGGATAAAAATAGAAAGGACGTGCTAAATAAGTTGGCATCACTCAAACAAGTCACCCGGTCCAGATGGAATGTGACATAAGAAAACTACTAGGCACTTGGTCGAAGCGTTAAACAAAGCTTTAATCAACTGTTTTACAACATGGAGGTCTAGTTGTGTCCTTCACTCGTTCCTGTTAAGAATGTCCTGCGCAAGCTGGGCCCATTGCCGAGTATTTATACTCTCCCTGGACAGCGCCACCTGCAGGCCGCTCAGTTGATTCATGCCAGGATGTATCCTAAGTTGCTGAGGGAAGCTAAGGTGGAGATAGCAGAGGCTCTGACCACAATCTTTCAATTCTCCTTGGATATGGTACCAGAGGACTGAAGGTTTGCAAATGTTACACCCCTGTTCAAAAACAGAGTCACTGCTGCTAACGAACCGGAAGCTGCTGCCAACGACTGGACGCTGTGTTGGTTTAATAATAATGTATCATAATATTGCGGGTTGGCTTAAGTTTTAATTTATAATAATTTCACGGGGGGGGGGGGGGGGGGAGGGCTGCGAAAATTTATTGGTTCGGAGCGGGAGCGCCGCGTGATGGGAAAGGAGAAAATTAATAAAAATGGATGTTTGCTGAGTTTTGTTGGCGCAGTTTTTTTTCCCCCCTGATGCAGCTCTTCAGCAGCAGCAATGCTGCCGCCCCCGCTTGGTGCAAAAGTGGGACCTGTAAATTTTTGTTCGGGGCTTGAGGCCTACACCGGGTGTTTACAAAGCCTCCCCGCCGGTTCCACTGTGTCCTTGCGCTCCGGAATCTTTTCTTCGCCTTCCGTCTTCATCACCGTGCCTGCAGGCACCCCCACCCCCCTGCAGTATTTATAGGGCCTATTCTATCGCTGGGAGCGTTCTGGGTAAAAACCACCGCCAATTTCAAACTCCGCATGCGCAACTTCGTCTACTTTACTGGCAGCAATTGCTGCCGTTCAAAAAAAGGGGAGAGGGATAAACCTGTAACGACAGGACAATCAGTCTAAAGTCAGTGGTGGGAAAACTACCAGAGAGCATGGTCATGGACAAAATTAATTCTCACTTAGAGAAACATGGGTTGATCAGGGACAGCCAGCACAGATTTGTTAAAGGTAAATCGTGTCTGACTAACCTGATTGAGTTCTTTGATGACGTAACAGGGAGGGTTGATGAAGGTCATGCAGTAGATGCTACATCTATGGACTTACAGAAGACATTTGATAAAGTACCTCATAACAGACTTATTTGGAAAATAAAAGCAGGCGGTAGTAAAGGGACGTGGTAACTTGGGTACCTTGTCCATTGGCAGGATAGGCGAACCAACGTCAGTGTTTTTGCTCAGGTCAACATCCCCAGCATCGAACCATTGACCACGCTCAATCAGCTCCGATGGGTGGGCCACATTGTCTGCATGCCCGATACGAGACTCCCAAAACAAGCGCACTACTCGGAGCTCCGACATGGCGAGAGAGCCCCAGGTGGGCAGAGGAAACACTTCAGGGACACCCTCAAAGCCTCCTTGAAAAAGTTCAACATCCCCACCGACACCTGGGAATCCCTGGCCCAAGACCGCACAAAGTGGAGGAGAAGCATCCGGGAAGGCGCCGAACACCTCAAGTCTCTTCGCCGGGTGCAAGCGGAAGCCAAGCGCAAACGGCGGAAGGAGTGCACGTCAACCCAAGCACCCCACCCAGACAGACACTGTAGGTCCCGCATTGGCCTCATCAGTCACCTGAGAACTCATTTTTAGTGTGGAAGCAAGTCATCCTCGGTTCCGAGGGACTGCCTAACAACAACGTGGGTACGTAACTGGCTAAGGGATAGGAGGCAAAGAGTAGTGGTGAGCGGATGTTTTTCTCACGAGAGAGATAAATGTGAAGTGATGCTCTTTGGGAGAAACATCATGGCGAGGCAGCATAATATAAATGGTACAATAGCAAAATACTGCGGATGCTGGAAATCTGAAATAACAACAGAAAATGCTGGAAATACTCAGCAGGCCAGGCAGCATCCATGGAGAGAGAAACAGAGTTAAAGTTTCAGGTCTGGGACCCTTCATCACGTTATATTATATAATATAAATGGTACTATTTTGACAGGAATGCAAGAGCGAGGGACTGCAGGGTGCATATTCACAAATCCTTGAAGGTGGCAGGGCAAGTTGATATGACTTTGGTGATCGACCCTCTGGAACTAATTTCCAGCAAATGCACTCAGAATTTTGAAAGACAATGGCAAAAACAGGCGTCCTGGTCAGAACTAAGCACTGTTAAGCTGATTTAATTTATTGTCAATACTATTGTGAATACAAAGAGCCCATACGGCATGTCATACAAAGATTTAGAATTTTGTAAATTTGTGAAGTTTTTGGTGTTGTAAATAGGAGCATTGAATATAAAAACAATTAAGTTATGCTAAACCTTTACAAATCACTGGTTAGGCCTCAGCTGGAGTGTTGTGTACAATTCCTACACTTTAGAAAGGATGTCAAGGCCTTGGAGAGGGTGCAAAAGAGATTTACTAGAATGGTACCAGGGATGAGTGACTTCAGTTATGTGAAGAGGTTGGAGAAGCTGGGATTGTTCTCTTCAAAGCAGAGAAGGTTAAGGGGAGACCGAATCGAGGTATTCAAAATTATGAGGGGTTTTGATAGAGCAAGTAGGGAGAAACGGTATCCTCTGGCAAGTGGCTCGCTAACCAGAGGTGAGAAATTTAAAATAATTGGCAAAACAACTAGAGGGGAAATGAGGAGAAATTATTTCAGAGGGTTATGATGATCTGAAACACACTACCTGAAAGGGTCATAGAAAAATAGTAGCAGGAGTAGGCCATTCGGCCCTTCGAGCCTGCTCTGCCATTCAATATGATCATGGCTAATCCTCTATCTCAATACAGTACCATATTCCCACTCATACCCCTTGATGACTTTTGTGTCTAGAAATCTATCTCCTTCTTAAGTATATTCAGTGACTTGGCCTCCACAGCCTTCTGTGGTAGAGAATTCCACAGGTTTACCATCCTCTGAGTAAAGAAATTTCTCCTAATCTCAGACCTAAATGTTCTACCTCGTATCCTGGGACTGTGACAGGTTTGTGTGTTAATGCGAGGAGCATTCGTAATAAGGTGGATGAATTAGCTGTGCATATAGATGTAAATGGATATATGATGATTGGGATTACGGAAACATGGCTCCAGGGTGCCAGGGCTGGGTACTCAACATCCAGGGGCATTCAATATTCAGGAAAGACAGGCAAAAAGGAAAAGGCAGTGGGGTAGCATTACTGGTTAAAGAGGAGATTAACACAATAGTAAGGAAGAATATTAGCTCTGATGATGTGGAATCTGTATGGGTAGAGCGGAGAAATACCAAGGGGCAGAAAACATTAGTGGGAGTTGTATACAGGCCCCCAAACAGTAATGCTAAGGTTGGGGATGGCATTAAATGGGAAATTAGAGACACGTGCAATAAGGGCACAGCAGTCATCATGGGTGACTTTAATCTACATATAGATTGGTCTAACCAAATTAATAACAATACTATGGAGGAGTAATTCCTGGAGTGTATACGGGATGGTTTCTTGGACCAATATGTCGAGGAACCAACCAGAGATCAGGCCATCTTAGACTGGGTATTATGTAATGAGAAAGGATTAATTAGCAATCTTGTTGTGCGAGGCCCGTTGGGGCGGAGCGATCATAATATGATAGAGTTCTTCATTAAGATGGAGTGTGAAATATTTGACTCAGAGACTAGGGTCTTGAATTTAAATAAAGGAAACTATGATGGTATGAGACATGAGTTGGGTAGGATGGATTGGGGAATGTTACTTAAAGGGTTGACGGTGAATAGGCAATGGCAAATATTTAAAGATTGCATGGATGAACTACAGAATTTGTTCATCCCGGTTTGGCATAAAAATAAAACAAAAAAGGTGGCTCAACCATGGCTAACAAGGGAAATTAGGAATAGCATAAGATCCAAGGAGAGGTCATATAAATTGGCCAGAAAAAGCAGCAAACCTGAGGATTGGGAGCAGTTTAGGATTCAGCAAAGGAGGACAAAGGGATTAATTAAGAGGGGGAAAATAGAATATGAGAGTAAGCTAGCAGGGAACATAAAATCTGACTGTAAAAGCTTCTATAGATATGTGAAGAGAAAAAGATTGGTGAAGTCAAGTGTAGGTCCCTTGCAGTCAGAATCAGGAGAATTTATAATGGGGAGCAAAGAAATGGCCGACCAATTAAATACACACTTTGGTTCTGTCTTCACAAAGGAGGACACAAATAACCTCCCAGAGATGTCGGGGAACATACGGTCTAATGAGAGGGAGGAACTGAATAAAATCAGTATTTGTAGGGAAATGGTGTTAAGGAAATTGACGGGATTGAAGGCCGATAAATCCCCAGGGCCTGATAATCTACATCCTAGGGTACTTAAAGAAGTGGCCCTAGCAATAGTAGATGCATTGCTGGTCATCTTCCAAAATTCTATAGATTCTGGAACAGTTCCCATGGATTGGAGGGTAGCTAATGTTACCCCACTATTCAAAAAAGGTGGTAGAGAGAAAACAGGGAAATATAGACCGGTAGTGGGGAAAATGCTAGAGTCCATTATAAAAGATGTAATAGCAGAGCACTTGGAAAACAGTGATGGGATCGGACAAAGTCAACATGGATTTACAAAAGGTAAATCGTGCTTGACTAATCTACTGGAATTTTTTGAGGATGTAACTGTTAGAATAGATAAGGGAGAACCAGTGGATGTGGTGTATTTGGACTTTCAGAAGGCTTTCGATAAGGCCACGCCTAAGAGACTAACATGCAAAGTTAAAGCACATGGGATTGGGGGTAAGGTACTGACTTGGATAGAGAACTGGCTGGCACACAGGAAGCAAAGAGTTGGAATAAATGGCTCTTTTTCCGAGTGGCAGGCAGTGACTAGTGGGGTACCGCAGGGATCAGTGCTAGGACCCCAGCTATTCACAATATATATTAATGATCTAGACGAGGGAACTACATGTAACATCTCCAAGTTTGCAGATGACACAAAGCTGGGTGGGCGTGTGTGCTGTGAGGAGGATGCAGAGAAACTCCAGTATGATATGGACAGGTTGGGTGATTGGGCAGATGCAGTATAATGTGGATAAATGCGAGGTTATCCACTTTGGTGGCAAAAACAGGAAGGCAGATTATTATCTGAACGGCAATAGATTGGGAAAAGGGGACGTGCAACGAGACTTGGGTGTCCTTGTGCACCAGTCGCTGAAGGTAAGCATGCAGGTGCAGTAGGCGGTTAAGAAGGCAAATGGTATGTTGGCCTTTGTAGCGATAGGATTCGAGTACAGGAACAAGGGTGTCTTGCTGCAGTTGTACAGGGCCTTGGTGAGACCACATCTTGAGTATTGTGTGCAGTTTTGGTCGCCTTATCTGAGGAAGGATGTTCTTGCCATGGAGGGAGTGCAGCGAAGATACACCAGACTGATACCTGGGATGGCAGGAATGACGTATGAAGAGAGTTTGGGTCGATTGGGCTTATACTCGCTAGAGTTTAAAAGAATGAGAGGGGATCTCATTGAAACTTATAAAATTCTAACAGGACTAGACAGGCGAGATGCAGGAAGGATGTTCCTGATCGTGGGGGAGCTCAGAACCAGGGGTCACAGTCTAAGGATAAGGGGTAAGCCATTTAGGACAGAGATGAGGAGGAATTTCTTCACAGAGAGTGGTGAACCTGTGGAATTCTCTACTACAGAAGGCAGTTGAGGCCAATTCATTAAATATATTCAAGAAGGAGCTAGATGTATTTCTTAAGGCTAAAGGGATATGGGGAGAAGGCAGGGACAGGGTACTGAGTTTGGATGATCAGCCATGATCTCATTGAATGGCGGAGCAGGCTTGAGGGGCCGAATGGCCTACTCCTGCTCCTATCTTCTATGTTTCTATGTGACCCCTCGTTCTAGACTCTCCAGCCAGGGGAAACATCCTCCCTGCATCCAGTCTGTCTAGCCGTGTCAGAATTTTATAAGTTTCAATGAGATCCCCTCTCATTCTTCTAAACTCTAGTGAATACAGGCCTAGTCGACCCAATCGCTCCTCATACGAGAGTCCTGCCATCCCAGGAATCAGTCTGGTGAACCTTCGCTGCACTCCCTCTATGGCAAGTATATCCTTTCTTAGGTAAGGAGACCAAAACTGCACACAGTACTCCAGATGTGGTCTCACCAAAGCCCTGTATAACTGACACCCAGGTCCCTTTGCACATCAACATTTCCCAATCTATCAACATTTACATAATACTCTGCCTTTCTGTTTTTCCTACCGAAGTGGATAACCACATTTATCCACGTTATACTGCATCTGCCATGTATTTGCCCAATTACTCAACTTGTCTAAATCGCCTTGAAGCCTCTTTGCATCCTCCTCACAACTCGCAATGTCACCTAGTTTTGTCTCGTCAGCAAACATGGAAATATTACATTTGGTTCCCTCATCAAAATCATTGATATATATTGTGAATAGCTGGGGCCCAAGCACTGATCCCTGCGGTACCCCACTAGTCACCGCCTGCCACCCAGAAAAAGACCCATTTATTCCTACTCTCTGTTTCCTGTCTGTTAACCAATTTTCAATCCATGCCAGTATATTATCCCCAATCCCACGTGCTTTAATTTTGCACACTAACCTCTTATGTGGGACTTTATCAAAGGCCTTCTGAAAATCCAAATACACCACAGCCGCTGGTTCTCCCTTATCTATTCTACCAGTTACATCCTCAAAAAACTCCAGGAGGTTTGTCGAACACAATTTCCCTTTCATAAATCCATGTTGACTTTGTCCAATCCCGTTGTTATTTTCTAAGTGTCCTGTTAGCACATCCTTTATCATAGACTCTAGCATTTTCCCTACTACTGATGTTAGGCTAACCGGTCTGTAGTTCCCGGTTTTCTCTCTCCTTTTTTAAATAGTGATGTTACATTTGCCACCCTCCAATCTGCAGGAACTGTTCCATAATCTATAGAATTTTGGAAGATGACAACTAATGCATCCACTATTTCCATGGCTACCTCTTTTAGTACTCTGGGATGCAGATCATCAGGCCCTAGGGATTTATTGGCTTTCAGTACCATTAATTTCTCCAGTACTATTTTTTTTACGAATACTAATTTCCTTTAATTCCTCCTTCTCATTAGACCGTTGGTTCCCTAGCATATCTGTGAAGTTATTTGTGTCCTCTTCTGTGAAGGCAGAACCAAAGTATTTGTTTAATTGCTCTGCCATTTCCTTGTTCCCCATTATAAATTCTCCTGTTTCTGACTGTAAGGGACCTACTTTTGTCTTCACTAATATTTTTCTTCTTACATACTTGTAGAAGTTTTTACAATCCGCTTTTATGTTCCTTGCAAGTTTATTCTCATACTCTATTTTTCCTCTCTTAATCAATCTCTTGGTCCTTTTTTGCTGAACTCTAAACTGCTCCCAATCCTCAGGATCGGGGAATCATATTCCATAGGAACTTTCAAAAGAAAACTAAACATGTATTGGAAGAAGAATAATTTGCACAGTTATGGGGAAAAGCTGGGGTGTGGGACCAAATTGGACAGCTCTTTCAAAGAGCTGGCACAGGAACAGGCTGCTGGCCTCCTTCTGTGCTGTAAGATTCTATGATTCTACTTGTTGTTACAGATGAGCTGTCACTATTGCTGGACACAACTACCCGTTCTCTTCACAATCCCCTAAACAGGTTTGAAGTATTAAATTCACTGGTACATTTCAGTCCCTATATAATGCTAGACATTTCACAGGGAAGCTAACATTAATATTTTGCACCATGTAAAAAATATCCCAATAAAAAAATACAAATAGAACATGGTCAAAAATAGAGTCTATGTTGAAATATACATATTCTTGTTACTTCTATCCTAGAAACAACTGAAAACATTAAAGTTGGAAACCCCTCAATTTGAGGTAGAGTTCCAGTTATGATGTTAACACACTGGAAAGGTGATATCTCAACACAAGTAGTATAACTGGAACTAATAGGCTTGGTCCATTATATATACCAATTTTTGCCAATTAAAAAACAGTAAATCTTAGGGTAGCCTTAATTGCCCTGTTTAAATACTTCATCTATATTATAAGGTTTTTTCCACTTTGAATGACATGCATCCGCCATGCACCATAGGAGTTATGGCCAAGTTGACTGGTTATGGGGAAAACACATGCTTAGATTACACATTAAATTCTGTTGCGACATTGCAGACAGGCAAGGATGCACACTTCACAATTACAAGGAGGAATACTGGGAACATAAAAAACGGGGAAAATGGCAGAAGAGAAATTTGGCAGCGGTCTCTGTAGCTAGGGAATTGCATTAGCAATAGGGACCATGACTACATCTAATCTAACTTTCTCCTGGGGAGACACAGAAGACCTGTTCCAATTCAAGAGTGATAGATACAATGCAAGGAACAGAGAAGACAACCTGTTTCAACTGAGGAAAGTGTTCGAGAGCAAGGCTGGGGCCTTTTTTTGGACACAGGAGTAGGAGAACTTGTGTGCTTATCTGCCGATCTACAAAGTAATGACGGCATTTTATATTTGTGTTAAGCAAATGATTTCCCTTGTACCAATCAAGTTTGGCTTAACTGTTATAGTGAGACAAAAATACTTAATGAAATAGTATAATCAAGTAGTAGTTAATTTTGTGGCAAAACTCTGCAGAAATATCTTCGATGTGCATTACTATGGGGAAAGTTTATTAAAAACATTACTGCTACATGTATCTGAAAATATTTGAAACCATTGAACTATGGCCCAGCAAAAAAGCGCCTCAGTTACCATCTTGGAATACTACACATGAAATGTTAGTATTTAATGAAGTAAAAGTACAAGTAACAGTTCACCAGTCTGGTCAAAGCATGTTCTGCAATGTCTTAAAATCTATCGACCAGCAGCAAATTATACACCTTAGGCATAAATGATACTTTTATAATTGACATAAATCTGAACTATAAGTGCGCCTCACTCTAGGAGTTTCCAAATGATGTCTACACTATTCTCTCCATGAAGATCTTGGCAATAAAAGCATTCAATTATTATTTTTAAAAAACTACATCACCAATTTCAGCAAGCTTTGCATTTTGCTCACTTTGCAACCATCACAGAATTTCAGCTTAACCAAAGAGTGTTTCTGTTGTACTCTAAATGCACAGGCAATAATGAACAAGAGGTGCAGTCACCCTTGCCTCAGTACACAAAGTGAAACAGAAAGTTAAAATTCAAGGATTTCTGAATTTATATTGAGTTCATCAATCCCATTAGTCTAGGAAAGTACATTTTTGTCTAATTTCAAATAAAATTTTCTAGGCTTCATAATAGCATTGGTGCAGAATAAAGGTCTCAGCAAGTTAAAATGTCCATAAATTAGGAGTTTTATAATTAATTAAGGGTTAATTAATCACTTTGTAGCAAAGGGGCCTTTCGGGAAGAGTGACCATAGTGTGGTAGAATTTTATATTGAGTTGAAAGTGATTTAGTTAAGTCCGAAACTAGGGTCTTAAATCTAAACAAAGTAAACTACGTAGGTATGGGGGCGAGTTGGCTAAGGTAGATTGGGAAACTACATTAAAAGATATGACGGTAGACAAGCAATGGCTAGCATTTAAAGAATAAATACATAATTTACAACAAATATACATTCCTTTAAGGCACAAAACCCCCACAGGAAAAGTGGTCCAACTGTGGCCGTGTAACCGGGGTTCCTGACCTTGTTGCCATGCAACAGGGACGCCTGGATCTGTAGCCATGTACGGGGCTCTCGTACCTTAGTAAGTATACCTCTCTAATCTGGGCTTTTTGATCAACCGGCACCACGCCGGTCCCGGATAAAAAAAGTGTTTCCTGTATAAGGGTAAAGAAGTCTTACTACAATTATGCAGGGCATTGGTAAGGCCACACCTGGAGTATGATGTACAGTTCTGGTCTCCTTACTTAAGGAAAGATTGTCTTGTCTCAGAGGGAGTGCAACAAAGGTCCACTCGACTGGTTCCTGGGATGAGGGAATTGCCCTATGAGGAGGGATTGAGTAGACTAGGCCTACATTCTCTAGAGTTCAGAAGAATGAGAGGTGATCCAATTGAAACATAAAATTCTTAAGGGGCTTGACAGGGTTAATAATGGTAAAATGTTTCTCCTGGTTGGAGAATCTAGAACACGGGGTCACAGTCTCAGAATAAGGGGTCGGCCATTTAGGACTGAGATGAGGAGAAATTTCTTCACCCAAAGGGTTGTAAATCTTAGGAATTCTCTGCCCCAGAGAGCTGTGGATGCTCAGTTGTTGAGTATATTCAAGACAGAGATCGATACATTTTTGGAAATTAAGGGATATGGGGATAATGCAGGCAAGTGGAGTTGAGGTAGATGATCAGCCATGGTTTTGTTGAATGGCGGAGCAGGCTCGAAAGGCCAAATGGCCTGCTCCAACTCCTATTTCTTATATTCTTATGCTCTAATCTTCCCCATCAATAGCCTCTTGTATCAAAACCCATAAATTTAGTTTCTTAATCAACAAGAAAAACTATTCACTTGTGTGTCATAGCACTGTTGAACCTAAGGTGCGAGTTAAGTGTCAGTCTTGCCTCAGTGATAATATGACGCGAGTGTCCTCAACTCCATCCCGCAGCATGCTACCCGCCACCACCTTAGCACAAACCCAGCCCGGCATGAGGTTGAAAAGACCATCCGACAACTGAAGAACAACAAGGCCTCAGGAGCAGATGGAATCCCTGCCGAGGCGCTAAAACATGGCAGAGAAGCACTATTGGTGCGAATACATGAACTCATTTCTCTTATTTGGAAGGAGGAGAGCATGCCAGGCGATCTGGGACGCCGTAATCGTGACCATCTTCAAGAAAGGTGACAAGTCCTATTGTGGTAATTACAGAGCAGTTTCCCTGCTGTATGCCACAGGGAAAGTCATCACAAGAATCCTCCTCAATCACCTTCTCCCAATGGCTGAAGAGCTCCTCCCAGAGTCGCAATGCAGATTCCGCCCACTAAGGGGCACAATGGACATGATCTTCACCGCGCGTCAACTACAAGAGAAATGCAGGGAACAGCACCAACCGCTGTACATGGCCTTCTTTGACCTCACAAAGGCCTTCTACACTGTCAACTGAGAGGGATTATGTAGTGTCCTCCTCAAATTCGGCTACCCTCAAAAGTTTGTCATCGCCCTCCGCCTGCTTCACAACAAGCAAGCCGTGATCCTGACCAACGGTTCCACCACAGACCCAATTCACGTACAAACCGGGGTCAAGCAAGGCGGTGTCATCGCACCAACGCTGTTCTCGATCTTCCTTGCTGCAATGCTCCATCTCACCCTCAGTAAGCTCCCCGCTGGAGTGGAGCTAATCTACAGAACAAATGGGAAACTGTTCAACCTCCGTCGCCGCCAGTCCAGATCCAAGGTCGTCCCATCCTCTGTCATTGAATTACAGTATGTAGACGCGCTTGCGTCTGCGCACACTCGAGGTCGAACTCCAAAACATCATCAACACCTTCACCGAAGCATACGAGAGCATGAGCCTTACATTAAACATCCATAAGACAAAGGTCCTCTACCAACCTGCCCCCACCACACTACTGCTCCCCCGATTATCAAAGTCCACGACGAGGCCTTGGACAATGTGGACCACTTTCCATTCCTCGGGCGCCTACTGTCAACAAGGGCAGACGTCGATGACGAAGTCCAACACCGCCTTCAGTGTGCCAGTGCAGCATTCGGTCGCCTGGGGAAGAGAGTGTTTGAAGACCAGGACCTCAAACCCGGCACTAAGCTCATGGTCTACAGAGCAGTAGTGATACCCGCCCTCCTGTATTCTTCAGAGACATGGATCACGTGCAGCAGGCACCTCAAAGCAATAGAGGTGTACCACCAGGCATGCCTCCGCAAGATCCTGCAAATCCATTGGCAGGATAGGCGCACCAACGTCAGTGTTCTTGCTCAGTCCAACATCCCCAGCATCGAAGCTCTGACCACGCTCGATCAGCTCCGATGGACGGGCCACAACGTCCGCATACATGATACGAGACTCCCAAAACAAGCGCTCCACTCGGAGCACCGACACGGCAAGAGAGCCCCAGGTGGGCACAAGTGCTTCAAGGACACCCTCAAAGCCTCCTTGAAAAAGCGCAACATCCCCGCCAACACCTGGGAATCCCTGGTCCAAGACTGCACAAAGTAGAGAAGTATCCGGGAAGGCGCGGAATACCTCGAGTCTCTTTGCCGGGAGCAAGCAGAAGGAGCGCACGTCAACCCAAGCACCCCACCCACCCGCCCCTTCAACCACCATCTGCCCCACCTGTGACAGAGACTGTAGATCCCGCATTGGACTCATCAGTCACTTGAGAACTCATTTTTAGTATGGAAGCAAGTCATCCTTGGTTCCGAGGGACTGCCTAGGAGGAGAGAAGAACCGGAGCTGTGAGTTAATTGTCAGTCTTGCCTCAGTGATAATACTCTGATGTCTGAGGTTCAGGCCCACTCCAGGATCTGAGCATGTAATCTAGGCTGACGCATATAGAAACATAGAAGATAGGAGCAGGAGTAGGCCATTCGGCCCCTCGAGCCTGTTCCGCCATTGAATGAGATCATGGCTAGTCATCCAAATTCAGTACCCTGTCCCGGCTTTCTCCCCATATCCCTTGATCCCTTTAGCCTTAAGAAATATATCTAACTCCTTCTTGAATATATTTAATGAATTGGCCTCAACTGCCTTTTGTGGCAGAGAATTCCACAGGTTCACCACTCTCTGGGTGAAGAAATTCCTCCTCATCTCAGTCCTAAATGGCTTACCCCTTATCTTTAGACTGTGACCCCTGGTTCTGGACTCCCCCGCCATCAGGAACATCCTTCCTGCATCTAGTCTGTCCAGTCCTGTTAGAATTTTATAAGTTTCAATGAGATCCCCTCTCATTCTTCTAAACTCCAGCGAGTATAAGCCCAATCGACCCAATCTCTCCTCATACGTCATTCCTGCCATCCCAGGTATCAGCCTGGTGAATCTTCGCTGCACTCCCTCCATGGCAAGAACATCTTTCCTCAGATAAGGCGACCAAAACTGCACACAATACTCAAGGTGTGGTCTCACCAAGGCCCTGTACAACTGCAGTAAGACATCCTTGCTCCTGTACTCGAACCCTCTCGCTACGAAGGCCAACATACCATTTGCCTTCTTAACCGCCTGCTGCACCTGCATGGTTACCTTCAGCGACTGGTGCACAAGGACACCCAGGTCTCGTTGCACTTCCCCTTCTCCCAATCTATTGCCGTTCAGATAATAATCTGCCTTCCTGTTATTGCTCACATTTATCCACATTATACTGCATCTGCCATGCTTCTGCCCAATCACCCAACCTGTCCAAATCATACTGGAGTTTTTCTGCATCCTCCTCACAGCACACACGCCCACCCAGCTTTGTGTCGTCTGCAAACTTGGAGATATTACAAGTAGTTCTCTCGTCTAGATCATTAATATATATTGTGACTAGCTGGGGTCCTAGCACCGATCCCTGCGGTACCCCACTAGTCACTGCCTGCTACTCGGAAAAGGACCCGTTTATTCCAACTCTTTGCTTCCTGTCCACCAACCAGTTCTCTATCCAAGTCAGTACCTTACCCCCAATCCCATGTGCTTTAACTTTACATGCTAATCTCTTATGCGGGACCTTATCGAAAGCCTTCTGAAAGTCCAAATACACCACATCCACTGGTTCTCCCTTATCTATTCTACTAGTTACATCCTCAAAAAATTCCAGTAGATTAGTCAAGCACGATTTACCTTTTGTAAATCCATGTTGACTTTGTCCAATCCTGTCACTATTTTCCAAGTGCTCTGCTATTACATCTTTTATAATGGACTCTAGCATTTCCCCCACTACCGATGTCAGGCTTACCGGTCCATAATTCCCCGTTTTCTCTCTATGACCTTTTTTGAACAGTGGGGTAACATTAGCTACCCTCCAATCCAGGGGAACTGTTCCAGAGTCTATAGAATTTTGGAAGATGACCAGCAATGCATCTACTATTTCTAGGGTCATTTCCTTAAGTACCCTAGGATGTAGATTATCAGGCCCTGGGGATTTATCGGCCTTCAATCCCATCAATTTCCCTAACACCATTTCCCTACAAATACTGATTTCATTCAGTTCCTCCCTCTCATTAGACCGTATGTTCCACGACATCTCTGGGAGGTTATAATCCAAAGCAGTACTGAATTGTCAGAGGTGCTGTCTTTTGGTTGAGATGTTAAACTCTGTCTGCCCTCCCAGATGGACTTAAAAGACATCACTTACTTCAAAAATAGAGAAAGGGTAACCTTTTACACTTGAGGAAACATGCTGTGGTAACACCATTCTGAACTAATCAATTTAACCCTTTTCAGTATTGATTCACAACTTTTCTTTTTGCTGGTATAATGAAAGAATCCTCCCTACATCCATTTCTACTCTACACACAAGAATGCTGGATACTGGCATGCCTGCTGTTACCACAAAACAACATTATGCTACTGCTAACTGGAGACGGGCATTCTACTTGATAGATAGTCTGCTATCCAAATGATTGTTAAGAATGCATGCACAATATTCGGCAGAGAGAGAGAGAGGGGGCAGAGAGAGAGAGAGAGAGAGAGAGAGGGGGCAGAGAGAGAGAGAGAGAGAGAGAGAGAGGGGGGCAGAGAGAGAGAGAGAGAGGGGGAGAGAGAGAGAGAGGGGGGAGTGGGAGTGAGAGAGAGAGAGAGAGAGGGGGAGTGAGAGAGAGAGAGAGAGGGGGAGTGAGAGAGAGAGAGAGACGCTCAGGCTGTTTTCCCGATATCTGGTGCCAAGGACTAATCTCCCCCATATATAAAAGTGGAAACAAATCAGACCCAAATAACTACCGCGGCATCTGTGTCAACAGTTGTCTAGGGAAGTTATTCTGCAGTATTCTAAATAGTAGATTACTTGATTTTCTTAACAAACATAATATCCTCAGAAAAAACCAAATAGGCTTTCTTCCAAAACACCGCACCGCCGACCATATCTATACCCTTCACACCCTCATCGAAAAACATAAACACCAAACAAAAAATGGGAAAATATTCGCCTGTTTCATCGACTTCAAGAAAGCCTTTGACTCTATATGGCACGAAGGGCTCTATTATAAACTTCTTCAGTGTGGAATAGGGGGCAAAGTCTATGACCTTATTAAATCAATGTATCTGAAAAACAAATGCGGGGTCAAAATTGGAGACAAACGCACCGATTTCTTCACCCAGAGAAGAGGCGTCCGGCAGGGCTGCAATTTGAGCCCGACCCTGTTCAACATGTACATAAATGAATTAGCAGACATGCTGGAGCAAAGCGAGTCACCAGGTCTCCGTCTCCTGGATGGAGAAGTGAAGTCCCTGTTCTATGCGGACGACCTGGTTCTGCTGTCTCCCACAGAACAGGGATTACAGCAACAACTAGACCTACTCGACAAATACTGCCAAAATTGGGCTCTAACAGTAAATCTAAAGAAAACCAACATCATGATTTTTCAGAAAAGACCCAGATGTCAGGAAAACAAATACCAGTTTACCCTCAGTGATACCACTATAGGACACACTATGAGCTACACCTACCTTGGTCTAACTATTACAGCATCAGGGAGCTTCAGCATAGCAGTGAATGCACTAAAAGAAAAAGCCCGAAGAGCCCTATATGCAATAAAAAGAAAATTCTACAACATCCAAATCCCAATCAAAATCTGGCTCAAAATTTTTGACAGCATAATCCTGCCCATTGCACTGTACGGTAGTGAAGTATGGGGCCCGCTAAATCACCAAAGCTACACTAAATGGGAAAAACACACAATAGAAGCCCTACATGCAGAATTCTGCCGAAGCATCCTTCGCACCCAAAGAAAAACGCCAACAAATGCATGCAGAGCCGAACTAGGCAGATACCCACTGATAATAAACATCCAAAAACGAGCACTAAACTTCCTAAATCACCTCAAATCTAGCTCCCCAGACACCCTTCATTTCAAAGCCTTTCAGACCCAAGAGCTAAACCCAGAAAAGAGTCCCCTGAGTCAGCTGCTACTGAAACTAAGTACTCAGCCGGACCCTGACCAGCCCCAGACCAACACAGCCATCCAAACACCAATCCGAGTGAACCAAATCATTAAAAAATGCAAAGAAACCTACCTGGAACATTGGAACAAAATAACCGAAAGCCAAAGCAGATTAGAATGTTACCGGGCCCTAAAAAGAGAATATAAACTGGCAGACTACCTCACGACCATCAGAGACACAAAACAGAGACAGACCCTCACCAGGTACAGACTAAGCGACCACCAACTGGAAATTGAAAAAGGCAGATACAAGAAATCCTGGCAGCCTAGAGAGAATAGAATATGCGATCAATGTCTGGCTGGAGAGGTTGAAACAGAAATGCATTTCTCCTAAAATGCGAAAAATTCAACACATCAAGAAACATATTATTCAACAAGCTAAGCCAAACAACCCCAGATTTCAAGGAATTGGATGATCTGTCAAAATTGAGATTAGTCCTAGGAGAAGGAGACAGACCATACCTTGGGGCTAAATATGTAACAACATGTCACAACCTGAGGACTGTTTAAAAGTAAGACTGTTTAAAATTAATATTGAACGTACCAAATGAAGTAGAAAGACTGTTTAAAATTAATATTGTTTAAAAGTAATATTGTATATACCCAACAAATGTCAAATCGATTGACACCTACAGAATGTTGGAAAACTGTACCTTTTTGCTATGTAAGCTTTGGCAATATGGTTCTCTGTAAACTTTC